>NC_133617.1:281390987-282603487 GCF_048593235.1 Sminthopsis crassicaudata | reverse complement strand
TGAGATACCACTACACATCTGTCAGACTGACTAAGATGACAGGAAAAGAAAATGAGGAATGTTGGAGGGGATGTGGGACACCGATACATTGTTGATGGAACTGTGAACAGAGCCAGCCATTCTGGAGAGCAATCTAGAACTATGCCCAAAGGGCTATCAAACTGTGCATACTCTTTGATCCAGCAGTGTTTATATTAGGATTATATCTCAGGGAGATCTTAAAGGAGAGAAAGGGACCCACATGTGCAAAAATGTTCATGGAAGTCCTTTTTGTAGTGGCAAGAAACTGGAAATGAGTGGATGCTCATCAGTTGGAGAATGGCTGTATAAGTTATGGTATATGAAAGCTATGGAATATTATTGTTCTATAAGAAACGACCAGCAGGATGATTTCAGAAAGTCCTGAAGAGACTTACATGAACTGATGCTAAATGAAGTGAGCAGAACCCAGAGATTATTGTACACAGCAACAAGATTATACAATGATCAATTCTGATGGGCATGGCTTTTTTCAACAATGAGATGATTCAGACTAATTCCAATGAACCATCTACACCCAGAGAGAGGACTGTAGAAACTGAGGGTGGATCACAACATAGCATTTTTACTCTTTTTATTGTTGTTTGCTTGCATTATGTTTTCTTTCTCATTTTTTTTCCTTTTTGATTTGATTTTTCTTGTGCAGCAAGATAATTGTTTAACTTATTTTTACCATGTTTAACATATATTGAATTACTTGCTATCTAGAAGAGGGGATAAGGGGAAAGGAGGGAAAAAATTGGAACACAAGGTTTTGCAAGGATTAATGTTAAAAATTAATCATACATATCTTTTGAAAATTAAAAAGCTTTAATAAAAAGAAAAGATTTCTATTTGATTCCAACTTCTGCAAGAATCCTTTCCTGATTTACAAGACTGCCAGCACCTTCACTTTTAGATTACCTCCCATTATAGGTATGTGTTAGTAAATGTTTAACAACTAGCTCTCCAGGGAAAAATATACATGATATCCTTTCTTTTAAAAAAATTATTTTTCCTAGTTACATGTAAAACATTTTTTAACCTTTGTTTTTAAAACTTTTGAGTTCCAGATTTTCTCCCTTTCTCTCTTTTCCTCCCCCTATCAAGAAGGTACATGTGAAGTTAAACAAAACATCTCTAAAGGTCACATTGCAAAAAAAAAAAAAAAAAAAAAAGCCTCCCTCCCCCCCCCAAAAAAAGAGCTCAAAAAATAGAGCAAAAAAGTATGCTTCAACAACAACAAAAAAAAGCATTCTGACATTATCAGTTCTTTCTCTGGGTACGGGACAACATTTTTCATCAGAGGTCCTTCAAAGTAGTCTTGGATCATTGTGTTGCTGAGAATAGCAAAGTCATTCGCAGCTCATCATCTCACAACATTGATATTATTTTGTACACAGTACATTTCACTTTGCATGAGCTCATGGAGGACTTTCCAGGTTTTCCTAAGAGCATCCTGCTCAGCATTTCTTATGGAACAACAGCATTCCATCATAATCACATACCACAATTTATTCAGTTATTTCCCAATTGATGGGCATCCTCTCAATTTCCAACATGATACACTTTCAAGTTTAATCTTTTTTAACATTTTTTCCATCTCTTTCTTGTCTATTCAATCAACAAAATAATACATCAAACTCTCATTTGTGGTATTTCCTGCTTTTTGAGGCATAAAAGCTCACAGTGAAAATCGAACAATTGGCTCTCCTACCAATTCAACTTTTCACATTACTGGCTGTATATACCATATGAATATCTATATTTATACATATACATATGTGTGTATATACACCCATAGCTGGCTTGTTACATATACATGCATGCATATATACAAATATATACATACTTCCATGCATGCATATATACATATTTATATTTATATATATTTGGTTCATAAAGATCTTCACAACTTAGCCCCTTTCTACCTTTTCACACTTTTCATATTTTTTTTACCCTTAATAGATTTTACAATCTGATGACAATAGCCTTTTTGATATTCCTTGCACATGATTCTTTATCTGCCAACTCCCTATCTTTTCACTGTATGTCTCTCATGCCTAGAAAGCTTTCTCTCTGTGTGTCTCTTTATCTCTCTATATGTGGATGCACATGTGTATATGTGTGTGTATATGTTTTTCTCTCTACCCTCTATCTTCTTCCCTCCCTCCCTCAAACTTGTGATTTCCCCAGTTTCCTTCAAGACTCATCTCAAATCTCACCTTCTAGAGACCACCCTTCCCAGTCTACCACCAGAAACTCTCATCCATCCCTCACTACTAATACCTTCCCTCTGAGATTATCTGCAGTTTACCCTAGATATGTCTTGATGTATAACAGTTTGCATGGTGTCATTCCTATTAGACTCTGAGCTTAAGAGAATAGATCGAGTGTTTGAGGTTTGATTTGATTTATTTTTATTTTTATTTTTTTAAATTTTTGTTCTTTGTATCTTCAGCACTTAGCACAATGTCTGGTTTATAGTTGCAATTTCTTAACACATGTTTATTAATTGAACAACTATTTGGAACCTATTCTCACAGTCTGCTCTCTGTTAATGAAATGATAAATGCTAATTAGTTAATGTGTTACCACTCCCAGAAATATACTTGCATATCAATAGGGATTTTCTGGGAAGACAGATTTCACTTGAAGGAATGATCCTAATGGGGATTTCAGGTATTACAACAGTGGTTAAAGACCTAACTTAAGAAAGTCAGACAATTCAACACCAGTTATGCAGCTAGGTGGTGCAGTGGATAGAGCACCAACCCTGAATTCAGGAGGACCCAAGTTCAAATCTGGTCTCAAACACTTAGCACTTCCTAGCTGTGTGACCCTGGGCAAGTCACTTAACCCCAGCCTCAGAGGGGAAAAAAAATTAAAATTAAAATTAAAAAAACACATCCTATCCCTTAAGTAGCAGCAAATTCTGCCTATACTGGTCTCATCTCAATTGAATTGCCCCTCCTGTTTTGCCTTCTTTTCTTTTCCTCCTGAAAGTTAAGTGGCTACATTATTTATAGTAAGAAAGCAGATAGATGGAGGGCTCAAAAGATAAGGATTTTTTGCGCTATCCAGGATGATGCAGAATGAAGGACCTTGGAAAGAGGTAAGCATACACAAATTTATTACAGTATCTGAGGTCAGGTTAGATTCACCATAGGAATCTAAGAGCCCTGTCCAGTCCATCTCTCATGAACCACAATGCAACTACCTGAGTCAATAACTTTAACTATCATAATGTTAGTTTGGATAGTTTTTAAGATAATCAAATTCAATAGGAGACATTCCTAGATGATTCGCAGGCTAATACAAGGAGGTTCAGGTAATGGCTTCTAGATTACATGTCACTGGTTTCTGATAAACTACATCAGGTAAATCCTCTTGCTGGAGGAGCTGTTGAGTTAAAGAACAAGAAGAGGAATCACATTATTATTTCAACTACTGTGTAAACAATCCTTGATGAGGAGGAAGAGATTTTGACCTAACTCAAAGGGCTATAGGTATTCTTAAATAAACAATATACATAAGCCACTTGATAATTTTAAACCACCAAATCTCAGTCATTATTTTCCATAATCCATTCCATTTTCCATAATCCACTTACTTTCTGGGTATGTGGGTAAGTCTTCTATTTCTCATTTCTTCTAGTCATAAGACTCAAGGTAAAAAGATTGAACATAAAAAGGGAGGGATCAAGTATTTATTAAATTCCTACTATGTACTATATGCCCTGTGCTAAATTCTTTACAAATATTATGTCATTTGGAAATATAATTTATAGATTCAAATCTCTTGTTTTTCTCTCACTTTGCCATTACTTTTGCCATTTCTAAGATACACTTCTAAGGAAGGCAAATATTACACTGATCAAATATGCCAGATGTCTAAGACTATACTTATTGTTTTTGTTTGGCAGATTAGAGACCATCATAGGTATAATTCATTTACATTTTAGCAAAGATTTTTAAAACTCTATTTAATAATAAAATTTTATTTATATCTTTTTTGTTTCACCTATGTTTCTCACTGCTTTGCTCTATCTCCTCCACAAAAGCCATGTTTTGTAATAAAGATTTAAAACTAATCTATATGTGTGTGTATAGAAACAAGAGAGGTATTTACAGTTTCCATTGTTTTATTATTGTTGTTCTTTTCATTTACACTGTTGTGAACATTGTGTATATTGTTTTCCTAATTCTGATTATTTTACTTTATATTAGTTCATAGAAATCTTTCATGTTTCTCTGTATTTATCATATTCATCATTTCTTACACAATATTTTTGGCACTATAATTTTCCATTACATTCATGAGCTACAATTTGTTTAACATTTCCCGATTCTCTGATGGACTTTGTTGCTATTCCTGGGGAAAGGAGGCAAGATGATAGCATAGTTAGGTGAATATGAAACTGGTTGAATGACTGGACCTAAGAGTAGTGACCAATGGATTGATATCACCTTATAAGAAAAGCTCTAATAAGAGTATCTCAAAAATCTGTCCTGAACGCTAGGTTATTTAACATTTTTATTGATGATTTGGATAAAGGCATAGCTGGTAAGCTTATCAAATTTGCAGATGAAACAAAAGTAAAAAAAGATGGCAAAAAAAATTTTTTAAGATGGGTAAAGCTTAAGAAAGTTAGCCTCTCAAAAGATGTTGACTGACTAAAATATGAGACTAAATCCCATAAAGTAAAATTTAATAGGGATAAATGTCTTACACTTGAATTTTAAAAATCAACTTTACAAGACAAGAGTGGGGGGAAATGTAGTCAGGGAGAAATTTGGAAGAAGATATTAAGATTTTAGTGGACCTTATGATCAATATGTCACCTGTGTGATATAATAGTTGAAAAAGGTAATAATATTTTATGTTGAATTAAGAGAGACAATAACCAAGATTAAGGAGGCAGTCATTAGTATGCTTTACATAAATATTTGTTGGTTGATTTATTCTGCCTTAACCAGACCACATCTAGACTAATGTGCTCAGTTTTGAGTATCATATTGATAAGCTAGAAAGCTTATTAGAAGGTAGATCATTGATGTTTAAGCAAAAACTTAATGACCACTTCTCAGTAACTAGATGAATTCTGAAGTTCCTCTTCATTATGAAATTCCATGATTCTATAATGTAACTACTCCATTATTTACAATGTTAGGTATTATACTGTCCAACATCTTCAAAATATCTCAGCTGCAATGAGTTAAAACTTTTAATAAAGTTTTAATAAAAAATTTTAATTTTTAAATAAAATGTGGAGGAATGATAAAAATTCACTTTTCTCATATTGCTCAAATTCAAATAATTCATTCTTATATAACTACTTTCTCTATAGAAATACTATGTGATAAATAGCACAGACATCATTTCTCTAATTTGTAAAGGAAGCTTTAAGATCACATAAATAGTTACTTGCTTAGCTTATAGTCAGTCAACTAAACCAGTTGTTTCCAACCTGTGGGCTATTTCTCTCTGGGGTATTACAGAGTTATTGTAAGAAGTCCATATCTAGCCATGTATTTTTTTCATGGAAAAAATAATTGATATTTGTTTTTAACACCAATCATTTTCTGATATCCAGCCTCCCAACATTATATTCTCTCTCTCTCAATAGTTAAGCAAAAGCAACTAATAGAGACTACATATCAGACATCATATACCACATTTCAGGGCCACAATTCCCTACCTCGCAACAAAGAGAATAACAATAGAAAAATAATGGTTCATCATTTGTTCTCTGGAGCTATGATTGGTTATTATAATTAATGTTTGTATTTTTTTAGTTTTGTTTTATTTTAATCATTTGTACATACTGCTCTTCTGGTTCAATTTAACTCTCTCTGAATTCCTTATATTAGTCACTTCTTCAAGTATTATATTGCATTATATTCATACCTTCAATTCATTTAGTAATTCTTCAAAAGACATTTTGTTTTCATTTTGACTTTTGATAATGAAAAAAGTCTGCTTCCAAACATATATGTTCTCAACCAACAGATTTTTAATAGCACAACTACTATTATCTGAAGGGTCATGGAATTTTTCTATATAAAAAAGAGGGCCATTTATCCCAAAAGATTAGGACTTCTTGTTCTAGACTGAAGGAACTATATCCTTTGATAATTGTTTGCTGAATTGCTACCAATTTGGTTAGTAAGTTATAAATAATATTTCTGCTATATTTTACATATGACTGAATATCATCTCAAACTATATATGTTCAAAACACAATGTATTATTCTTTTTCCTAAATCTATCCTCTTCCTTAGCTTCCTTTTCTTTGCTGGGGGTGCCACTGTTCTTCCAGTCACCCTAGGTTCACAACCTAGAGTCCTCTTTGATTTTTGACCACTCACAATCCATCGTCTCTAATCAGTTATCAACCTTTATCAATTCTATCTACCATCCCTTGCATCCATCTCCTCACTCCCCTCACATATCCTGCACTATAATTCAATCCCTCATTATTTTACTTGAACTATTGCAAAAGCTCCCTACTTAATTGATCTTCCAACCTCCAATCTGTCCCATCTCTAAACCAGTCTCCAAATAGCTGTTAAGTAAATATTGCAAAGCAGAAAGTATATTATGTCAGTCTCCTTCTCAAGAAGCTTTAAGGTCTCTCCTCCATTGCCTTTAGAATAAATTACAAACCTCTCTGTTTGGTATTTAAAACCCTTTAACAATCTGGCTCTAGCCTATCTTTCTAAACTGATTTCATATAACTCCCCCTCACATACTCTACATTCCAAACAAACTAGTCTGTTCCTTCATACACCACATTCCATTTCCTGCCTACATGCCTTTGCATAGTCTGTTCCCCATGCTTGGAATGCTCTTCCTGCTCACCTTCAACTCTTAGGATCTTTAAATTTTTTTTCCTTCTCAATAGTATTTTATTTTTTCCAAATATATATAAAGATAATTTTCAACATTCATTTTTGTAAGATTTTGCATGTCAATTTTTTTTCTTTTTTCCTCCCTTACCTCCTCAAAACAGTCAAAAACCTAAGACAGGTTATAGAGATACAATTATTTTTAAACATATTTCCATATTTTTCATGTTGTACAAGAAAAAAACAAAAAAGGAAAAAAATGAGGAAGAAAAAGCAAATAAACAAATAACAAAGGTGAAAATACTGTTTCTAGAATTTTCTACTTTTTTGTTATTGTTTGCTTTGTTTTGTTTTTCTTTCTCATGGTTTTCTACCTTTTGATCTGATTTTTCTTGCACATTATGATGAATATGGAAATATGTTTAGAAGAATTGCTTCCAGTCTAAAGTAGGGAGGTGGCAGGGAGTGAGGGAGAAAAATTTAGAACACAAGGTTTTGTAATGGTAAATGTTAAAAACTATCTTTGCATGTATTTGGAAAAATAAAAAACTTTTAAAAATAAATTAATTTTAAAGAATTTTAAAAAATAGAAAAGAAAATATTATGTTTCAATCCACATTCAGTGCCCATAATTCTCTCTCTGGATGTGGATGGCATTTTTCATCTCAAGTCTATTGGAATTGTCTTGCATCACCACATTGTTGAGAAGAGCCAAATCTACCATAGTTAATCATCATATAATCTTATTACAGTACAGTGTTCTCCTGATACTACTCACTTCACTTAGTATCAGTTCATGTAAATCTTTCTAGGCTTTTTAAAAATGAGTCTGCTCATCATTTCTTATAGGACAATAATATTCCATTACATTCATATATCCCAACTTGTTCAGCATTCACCTTTCAAATTCCTATTCCTTGCCACTATAAAAAGAGCTACTACAAACATTTTTGTACTTGTGATACTCTCCCCTCTTTTAGAATCTATTTGGGATATAGACCTAACAATGATGTTGCTGGATCAAAGGATATGCATAAATTTGTGGCTCTTTGGGCATAGTTCCAAAGTGCTCTCTAGAATGGTTGGATCATTTCACAACTCCACTAACAATACATTAGTTTTCCTATATCCCCTGCAACATTTATCATTATTTTTGCCTGTCATCTTAGCCACTGTAGGAGGTGTGAAGTAATAACTCAGTTGTTTTAATTTGCACGTCTCTACTCAATAGTGATTTAGAGCATTTTTTCATATAAATGGTTTTAAATTCATCTGAAAATTGTCTGTTTATAGTATCTGACTATTTATCAAATGGGTAATGATTTGTAGTCTTATAAACTTGACTCAGTTCTCTTATGTATTTTAGAAATGAGGCCTATATCAGAAACACTGGCTGTAAAAAAAAAATAAAAAAAAAAAAATCCAGCTTTGTACTTCCCTTCTAATCTAATCTTGGCTGAATTGGTTTTTGTTTATGCAAAACCTTTTTAATTCAATATAATCAAAATTATACATTTTGCATTCCATAATCTTCTCTAGTTCTTCTTTGGCCATAAATTCCTCCCTTCTCCAAAAATCTGACAGGTAGACTATTCCTTGCTCTCCTAAATTTGCTTATCTAAATTTGACCTTATCTTGATATTAGATATGAGATGTTGGTCAAAGCCTAGCTTCTGCCATACTATTTTCCAGGAATTTTTGCCAAATAGTGAATATCAGAAGCTGGAGTCTTTAGACTTATAAAATAGCATATTAGTATAGTCATTGAGTATTGTGTCTTGTGTACTTAACCTAAGCCACTGATCCACTACTCTATCTCTTAGTCAAATGATTTTGATGACCACCTCTATAAATTATAACTTTAAATCCGGTAGGGCTAAGCCCTTTGAATTTTTATTTTTCATTAATTTCCTTGATATTCTTGACCTTATGTTCTTCCAGATTAAATTTTTTTTTTTTTTGGCTCTATAAAGTCATTTTTGGTAGTTTGTTTAGTAAGGCACTGAATAAGAAAACTAATTTAGGTAGAATTATCTTTTTTTATTTTATTAATTTGGCCTACTCATGAACAATTGTTATTTTCCCCATTATTTAGGACTGACTTAATTTGCATAAAAAGTTTTTTGTAACTGTGTTTAGTTTCTGGGGTTGTCTTGACAGGCAGACTCCCAAATATCTTAAACTGTCTACAGTTAATTTAAATGGGATTTCTCTTTCTATCTCTTGCTGTTGAGTTTTGTTAGTAACATATAGAAATGTCAATGATTTATATGGGTTTATTTTATATCCTACAACTTTGCTAAATTGTTATTTCTTTCAAGTAATTTTTAGTTGATTTTCAAAATATGCCACGCACACACACACACACACACACACACACACACATACCCACATAACACATATGTAATTATCTGTGTACATATTGCTTCCCCACAGAAAAATGAAAATGTAAGCATTGTTTTGTTTTGTTTTTTTTCTTTGTATTCGTATATCAGCACAGAGCCTGGCACCTAATAGGTTCTTAATAAGTTCCTAT
This sequence comes from Sminthopsis crassicaudata, assembly GCF_048593235.1. Classification (NCBI taxonomy): domain Eukaryota; kingdom Metazoa; phylum Chordata; class Mammalia; order Dasyuromorphia; family Dasyuridae; genus Sminthopsis; species Sminthopsis crassicaudata. The sequence goes on along the minus strand of NC_133617.1, from coordinate 282,594,082 downwards.
TCAATTAAATAAAATAAAAAAAAGTTCTTTGTAATTTTAAAAATACAACATAATGCAAGCAATTATTAACACATTATTTGAATCTTATAACAATGCTGTGAAGCCAAGGTATAGGTTTCCCTATGCACAAAGGAAGATTGAGGCGTAGAGTGGTTAGACTATGGCTAGTCAGAGGCAGAACTGAATAGCAAACAGAGTTCATTTGATCCCAAATGCAGAGTTCTTTCCAACACAGCTGCTTTCCTTACAAGTTATTTGCATTTTAATCCTTTAGGACATGTTTTTCCAGGGGCTCTTTCCCTGACAATTATAGACACCAAGTTGTCATGCTGGAAACCAGAATGAAACATCAAATTTCCACTGAGGCTATAGCGAAACATGAGTCAAGCAACCAGACACGAGTATATAGTAGCCACGTAAACCCCACTTGACCAGCCAAAGCTCACTTACTTTCCATAATATTTTAAACCTGTGTTTGGCATCTGAAGATGTCCTATTTATAGTTTTACGTGCAACCCAATATTGACTCCAGTCTCCAATAGGAATACTTCTTATAAATGTCAGCAGATTATTTACTATGGTAAACTAATTAGTTACATAAATGCTTCCATTTTCGGGGAGGGTGAGGAAGAGACTGTTAATGCTTCTTGGATTACCCAAGCATTATAGCTGTTTGAAGTTCTTTTACATTTTAGATATTTGTTACAAGATGGCATAACTTTGAACACTTTGAGAGAAGAGAGGAAGATTTTTTTGTCTTCTCATTCATATGTTGAAATCTGTGGAAAGTGAAAAGGGTTCTTGATTTGGAGTGAAAAGGACTGGATTTAAGTCCCAAATCCACCCCTAACTGAAAGTTTATGATTTTAGGCAACTTAATCTTTCTGAGCTTCCTTTTCCTTTTTTATAAAATGTAGAGAACTAGACTAGTATTATTCTCCCAACAGGATTACTGAGAAGGTAAAAAATAAATAAATAAATATAAAATACTTTACAATCATAAATCTTTTTGTGGATATTAAATTCTGAGATTGAATGTTTCTTTTTTTCCCCAGTTACATGTTAAAAAAAAAAAAAACCACTTTCTTTTGGTTATATGTACAATTCATTTTTTAAACTTATTTTCTTATGAATCATATTGGGAGGGAAAAAACAGAACAAAAGGGGAAAACCACAAGAGAGAAGGAAAAGAAAAAAAAGTGAACACAGCATGTGTTGCTTTATATTCAGTCTTCATAGTTTTCTCTCTAGATGGATGGCATTTTCCATCCAAAGTTTATTGGGATTGTACTGGATCACTGAACAACTGAGACGAACCAAGTTTGTCATTGTTGATCATGAGACTGAAAGTTTCAATCTAACAAAAAAAGAGAACTTAATATCAAAATCATAGTATAAAATATGGAAAAATCTAATATGAGTTCATTGTTATCTGTATTAATGCTTATCAAAAACTATTATCTATGTTTTAACTCATAGGATCTTTAAAGTTGGATTTAGATTGTGAAAGACTTTTTTATTTGTCAAACAAAGAGTTTGAATTTTGTCCTACAGGTAGTTAGCAGCCACTTAAACTTCTTGAGCAAGGGAGAAGTTTGAATTGTCCTTTGCTTAAAGACTAATAATTGGCAGCTATGTGGATGGTGGGTTGGAGAAGAAAGAGATAAAGTTAGGAATCCAATGAAAAAGCTATCACGATAATCTAGGTAGGAGGTAAGAAGGTCCTAAGTGATTGGAAAAATATTGATGCCCTTGTCAGAAATAAGGGAATTATGAAACACCTAGATGGTGCAGTGTATAGAATGCTGATTCTGAAGTCAGGAGGACCTGAGTTCAAATCTGACCTCAAACACTTAATACTGCCTAATTATGTGATCCTGGGCAAGTTCCTTAACTTCAACTGCCTCACCAAAAGAAAAAGAAAAAAAAAAAAAAGAAAGAAGGGAGTTAGGAAGAAAAAATGGGTTTAGAAAGAAAGGTAATAAGTTCTGTGTTGGACAGGTTGAGTTTGAGGTGCTTATGTGACAGCTGGGTAGAGATGTCTAGCGAATAGTAGAGCTCAGGAGAGAAATGAAGACTATAACCAGACCACTATGGGCAGTTTCTTGTCTCCACTCAGTCAGATCATATCTAGTGTGGTCAAGCGGCAGGAAAACCCTTTACCAATGAGGATAAGTCTCTTCTTTGCTCTCCCTTCTCCCTCTATTCTGGACCAAGGCTAACCAGACTTTATAAGGCAACCAGTTGGGAAGAGTGACTTATATTCTTCAGATACGATGAGAATCACCTACTCAAATCCTTCTGTAGAGATAAAGGAACACCAAGCCTTATCATTTCTCTTACCACTGTATCCCCAAAACACCCTTCTCCCTTTCCAGCACTGTCAAATGATCTACTAATACAACTCACTAGGATCTGGGCTTTGCCATCTACTTTGCAACTAGATTTTCTTTGATGTTTTGTCTCCTCCCATTTTGGAACTCTTTGAGAACAATGGTTGCCTCAATTTTTCTATTTGTATCCCCAATACTTAGCAATATTTGGCATATTGTTGTACAGTCATTTCAGTCATGTCCAATTCTTCATGACATCATTGGAGGTTTTCTTGGCAAAGGTGTTTTGCTATTTCCTTTTCCAACTCATTTTACAGAGGAGGAAACTGAGACAAACAGGATTAAATTATTTGCTCATAGTCACACAGCTACTAAGTGAGGAGGCCACATTTAAACTCAGGAGGATATCTTTCTGACTTCAGATCTGGCGCTCTGTCCACTGCACCACATTGCTGCTTTGACAAATAGAAAGTATTGTTAACAAATGCTTTTTCATTCATTTATGCATTCATGAAGGCTGAATACATAGATATGAAAAATCATAGATGATGGTCAAATTCATAGGAGATAATGAGATCGCTAAGAGAAAGAGAGGGAGGGAGAGTATACAACAAAAGTTTTAAATCTGATATTCAAGGTACCTCAAGAGGTCCTTAAATATATTTCAGTATCTGTGAATTCAGGCGGGAAAAATATTACATCTTTCTTTTCAATAATCATTAACTGAAATTTTGTATTTTCTTCAATTATGAATTTAGGTAATAAGCTACAAAAGCATTAGCAGTACCTATGACTTTGTCACCAATAGAAATCACAAATATTTTCATATCATGTTATAGTTGAAAATCAATTGGATGTCACTTGTATGTTGTCTTGTCAAAAATCATCCCATAGTTTACTATTTTTCTTTAAGCTAAACATCAATAGCCTTTACACTGATACATCTTTTTAAGATAATTTTTTTACCTTTTATATATTTTAAAAATATTTTCTTATTACTTAATATATTAGTAGTCATATATATTGCTATATCATAAATCTGTATTTTAATATAATTCAATGTAATAAGTCTCTTTTGTAATCTTGTGTGTTTTATTTATGCAACTGAAAATGTTATATTGAGAAAGGATCCATAAGCTTCACTGGACTGGCAAAGAATTATATGATTAAAATCTCTGCTATATAAAAAAGAAGAGGGCCTGGAATGCAGCTCTTAGTTATATCCATGTACAGGTTATAAGATATGGTGGATGATCTTGCAAAGAAGACCAAGAAGGATAAGTCACACAGGTGGGAATAAAACTACAACAAATCAACATCACAAAAATACTATGAGGAAAAAATACACAGAAATAGGATATGTTAGCACTATCAAATATTACCAAGTATTAGAATTAATCAGAAGTTTTTGAATTTAACAAGAAAATAATCATTGTGGACCTGGGAAAAACAGGTACATTCAAATGGTAGGAAGAGAAGATAGATTGCAAGACTCTGATAAATGAATGGAGGTAACAGATTGAGTTGGATCATAAACATAAGATAATACTATGAACAAAGAGATCTGGCCTCAGAGGCAGAAAGAACATGATATTGGAGAAACAAACAGAATTCAAGTTCTGTGCAGAATTTAACACAAAATCTTAGGTTCTATAGACAGGGGAGAGAGAGAGAGAGAGAGAGAGAGAGAGAGAGAGAGAGAGAGAGAGAGAGAGAGAGAGAGAGAGAGAGAGAGAGAGCGCTTTAGTATGGAAGACTATCTTTCATCTTTCTCTAATGCTAACAGTATTATGTTTACAGGAAGCCACCATCTCTTAGGAAGAGTAGAGAGTGGGTTTCATAGACAATGGTATATTAAATCATTAAATGTAGATATGCCTTACTTTACCAAAGGAAAAGCAAGCCAACAACAAAACAAAAACAAAACTCCTTTACAAATTCTGTTTCCAAGAACATTGGAAATGTGAAGATACAAAAAGTGTTTGGGAATAGATACAAAAATAAAAGCCAAAAAAGTAAAAACTATAGGCAGTTGGTCAATCCTATTCATCATAAATTCCTAGGAATCACATCATAATTCAGATCATTACATATAGTGGGTCATATTTTCTCATAGGAACAATGTTATAATTAGCATTTGCATCCCTGACCAGTGATACAACACTAATTAAATCATAGCTCTAACCAACATTTAATAAAAGTAAATCTACTTTTACATAGCCACTTTAGAAGTCAAACTATGCTAAAGTCTTATAAAATAGTTATAAATAATACTCTGCACTTTGTTTTTAACTTTTATCAGTGGTGATTTTTTACATTACAAAAATTTATAGTATATTTCTACTCCATGAATAACAAAGTAAACAAAGTAACATAACAAAGTAAATAATGAAGCAAACCTAATAATATTCTGACCCCATCTGAAAGTGCATGTAACATTCCACATCTGTAGCACCCTCCCACCTGTCTATTTTTTAAAATTAACAGAAATCTATTTTCTCTTCCTCCCACCTCCATGCCATTAAAAACAAGGCAAGAAAAACAAATGACTTCTGACAAATATGCATAGTTAAGCAAAATAAATTCCCTCATGGCTATATACATACATATATTTGTATGCGTATGTGTATGTGTGTATCACTTGTTTTATTCTGTACCCTAAATCCATCACCTCTCTGTAATAGATAGCATATATCATCATTAATCGACCACAATCATGAATGGGCATTGAAATGATCACAGTTCTTACATTATCAATTTTTAATTTTTACTTTATAGTGTTGTTTTTACTATATAAATTGTCCCATTAGTTCTACTCGTTTCATTCTTCATCAGTTTAAAAAGTTTTCAAATTTGTTTATTTTTACAATGTTGATGTTATGGTATAAATTATTTTTCTGCTTCTATTCCCTTCACTCTGAATCACTTCATACAACATTTCCATGATTTTTTCAATTAATTTCCACATTTCTTACAGAACAATAGTACTGTTACATTCAGATGCCATAACTTATTAAATAATTTCTCAATCAGTAGTCATCCTCTTAGTATCCAGGTTTTTTGACACCACAAAAAGAGCTCCAACAAATATTTTTGTACATAGATCTTTTTCTCTTTCATTATTATCTTTCAGATATTGATCCAGCAAAGGTATAGCTAGGTGAAAGGACATATGCTGTTTATTTACTTTTTATGTTTAATTTCAAATTGTTTTTCAGAATGGTTATATCCATTAAAAAATCCACTATCATTTTCTCATATCCTCTCCAACTTTTATTATTTTCCCCTTTTATCTTCTTTACTGCTCTGATTGGTGTGAAATGGAATGTCAGCATTGCTTTAATTTGCTTTTTTTTAAATTAACAGTGATTTGCAGCTCATATGATTATAGATAACCTGGGTTTCTTCCCTTGAGACTTTAAATGTGAGCTAGCAATGTAATTTAATTACTTTGCAAAATATAAAAACATGACTCTATCTTACCATAATTTGTGTTAGCAAAATGTGCATATAAAGCCAGCTTGGAGTCAGGAAAAATCTCAATTCAAATATTGCCTCTGAAATATACTGTCCTTGAGGAATTTCTTTAAACTGTAAGTTACAGATGAATTATTGGTGTTCATTAGCAGAAGAATTTTTTACACTGTATGAAATCATCAGTTTAAACCCAAAAATGAATAAATTAATTAAACAAAATATAATTAGCAATAATTTATGTGTCTCCTCAGAATTTAGAAAAGCTGTTTTAGGCAATATTATTTTGATCCTCTGATTTTCATAATGAAAATGAGTGAGGAAATCTGAACTGATTGCTTCCCTTTTTCCCCATAAATTTCTTGGTAGTAGGTATATGATGTAGTAGATAGTACAGTCAGAAACAGTCACGTTGTGGTGAGTTTTTTTTGTTTGTTTCTTCTTTGTTAGAAGGAAGGGTTAGATAGCGGAAAAGGAATATCAGGAAATGACTGCTTTTTAAGGTATTAATAACCTTTTTTATTTTAATAGTTTTTATTTACCAAATCTATGCATGGGTAATTTTACAACATTAACAATTTCCAAACCTTTTGTTCTAATTTTTCCCTTCCTTTCCCTGCCCCCCCCAGATGGCAGGTTGGCCAATACATGTTAAATATAATAACATTCTTTTAAAAGAAACCATAAAAATAAGTAAACAAGAAGAAAATTATAATCATTATTCTAAAGAAATATATTTTTCTTTTACAAAGATTTTCAAAACTATTTCAGGTATTTACGAAAGATTATGGTTAATCTATTTAACAATTTTTTAGCAGTATTCAGAGCACTTCATCCTCAATTAGAAGACCTTACAAATAATCACCAGATTATTAATACAAACTATCTCTCATTAAATTGATAAAACAAAAGCCTCACTATATCTACATGTCCTCTGGCTTTTGTGGGTTTCAACAATGTTAGAAATTGTGTGTGCAAGAATAAAGGTGAGAATGGAGGTGTGGGTTTTAACTAGGTGAAATTAAATTAATGGAACAGAACTGTGCAAGGAACATAGTTGTATATTGCCTAGGTTCAAAGTTTTGTGAAATTTTTCAAGTCAAAGGAACTAAAAGCATATTTAGCACCTAATCACTCCTCTAAGCAACCATTTCTGTATCTCCAGTTATCTGCTAGATATCCTGGTAGCATCTTAACCTCAACAGATTCCAAACTGAATTCATGATCTTCTGTCATAAATGTCCCCTCAACTACACTACCACCAGTCACACAAGCATGAAAGCTCAAAGGCATCTATGACTCTTCCATTCTCCTAAAGTCCTCACCCACCATCCAGTCAACTTCTAGCTCCATCCTATCTCTTGCTTATCTCCTTTACTTGTTCCTGATTTGATACCTTGCTAGGACTTTACAGGTCCTGCTGCCATCAGGACCTTGCCATGTCTCATCTGGATTTATCGCAATAGCCTACTAATTAGTCTCTTTGGCTAGTTTCTCTCCTTTCCAATCCACTCAGTAACCAAAAAGTTTCCCAAGATAGATACCTAATATAAAATATACACCTAAGATATACAATAATAGACATATCAGTCTCTTATTGAAAAACCTTCAGAATCTTTCTATTGCTTATAGAATAAATCCTAAGACTAATAAATAATTATCTTCAGAATCTGTATCTAGTCAACTTTTCATTGCTCATGATGGCTCTTCATACACTCTGCTCCTAGCAAGTTCCTTGAACTCATCAATCTTCCTCTCAATGATGAATGAATTCATTCACACCAACTCTACCCTACCACATACACACATATTGCCTTCCTTCTTTTTTTCAGCCTATCAAAATCCAGTTCTTTCAAGGCCTTGTTCTTTCACCCAATTTTTAAAAATCTGTCGAATAACTTAACTGAATTAAACAAAATGTCAATATCAACAAGTCTCTGGGAAAATAATTTGTATTTATTCTCAAATAAATGCCAAATGCTCTTATCAGTGCAGCATTTAAACAAATTAATAGAACTTCCCATGGAATTTAACTAGAAACAGAACAATAAAAACAACAGATGTAATATACTAGAAAGAACACTAGATTTGAAAGAAGATCTGAATTTGTGACTGCCAATTATTAGACATGTAATCTTGACAAATGAATTAGTCATTTTAATCTTCAGTTTCTTCATCTATAAAATAAGAATGCTGGTACTCAGGACTGCTGACTTCTTGGTATTGTTGTGAGAATCAAATGAGAAAACATGTAAACATATGTAAAGTATTGAATAAACAAATAATTCAATAAACTATAAATCATTCTACAAATATCAGCCAAACATACCATTTCAGAGTAATATAGTATTTCATAGGCTGAATAGCCTAGTAACTCATAACTAAACACTCATCCTCCCATATCATACACCTGCAAGTTATCAGCCAGAATTTGCTTGGCAACTTCTAGTGAACAGAAACCCACTACTTCTCAAAGCAGTCCTTTCCATTTTGGGACAGTTTTAATTGTAAGGAAGATTTTCTTGATATCAAGCCTAAAATTGGCCTCTTTGCAATTTATATCTATTGCTTCTTGTTGCATAGAAGAACAAATCTAATCCTACTTAGAATTGACAGTCCTTAAAATACTTAGACAGCTATCTTGTTACTGTCCATTCTCCAGGTCTTCTCTTCCCTGTGCTAAACATATCAGGGAATATCATATTCTTTCAGCCAATACACGTATGTCATGAACTCAAGGTCCTTCAATAAACTGGTTACCCTCCTCTGGACACTTGTCAACTTATCAATATCTTTCCTAAAATATGATATAATAATACCACAAACACAGGCTAAACAGGCTAAGACTCTCACCTTCCTGATCCTGGATGTTGAGTTTCTTTATGCAACCCAAAATTACATTAGCCTTCTTGCTTGTTCTATCACACCAATCTCTCAAGCTACTCTGGGGTTTAGGGGATAGATTTCTTTCTTAAGGACCCTGCCTCCCTCTAATTTTTTTAAGGATCATGTCTTAAACCCAAATCACACTGACTCTCATTGATTGGCCAATAAAAGTCTAATCTTACTTGGTCTTTGTTTCAACCTAGATTGCCTCAGAGTGAATGTAAATAACAATTGTTTTGATCAAAAACCTTGAGGATCTTCCTTCTCCTCCCCATGTTGATTCTTTTTTTTTTTTTTTAACCAAATAAAAGAGGCCATTTTTTTGCCTCAAAATATACTTAGCCTTAATCATTAAATGGGCATTGCCTGAGAAAAACTGAGATCTATTAAAGAAAAGATGCCAAAGTCTCCCACTGCATCCTGATTCATCCCAGTCATCCTGATCTATATCTTGTCAATGGATTCAGATGCTTCCAAGGAAAAAGTGGAGCTGTTGACTTTCCATAGCCCACTCAAATTCAATTCACTTGCATGTCATAGCATCACCTGCCTGATATCATGATCCTCTTCAAGAACAAAAGACAAACAACACTTTGATAACAGATTTAAAAATGTGTAGTTAGAGCCTAGTACATAATAAATAGAATCCCCATGGTCTCTAATTCTTTCAAAACATATTAAAAATATGATGCAGAAATTAGTTTTCTTCCCTCCCCTAAAAAAGTACTTTTTTTGTTTTGAAAAGAGAAAATGGTATTCATTGTTGTTTACAGAATCCTTGCGTAAATGTGCTTCAGATGTGGACTGCCTCCACTGTATCTGCAAAAATAATTTAAAGACATCTATAGAAAATTTGATAACAGGGAGAACAGTAAACTTTTATGTAAAATTTCTATGGACAAGGAATGCCACTGAGGTTATTTTTTGTTTTGTTTTGTTTTCCCCTTTTCTTTAAATATGAGTTGACATACTTAGTGCCCTTATATAAAAATGGAGATGTGAAACAAGTCCTATTTGTTGCTGCTAAGAATATACTTCTACTATCTGTAAAACATGTCAGAGAAATATAAGTTTTTTAACTATGGATTTCTAATGCTCTACAAATTGAAGAGCCAATCAAGATCTCAATATTATCTTGGGCTGTTTAGAGACCTTCAGAAATATAATCTTTAACTTCACAAGTTAATCTTAAATCTTAAAATCTTAAAAAAAAAAAAGAAAGACAAGTAACAATAATATCCACATCAATTATACTCTTAATTCTTCTTGAATTCATAGTCTACTAGAATTCCCCAAGGTTTTTCAGATAAATTGCTAGCTAGTCATAACTTTCTTTCCCTTATGAAGTCAAAATTTTAAACCTAAGAATAAAACTTTATATTTATCTCCATTAAATTCTGAAAAAAATATCAAGAAATAAAATACCCAAGCACCAGGTGGGAGATTGGTTCATAACTGAAGAACTCACACAGACATTTATCACAGCCACAAAGAATGCCATTTATTAACATGAAATGGCTCATGGGCTAAGTCAATGAAAAGGGTGAGGGAAATAAGGGCTGTAGTAGGGGGTTAGGGAAAAATTAGGGAGAAGTTAGGGAAGGTTTTGGGACAAACTTGCAAGTGTATCTATGTATTGTGTATCTGGATACACAATCGGCTATGTCTTAAATATGCTTAAATATGCTGTCTCAGGAATTGGCCTAACTCTGTGTGTAACAGTGGAAACAGGATGGGTAGATTAAAGTGGATTGCCATCAATGCATTCATTTATTAAAGTCATTAATTTAAAAATGTAACTTGCACAGTATCAAGCACAAATCTCTGAAATTCTCAAGTCAACATGGAACCATTAATGGTTCCTCTTTGGATTTGGTCATTCAACCAAATTGTAAATTCAACTTCTTATATAGACATCTAGGCCACATTTTATAGCATCAGTTATTTTTAAACTCGTTGCTGAAATCTAGGTTAAACTATATGTACCATATTTCCCTGACTGACTAATCTAGAAACCCTGTGAAAAATTAAAATACAGTTAATCAAGCACATGACCTACTTTTAATAAAACTATGCCAAATCTTTATGCTCATTCTTTCCCAAGTATTTATTAGCTTGCCCTTTAAAAATAAATCATTCTAGAACTTTACCAGTAACTGAAGTCAGGTTCATTGGTCTATAGTTTGCACACCCTCTACTCTTATTTGAAAATCAGATCAAGATTTTCCCTTTATTTCTGCAATTCTGATGCAATTCTTTGTAATCTTTCAAAGATTACTGAGAATAGTTCAGCAAGCCCATCTTCCTGTTTTTTCATTAGCTTACGATGTAATATATCCTGGTGATTTGAACTTATCAAGGACAGCTGGGCACTCAGCTCTCAGTCTATTTTGTTATGATTTTTTTTTTACAGTCAAAGAGCATTCTCTTTAGCAAGTAAAATAAAAGCAAAACAAGAGTTAAGCCTTCACTCTATTACTGGTTATTTTCATCCCACCCACCCCGAGCAAATAACATGATTTTTTTCTTGATCTCTTCCTTTTCACAACATAGGTTTTTAAAAAGTTTTATTAACCTTAGCTTTCTTTACAAGCTTCAGATCATTCTGACCCTAACTCTCCTGAAGCTTTTATTACAGAATTATCTTTTGTATTCTTCATCCTTTGCTTGACCTTGCTTCCATTTTATACCTTTTAAAAATCGAAGTTCTGGATGAGTTCCTAGATCATATACATTAGTTGTTTAGAAAATTCCTTCTTTTTCCACTTAATCAAAATTGTTTTTCTTTCTGGCTTCAGAATGTTATTCTTAAGAGCTTTGTATTCCTTCAAAGCTTCCCTATAGAGTTTTAGTTTATAGGATACTATCTATGTTTTTTCTATACTTTTTGAAACCTCTTTCCCAAAATATAGGATGCCTGTCAGATTATGCCCCGCTTATCTTTTCTCCCCTCTATCACAAATTCTAAGATGGACTGGTCACTTCCCCCACAAGATCACCATCATTTTTACCCCAGCAACCAGTAACTATAGGACAGTTAGGTGACACAGTGAATAGAGCACTAGGTCTGAAGTAAGGAAGATCTGAATTAAAATTCAGTCTCACACACTAATTATGTAACCCTGGACAAATGACTTAAATTTGTTTGCCTTAGTTTCCTGTATAATGCATTGGAAAAGGAATTAGCAAATCACTCCAGAACCTTTGCCACAAAACCCCAAATGAAGAGCCAGACATGACTGAAAAAAACAACTAAACAAAAAACCAGCCCCTAGAAAAATCAGATACAAATAGAATGCCCCCTCATTCCTTCTACCCCCATTGAAACATGAAATCATTATTAAAGTAAATTAAGAAATTTTTATCTGTTCTGCTTTTGACAGAAAAAATTCCAACAAATGTCTGGATAACTAAAGTCTACCATCATAAGATATCATGCCTTCAAAGCAAACCTGTAGTCTGTTTCTTTTTGTTTTCATTTATTTCTTCAGTTCATATAGCCTGTAGTACATTTTAATGATAATCACTTTCTGATTCTGCCTCCATTAATTTTCACCCAAGTATTTCCCATTATGATTCTCCTCTCTAACTCTTGTATTTCTTCATATACTATAATTGTATCTTCTCTTCCACCTCCCTTTTTACCTGTCCAATATATTTTGAATAAAGAAAACTCTTCTATATCTATATTCCAGTCTTGGGTCTCATTCTAGTGATACCTAGGGACTCAAATTTGCCTCCTTGTATTGTAATCTTGCTTTTACCTGTATTCTATGCATTTTTGTGTAAATGGCCAAGGTTATGGGTTTCATTCTTAGTTCTTTTTTGTTAATTTCATCACCTCTGAATTTCTAGATATTTCGCCTATTATTCCTCTTTCTACACTAAAACTCTTCTCTGTGATATTCAGTCTGAAAGAAAAATCATAGGCATTTTCCCTGCCCACTTACTTTTCACTTGAAAGTTCTCTTGATTAGATTTTCAAAACTCCACAAAAATGCTTTCTTTAGTAGAAAAACTCTATCCTGTTTTATAAATCTATCATTTCTTTATTTTAACCATGATTCAGAAATCCAAATGCAATTGACCAGATACCATCTTTTTAAAACTTTTATTTTTTTCCAATTACATTTAAGGATAAGTTCAACAGTTATTTTTATAGGATTTTGATTTCCTTTTTTTTTTCTTCCTTCCTTCTTCCTTTCCTTCTCCCTCCTCTCTCCCCTCCTCAAGCTAACAAGCAATCTGATATAGGTTATGCATGTACAATCACCATTAAACATATTTTCACATTAGTCATGCTGTGAAAGAATCAGAACAAAAGGGATAAACCATGAGAAAACAAAATAAAAATAGTATGCTGCAATCTACATCCAGCTTCCATAGTTCTTTCTCTGAGTGTAGATAGTATTTCCATCACAAGACTTTTGGAATTGTCTTAGATCACTGGATTGCTGAGAAGAATAAAGTCTATCAAAGTTGATCACAACACAATGTTGCTGTTACTGTGTTTAATGCCTCCCCCCCACCCAGGTACCATCTTAACTACTTCATCTGACAAATATCTCTCTCTGTTGTCTCTTTTTTGTCTCTCTGAATCTCTATCCGTTCCCCCTCACTCTCTCTCCCTGTCCCCCACCATCACTTGCCATTTGCTATCAACCCACAACATTATAGAAAATATCCCTTGTACTCATGAGGTCTTCATTATCTTGTCCAAATATTTGTAATCTTTAGCTAGGATTTCTATCTTCTTTGGGGAAATATTATTGGTTTCCATGTGAATCACCAGAGAAAGTGGGTAGTTGTCATCCACTTCCCTCTAATGTTATCAGATTAGCAAAAAGGGGACTTCAGTATCTTTTCAGCACCAGACCAAAGCCAACTCTTCTTTCTCTGATCTTACTGGATGATCTCTTACTGACATCACCTATGGATCCTTATTATCTTTACTTGGACATCAGTAACTGCTTCTTCTTCAGAATGTTCTATTCCCTCCTTTTTAGGAAGAAACTCACATTTCTTTAATAGTTCCAAATACCAGGAGCAGCTTGGTGGCACAGTGGATAGAGCCCTGAAGTCAGGAAGACCTGAATTCAAATCTGGTCTCAGACACTTAACATCTCCTAGCTGTGTGATCCTGGGCAAGTCACTTAATCCCAATTGCCTCAGCAAAAAAAAAAAAAAAAAGTTCCAAATACCCAGAGGACCTTTTTTCCTTTCTACTCTGTAATAAATTTTCATTTTCAACATATCTGGATTCTCTCTTGCCTCTCCAGATCATTCTTCATTTTTTCACTTAAGACCTACTTTTATTTTTTAAAAGAATTGTCATTGGTAATCTAAAAAGCATGGAAAGACATTCCTTGAAGCCTTCTTCCTTTCTTCTCTAGGGGAGATACCAGCCTACACACTAAGTTAAGATATTGAAACAGAATTTTCATTATAAAGATATAGAAATGAATCATTATAATAAAATAAATTTTAAAAAATAACGTAAAACAAAAAAATTAATCATTAAGAGTATATCATGTTTAAAAAATCATTAAGAGTATATCATGTTTTTAAAAAAAGCCAAACACTGTGCTAAGCACACAGACTACAAACAGAGAAGCCAGACAATTCCTGCTCTCAAAAAGTTCACATTTTAATTGAAGGAGATAATACATATAGAAGATTTTACATTCAGGGAGAATGAAAAGGTCCAATGCTATTAAGAGTTCATATAAGGGTTAATGACAATGCCTAAAAGTCTTAAGGTACATTTTAGGGATGGTGAGATTGTCTTGTATCTAGGTGGGTAGATTTGGAGTTAGAGTCACTGACAAAAGCTACCATGCATGCAAATAAACAGTCATGTTCTCAAAGTTTTAAAATTATTCCCATAAATACAATGCCATAAATTGTTTGAGTTCTATTATTATCATCCCCACTTTCCTGTTGAAGAAATTGGGGCAGACCAGGTAAGTGACTTGCCCAGAGTTACATAGTAAGTGTCCAAATCTGGATTTGAATTCATGTCTTCCAAACACAGTACTCTATTCACTATGCCACCTACCTATCCAAGTGGGAAGAGAAGGCTGATACAACTGTGGCTGCCTTCCACCACACTGATATTTAATAATAAAGGGTGTGGAACTCTGCATTTTACTCTGTCTCACTATCTATTGTGAAGGCTGAGCTGGGAAGCACATGCTCTAACTACTGAGATCCACTATCTATAATGCTTTTCTTATTGAATTAAAAAATTCTGTTTGTGGGCCCTCTCTGCCCTGACACTTTGCTTCTCAAACACCTAGAATTCTAGGATCATAAGAGAGTAGGCTTAGAATATTCTGAGTTTTAAGGAACCTTAGAAACCATCCAGTAGAATCTGTCCATTTTATAGAGAAGACAAATGAAGTACAGAGATATTAAATTATTTGATAAATATATTAGTAGATAGTAGGATCAGGATTCGAATGCAAGTTCTCTGTCTCTGGTTGTCTTGTCTATTCTTGGAATAGTAGTATCATTAGAATATTTGCATGGCAATGGGATGTAATTCAACAGGCCTAATTATAATGTATTGCACAGGTACTGCCATCAGCTTAGCACAAATGGGCATCACACCCAAAGCTCAGCAGAATAATTAGAGCCTCCCTCGGAGTATTTGGATCATAGCATCCTGAAGATGGCCAGTAAAGAATATCCTGGTTCCCTAGTTGGACTGGTTGAGAGAATATCCAAGACAAAAGATTATTTCCAAAATAATGATAGATTTTAACATATTCATAGATGGACTAGAAGAAATTTGATCTGTTTTTATCATTTCCTGCTCAGTTATTAGAAGAATCATAATCTCAATCATCTCAATGTGAAAAACATTATAAATATTTCAAAAATATTCATAACAACAAGCCTCAGAGAAAATGTTTTACCCTAACATTTTTTAGAGACTGTCGAAATGATTTCATTGTTATTCATTGTTGCCAATAATTGCTATGTTAGTCATTGTTAAAATTCAAGCAAAATCCCTCTACCTAATCTATCAATAAATATTAATTAAGTATTTAATATGTGCCAAGCACATATTAAGCTAAAGGCTTGAGATATAAAGAGAAGCAAAAGTGATACCCTGCCCTCAAGAAGCTTACTATTTAATGGGGAAGACAAATATATAGAGATAGAGAGAGAGAGAGAGAGAGAGAGAGAGAGAGAGAGAGAAAGTAATCAACAAAGGAAAGCCACAAGAATTAAAAAGGAGTTGGACACAGAAAATTACAGAATTCGGATTTTAGTTGGAAGTTAAAGGAAACCAGAGAATGGAATGAAGGGAGGATGTTCCAGGCATGAGGGTCAGTCACAGAAAATGCTCAAAGTAAAGAGATGTGCTGTTTTGTTTGGGAAAAAGGCAGGATGCCAGTGTCATTGGTTTAAAGAATACTCATTGGTAAGCAAGGTAGAAGAATACAGGTGCATACCTGTTCTGCAATTTGCAAGCCTACACCTTGCATGAGGCACTGAGAGGATAAATCCAGAGGCCCAAGGTGTCTCATAGGCAAAATTTTAACCTAATTCTTCCTGGCAATAAGGGCAGCTCTCTTGCCACCATGCCATCAGTCCTTTAAGTTTCCAGAGACCCTTTACATTTCTTAACCAAATTCCCTTAGACAAACTTTTTCTCAATAGTTTTTATTTTTTCTAATTACATTTAAAGATAGTTTTCAATATTTATCTTTGTACAATTTTGAGTTCTAATTTTTTTCTCCCTCCCTTATCCCCCTTCCCCAAAATAGCAAGCAATCTGATATGTTAGACATTTACAATCATTTTAAACATATTTCCATGTTTTTCATGTTGTGAAGGAAAAATATGAATAAAAGGGGAATACCATGAGAAAGAAAAAAGCAAACAAACCAAAAGAGAGAGAGAGAGATGAAAATCGTATGTTTCAATTTGCATTCAGTTTCCATAGTTTTCTCTTTGGATGCAGATGGCATTTTCCATGTTAAAAGTCTATTGGAATTGTCTTGGATCACTATATTGCTGAGAAGACTTAAGTCTATCTAGTTAATATCACACAATCTCGCAGTTACTATATACAATATTCTCCTAGCTCTCCTCACTTTATTCAGCATCAGTTCACATAAGTCAGATAGACTTTTAAGTCATACTCAACAATACTCTATAAAGCCAAGTTTAAAAGACAACTTCAAATTCAAAATTCAACTTCTAGCTTCCCAGATTTATAATTCTAACAGATTTCATCATATTCAGAGAGTTCTAATATGTCCAATTTTGTATATCTCTGTTCAAACTTTATACTTCAAAATACCTATCATTTCTCTCAGGCTCCTGACATTTTCAACCTAGGAACTTTCTATCCTTTCCAGGAACTTTCTTTCCTTCCTAAGAACAGAATTCACAGCTAAGAAAGAAAGTAAAGTATTTTTCCCATAGTAGGATTAGTCTATATTTGAGGAATGAATAAATGAATGAATTTGACTTTTATTTCTTCTTAAGGTCTTATGGTTGTACATCTTGGTTTTTCAAATATGCATTTTTATCAATTCACAAAGTAAGTTGAACCTGGTGTCCTTTTGCTACAATTGCTCCTGTAATTGCTTTCCAATTTTGCAAGGATTATGACCCACCATTTAAAATACCATCCAGCATCTTTTTTCACCCAGAATAGAAACATGTCCTTTGATCTAGTTCTGTCTTTGTGACCTATAATATAACACAAGCCAAAAAACTCCAGGGCAAGAACTCTGGTAATAAGTATCTCTATGCCTACTAGGGCAAAGCAATTATAAAGTCATCCATTCATTCGATAAAGTCACTGGGCAGAATGTGACAAAGTCAAATAGAACAGAGGTTCACTCATCAGTGACCTGTTTCTATGAATACTTATCAGTGGGGTGATACAGCCTACATGTATTTGGTACAATGCTGGGGATTTTGCTAGGATACAGAAATTCTCCCTGCAACTTGTTATACTATCAGGTTTAGAAATGAAGATTTAGATGTCCTGGAAGTCATCTAGTCTAGCTCCCTACCTTGGAATGACTCCCTTCTACAACATCCCCTGGCAAATTTTGGTTTTGTAAACTCTACTTTAGCATCGACAGTAATCAAGAACTTACTCCTTCACTAGAAATCCCAGTCTGACAGATAAATAATATAGTGTATAGAGTTCTTCCATCATTGTCAGAACCATAATGTAATAGAGAAACACTCTGGATTTGGAGTCCAAAGATTTGAGTTCAAAGACTGATTCTGCTACATACTGCTGTATAATCATGTCCCATTACCTCCCCAGAGCTCAGTTTCTTCATCTATAAAATAAAGGAATAGACTTTTAAAGTCTTTTCTCAATCTCCTCGCTAGAAGACTAGACAAAATAAGATAAAATCGATTCTGCCACCATCCCCTAATATAATCTGGAAAGGACTCTCTAATGATCTTATTAAATAATATATAACATGTAGCTTCTTGCACAGTCCTTCAAAGGGATACTTAATTTTCAAACCAGAATCTTTCAACTACATGTACAAATTGTATTTTATGTCCTCCTGCTGAAACTGAAAAACTTGACCAAATAGATTAAGCAAAATCGGATTCCCAATCTAGTGAATCTGAGTGTTTTTAATGTCCTGGAGAGTAATTTCTAGTGTTGTTTTCTTGACAGAGTTATAATCTGTCACAACTGAACCTGTCTTTGGAGACTTCCTGAGCATTTCTGCCTTCTGAATTACACCCAACAAACCTCTTTTCCCCAAAACTGGCTAACAATCAATACTACATACACAGAATCACAGAATGTTAGAACTGGATAAAGCATTTAAGGTCATCTAATCTAAACTTCTCATTGACCAGATAAGAAAACTGAGATCAGGCTCTCTCTTTCAGCAGAGAGGCTGCAGATAATAAGTACAGAATAACGTTTATATGTCAGACAAATTATTCATTTTGATTTGTTTTGTTTACCTATACTTCTTGACTACAAGGTCAAGAGCTACTGGAGAGAGAGGTCATTGGGAAGTGACAGTAATTTTTTTAAAAAACTCTTATTTAAGAACTCCAAGAAAGAAATTCTCTTACCCAAGATCACACAAGTAGTGTAAGTGCACCTTTGAACTTAGTTCCTCGGACTTCAAGATGAGTTATTTCCACTATTTAACACTGAGCTCCTTGAAAATAGGTACTGTTTCATTTTTGTTTTTATGCCTATGCTTAGCCTAGGGCCTAGAATATAATAAATGCTTGATAAATTTTTTTTTCATTGATTATAACCTCTAACTTATCCTCAAACCTTGGTTTGGGGTTTTCATAAAAACCATTGAATCATATTTCCTAACTCACCATAAGCAGGTGTGTCTATCTAAGGGACGATTATATTCAAAGGCACAAAATCATTATTGGGTTTAGACTTAAAAAAAAAAAAAGTTCCCCATGTGATACAAAAGCTCTTCCTATAATCCACATGCCAAATGATTCTAAAACACCCAATCAAATTGATAATCACTCCCCATGGATTGGGTTTCATTCTGCTTAAGCCAAAAAAAAAAAAATGACAAGGAGTTTTCTACTCTTACAAGTAACTTAAGAGGTCATTATGATGTAATGAAAATGACTAGACTTGTAGTCAGGAGACTTGAGTTTGAACCCAACTTCAAAATAAACTATATGATCATGGAAAAATTAAGTAACTCTGAATTTAATTTTCCTCATCTGTAAATTAAGGATAATACTATAATAGGATGGTTGTGAGGATCAAATTAATTAGTATATGGAAAAAGCAACATAAATAGTTTTAATTTTGATGTTGTAAATTATGTAAAAATATCAGTGATGATGAATGATGATGGTGGTGATTTTAATATCCATTCACTCAGGAAACAAAATGCTTTATTTGTTCAATAAGCTTTGAAGAGCAGTATCAAATACCAAATATCTTCTTATTTGTATATCTCAAAGAATTCAGCCTTCCAAGTGTGAAAAGGCTGAAAAGGAAAATCAGCCTACTGCTCATAGATCTATCTACTTCTCCATGTATTTTAGATTACTATGTATTGGCATTTTGGAGAAGAAAAAAAAATGCAGTTAACAAAACAGTGTTTCAACAACAATACTATATGAGGATGTATTCTGATGGAAGTGGATATCTTCAACATAGAGAAGAGCTAATCCAATTGCAATTGATCAATGATGGACAGAATCAGTTACACCCAGAGAAGGAACACTGGGAAATGAGTGTAAACTGTTAGCATTTTTTTTTTTTTTTTTTGCTTTTCTCCCCAGGTTAATTTTACCTTCTGAATCCAATTCTTCCTTTGCAACAACAACACCAACAAAATTCAGTTCTGCACATATATATTGTACCTAGGATATACTATAACATAATTAATATGTATGGGAATGCCTGCCATCCAGGGGAGGGGGTGGAGGGAAGTAGGGGAAAATTCAGAACAGAAGGGAGTACAAGGGATAATGTTGTAAAAAAAAAAAAAGTTATAATTATAAAATTAATTTTAAAAAGAAGATTAATGATGAAACAAGCTAATCACCTCCTGATAAAGAAATAAAAGACTCACCTTGTAGAGTAAAACGAATATTTTGGAAACATAAAAAAAAAAGTGTTCGACTTCAAAAATATTTTTTTTCCTATAGTGCAACACAAAAAGAGGGATTTTGCATTTCTTAATTGCCTAGACATGACTGTAATAATATCAAGTGACTCCTAACAAGAGATTAGAGCTAAAAGGACCAAAACAACTTAATTTGTTTCTGCGCTGGGGCACTGACACCAAGGAACGCCAGAAATGTCTCAATGGAAATCAATGCCAAAAGACAATGTCAAAATTTCTTACTAAAATAAATTTAGTCAAATGTAAGCTCCTTCATGTGTACATATATTGTATTTAATTTATACTTTAACATATTTAACATGTATTGGTCAACCTGCCATCTGGGGGGGGGTTGAGGAGGGGAAAAATTGGAAAAAAAAAAAGGTTTGGCAATTGTCAGTGCTGTAAAATTACCCATGCATATATCTGGTAAATAAAAACTATAATTAATAATTTTTTAATGTAAGCTTCTTAGGGGCAAGGACTTTTTTCTTTTTTTGAATAACTTCAAGGCTTAGATCAGCACTTGGTAAAGAATAAGCACTTAATGGTTAATGAATTGAAGAATTCCCCATTAATATACATATAATGATGTATTGACCAGAAAATGTCAATTAATTAAGGATTTCAGATCAAAAGGAGTCTCGGTGAGGGTAAGTGACTTGGGGTTTGAACCCTGATCCTCTGACTCATAGACCATAGTTTTGTTTATTATAACATGAAAGTTTTCTCTCTTCTTATATCCCCAGTGCTTAGCATAGTACCTGGCACATAGTGAGTCCTTAATAAATGTTTAATGTTTGATTTATTGATTGACTGGATTATTTAAATTTGTCTAAATACACCTGCATCACATTATGAGGGAAAGAAAGTTCTATCATAGCAATTGAACTACCTGAAGACCTAATCCCATTTCATCTTCTGACAAATAAAATTATGCTTGAACATTTAAAAATCTGCACATATGCTCACTTCTCCCTGATTTGTCTTTTCTTTTTGCATTGCCTTTAAAAGGAGCAAGCATATTAAGCTGGAAGTCTCTTCAACTCCTCTGGGCTTGACCCCAGGACAGTACATAGCATACTTTCCTGCATCAGCAGATAATATTACACAGCATGACAGCAAGCCAGAGCATGATAGCTCCACTGACTTAGGAGTTCTTGAAGGATTCATTACTGTGTTTTCCAGGGACCTATGGGACTTCTTTCTTCAACTTCTTATTTGCTTGCTTCAGAGACTACTGTCAATGTCACCAAGATCAAGTTTAAAACTGATTATGCCTTCAAATGCTCAAAGTGGAAATGCTAACAAATTGCCCCATCATTAAAAAAAAAAAAAAAATTCCAGTGGTATCTGAACTCACCCACAGCAAATGTCATACTTGGCCTAGTTTGTACTCTAGCAGGTACACACACACACACACACACACACACACACACACACACACACACACCCCATTAGTGTCTCTCCCCACCCCCCACTCCTGCTCTTCCTGCCTGTTCTGTTTCCTATTCTAGCTGGATAGTTCTGTGAACAAGAAACTTGCCATGTGGGAGCTCCCTTTCTATAAAAGTGGATATTCTGCCAACTTCCCTAAATGGGAAAAAGGCAAGGAGAACAGAGGAATAGTGTGGCATGCACTTTCATGCCCACAAAGCCAAACAAAAGGTGGTAGGTCAAATCTCAGACACCATTCCTCCCAAGCGCACCCAGACAGGCTGAGATTTGATTTCCAACACCTCTGAGAATGTAAGCTAAGAGACTGAGAATACTAGGAGTTAGGCTCTTAAGGGAATTGCTATATAATTGTGACTTTGCCAAGTGTCCTTTTTCTTTTGTTTGATAAGAGGAGCAGGAGATAAGCTTTTAGCAACCTTTATACTATCCCCAAACAAGGGCCTAAATAAGAGGAGACACCCATGTTAACAAGTAGGATGTGTCACCTGCAGAGATAAGCTTATCCTTGAATATGTTTCTTAAAGCCAGTTACTTATTGGGTTACTCAAGCCTTCTAATTTAAATGGAACGTTTAAAAAGTGTGTTCTTCCAAAGGCATGAGCTGGGTCTCTGCACTGTGACAGCTGGGCCCAAGTACAAGTATTTTAGATACAATCCAGCTCAGACTGCAGGAGAGTACAAGGAATGGTATTTGCCAAACATGGAGTTATGAAGCCACATCCAGGATGAATAGTAGCATTCACTCCAGAAAAACACAGAGGGAAATAAGCCTCAGAGGCCCGCCCAAACTAGGAGAGACCAAGAATCCTTGCTACAATACCCCCATCAAGTGGTCAAGCAGCTTCTGCATGAAGTCTTCATGTAAGGGGGAGATCACTCACTACCTCAGGAGGGATCCCATTCCAATTGAAGACAGCTCTAATTATTAAGAACTTGCTCCTTATGCCAAATCTAAATATGCCTTTCTGTGACTTCTATCTATGGCTACTACTTTTGCCTTCTGGGCACATGACAGCCCTTCTAGTAGTTAGAAAATGCAGGAGGCAATTAGATGGCACAATGGATAGAGTACTGGGCCTGGAGTCCAGAGGAAGACCTGATTTCAGCCTCCTTCTCCTTAGATACTTACTAGCTGCATGACCCTGAGCAAATCACTTAAGTAATGTCAGGCTTGGTTTTCCCATTTATAAAAGGGAGATAGTAATAGCATTTCCCTCCCAAGGGAGCTATAAGATCAGATAAAGTAATATTTGTAAAACACTTAACACTGAGCCTAATCCATGGAAGACACTTAAAAATGTTTATTTCCTTCCTTCATTTCCTCACCCCCAAGGCTTTTGTCCTTAAGAAACTTACCCAGTCCTCTCAACTAGGTTTGTTAAATCCTGGTTGCATATCCCTTCACCATCCATCAACCTAGTTACTTATCTCAGAATGCTGTCTAGGTTATCAGTAGTAGAACTGAACACAGTGGTACATGACATAGATTATTGAAATTGCCCCAAATATTCAATCACATATATATATCTATATCTATATAGATATAGATATATATATGTATATGTATATATACATATATATATTCTGCTATAATCTTAAAGACCATAAAGTAGTCCCAAACATATAACCTTTTAGGAAATCCAAATATAAATCTTTCCATCAGCCTCACCCTCCTGTGCGTAGCAATGAGTTATAGAAAGAAGAGAAAGAGGCCAAATTCAACTGCTGATCAGAATGGACAGAAGGGATGTGAAATACCTCTCAACTACCGGCAATGAAAACTAAAAGTCTTAAGGAATACAAGAAAGAAAAGGGACATGAAGATATAATGGAAGCTTTGCTTTTTGATCAATCCTACAGCTGAGTTCACTTCCAGTTGCTTACTACAATAAAAATGGATTCCATGCTCTGAGTGACCTAGAACTAAAGGCCTTAGAGATCTACAAAGTGCTTTCTCTGACATTATGTTAAGGTTACACCCTTTTCTTAGTGATGGGCCTATAGAATAAATGAATAGAACATGATTTGGAAACTGCAATAAATTATCTATGCAGCCTGCTTGCCAAAGTAGCCATAAGTGACTAAATAAACTCAAACTTTCCTAGAATTCCTAAATAGAAAGCAGCTTACATAGAATTGGAGGCTACCAGGATCTGAATGTATCAGAATAATAGATCTTTTACTGTGTATTATTTTGTCACTATTATGAACTATTTTTAAATTGATTTTATGTCCAAAGAAAATACTGCACACATTTTTAAACTATTGTTTGTTTATGTGTTGGAGTTGACTACAATATGCTAAGGTTAAGTTACAGAGCTCAGGAAATTAAGCAAATTTAGGGCAGAGACAGGATTTGCCAGAGATGGAGGCTTAAGAGATCACAAAAATCCCCATTCTCTGTTATACTATAAGTGAAAGGTAGAATGAAGTAACACAAGGTCTTCTATTCTCTAAGAACCATAGCTAACTCAGCAGTTTCACCTAGTAAATTAGATTTGTATAATAATTTGGGTGGAGCATGGAATATGCCCAGATCATGATTTTTCCCATTGAATAGGTCCTGTATAGTGGCTAGCAAAGTTACTCAAAAATTATGCTACTTAACTTGCAAGCATGTCATAATAATCAAGACATTATTGTTCCAAGGAATTCAAAGCATTTTATAAATGCTTAAATTCTTGAGAAAATAGAATTGTACCTAATTTTTCAAATGAGACACAAACTAATTAAAGCACTCATCACAAACAAGGGAAGTCAGGAACCTGGAAAAATACCTTAGAGGTGAGAATAATGGGTTTGGTAATCAGAAGACAAGTTTTTGTATTTGTAATGAACTAGATTACCAGAATCTTAGTACTACACAATTCTCAATATTGCTTTCCAAAATAGCATTGAACCAACTACATCTTCAATCTGTATCCTCAGCAAATATTTATAACACACAAATAAGACTTTAACTAGAACCCCTAGACCCATCTTCCATCTGAGCAAAATAGAAATCACAGCCTTGGGGTTAGAAGTCATATAAATTCTAGAAATCTATTATCTAGTCCATATCATATTTAAGGGAAAAACTCTTACATCTCTAAGAAGTGATCATCCAACCATGAGGTAGCACACTCCTATTTTGTACAGTTCTAATTTTTAGGGAGTATTTCTTAGAATAAAAAGCTGCCTCCTTTCAGCTTGCCCCCATTTCTTTCCAAACTAAATCCAATACTCAAATTGGTCTTACTAGAGCAGAGTACACCAAAATTATAATTTCTCTTATTCTGGATACAATAATTAAGTCTAGGATTGCATTTATATTTTTTTGGCTGTCAAGTTATAGTGTGACTCATTTCAAGTTTGCAATACATTAATGTCCCCAGAACTTTTTGCATAATCTGTTGTCTAGCTCTACCTCCTCAATCCTGTACTAGTGAAGGTGACCTGAAAATACAACTTTACATTTATGTCTATTAAATTCCATCTTACTAAGTCTGGCCTTTAATTTTTAAATGTCAAAATTTTTTGGATCTTAGTTGGTAAATATTTATTAAACACATTTTATGTATCAGGGACTATGCTAAAGTACTTCAGTACTTACAAAGGTAAAAGATAACCCCTATTCTTAATGGGTTCATGGTTTAATCAGAGTAGATAATATGTAAACAACTCCATATGAACAACGATAAATGAGAACTAATCAAAGAAGGGATTTAAGATGGATGAAGAAAGGTGTTTTGTAAAAGGTGAGAGTTTATTTTTTTTAATAATAGCTTTTTATTTTCAAAATGTATGTAAAAATAGTTTTCAACATTCACCCTTGCAAAACCTTTTTCTCAAAATTTTCTCCTTCCTTCCCTCTCCCCCTCCCCTAGACAGCAAGTAATCCAGTATATATGTTCAAGATGTGCAATTCTTCTATACATGTTATCACATTTATCATGCTGCACAAGAAAAATCAAATCAAACCCAAATAAAATCAAAGAAAAAATGAGAAAAGGGGCAAGCAAACAACAACAACAAAAAAAAGGTGTTATAAATAGTATGTTGTGATCCACATTTAGCACTCTCTCTCATCCCCAACAGTCTCTTTCTAGATGCAGATGGTTCTCTCCATCACAAGTCTATTGGAATTGGTTCTGAATCACTTCATTGTTGAAAAGAGCCACATCCATCAGAGTTGATCATCACATAATCTTGTTGTTGCTGTGAACAATGTTCTCTTGATTCTACTCAAACAGGTGAGATTTTAGCTGAGACTTGAAGGAAGCCAAGAAAATCAGGAGTCAAAGAAGAGGAAAGAGAGAATTTCATGCAAGAGGGATATCCTTCAAAAATGTCTAGGTCTCCTTAAAGAAGGGAAAGGGACCTATATGTGCAAGAATGTTTGTGGCAGCCCTCTTTGTGGTGGCCAGAAACTGGAAACTACGTGGATGCCCATCAATTAGAGATTGGCTGAATAAATTGTGGTATATGAATATTATGGAATACTATTTTTCTATAAGAAATGACCAACAGTATGATTTCAGAAAGGCCTGGAGAGACTTACATGAACTGATGCTGAGTGAAATGAGTAGGACCAGGAGATCGCTGTATACTTCAACAACAATACTATATGATGATCAATTCTGATGGATGTGGCCATTTTCAACAAGGAAATGAAGCAAATCAGTTCCAATAGAGCAGTAATGAACTGAACCAGTTATACCCAGCAAAAGAACTCTAGGAGATGACTATGGACCACTACATAGAATTCCCAATCCCTCTAATTTTGTCCACCTGCATTTTGGATTTCCTTCACAGGCTAATTGTACACTATTTCAAAGTCCAATTCTTTTTGTACAGCAAAACAACTGTTTGGACATGTATACATATATTGTATTTAATTTATACTCTAACATATTTAACATGTATTGGTCAACCTGCCATGTGGGTGGGGGAGGAAGGGAAAAATTAGAACAAAAGGTTTGGCGATTGTCAATGTTGTAACATTATCCATGCATATATCTGGTAAATAAAAACTTTAAAAAAGGTCTAGATCTCTCATTCAGCTATTGAGTATTTCTTCAAGCTTCAAGTTATCTGCAAATTTGGCAGGCATGCAACTATCTTGTACCTCATCTCTGCCATCATCTAAGTCATTAATAAAAATATAGAGTAACACAGAACCAAGTTTTGTTCCTCTTCTAGAGACTGTCCTCTAACTTGACATCAATTTATCAGTGACTATTTTAGGGAGTTATTAATTGTATCTGTTTGACCTCATCTAACTATACCATCCTTTAGAGAATATCTCTCCATCTCATCCCGAAGGAAACAATTATAAACATCATTTACAGTGGAAAGGCTTCACTTATCAAGCTCTGCCAATTCAGCCCAGACTCCCTGTTCCAGATTAGTTTATGCTGCTAGAATTATAGAGTTGAAAGGCACTTTAATATTTATCTAGCCCAATACTTATCTGAAGCATTCATTTCTTTGGCATAAACTCACTGGTCTGTCAGTAAAGTTTCTTCAAATGAGTCCAGTGTCTTCCTATCTAAACTCTGTGACTTTGCAGTAGATGCAGCCAAGAAAAGTAGAATAAAGAGAAATTAGAGAAGATACATGCCTGTTTCTGAGGGGGTAAAAAATAGCAGATCTGTTACTCTTACATAGGCTTTCTGCCCTTAGCTCCATCACCTCCTCCCTCTCTCTTTATTTTGGGTTCCTATTCTTTGAAGAGCTTCCTCCTACATATATTTTCTATTTATTCAGACATTTAAATCCTCCTCAAATTAGAAAACAACCTTCTCTCAGAGAAAAATCATAATCTCTCTTACATGAGAATATTATGCTTTGTGACATTGATATCATTTTGTTATTGGAAAAACACAAGCTGAAAAAATTATTTGTTAAGTAATGGCAGTTAGGAAGTATGTATGATACTAATTCATAGAGATAAAGATAACATTACTGAATTAGCCTCAGTAGATTTGCATTTCCAATAATGATGGTACATTTCTAATGAACAACTAGGCAGATTCACTTGTTCCCACTTGTAAACTGAGGTACACATTTTTAGAACTAGGATTAGAAATCCTATGACCATGAAAAAGAATATAGCTAACTAGACTACAATGAGATGCCACCTAAGACTTTGATGTCTTTATTGAGAAGCTGTAAATCACTGAGTAAATTAAAGATATGCAAAAAGTATTTCATATACTATGGCAGTTTTCCCAACTCTTTTCTGAGATTTAGAAAAACAAGAACAGGAAATACAAACAAATGGAGCATCTTTGTCACTACCTTAATTTTTATATATAAATATGTATCTACAAATATATATGCTTATTTTTATACTTATATACTTTCATACTTATTTTTTAAATAAATTACATATTTAATTATATTTTTAAAAATCAATTGTATATAAAAGTTTATAATTTCTTATACAAACCATTTTTTCTTTATATATTGAAATGCTTGTGAAACTTGTTTAATTCACAATAAAAAAGGAAAGTTAAAAACTATATAAGAAGACAAGGAAGGATATGTAACATTTATTTTTCTTTTTTTCATTGTGAATAAAATTATCAACAAGCATGAATATTTCAATATACAAAGCTAATAAAAAAAGATTATCATATATGAAACTTTTTCATAGTTTTTAAAGTATCATTGAATTTAACATTGGAATAAAAAATGGCAAAACTTTTTATTCCTTCTGAGTTTTTAAATGTTTTAATTTTTCATGTCTCATGCAAAAACTATTGGGAAAACTAGAAAATTATACTATTAGTTAATTATTAATTTATCCAACCTTTTATAATAAGCCTTTCCATATGTCCCCTTAAAGGCTAGTGCCTTCCCTCTGAGATTATCTCCAGTTTACCTTGACTCTACCTTGAATTTGTTTTGTATGTTGTCTTGCCCATCAAACTGTGAGCTTCTTAAGGATAGGGGTTGTTTTTGCCTTTCTTTGTTTCCCCAGCATTTATACTGTGCCTGACACAAAAAAATTTTTTTCCCACTAACAATCCCTTTTTATTTTTTTTTTGTTTTTTGTTTTTCATTTTATTTTTCCAAATTATCCCCTCCCTCTTTTTCCAAATTATCCCCTCCCTCCTGACACAAAATTTTTAATAAATGCTTATTGACTAACACTGTCATTAATCCAACAATGAAGTACTTACTGTGTTTTATACAAGGTGTTGGGTTAGATACTAAGCTTAGACAAGACATGGTCCTTGAAAACATGTAATTTACAGCATAATAAAGAGATTAGACAATAGATAATTATTATAAAAATATTATCTTAGTAAATTAAAGATGTATAAAATAAGTGTTACATGAAATTAGGTACTAAACTATGAAGGTACTGGCTAGACATGCTTGCAATGGGATTGACCATTCATGTTGGAGAAGAAGTTACACAGATCCTGCTGTGTAAGCTGCTCATGTACCTCTGAATCAAGGCAACCCTTCAGGCAACATCTTGTTGGGTCATTGGTTAGCAGCCTTTGTGTGGGTTCATACAAAAACCCAGCCAAAAGGCAACCTGACAAATGGAACAAATGGAAATCAGGCCAGGGGACATCAGGGATAAAAGCAGAAGTCCAACCTCCCACACCTGATCTATGTGACAAATTAAGAAAAACAAGGTGAAAGGTAAATGGTCATCAATCTGAGTAGCTGGGTCTGGAAAGAAACTTCAAATTCCTGCCATGTCATTTGGAATCGGGATTTAGTCTTTTCTTGGAGCTATAGAAGCAATGATTCCCACCCCCTAATTGCTATGTGTTGTTTCAAGTACAAGAAAACACTGTGTTCTTTTTTATAATAATTGATGGTTTTGTCATTCGGGAAATGTAAAATTTCACCAGTTGCTGAACCAATTGTTCAATTAAGTTGTCTCTGTGTTTCCTAGACTTATTGGCTCAGCAATGACACAACTAGTTTTCCCCCCCACCTCCTTGTTCTCACAGTAGGGACTTATTTTTGCTTCCCTATGTAACCTAACTTGTCCCAGCACCAAAAGAGTCAATATCATGGTGAAAAGAAGTAAAAGATTTCCAGGGCATTAATGCCTGCTGAATCACTAACATTTCATGGGGACCACAATGCAATTAGGATTTTAATGGATATGCACCTATGGGGAAAGCTGGGCAATCTTTCTAGTTCATTAATAGGAAGAAATAATAAACTCGATATATTCCTACACCCCTTACTTTTACTCCATCCATACATCTAATCATTGACAAATCTTTTCATTTCTAACTTTACAACTTTTCTCACATACATTCCCTAATCTCTACTCACACAGTAATCACCCTAGTTCAAACCTTCATCACCTCTTTCCTGGACTATTACAGCAGCCTCCTGATTGGTAATCTTGCCTCAACTTTCTTTCTCTACTCCATATCATCCTAACACAACTGCCAGTAATTTCCTAAAGAGCAGAGCTAACTATGTCACTATGTTGATAAACTGCAGTGGCAGCATGTTACTTTTGTAATCTCTGTTTGGCATTTAAAACTCTTTACAATCCATTAGATTATGAGCTGTTGAAAGGTAGGAACAACCCTTTTTCCCTTTCTGTCTTCAAAGCTTAGTATAGTGCTCGTTGGCAAAAAAAAACAAAAACAAAAACAAAAACCCGACTCCCTTCTACTTCTCTAGTCCCCACACTATGCAGCCATATTGACCTACAGGATAATCCTCGTTCACATTATTCTATCTCTAATAGTTATATGTTTGCACTGGCTGTATTCTCTGTTTAAAATATTCTACCTCACCACAACATACCTCTCAGATTGACGTAGGTGACAGGAAAAGATAATGATGAATATTGGGGGGGATATAGAGAAACTGGAACACTAATACAATGTTGGTGGGAGTTGTGAACTGATCCAACCATTCTGGAGAGTAATTTGGAATGATGCATAAAAGGCTATCAAATTGTGTATAACCTTCGATCCAGCAGTGTCCCTTTACTGGGCCTATATCCAAAGAGATCATTAAAAAAGGGAAAAGGACTCACATGTGCAAAAATGTTTGTAGAAGCCTTTTTTGTAGTGTCAAGAAACTGGAAACTGAGTGGGTGCCCATCAGTTGGAGAATGGATGAATAAATTATAGTATATGAATGTTATGAAATATTGTTGTTCTATAAAGAATGATCAGCAGAATGATTTTAGAGAGGCCTGGAAAGAGACTTACATGAACTGATGCTAAGTGAAGTGAGTAGGACCAGGAGAACATTGTACACAGCAACAGCAGGATTATACAAAGATCAATTATAATGGGCATGGCTCTTTTCAACAGTAAGATTTTTCAGGCCATTTGATGAAGAGAGCCAGAGAGAGGACTGTGGGGACTAAGTATGGATTACAACATAGTATTTTCACTTTTGTTGTTGTTTGCTTGTGTTTTGTTTTCTTTCTCATTTTTTTTTCCTTTTTGATCTTTCTTGTGCAAAATTGTGGAAATATGTATAGAAGAATTGCATATGTTTAATATATATATTGGATTGCTTGCTGTCTGGGGGGAAAGGATGGGAAGAAGGGAAGAAAGAAAAATTTGGAACATAAGGTTTTACAAGGATGAATGTTGAAAATTATCTATGCATGTTTTGAAAATAAAAAACTTTAATTTAAAAAAAATCCTTAAAAAAAGATTTGGTGAAATAGGAAAATAAATAAATAAATAAAATGCTGTATCTCTTTACCTTAGCAATATCTGATTTCCTTGTTACTAAAACACCATTTCTGCCTTTCCTAATTCCCTTTCACCCATATCCATTTGCTCATGCTTTCCCTTCCAAGGTTACCTGATAATGACTTTCTATATGTTTTTTATATACCTCTGAAGGTGTTTATTGTTTCCTCCAATTGAAATCCTTTGGTTTTGTATCTGCAGTGCTTTGTATAGTGCCACATAATACTTTAAAATATTAATATTGTTGGTTGATTCAATTATTTACATTTATCTGGCACTTGACAGAGACAGTGGATGGAGGGCTAACCTGTGTTGAAGTACAGCCTCTCAGATATTCTGATTCTGCAGCTTTGGCTGTCACTACTCTCAGTTTCCCCTAGGAAATCCTAATAGTGTGAGTTATAAACAAAGCTAGCCTGTATTGGTCATAGAAGGAAATCCCATGCCAGGAGTACTAAGTATTAACAAAATCACAGGTTCAAACCCTGCTCCCTCCAAAAAAATGTATATACAGCAATTTATTTACAAAGTATTTTGTGTATATAATCTCACCTGATCTTTAAATTACAGATATTTCCCCCTTTTTAAGGATAAGGAAACTGAGGTTAAAAGTTTAGTGATTTGTCCATAGACCCATGACTGACAAATATTCAAGGCAACATTCAATCTCAAATATCTCCTAATTCCAAGGCCAACATTAGCTTATGCTACTTCTCTTCCTAGAACTGTAACTGACTCACTTTAAGGAGCATGTACCTTCCTGAAATTCATTGGCTCAATCATATGATACCTCTCAGCTTCATGCAGGAAACTCTCCAATTTGAGAATTAAATTATACCTTCTAATTCACACTTCTGAATGGAGTCAAATATAAAAAATATATGGTTTTGCCTCCTTTTAATGCAATTGTATAAAGAGTTTCTAGGGGGATTAGGTCTGCCTAAAAGAGATTTTAATGAATTGTTTAAATTGTGAAAAGATTTAGGAGTCATTGATGGATGGATAGGGTTTCACAGGGGAGCACTTATCTTAACCTCAGAAGCAAATGTCAATTTATCTCAGTCTGAAATGAAGTTGAAGTGGTCAATGTCTATAAGGGACACCACTAATCACTGTAATGTGAAGATCTAATTTCGGTCAGGACAATCAAGCAATAAAGCATATTACCTTGTGAGAAGTCACCTCCCTGGTGAGTGCACATTATGAAAACTATTAGGTAACAATCAATTTCATGTAAGCTAATGCTACTAATTCTACCAGTGTAGTCAGTGAAAGGATCTTGCTCCAGAGTTCATTTAAGAAAGCTTAACCACTTTCTAAAAAACAGCAGATGAGATGTCAGGAAAACAAAAAAGGTGATTCTTTATATAAGAATATAAAAAAAAAAACTTGGAAAACTCAATGGATAATTTTTCTTTTTTCTTTTTTAGTAAATTTATTTTTAATATACATTGCTTTATGAATGATGTTGGGAGAGAAAAATCAAAGCAAAAGTGAAAAGCCATGGGAGAGATTTAAAAAAAAAAAAAAGGGAGGTGAACATAGCATGTGTTGATTTGCATTGTCTCTATAATTCTTTTTCTGCATGCATTTTCTGTTCAAAGTCTATTGGGATTGCTTTGAATCACTGAACCACTGAGAAGAAACAAGCCTTTCATAGTTGATCATGGCACATTCTTGCTCTTATTGTATACAACATATTTCTGATTCTGCTTGTTTTGCTCAGCATTAGTTCATGTAAATCTTTCTAGGCTCTTCTAAAATCAGCTTGCTCATTACAATTACATTCCACTACCTTCATATACTACAACTTGTCAGCTATTCCCCAATTTTATGCATTTTCCAATTCTTTGCTACCACAAAAAGAAGTGCTACAAACATTTTTGCACGTGGGTCCTTTTCCCTTCCTTATGATTTCCTTGGGATAAAGACCTAATAATGGGTCAAAGGGTATGTACAGTTTTATAATCCTTTGGGCATAGCTCCAAATTGTTCTCCAGAATGGTTGGATCATTTCACAACTCCACCAACAATGCATTAGTGTCTCCCTAAGTAATTTTTCACATAAATACAGTAATGTTATAAAACAAGATGTATTTTTCAAGGAACTTAAAAATCATGGGTGGACAATGAGCTAGGACCAGAATTGAACAAAAGAGGCAAAATTTTAATTGAGATGGGGTAACTGAGACTTCTCTTGAAAGGGCCAGATTTAGAGATTCTGAAAGCACTTATGATTCTGAATGTAATAACAATAGTTTAGTCAGTGAGAAAATTTAGCTGAAATAATAATCTGTCAGATTACCCACTTCTCTGACTCAGTGGCTGCATTTCATATGAGCTCCCTCCTGCCTCAAAACTTTTATCCACCTCATCATAATGGAATCCCTAACAACAACCTTAACAGACCATAAGGATTAGAATCCATGCTTAAAAAGTTAAGTTGATATTAAGTTTCTTGCCACTTACTTTCCTTAGCATTTAGTTTTAGAAATTATGTGGCATTTTTAATGGTCCCAACCTTCTTCCTGAAACTGTAATGCTTCTTTTTAATAACAATATTATTTCCAGTGATGCTATATGATTGTGAACTATGAGATGCCACAATCTCTGAAGAATTAAAGTTTTAGGTCACCCAAATATCATAAGTACATGGTGTGTGTGAATAGACTATAACATATTACCAAAAAAGGAATTGCACAAGAAAAGCTATGAAGACTATTAGTAGAGAAATGAATGACTGAAAAGGAAATGAATCCATTATAAGAGATAACCACTGCATAGTCTATGTATTCTACCGGTATCCAAACAGTGTCAAGAAATCTAGAAGGTCCCCAGCAAGTTGAGTGGATTTTTTGTGAAAGATTTATGGAAGCACAAGAATAAGAGTCACATAGGATAAAATGTAGGGGTGAGTGGCAACCTGCAACACTAGATAGAAAACTTACATTGATTATATCACAACCCATTGGAATAACTACCCAAGAAATCATGTTTTACATTTCCTTGAAGGTCATCAGAAAATATTTTAAAGCCTAGATTTTTAAAGCTCTGGGGAAAATAGGATTCTGTGACTGTTCACACACACACACACACACACACACACACACACACACATACATACATACATACACATTATGTTAGATAATATTATCTGTTATATCTCTGATATATCTCAAGATGGAGTTAGTCAACAAGTACAGCTATAGAACTCCCTTTTGTAAGGAAGCTAGCAGATAGAGCAGTAAAGGAATGGGGCAGCTGGAAGGTAAAGGAGGGACCAAAGACTATAGCAGATACAAAACCATGAGTATCCCGTCCATGAAGCCAAGAGTTCAACCAGAGATTCAAATTAAAAACTGGCAGGCAGGGGGACAACTAGGTGGTACAGTGGATAGAGGACCAGCCCTGAAGTCAGAGGACCTGAGTTCAAATCTGGCCTCAGACGCTTAACATTTCCTGTGTCCCTGTGCAAGTCACTTACTCCCAATTGCCTCTGCAAAAAAAAAAAATAATAATAATAATAATAATAATAATAAATTTTTTTTAAAATGAAAGAAAGAAAAGAAAAGAAAAGAAAAAGAAATCTAGCAGGCAGGAATGAGAATAGACCAAAAAGAAAGAAGACAAAACTATATGACTTCCAATACCTCTCCCAAACCCAGATCAGTTCTTCATTGTGCAATCTGCCCTTCTCCAGCTTGCTCTATTGATAAAATAGTTCAACTCTATACTACTATCTTCTCCTGAATATCTTGCCCTTTTATCTAACAAAACTCTTGCCCCTGCCAAATTCCAGATTACTCTCAGCATCCACTGCCTTTGCTCCTACTGATAAATCACTGAACAAAGTTGGAGAAAAATTACCAACCATTACAAACTGAGTCTGCTACAAATTTCTGTTATGTAATCTCTACTGAGCCATCACTGTGGCAAGACAATTCTTTTATACTTCCCTACATGAATCACTAACCCATTCGCCCCAGCATCTTTTCTGAACCTTTTTATCCCTCC
This sequence comes from Sminthopsis crassicaudata, assembly GCF_048593235.1. Lineage (NCBI taxonomy): Eukaryota > Metazoa > Chordata > Mammalia > Dasyuromorphia > Dasyuridae > Sminthopsis > Sminthopsis crassicaudata. The sequence continues at coordinate 282,558,613 of NC_133617.1, read as the reverse complement.
TCAAACCTTCCATAGCTCCCCTATCCCTCCCATTCAGCTGAGAATTTTATCTCATATTTTACGGAAAAATTGAAGCCATTTACTGAGTTCCTTCTCCTGTACTCTATTCACAATGCAATTAGCTGTAAATCCCTCTCCTAGTTTTCAAATGCCTTCTGCTACTATTTTGTCTTTACCCATCTCACATGAAGAGGTTGTGCTTTTTCCTTGCCAAGACAAAACCCTCTACATTTCTAAATGATCCCATCCAATCATCTTTTCCAGAAGACTGTCCCTATATCATCCCTACTTTCTAATGACTACAAACATGATATTGTATCTCCCATTCTTAAAAAAAAAAAAAAAAAAAAAAAAAGCTCACTTGATCCATCCATTCCTACTAGTTATCATCTTATACAGAGGGCATGCTGATAAATATCTAACACAAGCTTTCTGAAGAAAAATACATACATGTGTGTATACATATATATATATATGTGTGTGTGTGTGTATATATATATATATATATATATATATATATATATATATATATATAGTCATGTAACACTTTTAAATTTAATCCTGGTTCTCCTACTTATTTGAACATTTCTTTTGTCTTCTTTCAAGATCTTCATCTAAGTCATACTCATTAACCATGGATAGCCTCCAAGACTCTGTTCTTAGCTCTCTTCTCTATATATACTATTTTGCTTGGTTATGTCATCAGCTTGATGAATTTAATTATACTTTTCATGCTGATGATTCTCAGATCTAGTCTATATCCCCTCTTCTGACCTTTAAACTCAAATTTCTAATTTCTCAAATTGGATCTCCCATAGATAGCTTTAACTTAACATGTCCAAAACTGAAACCATTATTGTTCCTCCAAACCCTCTCCTCTTGCTAACTTCCTTCCTTCCTTACTGTTTAGGATACAATCTTTATCCAGGCCCCCAGGCTCCCAAGCTTTACCCCTGACTCTCTCTTACCTCCTCATATCCAATAAGTTGTCCTTTCTTCTTTCCTAACAACTCTCATATACACTCTTCTCTGCCATACCACCAACTGAGTGCTCACTCTCATTACCTCGTGCCTGGATTATTGAAATAGCCTGGTATTTAGTCTATGAGTCAAGTCTCTCCCAACTCTAGTCCATACTCTATTCAGCTAGCAAGTTGATTTTCCTTAAGCACAGATCTGTGTCATTACTCCTATTTAATAGACGTCAATGGTTCCCTGGCATCTCTAAGATCAAGTATAAAATTTTGTCTGGCTCTTAAAGCCTCTATAACTTGGCATCCTCCTACCTCTATGTCTCATTCCCCTTCCCTTCAAGTACTCTGACATTTTTGCTACTACTCATACACAACATTTACTCTCCCAACTCTGATCGTTTTCATTAACTGCCCCTTATGCCTAAGATTCTCTTCCTTCTCATCTCTGCCTTCTTTCTGGCTTCCTCAACTTCCTTCAGGTCTCAGTTAAAGTGTCACTTTCTGTCTTACTTTCTGTAAGAAGCCCTTCCCAGTCCTCCTTAACCTTAGAGCCTTCCCTCTGAGGGAGCTAAGCCATGCAGTAAAGAAAAATCTAGGCCTAGAGTCAGGAACCCTTGAGTTCAAGTACATTTACTACCTGTGTGACCTTAGAAAAGTCATGTGATCTCTAACTCAGATTCTTCTACTGTAATATTTATTTCTCAGGGTTGTTGTGAGGATTATTTGTTTATATTTTTATTTTGTTCTTGATGGGCTTTTTAATTTTTAATAGCTTTTCATTTTCAAAATACATGCAGATTGCTTTTAACATTCACCTTTGCAAAAACTTGTTTTCCAAATTTTTCTCCCTCTCTTCCCCCCATTCCCCTTTCCTAAATAGCAAGTAATCCAATATAGGTTAAACATGTGCAATTTTTCTAAACATATTTCCACATTTGTCATGATGCACAAGAAAAATCAAATCAAAAAAGGAAAAATAATGAGTAGGGGGAAAAAAAGCAAGCAAACAACATCAAAAAAAGATGAAAATTCTGTGCTGTGATTCACATTCAGTCCTCAGTCCTCTTTTTAGATGCAGATGGCTCTCTCTCTCTACATCACAAGTCTATTGGAATTGGCCTGAATCATCTCATTGTTGAAAGGAGCCAAGTCCATCACAGTTGATCATCACATGATCTTGTTTTTGCTATGTTCAATGTTCTCTTGGTTCTACTCACTTCACTTAGCCTTTCTAAAATCATCTTGCTGATTGTTTCTTATAAAGCAATAATAATAATATAACTTATTCAGCCATTTCCCAACTGATGAGCAGCCACTCAATTTCCAGGTCCTTGCCACTACACAAAGGACTGCTACAAACATTTTTGCACATGTGGGTTATTTTCCTTTTTTATGATGTCTTTGGGATAGAGACTCAGTAGACACTGATGGATCAAAGGGTAAGCACAGTTTGATAATCCTTTGGGCATAGTTCCAAATTGATGAGAGAATATTTGTAAAGCACTTAGTACAATGCCTGAAATAAAGTAGGTAATATATAAATGTTTTTTTACTTCTGAGAAAATGTCCTATTTATCCTGAATAGATAGTATTTGTATATAGTTATTCACATATTGTTTCTCCCATTAGACTGTGAGCTTCTTAGGAGAAAAAAAAATTTTTTTTTGCATTTAAAAAAAATCCCCAACACTTAGTATAGTGCCTGGCACATAACAGGAATTTAATAAATGTTTGTTGAATGACAACAGAAATACTAAGTCTAAGAAAATGAGAGTAAGGAACAACTGGGAAGAGGACAACTGGACAGTTAAAATCATGTTAGCAAAGTGCAATAACAATCCATTTTTGTCAACTAATCCTTTTTAAAAAATATACATTATAGTGATGACAACTGCTCTGACATGAAGGGCTGACTTGGCTTTAATGGAGCTCTCTTGCCTGAGTGACAGATAATGGCACATCTTTCAATTAGGGACCCATGAATGCCTATAACATTTTTAAAGGTAACATCTGACTTGGATCTTGTTTAGGCAGACTAAACGATGAAACAAAATGGATGGAAATTCTGCAAAGTAGTCAATGTTATGGAGATGTTCCAAGAAATACACTTCAGCAATAAATAGTGCCTGGTATCTTCCATCAATTGTCCAGTGCTTGGACTTCTATCAAAACTCACAACTTTGTTTCCATAATTTACCACATCTCAGGCCACCCCAAATCACTATTATAATTCACCTATAAAAGTAGTTTCCTCATCATATCCCCAAATAATTGCAATCTTTTTTTTCCCAAGGTCCAATCTTATTCAAAGATCACTTCTTGCCCTGACAAAGAATAAGACTTTAAGTCAGAAAGAATCCACTTGAGAATCAGTTCTGAAAAGATCTGATCAATGGTGCCCTAAACAAAAGTTTCCAGCTTGGGGTATGTAAACCCCTGGGGGAGCAGAAGGGATAAGGGTGTGAGAAATATGTCAAGGAAATACTAGAAAATAATTATTAAAGAATTATGTTATACTATTGAAATATTCAAGAAACTTCAAATTGATTTTGAAACCACAAAAATTTTGCTATGTCCTTGGAGAAAAAAAAAAATCTATTTTATTTAAATGTATTTTCACCGGAAACTCTAGAGTGTATTCCTTTTCATTTGAATGGATGGTAGGCAAAGGTTTACTGAAAAGCCAAGGCAATTCCTGAATAAACGTTGGGAAATCCTGCCCTGCAGTCATCCTGACATCCTAGATTCTAGATCCTTTTATCTTCCTGGCATCTGAAAAGGAGTGGTCTTTCAGTCATTGGATGATTCTCAGAATTTTATTCCTGTTTATTTGTAACTACAGACTCCCTAGCTTTTTAACCCCTTCTTTGCTCAGCTCCCTTTAGTATCATTTGTTCTTCCTTCCTGTTCTTATTGCATGGCTTCCCAATTTCTGGCAAACAAAGATAAACCATAGGCTCTAAAATCAACAGTTTGACCCCTCTCTACCTTTCCCCTTCATGGCATTGCCTGATAGCCTCAGCTTCACATCCACTGTTTCATGATAATAGTTCTATGAAGAATAAGGGGGGAGGGGAAGTAACTAAACAAGAGTTTCTAAGATCTGTATTTAATCCTAACATAGCTATGCAAAAGAGATCAAATAGAAATGTCTACATTATGTCAACAGATTAAATTCTTTTTAATACTTCTGATCTTACATCTGACACAGCTCCATTAGCATCCTTCTTTGATGTTTCATTGTGGTATGGAAACAGCCCTATATCATCAAAGCCTCTACCAACAGATCATAAGTTCTGGCAAGTCTGATTAAGCTTTAAAAAAAAGTTTTATATAATTGTCAACAATCAGTATGTCTTATTTAACATGTATTGGACTACCTGCCATCTAGGGAGGGGTAGGGGAGAAGGAGGTGATAATTTGGAATAGAAAGTTTTGCAAGGATCAATGTTGAAAAATTACCTATGAATATGTTTTGTAAATAAAAATCTTTAATAAAAAAACCCAAACAAACAAACAAAAAACCAATCTGTATGTCTGCTGCCTGAGGACTAAATTACCTCACCTCAGAGACTCTATCAAGAGGCTTACCACAGATAATGTATATTCTCATGAAAACCATCTCACTGAGTCACAGAGTGGAAATTATTATATCAGTGAGGGAATGTCCACACAACTGTAGTCACGGATTCTCTGAAGTGCTGAGGATAAACAATGTTGCTGCATGATATTGTTGCTTCCTACCACCTTATCCTTCCAGAAATATTCTTTAATTCTGTTAGACCATATTGCATCCCAGTGCCCTCCCATTATCTAGCACATTTAGCACAAGATCTATTATACCATGCCATGGTCCACTGTCATTTCAATATCACAGAAATCCATCTGATGTAATATGTACTATATAAGGGCTTCTTAAACTTTTTTCCACTTATAATCCCTTCTTGCCTGAAAAAAAAAATTGTATGCGACCCCAGTCTGATAAAATAGATATACAAATCAAACATTTACTGATAATAAAACATTTATATTCACTTAAGCAACCCCATATGGGGTTGTGACCCAGTTTAAACAGCTTTGTACTATACTATAACACAATATGAACCAACGTCACCCCCATCATTCAAAAGTATAACTGATACAATAGCGACTATATCACACTCTTGCTTAAAACAATTCCAGAATCATAGGGTTAACAGTATTTACCAAAAACCCACCCTAAAACTGTCAGTCTGGCACTTTTACCTCCAAAGAATCTCAAATATTAATGTTGTTCAGCCACATCTGACTCTTAATAATTCATTTAGGATTTTCTTGGCAAAAATACTGGAGTGGTCTGCCATTTTCTTCTCCAGTTTACTTTACAGATAAGGAAATTGAGGCAAATGAGGTTGTGATTTGCCCAGGATCACATGGCTACTGTCTGAGGTCAAATTTGAACCAGGAAAGTAAGTTTTCCCAAAACGAGGCCTAGCATTCTATCCTCGGTGCCACCTAGCTGCCCACCACAAAGTATCTCAATAGTCACTTCACATGGGACTCAGTGCTAGAAAAGAAATCCATAGTCTTAGCACAAAGGTTTTGTTTTGTTTTGTTATTTTTAATCCAAATTCTTTTTCATACATCAACAACCACAGAGCTCTCTACTTGCCAGGGAGGTCCAGTTATTAAGCCCCAGAGTGAATAAGTTTATATTTGTCACAACAAATCTCTGAAAATGTAGTTTTGCTTGGGTATTAAAAAAAAAAAATAGTGATTTTTTTTTTCTCACCAAGTATGAAGGTTTTCAAATGCTGCTTTTAGTTGTGTATGGAATAGCTAGATGACAAAAGTGGATAGGATGCTGGCTTGGAATCAGATTAATCAAGTTTGTATTCAAATATGACTTCAGACAACTAATAGCTGTATGACCCTGTGCAAGTCACTTTACCCTGTTTGCTTCAGTTTCCTCATCTATAAAATGAGCTGGAGAAGGAAACACCAAACCATTCCAGTGTTTTTGCCAAGAAAATCCCAAATCACAAAATCCCAAAAAGTAGAACACAACTAAAAATGACACAACAACCAAAAAAAAAAAAAAAAAAAAAACAAAACAAAACAAAAAAAAAAACCTCAAACCTATATACCTGGAAAATCACCAAAAAGGGCTCTTATAAGCAAATCTCTTGAGGCACTTGCCTCCTCTGCTGAGGCTCCTCTGAGCTTAGGTGACTGAACCATGATTCTAAGATGAGTGTTTCTAGCCTTGCAGCTACATTATGAATTGAAGAGGATGAAGATTCCCTAGTCAATATTAGATGCTCAGGAGGTGATGCAGCCCACTACTATACAACTTTTCAAAGGAGAAAATAAGCCACCGATAAGAAACCTCAGCTAAAAAAAAAAAAAAAAAAAAAAAAAAAGCTAAGAAAGACCAAGCCATAAGCCCTGGCTTTCCAGAAAGCTCAGACTTAGGCACAAGTCAAAGGGGAAAATTAAATATTGTCTCAGGAATCTGAAAAAAAAGTATTTTTCCCCAAAAGAGCTTAATAGGGACAATGAATTATCGTTTCAGATTTAAATATTTGTTCATGGACATTTTTGAGTCTTTTGTGTTTTAAACTTTTTTTGTTATAGAAAAAAATAATTGTCATATGCTTGATATCATTTTATGCATGGAGCATATTTTCTAAAAATGATGCTGTGAATTTTGACAAAAGCCACCTCTAAGCATTGTTTAAGAGCTTTCCCCGGACCCCCAGGATGCGGATAACAAGCAGAAAGTGCAAGGAAAAAAAAACCTGATTTCCTTCTTTTATGGGTTAGGCTCCCTCAGGACTAAACCTGAGTTACCTTCTTTTTAGAACCCTGGATGAGACAGGGTACTCCCCAGGCTTTTGGTTTATCAGGGAGAAAATGTTTTCATTTCATAGGAAGTTATTAGAAGCGAGGCTTTTAAATGCCTTCACATGCTAGCTCACAGTTACATGATGGTTTACAGTTTACATGGTTATTTTTAATGTATTTTTTCAAATAAATATCAGAAAGATAATTCCTGTCAAGTAGGGAGGGGGGGGCCGTGAAACTTGGGAGCGTGCACTTTCCATCTTTCCCAGCCCTGGGTTCTTTAAAAGTCCCTCTCTCACCCCCTCCCTCCCTCTCTACTCTCTCCCACCCCTCCCACCCCAGTAACTCCCTCTCCTACTCCCTCCCCTTACCCCCTCCGTCCTTTTCCACTCCCTCTCTCATCCCCTCCCATCCCCTTCCCTTTCCCTCTCCCTCCCCCTACCCCCACAGATCTGGGATCAAGTTGAGGCAGGGCAGTGCTGGGGCAGGGCTGCGTTTCCGGTTCCGGTTCCGGGGTCAGCACGCACGGGGTCTCCAACAGGCCTGTGCCCGAGGCACCAGCCTCGAAGGATCCGTGGGGCGGATTCCGCCCAGACTGCTCCCGGATCAGCATGGCCCCCAAGCCCAGCAGCCGAGAGGATCCTAAAGCGACTAAGCGCTCCCCGCTCTCCAGGCGCCGTTTCTCCAAGGCCGAGGACTGGTTCGATTGCCCTGCTTTAGGCCCGGGTTGGAAGAGGCGGGAGAACTTCCGAAAAAAGGGAGCCACCTGCGGCCTCTCGGATACCTATTATCTGAGCCCGTCTGGAGATCGCATTCGCAGCAAGGTGGAGCTGGCCCGTTACCTGGGCCCAGGCTGGGACCTCAGCGGCTTTCATTTCAAGCTCGGGATTCTGCAACCCTCGCCAGCGCGGGCAGTACCGCCTCAGAACGAGACAAAGAGGCCGCGACGAGGACCGGGAAGGCCCAGAAAGGAAACAGCGCTTTCTCCTCTGGAGCAGCCAGATTCGCAAATGCCGCTGGCGGGGCTCATCACGGCAGATGGCGTCGAGGCTCCAGAGCCCAGAGACCCCGCGGAGGCTCCTCATACTGACCCCACTGGTACTCCTTCCACTGATCCAGCCGGCGCACCCCACGGCGATTCCGCCGACACTCCGCGGAGTGACCCGGCAGATGTCCCCCGGAGTGAGCCCGCCGGCGTCCCGCGGAGTGACCCCGCCAGCGCCCCCCGGAGTGACATAGCGGAGGCGCCCCAGAGTGACCGCAATGGCCATCCTCGGCGCCGATGGCGACAGCGGTGGCTTCAGACCCAGGGCTGTGAAGCTCAGCGGAGCGATCCCCCCGGCGCGCCGGCGGACCCCGGGAAAGGTTCGTCCGGCCGTGGGACCGATGTTAGCTCTGACATCACGGAGGCAGCCGCCACTGTCCCCCGCCCTGGCCACGACCCCCTCCTCGGCGAGTGCTGTGCCCGCGGCTTCTGCCCCCCGCCACCGCGGCTGTCACCCCAGCTGCCTCGACGACGACACGGGTTCTGGAGGCGGGGGCTCGGGGCTCGGGCTGCGGCCTGTGTTCGGGTTGTCTGGCTCAGGAGGACTGCGGGGTCTGCTGGATTTGTGCGCGTGAGGGGAAGCCCGGCCTGATCCGCCGCTGGCGGTGTCTAGCCCGGCGCTGTCTTCAGTCACGCTTGAAGAAGAAACCCAAAGGCTCGGGTTCGAGGAAGGGCCCGGGCCGACGCCGGAAACCCCCCGCGCTCCCTCCCCCGGAGCAGGTGGTTAGCCCAGTGGTCATCGCTCCCCGGCGCTCCCGACGACCGCGCAGCAACCGCAAGTGCGGGGTATGTGCAGCCTGCCTGCGCCTTTTGGATTGCGGGGAGTGTGACTTTTGCCTCGACAAGCCCAAATTTGGTGGCAGCAACCAGAAGCGACAAAAATGTCGCTGGAGACAGTGTTTAACTTTTGCTGTTAAGCGGCTGCTGCCGGCCACAGAAGATGACAGTTCAGACGGGGACCAGCCTCTGCCCGAGCTACCCCGTCTTAGGAAGGGGACTCTTAGTAACCGGCTCTTCCGTCCAGGTTGGGCCAGGGCTCGGGGCCGCCAAAGCCACAGGCTGCAAACTGAGACTCCCAGCAGGAGGCTTAAGAAGAAGCAGCTACCTGTACTAAAGGAGGAGCTGGGTACTGACTCTGTGCAGCCGCAAGAGGAGACAAACCTGGTCATCCTGCAAGGGGGTGAGAGCATCCCGGTGTTGGGGCCCAATCCCAAGCCAGAGAGCTCTCCCCCCCCCACCCCCGACCACAATCACCAAAAGGAGTATGTGCCACCGGCACCTGAGGTGTTCAGTGCACCTCCTCAGTTGAAGCAGGAGGTAAAGAACTTTGAGTGCCAGGCTGCTGAAGCTACCTTATCACCCCCTGTTAGCTTCCTTCCGGACATGCCCAGCAAAGAAGCCAATGGGGCCCAGCCACAGCAGTCTGTGAAAGAGGAGCAAGGCTTGGAAGAAGAGGCAGTTGCAAGCAACCCTGTGATCATGGAAATCTATAGTTTGGGCAAGGCCTCCCCAACGGCAGCAGGACTCTATGGAACCCTGGACAGTGTGTTACAGGAGTTTCTAGTGGAGCTGAATGAGCTGCCCCTGCCTGCCCACTGGGAAGTACTGCCAACAAGGGGACCGGACCTCTGCCTTATCCAGCGATCCATCTTGTCCACTGTGGCCGCTGCAGTCATCCATATCCAACCAGGCTTGTACTTCCGTGTGGTGGTACGGGATGTCCCAGTGCCACCCACACATGAGCTCTATTCTGCCCATCCATTACGACTCACCACTGTAGATGAAGTGATAGAGCTCATCTGCGACTTAGAGGCATATCACCTGTGCCCTGGTTGGCCTGACAGTTGGCATCAGGGCCAGCGTTCTCCAGGTTGTGATGTCTTGGTTTATGAGGGCCGCTGCCAATACTGCTGCCTAAAGCCCTGGTCTTTGGGAAGGAAGCAGTAATTGAGCACTCCTTTGCCCCGTATTTTCCTTGGGTCTCTATGCACTGCATTGGCCCAAGGGCCCTAGTACCCTACCTCTTTCCCCTATGTTGTGTAGGAGAGTCTGTCAATCTGCACTGGAAAGGCTAAGGTGAGGGCAAACATTCCCTCTACCAGCCATCCCCTATGAGCCAGCATTTACCCATCTTCTACCTCACCCCTCTTTCACTAAGGACTGCTCTGTGAGTCCTCACTTGATTCTCCTTTGCCTCTCCATGATCCTGATACAGGGGTAGGGAAACCTATCCACCCATCCCCTGTTCCCCACCCTCAGTGTACACACACCATATTCCTCCTCTTTCTGACTCCTTGGGGACATGGGCTGGTTCCACAGAGGGGGATGAGAAATAGAGGGCAACTCTAATCAGGAATTGCTGGGAGTCATGTAGTCTTGGCCCTGGCTTTAAAAGTTTGATTTTAGAGAAGCCATTCTGCACCTTGTGGGCAGAAGTAAGCACTAATGACTGAAGTTGCTGGAGCAGATGGAGAAGGTTCTGCAAGGGAAAAAGGATGCCCTCTCCCACTCATTCCTTTGGTGTACCTTCACCCCATCTCTGCCCATGCACCCAAAAAGGCTATGTTGGAGATAAGCAAAATGAATCAATTGTTTTAATGTATCAGTGACATGTGTAGCCAGCTCTGCCCCTAACCTGATTTTGCTGTCTTTATCTTTTGTGTTTCTTTAAAAAAAATTTCCTCCCTCTCCCTTTCCCTTTTTCCCACAGAGATATCAAAAATAATTCAGCAAACCATTTCCTACTTTTAAAAGACAAAGGCTGGAAAGCAGAATAACACAGGTCCCATACCACTCTAGGACCCCTTACTAACTCAAACCAGAGTATTTTATGTAGTCCTAGTTATGCGAATATATGTCAAGTCCTCTTCCAGTGTATGATCTGCTAGCAGACCAGGGACCATAAATGAGATAGCAAAGATTTTAAGACAATAACAAGTATATCATATAATATGGAAATGCCTCAGTCACAAAGAGGTTATATATTCCAGTTCTGTTAGTGAGAATGGGAGCAATTCCTGGATAATTCATGTTCCTAAGGGTATATTTTAGCTGGGATACTTCCCACACTTCCTAATATAGCTATGGTTCACTGTTGCATTACTTCACCTTGACAGTGTAATACTTATTGATCTAATGACCATTTGCTGCTGCCATCTGCTGCTGATACTGTTTATTCCACAAAAGAAAGGTTAACTTTCTTTTGTGAAACTGCCCAGCCAACATTCCTGGGGCTAATCAACATATTTTCAGTTCTTCTGTTAGGTGCGCAACCGTGCCCAACTGGCACACCAAAGGGATTGTCTGTCAGGACTTATTGCTCAACTATACTCTCCACTCAACTGGAAGTTTCCCATTTGCCTTCAACTCCTGTCATGTTCTTGACAGGTAAGTTCCAGACCATGCAGATTACACGGTAGCTTTGCTAAGCTGCAAGAAAATCTTTAATTAAACTGGAAGGAGGTAGGGTAGACCTAGTAACTTCTGCCCTATATTTCTGCCATTATATCCAGCTCTCTCTTCCCTTTATATATGTATTTTCTCAAACCTGGAAATAATAGATGGTGGGGAATATTCTGGGGCCGAACGGATTTATCCCAGAATTTTACATTGTAAATACTTTTCATTGAATGTCATGTTAAACATGCTTGATAATTTTGTACCCGATCTTAAGCTATTCATCAGATGTAAAATTTGACCTGCTTTTTAAAAATGGGTTAAAGACATCCATATTTCTCTCTCAGACAGCTCTCTTTAATTAACATTAGCATAAAAATCTGAGCTATCCGTGCCAAAAGAATATGGTCTGCAGAGACCTAACTGGGTTTGTTACAAGGAGGTTCTGAATGATTAATTTGATACAACTCTGGATTGCTTTACCTTCCTTCAAATCAGTGAGTATTTACCTGGTATTTAAGGGAGATGATTATTAAGTCTTTGCCTTTTCTAACAAGTCCAAAAGTTACAATGGAATTATTTAACAAATGTTTATAGGGAATATTAGATGGAAAACTAAATTAAATCAAGAAGATGCTATTTTTGTTACTTCCATTGACTTGTCACGTTAATCCAAGTCATTTTCCTCATCTTTAAAGTGGGATGATATAATGAAATTCAAAGGATTGTTAATATTAATGATGAAATTGAATAGATTCCTTCAAAAAACTGTGGTATCTCCTATATGTGCTCTCATATTCAGTCAAGCATAATGTCAGTGAAATATAGAATATCTACAATGCTATGTTCAGTTTGGAAGAGCAAATTGTCTAAACAAATATTTTTACCAGGTCAGCAGTGTATTTGTATTATCTTGTTTCAGGCAATCAGAATATTGATAATGACCAGAGTAGAAACAAAAGGAATTTCCTTGTACAGAACCCTATTTTTGATCTGGCTGAAGCCAATCAAAAGGTATGTCTACTTAAAAATAGTTCCCCTGGACCTGCCAGGGTATCTGGAATATTCACCAAGAGAGTTGTCATTGTGTTTCCTACAGTGCAGATGTACTATTTGAAAAGGGAGAGATAATATATTATCATTGGCAACTACACTAATACCTGTAAACTTTTCAAACTATCTTACAAAACTACTTAAAACACAAGGCAACTGAATGTGAAGAATGAAACACAGAAAAGGTCAATTTTGACATGAGATCTATACAAGGGAAAAGGATGGCAAACAGCTGGTTCTTTTTAAAGCCAGGGAGTAACTTAAGAACTATGTGTGACTCTCCGAATAAAGGAAGAATCAGCAACAGGGAAGAAAAGAGGATAATCAAAGCAAAATTTTTCCTGTTTACTTTTGCACTGTTGATCACTGGGTCTGTTCTTAGTAGAGTTGATTAATAACTGCCTGAGAATAAATGAGGACGAGGTCAGAAGTTCATTCTCCTGCCATGGACCAAGTGCAGAACTGAAACTAGAGCTAGGCAAAAGGGATTGTTCCCCACAGTGCTGAAATTATGTTTGTTTGGGGCAGGGGAGGGAAGGAGGACATTACAGGTTCCTGGCAGATTAGGCCCAAAATGGAGGAGCAGGCTGGGATGGGACCTGTTAGAGAAGCTCTGCTGCTCTATAACAGGTGCAGTTATGAGTGAAGGGACAGTTTTGGGCAGCCCAGGTTTGAATGTCAAGTGGAGGCATAGAATCCCCTCCCCCCCCAACAGAGGGGACTTTTCAGAGATCTTTCGTGTTCTGCTCAGGGAAAAGGGGACAGGATTGTCCTGTGTGTGACAAGTGGAATGAAAGTATAGGTCATGGGGAATTAAAGAGATTGGTAAACTGGGAGGCCAGATGTTTGAAGGGACATCAGTGGTCATGTATTATCTGTTGCCCTCTCATGTATAATCTCTATGCACATGCATTTTCCTTACTGATGTACATTTATGCAAATGTTTATCCTAGGTTGATGGAACAAATGTATTGAGATTATCTCCAATTTATCCTGTGTAAATTTTACTTGTACATAGTTTTTTTCATGTTGTCTCCTCCATTAGACTGAGTTCCTTGAAAGCAGGCATTGTGTTTTTTGTTTTTTGTTTTTTGTTTTTTGTTTTTTTTTTGCCTTTCTTTGTATCCCAAGCGTTTAGAACAGTGTAGGTGCTCAATAAATACTTCTTGACTTGACTTGACTTTTCTTACTGTGCTTTTTCATAAAATTACTTCGCTGTGGACTAAGTATGTCCTCTGTTTGACTAAAGAAAAAAGTAAACACATTGGTAGAGGTATAGATTTGAGTTCTTTTGGATTCATAGAATGTCTTGGAGCCAGGTAGCTATTTTTCAGGCCCATCTGTGAAAGGAGTATACCCTAAGTACTACAAGGCAGTTTAAAAATAATTTAAGAATAACAGCAAAAATAACTAGTCGATCAGTAAAAACTTGCTATAAGAAATGCCACTTAAGTTGAACTCTGAAAAAAAGCTAAGAATTCAGGGGGGGGGTGTAAATTTCAATATATCACAGGTATGTGGGGCAATCTATGATAGAGTGGTAGGAGAAGGAATTCCAGCTTCAAGGAATGAATTAGAGTGAATGAAGGGGAGGATTGCAAGGGTGTGCTGGAGCTAGATTGTGAAGGGCTTAAAATGTTAAGCTGTGATCAGCCTTAGAGGCCTAGGTATATTAACTGGTAGGCTTAAGTGGAACTGTGTAATTCAGTGGTCTGTGGAGGTAGAGGCAAGGGGGAATCAAGCAGGCCTGAAGTAGTTATGCCATGTCAAGGTAGATAAACTGAGGAGCCAAAAGCAAGAAAATGAACCCCACGCTTTTTACTCTGACCTGGGGAAATCTATTCATCTATTCCATACTAATAAAAACAGATTTGTGTAATAGAATCCATTTATTCCACTACTCTGTTCTATTGATTTCATTCTACATAGTGCATACTTTTATCTTGCTCCAGGAAGAAATACTCTATTTTTTTATCCCTCAAAGTTAAGAAACCTCTTCATTACTTGGAACAGAAGGATATCAAGATAACTTAAAATTCCTGATAATCTAGCACATTATTCTATCTCTGTAACTTCTGTGTCCTCATAAGTCATCATCAGGAAGCTGGTGGGCAGGCATCTGGAGTAGGAAGAAGACATCCACCCCTGGATAACAGTGTAGTAATGATCAGGAAAGACAGAACCAGCCAGTAATGCAAGAAATGCTGACTTTTGGGAAGACACTCAACTCCATGTCTTCTCTTCCACTCTGCTGTTTATAAAAACAATATGTCCTCTTTTTCCATCTTTACATATATATATATATAAAATGTCAGGCTGAATAATATACTCAGTAATCCATCACACACCCAAAAAAAAAAGGATATAAAAGTTAGGAAATAAATGATTATTAATGTGGAAATCATTTCTAAATCAGCTGTCTCTGTGTAGCCATACTAAATGTAGAGCAAAAATCAGCATCTTAACAGAAGAAAGATAAGAATGAGAAGATAACACATAATCAATTAAAAGAGTTCTAACCTGATCTTAATCAAATAAGTTATTGATCCTGAAAAATGGGAAATTAATAAAGGAAATGACATTAATAGAAGTATTAGCTATTTCCTACAAAAGTTTAACTGATAAAAAAACAGTTGCCATAACAAAGAGGCCAAAAGTATCCCCAAACTGCTCCAGCATATGAATATTTTATTTCATTACTAAATGGAAAAACTTGGCAGCCAAAGGCAACACAAGATGAGAATATAAATTTTGTTTATAAACCCAAAAAAGACGTTGGGTTTAAGAAGCACAAATGGGAAATATTTATTTTGAAATCCAAATAATTTTTAAAGCATTGATTTTTAAGATATCTGCAAAGAGAGAAGCTATAGATGACTGGGGCGCCAGGGAAAGGATCAGTTTATTACTCAAAAGGTGAAAATCAAGAAAAATCAATAACCACTAATATGTAGGCTTACTTTCTTATTACTTTAAGGTCTTTATGAATGTTACCTGTATGTACATCAAAAGCTATCTTTGATGGAAAATATGAGAAGGAAAAGGCTAAGTTTTCCAAAATTTATGGTTTTACAATAGAGCATATCCTCACAATCACCCAAATAGCTGAAAAATACAGAGAATGAAAGATCATATTGTAATTATGAAAAGAGTATTTAACCTGATTGAGAAAAGGAACATATAATGCAAGATATTATTTATAGGAGAACATCAAATGCTCTATTTTGTTCTTTTAATAGGCAAGTTTTTCGAGACGTCTATAAGGTTACAATGAAACCCAGGTTCTCTTAAGTACAATTCTGAGATTATGTTTACAAAATGCATTTGCTTCTTATATGAAAAATGTCCATTATACATTCTGAATAAATAATTTCTCATAGATGATGATATCTTCCAGATATCCTTATATGGATACAATTGTGCTGATTGCTTCAATCCCCGGAGTACAATATCTTCTCAGCAGAATACATTACCATTCAAAACATACAGACCTAACAATTCATACAGTAAAAAACACTTAGAGGGAAAATGTCTATCACCTAGACAAGCAGTTAGATTGGTATTCCATTGAGGTAAATGGGTCATCAGTAAATAAATCTTGGACAGGCACTATAGCTGAAAGAATTGAGCTTAGAACTGAAGAACAAATTAAAAAGTGGATTGTATAAGAAATAGCACTGTTCTCTAACCAGAGCAGCTCCCTGACACAAAAATCTCATCTTTTAAATTCTAATATTCTTTTTAAAATGCTGTTATAATACACCAAATAATAAATTGATGTTATATCATAATATATCAAATCAGAAAGTACCAAAATCTCCAAGGAATCAAAATTGTACCACGCCTCAGCAACAGGAAGTTATATGATAGGTACATGTAGGCTACAATATTTAATTGAAGATGCCCTGCATATACAAAGTAGCATAGAAGATATTTGAGGAATTTATAATCAGAAAAGGAGATGAGACAGTTATGCACTGTGAAAAAGGACACCAGCTAGACATCCTAATTGCTGCACTGGTACCCATGTAATGTCAAAAGATCACAGAAACCTTCCAACATATTAAAAGAATCCTCTTTGAAGGATTTATGGTATGACATAAGAATTTCACAGAACTATTAAGGCACAGATGGATAAAAAAAGGCTGTTGGAGGGAGTACTCACCTTGATGACATCACAAATACATTCAAATATTGAAGCAATGTCTACAAAAACCAAGCCTTAATCACATCAAAGTTTTTAAAATGTATAAGAGGAAAACAAAAGGAAGATAACAAAAAAACACAATGAAAATGGAAGAGAAGCAACAGCAGTGAAGATAGAAATTCAGATTGGTAATAAGCAGAAACTGACAGCAATAAGAAGTGACAGTGGGGAAGCAGTTAGCTACAAGGATCCAGAAGAAAAATTAGAACAGCCTTGTACCTTAAGGCAAATAGAACTTCAGTAGCTCTTGAATAGGTATTCAAATTTGTGCCTCATAATGAATATGCTGATAACTTTGAAGTCTGGGGCACATTCCGGGCAAAAAAGCTTACATATCAATGCAGCTCCTTCAATCTATTATTTAGTGGATACAATTCAATTGTAGAATAATTCTATGGTTAGTGGGGACTTGAAAGAACAAGGTAAGTTCTTTTCTTAGTGAAAGATCAAGGTAAGTTCCAATAGACTCTGAATTATAATACAATGCAATAATTGCTGTTCATGATAAAATCCTGAGTCATTAAAAAAAATATTGTGTTTATTGTATGCTATTTTACTAAGGCAGAGGAATGTGTAAAACATTTTGAAAGATTTCCAACCAAAACAGTTTTTAAAATGTCAACTTTTAGATACGTTTCAGTTGTCCACAAAATTCCCTTATTTGGAATATCTCAATGATTGCTGATAAATGAAGTGTCTCCCTTTACCTCTTCATTCTTTTAGCTCAGGAGAAAGAATGTTGAGCCTGGAATAAGGAAAAATTGTGTTCACATCTTGTCTCAGACACATGAGTGTATTCGCTGAAAAGAGAGAAGCTATAGATGACTGGGAAGCCAGGGAAAGGATCAGTTCATTACCCAAAAGGTGTGATGCTGAGTAAGTCCTTTAATTTCTGCCTATTTTTTTCCTCACTTGTAAAATAGGGATAATAATAGCACCTACTTCCTGAGATTGTTGTATAGTAGTAGGGATAGAGCTGTGATGAGAGTTGTGATTTCATTAGTATGAGGGATTCCTCAATGAAGAAATTCCCTCTAGCAATGAAATATGACATGTTATCAAAAATTTATGGTCTTAGTTGTCTAGTAAAGAAATTTGCACAGTCTCACAACTACAATGTATCAGAGGCAGATCTTGAACTCACATCTTCCTCTGTATTTGAATTATTTTATTTTTTATTAGTGACTTGAATAAAAGCAGATGGCATGTTTATTAAATTTACAGATGACAAAGTTTGGAGGGTTAACTAGCAATAATTAGATGACAAAGTCAAGATCCAAAAGATTCTTGATTGCTTTAGAACATTGGTCTGAATCTAATAAAATGAAATTCAGTCAGGATAAAAGTATATACTCTTAACTAGTATACAATCAACTTTACAAGTATAAGATGAGGAAGATATAGTGAGCAGTTCTGAAAAGATCTGGAGTTTTTAGTGAAGTAAAAGTTCTATATGAATTAACATGATATAGCATTCAAAAAACGAATGCGATATTGGATCATGTTAAGGGTATAGTTTCCAGGAGTTGGAAGTTGATATGCTATCCTTGTCAGACTTCATCAGTATTATGTCCAGTTTTAAAGCTGAAGCATACTAATAAGCTGGAGAGTATCCAGTAGAAGGTAACTAGAATGATGGAGGATGTTGGCTTCATGATTGATGAGGATGAGTTGAAGGTGTTTGTCTTGTTTAGCCTGGAAAAGTCTTAAGGGACATATGGCAGCTGTATTCAGTTATGTGAAAAAGATATTAAATGAGGAAGGAATTAGACTTCTTTTTGTTCCCAAAAGGCAGAACCAGAAGCAAAAGATAGAAGTTGCGAAGAGGCAAATCTCAGCTCAATGTCAGGAAAAAACAGCTATCTAAAAATGAAGTGATTCGCTTAAAGAGATGGTAGGTTCTTTCCTTCTTGAAAGTCTTCAAGCAAAGTCTGGATGACTGCATAAATTATAATAGGGAATTATTTGATGCATGGCTTTAACTAAATTGCTACTGAGGTCCCTTCTAATTCTCAGATTCTATGATTCTGTGACTGAGCTTTGATGTCAATCCAGCATCTACTGTGCCCCACTGATTCTTCAGTAGAAATAAAGGATGGTTAAATAAAAGCATTCTAAGATTTGTAAAGTACTTCATGTATATTACCTGATTTGATTATCAAGGTCCATTGAAGTAGTTATTATTCTTATTTTGCAGATGAGGAACAAAGCTTAGAGATAAAATGATTTACCCATGGTTATATAAGCAGTTAGAGGAATGACTTAAGCCCATTTTTCCCCAATTCCTGTGCTTTTATCAATGTACAAAATCACATAATGTATCTACAGCAAAATCACCTTAATAAACATATTTCATTGAGGCTGATTTTTGGTTTGGACTATTAGTAAGTACAGTTTATTAAGAATATTTCAGCATTCATCGATTAAACTTCTTTTGTGTTTCCAAATTTGTCGAGGTTCTCTCAGCCTTCTTTTGTTAGCAAATAATGGTGGTGGGGTTTTTTTATTCTCTTTTTTATTGTAGTATATTTATTTTTAATACATATTGCTTTATGAGTCATGTTGAAAGAGAAAAATCAGAACAAAAGAGAAAAACCATGAAAGAGATAAAAAACAAAAAACAAACAAACAAAAAAAAAAACAGAAAAAAGAAGTGAATGTAGCATGTGTTGATTTACATTCAGTCCCCTTAGATTCTTTTCTGGTTGAATATGACATTTTCTGTTCAAAGTCTATTGAGATTGCTTCAAATCACTGAACCACTGAGAAGAACTAAGCCTTTCATAGTTGATCATCATACATTCTTGCTATTATTATATACAATAATAGCTTGTTTTGCTCAGCATCAGCTCGTGTCAAACTTTTCAGGCCTTTCTGTAATCACCTTATTCATCATTTTTTGGAAAAATAATATTCCATCACATTCATGTACTACAGCTTGTTCAGCCATTCCCCAATTGATGGGGAATCCAATTTTTGCTATCACTCAAAGAGCTTTCACAAGCATTTTTGTACATGTGGGTCCTTTTCCTTCCTTTATGATTTCCTTGAGATACAGATCCAGTAATGACATTGCTGAGTCAAGTCAAGTCAAGTCATCACAGTTTGATAGCCCTTTGGACATAGTTCCAGATTGTTTTCCAGATTGCTCTCCAGAATGTTTAGATTATTAGACAACTCCACCAACAATGCATTTGTGTCCCAGTTTTCCCACATCCCCTCCAACATTTATCATTATCTTTTCCTGTCATCTTAGCCAATCTGAAAAGTGTGAGGTAGTACCTCAGAATTGTTTTAATTTATATTTCTCTAATAAATAGTGATTTAGAGCATTTTTATATAATTATAAATGGCTTTAATTTTGTTATCTGAAAATTGTCTATTCATATTCTTTAACCATTTATCAATTGGGGAATGACTTGATTTCTTGTAAATTTGACACAATTCTTTACATATTTTAGAAATGAAACCTTTATCAGAAATACTGGCTATAAAGATTTTTTCCCAGCTTTGTATTTTTTTTACTGAGGCAATTGGAGGAAAGTGACTTGTCCAGGGTCACATAGCTAGAAAGTGTTAAATGTCTGAGATACAGATTTGAATTCAGGTTCTCCTGACTTCAAGGATGTTCTCTATCCACTGTGCCACCTAGCTGCCCCAGTACTTCCCTTTTAATCTTGTTTCTGTTGGTTTTGTTTGTGCAAAACCTTTTTTATTGAAGCTTTTTATTTTCAAAACATGCAAGAATAATTTTTCACCATTGACTCTTGCAAAACCTTGTGTTCCAATTTCTCCCCTTTCCCCTACCTCCTCTCCTAGATGGCAAGTAATCCAATATATGTTAAACATGGTTAAAAAAAAAATATATATATATATGTTAAACATGATAAATATATATATACATATATATATATATCCAATATAGGCATACATATTTATACAATTATCTTGTCGCACAAGAAGAATCAGATCAAAAAGGGAAAAAATGAGAAAGAAAATAAAATTCAAGCAAACCACAAAAAAAGTGAAAATGTTATGATGTGATAGTTCCAGGCTCTGTTCCCACAGTCTCCTCTCTGGGTGTAGATGGTTCTCATCATCACAAGATTATTGGAAGTGGCCTGAATCATCTCATAATTGAGAAGAGCCACATCTATCAGAATTGATCATCATATAATCTTGCCGTTGCTATATACAGTGAAATCCTGGTTCTGCTGACTTCCCATAGCATAAATTCATGTCTCTCTAAAATCATTTTGCTGATAATTTCTTATAGAACAATAATATTCCATAACATTCATGTACCATAACTAATTTAGCCATTCTCCAACTGATAGATATCTATTCAGTTTCCAGTTTCTTGCCACTACAAAAAGAGCTGCCACAAACATGAGTCCCTCTTCCTCCTCTAAGATTTCTTTGGGATATAAGCCCAGTAAAAATACTGCTGGATCAAAGGGTATTGTCCAAAAATTTTTTTTAATTTAATGTAATCAAAGTTGTTCATTTTGCCTTATATAATGTTCTCTAGATCTTATTTAGTCATAAATTCCTCCCTTCTCCAAAGATCTGATAGGTAAATTATCCCTTGTTTTCCTAATTTGCTTACGGTATTACCCTTTATGCCCAAATCATATATCCATTTTGACCTTTTTTTGGTATGGGGTATCAGATGTAGGCCTATGCCAATTTTCTGACATATTATTTTCCAACTTTCCCAGCAATTTTTGTCAAATAGTGAATTCTTATTCCAGAAGCTGGAGTTTGGGAATTTATCAAATGCTAGATTGTTATTGCGTCATGTGTGTCTGATCTGTTCCACTGATCCACCACTCTGTTTCTTAGCCATTAACAAAAGGTTTTGATTACTGCTGTTTTTTAATATAGTTTTAGGTTTGGTACTGATAAGTCACCATCTTTTGTATTTTTCCCATGAATTTCCTTGATATTCTTGACCTTTTGTTCTTCCAGGTCACTCTTGTTATTATTTTTTCCTAGTTCTATAAAATAATGTTTTGGCAGTTTGATTGGTATGGCACTGAACAGGTAGACCAATTTAGGCAAAATTGTCATTTTTATTATATTAGCTCAGCCTAGCCATGAACAATTGATATTTTTTTCAATTTTTTTGGATCTGATTTTATCTGGATGAGAAGTATTTTGTAATTGTGTTCATATAGTTCTTGGGTTTGTCTTGACAGAATTTTATTTTGTCTACAGTAGTTTTATTTTGTCTACAGTAATTTTAAATGGGATTTCTCTTTCTATCTCTTGCTGATGGGCTTTGTCAGTAATATATAGAACTGCTGATGATTTATGTGGATTTATATTGTGTCCTGCAACTTTGTTAAAGCTGTGAATTTTTTCCAGTAGGTTTTTGGATGATTTTCTAGGATTCTCTTAAGTATATCATCATATCATCTGCAAAAAGTGATAGTTTTTTATTTCCTCATTGCCTATTGTAATTCCTCTAATTTCTTATTCTTTTCATGTTGCTAAAGCCAACATTTCTAGTACAGTGTTGAACAATAGTGGTGATAATGGGCATCCTTGTTTTACCCTTCGTCTTATTGGGAATGTGTCCAGCTTTTCTCCATTACAAATTATGCTTGCTATAAGTTTTAAATAGATATTGCTTATTATTTTAAGTAAAGCTCCCTTTATCCCAATGCTCTCTAGTGTTTTAATAGGAATGGGTACTGTATTTTGTCAAAAGCTTTTTCTGTATCTATTGAGATTATCATGTGATTTCTTTTGGTTTTGTTATTGATATGATTGATTATGGTAATAAGTTTTCCTGATATTGAACCAACCCTGTATTCTTGGTATAAATGCTACTTGGTCATAGTGTTTTATCCTGCTGATAAGTTGCTATAATCTCTTTGCTAATATTTTACTTAAACTTTTTGCATCAATATTTATTAGGGAGATGGGTCTGTAATTTTCTTAATTTGTTTTGGCCTTTCCTGGTTTAGGCATCAAATGTCACAATTGTGTAATCATAATTATGTCATAAAAGGAATTTGGCAGTACTCTTCTTTACCTATTTTTGCAAATAGTTTACATAGTATTATAATAACTTATTCTTTAGATGTTTGGTAGAATTCCCTTGTGAATCCATCTGGCCCTGGAAATTTTTTCTTAGGGTGCTCATTAATGACTTGTTCAATTTCTTTTTTTCTAAAATGGGACTATTTAAGTATTTTATTTCCTCTTCTGTTAATGTAAGGAATTTAGATTTTTGCAAATATCCATCAATTTCAGTTAGATTGTCAGACTTGCTGCCATAGAGTTGGATAAAGTAGCTCTTAATTATTGCTTTATTTTTTTTAGATTGGTGGTGAGTTCACCTCTTTCATTTTTGATGCTGCTGATTTGGCTTTTTTCTTTCTTTTTTCTGATCAAATTAACCAAAGGTTTGTTTTGTTAGGTTTTTTCTCCCCATAAAACCAACTCTTAGTTTTGTTTATTATTTTAATAATTTTCTTAGTCTTTATTTTATTAATCTCTCCTTTGAGTTTCAAAATTTCTAATTTGATACTTAATTAGGGGGTTTTAATTTGTTCTTTTTCTGATTGCATATCTAATTAATTGATCTGCTCTTTCTCTATTTTATTTATGTAGCTATTTAGAGAGATAAAATTTCCCCTAAAAACTGATTTGGTTGCATACCATAGATTTTGGTATGTTGTCTTATTATTGTCATTTTCTTGGATGAAATTATGGGTTGTTTCTATGCTTTGTTGTTTGATCCACTCATTCTGTAGAATTAGATTATTTAATTTCCAATTGGTTTTTAATCTATCTTTCCCTGTCCCTTTATTGAATATAATTTTTATAGCATTGTGGTCTGAAAAAGAAGCATTTACTATTTCTGCCTTTTTGCATTTGATTGTGAGGTTTTTATGCCCTAATACATGGTCAGTTTTTGTATAGGTGTCATGTGCTGTTGAGAAAAAGAAAAGAAAGCAGATCAATCTACCACTTAGTAGAGCATACACATTTGGTATCATTACTACTTCATTATTTACTGCACCTTTTATCAAGATATACTTTCCTTCTTTATTGCTTTTAATAAGATCTATTTTTACTTTTGCTTTATCTGAGATCAGAATTGCTATCCCTGCTTTTTTTTTTTTACTTCAGCTGAAGCATATTAAATTCTGTTCCAGCTTTTTACCTTTACTTTTTATATGTCTCTCTGTGTCAAATGTGTTTCTTGTAAATAACATATTGTAGGATTATGTTTTGTAATCCACTCTTCTAATTGCTTCCATTTTATGGGAGAGTTCATCCCATTAACATTAATAGTTATGATTATCAGCTCTGTATTTCTCTCCATCCTATTTTCTCCACTGTATATACTTTTGTTCTCTTTTTCCACCTGTCAGCAGTTGTGTGATTTTTACCCACCATACCTACTACCTTATCTCCTATCACACCTCTCCCTTCTCTTAGTAGTTTTTTAACCCACTCCATCCACTACCTTGTCTTCTATCAGTTCTTCCTCCTATCTCTTACCTTTTATTGATAATAAATCATAATTTTGCAATCCCCATCTTTAGTTACACAACACCACATGGGTTCATAACCCATAGTTTAAGAAGCTTTGCTCTATATACAATGAGGCATTGATTGGAGACATTAGTACAATTTGGGAAACTATGAATTATTAGCATGAAAATATTCACTATATTAAGGGCAATATATGTGCTATTATTTACATGTACCACAATATATGTAACAATAATTATGATAGCCTACACAAAAAGCTATAATTCTCCATAATTATTGCTTACTTAGAATACTGAAAATTATATTCAAAATTAATTCAGAGTAGATCCTTTACATTTGCCAGCATTGTGAAATTATTTATTTATCGAGATGCCATTCATGTGCTGTGGCAATGGCATAAATTGTAACAGCTTTGTACTTCTACATAGATTACTCCAAGCCTAAATCTTACAGAGGAAAAAACTAAATTGCACAGGAGATTAAATTAAGTGCTCAATTATTAATGGATATGTTTGCTGAAAGTCACCATCCTCTTTAAATGTAGTAGCAGGTAGTGTAATAGATGACTAGAAGTCAAATAAACTTGATTCTAACTAACTGAATGATGATAGACTCTTAACCTCTCTGAGTCTTCCTCATGGAGTTAGTAACTTCCTCATGGAGTTAGTTATGTCTAGTGTCTAATATGCAACTTGTGCCATCCCTCAAATCCCTCTATTTGCATTCAAAGAAAGTCTTTCAAATCCAAACATCTTAGTCAGATAAATACTTATGTATATACACAAATATATGTAAACGTATATAAAAAATTTATATACATGTATATATGTGTGTATACAGACATATATACATATATATATATATATATAATATAAAATATCTAGATGCAATGCAAAACATTGAATGTGCTATGGACTGTGATGGATGTCAAAAAATTAACTCCAGTTTTTCAATGTGTACAACTATAAGAATATATGAACTACTCAAAAGAGACAAGGAAATATAAAAACTTATAATCTTATTGCTCTGGGAAGGTTTGAGAGAACCAACCTTATGGGGGCTGAGAGAATGATCTGGTTTTAGTATGAAATGGCACTATAAAGCAAAGAGTAGAATGAGAAAATGTGAAAGATCTCCTAACCTCCATAGTAGTTCTTTATTTTGTACAAAATTCTCAAAACATCAGATATAACCTAAATGCAAATGTAAATAGAAAAATACATGGCAGGAACAGATAAAGTGATGGCTTACATTTGTATAAAGCTTTATGGGTTACAAAGCTCTTTTTTTTTTTTTTTTACTTTTTTTACTTTTTTCCTCTTTTTAATAGAAAAAGAAAGACAGAAAATGAAATTTTTAAAAAAATTATCATGTGCCTAGCAGAATATCAAAAGAATTCAAAATGCATAACAATAGACTTCCATTTCAAGAAAATATATATAATAATAGAAGACACTATATTAAGTGCCTATCTTTTTCTTTGCTTCCTTGTAAGTTATTCTTTTGTTCTCTGCTATATACTTTCTACTTTATTCTTTTTCCCCCTTTGATCCTCTTCACCTCCCCCAAGCAAGCTACAGTTAAGTAAAAATATATTTATTTATACATATATGTGTATATATTCACACTCATCCACACATGTACATCTATATACACATACATATACTTACATTCATACATACCCATATATATATATATATAGAGAGAGAGAGAGAGAGAGAGAGAGAGAGACAGAGAGAGGGACAGAGAGAGAGAGAGAAAGAGATACTCTCATACACACATACGCACACATATACATTTACCTAGTAAACATGCATCTAAAACAATAAGGCTGACATATAATGTAAATTTCTCTCCTGATTGAGTCTTTTAAGTTTGACTTCGTCATTAGGCATGAACCCACCCTTAACACCACATACCAAGATAAGATCAAAATGGATCCATGATTTAGGCATAAAGAACGAGATCATAAATAAATTAGAGGAACATAGGATAGTTTACCTCTCAGACTTGTGGAGGAGGAAGGAATTTGTGACCAAAGGAGAACTAGAGATCATTATTGATCAGAAAGTAGAAATTTTTGATTACATCAAATTAAAAAGCTTTTGTACAAACAAAACTAATGCAAACAAGATTAGAAGGGAAGTAACAAACTGGGAAAACATTTTTACAGTTAAAGGTTCTAATAAAGGCCTCATTTCCAAAATATATAGAGAACTGACTCTAATTTATAAGAAATCAAGCCATTCTCCAATTGATAAATGGTCAAAGGATTATGTACAGACAACTTTCAGATGATGAAATTGAAACCATTTCCACTCATATGAAAGAGTGTTCGAAATCACTATTGATCAGAGAAATGCAAATTAAGACAACTCTGAGATACCACCACACACCTGTCAGATTGGCTATGATGAATGTAGGAGGGGATGTGGAAAAACTGGGACACTGATGCATTGTTGGTGGAGTTGTGAAAGAATCCAACAATTCTGGAGAGCAATCCGGAATTATGCCCAAAAAGTTATCAAACTGTGCGTACCCTTTGATCCAGCAGTGCTACTACTGGACTTATATCCCAAGGAAATATTAAAGAAGAGAAAGGGACCTGTATGTGCCAAAATGTTTGTAGCAGCCCTTTTTGTAGTGGCTAGAAACTGGAAAATGAATGGATGTCCATCAATTGGAGAATGGTTGGGTAAATTATGGTATATGAATGGTATGGAATATTATTGTTCTGTAAGAAATGACCACCAACAGGATGGCTTGGAGAGACTTACATCAACTGATGTTGAGTGAAACGAGCAGAACTAGGAAATCATTATACACTTCAACAACAATACTATATGAGGATGTATTCTGATGGAAATGGTTATCTTCCACAAAGAGAAGAGCTAATTCAGTTCCAGTTGATCAATGATGGACAGAATCAGCTACACCCAGAAAAGGAACACTGGGAAATGAGTGTAAACTGTTTGTACTTTTGTTTTTCTTCCCAGGTTATTTTTACCTTCTGAATCCAATTCTTCCTGTGCAACAAAAAATTCAGTTCTGCACACATATATTGTATCTAGAATATACTGTAACATATTTAACATGTATGACTGCCTGCCATCTAGGAGAGAGGGTGGAGGGAAGGAGGGGAAAATTTGGAACAGAAAGTGCAAGGGATAATGTAAAAAATTACCCATGCATATGTACTGTCAAAGAGTTATAATTATAAAATTAATTTTTAAAAAGGGAAAAAAAGAAAAAAAAAAAACAAAAAAAAGTTTGATTTTGTCTAAGATCAAGGATTACTAGCCCTAGTTTTTTTCCTAACACATTCCTAACACAATCCTGATCATTGCTATAGTGTTTGTATATATCTCTTATTTTCTATCCCTGCTAACTCATCCACTTTAATTCTACTCCTTAACTTGTCTTGCTATTACTTAATCTTCCCCTGCTCATGAATCCCTCACTTATCTTCTCTCCTTACCCTTTCTCTCTTTAATTAATTCCCATTAATTTAAACACTTTATCTTGCTCCTGCTGATCTAAAGTCTTCTATATTCCATCTTATCTTATGCTACCCTTTCTCCTTCTATTTATCCATTTTTCATTGATCTATATATCTTGTCCCACTGCCATAAATCTCTATATCATGTTATACCCTACCTTATCCTGTTCCCTTCCCCTTGTTTCTTTACAGATTTTGGAGGGTTGATATATTCTTGATGACATATATTTAATGTTGTTTATTTAACCCATTCCCATGAGTAGGTTTTCAGAACTATGAGCCCTCCTTCCCCTCTAATGCCTCTGTGTCAGTTCTTCCTCTGTACTCCATTTGTATAATTACTATTTTTACCTTTTCCTAGACAGTTTTGCTTTTTAGAATCAGATCATACTCAATTCTGCCCCAATCTTTCTTTTGCACTACCTAATTAATAATGTCAATCTTAAACATATGGTATACATTTCCAAGTTAAAAAAGACAAACTATTTGTCCATGTTGAGTTCCTTGAAATAAAACTTTGATATTGGCTCTTATATATTAAATATTCTATTAAAGTTCGGGTTTGGTTGAGACAAAGATATGAAAATCTACAAGTACATTGAATATCTGGAGTTTTTTTGTTCAACATTATGGCTAATTTTGCTGGATGTGATATTTTTAGCTGTAGACTTAGTCTTTGATTGCCAGTACATATTATTCTAAGACCTGTCTTGGAATCTGTCTTTTATTGTGGCTACTGATAAATCCTTTATAATTCTAATTGTATTTGAATTGTTGGAGGCTTTTTGTTTGTTTTTTGCAAAATTTTCTCTTTGATTTAGGAGTTTCAAAATTTGGCAGTCATATTCCTATTTTCCAAAAAGTACTTCTTTAAAGTGATAATTGGTGGATTTTTTCTATTTCTACTTTCCTCTCATAATCTATCACTCCAAGACATTTTTCTTTGATTATTTCTCTCATTATTGTGTCAAGTTCATGTTTTTTTGTTAGAGCTTTCAGGTAATCCAATTATTTTTATACTTTCTTTTCTTTTCTTTTCTTTTTTTTTAATTATTATTTATTTAATTAATTAATTAATTTATTTTTTATTCATTTTTCCAAATTATCCCCTCCCTCCCTCCACTCCCTCCCCCCATGACAGGTAATCCCATACATTTTACATGTGTTACAATATAACCTAGATACAATATGTGTGTAAATACCATTTTCTTGTTGCACATTAATTATTAGCTTCCGAAGGTATAAGTAACCTGGGTAGATAGACAGTAGTGCTAACAATTTACATTCACTTCCCAGTGTTCCTTCTCTGGGTGTAGTTATTTCTATCCATCATTGATCAACTGGAAGTGAGTTGGATCTTCTTTATGTTGAAGATTTCCACTTCTATCAGAATACATCCTCATACAGTATTGTTGTTGAAGTTATACTTTCTTTTCTTCATCTGTTCTCCAAATCTGTTGTTTTTCTTATAAGATGTTTCAAAACTGATTCTATTGTTCATTATGTATGTTCTGTTATTTCTTGGTGTCCTATAGCTTCTCTGGCTTTTCCTTTGCCCAATTTTCAAAGAATTATTTTCTTCTTTAAAGACTCTGCATCTCCTTTTCTAGAGTTGGTTAATTTTTTTTTTCATAATCTTGTTTTTCTTGGATGGTTTTTTTTTTTTGTATTTCCTCAATCTCTCTCATTTGATTTTTAAAGTCTTTTTTGAGTTCTTTTATATACCACTCTTTGGGATAGAAGAGGCTTTTTGTTACTTCACTGTATTCTTATGAAGATGAATATGAACCTATTCTCAGAATGCATTGTATGACTACCGACCATGACATGTCCTCATCGGAAAAGATACTGTGTTCTATGAGCAAAGCAGAATTGAATTAGCCCAAAGGAAATTCGAGAAGTGCAAAATTAGAGAAGCTACCTACCCCAAATGTTCATATTGACTATTTATGTCTGCCGGTGGCAGAGCATTCTGAGCTCATATGGATCTGATCAACCACATTGGAACACTTTAACTCAACTCTAACATAGTGATGTCATTTTGGTCCTCCTCTAGAACAAAGAACAATAACCAATTTTATAGTTGGGTTCTTTCTTCCTTATCTCTTCATTTTTTAAAAATGAGAACTATTAATATAAGCACCTCTAACCCTGGGCTGGATGGATGGTCCCTCTAGTTTCATTTCAGCTCTTCCCTCTGACCTAGAAACCCAAACCAAAAGCTCCATTCTCCTGCAAGTGCTCCCAGCCAGCAGCATCCCTGTCCCATTGCTTCTATACTCATCCTGTATGCTTCTCACTCAGGGTCACCTCAGCAGTACAGATGGGCCCAATATTCCTAATCAACCAAGGTTCCTTTTGTCTTCCTGGACTCAGATCTCTGATTCCCCACACTGTTCTGGAAGTGAAAATTTATCTGATTCCTGCTGAGGCCCTAACCAAAATCAGGTGACCTCAGGGGACCCTCAGGGTGTTTCTTTTGGGCTAGCTTGAAGGTGTTTGTACTTCACAATGGTTAATCTCAGGCCTGGGGTCTTTCTTGGGTTGTCCCAGAAAAACTCCAGTTCTGCCCCAAATTTTCTTTATTTTGTTTATTTATTTATTTATTTTTACCTTTCCAAGTTCATCCTGAGGCACAAATTTGTTCCATTTATGGGGGAAATCTTGAGAGTTTGAAATTTTCTGACAAACTCTACCATCTTCCCAGGATCCTCCCCACAAAGTTCTTTTATATAGTCTCTCATTTGAAGTTTTATGTAACAAGGACTATATATATTTTATGTAACGAGGCCTTTAATTCATGTTTGTGAGCCCTTCCCAGAAAACTTCAATTTCCAAAGCATGAAAAGTTATGTTTTTTGCATTCTACAACTAAGACAAATTGTTCCAATCTCAGTTTCTAGGACTGAGTTAAATGTGCCTCACATGATGGATTCATTTCTTAATCTATATATAAGAAAATATCATAAAATTTTATAATTCTATTATTGCATTCCTTTTTGCCTCCCTAAGTCAAAACTTTATAATTTTCTCCCCTCCCCCCAAAAAAATTACATAAATATATGGTAAATTGGAAAGTTGAAGTTATATTAAGGACAGTTGACATAAAACATTTCTCCCCAAAAGTCTGGGATATATTCTCCCATAAATAGACACAGAGTCCATAGAATATCTTCTAACTTAGAGAATAGTGGTAGTGAGGTATATCTGCTTTATGGTCATATGGCTTAGGCTGTAAAAAAATAAATCACCCAACTATTTGCTCTTTAAGGCCTAAAAGTCTTATTTTTTATTTCCAGATGGCATTTTTCTCTAGTTCAAAGAGTCATATTTCTCAAAACATATAACTTTTTATATGTTCATGTTCATTGTTCATATTTGTTCTTAGTATGTCTCTTTGTTCTGGACTGCAATAACATAATATCACTATTGAAAAATTCTAAACAGGTTTAATTTGTCAGCAAGGCTAGTAATTTACTAATAAAGAAGGTCTCTTGACTCAGTCTGTCAAAAGAGTATGAGAGGGCTAACCAGACTTCATATAGTTTTAGGATATACAAGAGAACAAAGAAGGAAACAAAACTATATAATTGGTCATAAAGTCTAAATTATCTTAGATGATGGAAAACAATATAAATAACTAGAAGTCAAGAGATAGTAATAATCCTGTCCTCAATCTTATTTCTGTGGAAAGCTCATTGTGATGTTCACTTGTACACTTAGCATCACAGCAGTAACAGTCCAGATTCTAAAGAACAGCTAGTATTGAAGAGGTAACAGACTTTCTGACACCTGCATCTTGTAATGCTTATTTATTAGTGAGATTACAAATTTCTACATAGGTAGTAAGATGTGTAGAAAGTGTATATTTCTTTGAATTAAAGTGAATCATGGGGCAATTTAGCTCAGAGAGGAAAGCTGAACTTTTCAACTTAACTCAGAGACAAAAAAAACACTGCTTAAGGAATTTTACAAGATGTTGCAAGTGATTCATAATAGAATCAATTACAAAATAATTTGATTTTCTCAGTAGTCACTGTGGATAGAGGATGTTATAGTGTAATAAAGAAACTGAGTATCATCTACACAATTTATTTAGCAGTGCATACAGTTACAAACAACCTGGGTTAAAGGCCAAGAGTCCTAACTATTGGTTTCTATCCCATCAATATATGATTTAGAGGGCATTAAAAAAAAAACAAGAAAAATAGGATGAAGTGATTATGACATCAGGTTTCTTAACTAGTATAGGATGTTAGGAGACCAGGAGTGAGGGGTAGATAAATATTGTGATCAGATGACAATAAAGAGGAGGAGTTCCTTGTGTCCTAAAAATAAGGTGATTTACAAGCAGCTGAAATTTAGCTCCTGAAATAGTGGTTCCTGGAAATTCTTCCTTTGGAAATTCTGAAATAGATTTTATTCTCAGGATAGCTCTGAAGATCTATCTTCAATAGATAATGCTTCTCTGGTTCCAAGGCACTTATAGAGATTCTTGGGTAATTTTGCTGAAATTTGTTAAGTAATAAGATTCAGTTCAATTTAGTACAACTTCCTAAATTTGCTTTTCCAATAACTAGTTCATATGCTGAAAAACTAGCTCAAAACTAAATTTTGATTTTATTGACAACAGAACTATAAGAATACTTATAATTCAACCTGAAACTTCAGAAGATTTGTTTTTACATATCATTTGCTATTTCTATCCTGACTAAACCCTGAACCTGATAGACACTGCCATCAACAAAATAAATGAAGAATATTAAAAGAAAAAAAGCATGAGGGAATTCACTTTCAGTGCAATTATATATGTGAAATCATCAAATTTTGAGAATTTATTACTTAAATATCCCCTTAATAGAAATATTTGAAAGATAATCATGTATGTGTGTATGTATGTTAGTTCTTAGAATACAGTCTGATTTTGTTGCTTTCTCAAAATTTTCTATTCTATTTAATTAGACAAGTTTATATACACTTTGTTATTTCTTCCCTCATAACAATAATATCCCCATATCATCCTAAAAGAATAAATGTATTCAAGGACCTTGCATATCCTTACATATTAATATATAATTATTAGTAAATAGATGATGAGTAATGGAATTGAGTAATAAATTCAGATTTTTAAAAAGTAAGATTTTTCATATTTGCATAATATTATGCTGTCTCAGTATTAATACTATTTAGTAGATTTAGCATTATGCTCACAAAATGTTCATTGTTTACTTGTCCTAATTATAGAGCTTTGCTATAAAAGGAAAAAAAGAAGGACATAGTTGTGGCAGTATCGGTTCTGTTTCTTTAAGAGCACAGAGTAACTTGACATAAGCCATAACAGGGGAGAACTCCTTATTTTTGTTTGATTCCAGATACAAGTCATATCTGATGCATTTATTAACAGGGTATCAAAAGCCAGGCTCAGAATTAACCAAGAAAAATTTCCTCTTAAATAAAGGAAACAACACAATAGGGAAACTGAATCTAAAAGATGTTGTCATATCCCATGCTAAAGTTGTCCCATCAACTTTTCTCAAGGATAGACATCCACTTGTAGCAATTCTCAGACTGCCACATACAGCATTTCCCTTAAATGATAGACTATTGACTTTGTGGCAATTTCAACAATCATATCTAAAATCAAAAACTAAGAATTTTATTAAATTACAATCCCGAGTTTTTACCTGAAATTGTTAGATTTCAGTTTAGGATTTGGATTAGGGATCTCATGTTTCCCCAATAGTTAACAATAAGCAAATGTGAAGACATTTCAACTTTCCTTGATTTCTAAATTAAAAAGAACCACATTCTGGAGTTTTTACACATACAGTAAATATGTGATAGTTAATTCAAACAATTCTGCTGACTACTGTAAGATTCCAGACTAACGAATATCTATATTGTCTATTAACCTCCAAGGCAAAATTAAATCCCTGAACCTAAAGAATATTGTTAATAAATTGGTTCAAAGATCTTTATTAATAGGTATTATTTAGAGATTTATTGACAGGTACAATTTCAACATTTTTCACAAATGATAGCCAAATAATCTCAGGAGAAATTCAAACTTGTAAACTTTTCCACTTTACTTGGGAGCTAATACTTCAGAATTTTATTGTATGCTGTCAGCAGAGCTAGTGTGATCTGATGACCTCATCCAAACATAAAGTCCCCCAAAAGCCTTACAAATAAAGATAGCTTAAGGGGTCTATGCAATTTTTCTCCCAATAGTAAATTATCACTTTAAAGCAATACACACTACTAAATATTTAACAGTTTTCAAATTATTTAATAATTTAAAAACATTGTTGATATAATCGTTTTCCATATTTCACAGTATAATAAAATTTTAGAAATACAATAATAAAATACATGATATCATGTATTAAAAACATGAAATAGTATCAATCAGATGATATCAATTCCCAAATTATTTTCCATGGGAAATCATCTATCACTTTTGGAATTTTATAATAATAAATCTAAAAACCCAACATGAAGTTATCCAATATGACTAATTACATTCAATTAAAAAATAATAGTGACAATAGTCGAAATTGATGTAGTATTTACCATATGCCAGATACTGTGTTAAACAGTTTATAATCAACATATCATTTGATACTCACAACACCCTTTTATCCCCTTTCCAGATTAGTAAATTGAGGTAAAC
Organism: Sminthopsis crassicaudata; assembly: GCF_048593235.1. Taxonomy (NCBI): domain Eukaryota; kingdom Metazoa; phylum Chordata; class Mammalia; order Dasyuromorphia; family Dasyuridae; genus Sminthopsis; species Sminthopsis crassicaudata. Next base: position 282,524,425 of record NC_133617.1, on the reverse strand, counting down.
AGAGTTGAGGTAATTTGCTTAATATCACACAGTTAGTAAATTTCTTAATGTCAAATAGTAAATATAGTTTGTATTATGTTCTGATTGTATTATGTTCAATTTGCCTATTTAGTTTCAGAACAAAATTTCTTCCAATGCAAATCTGGATTTTAGTCAAGAGTTGATAACATTTAAAATCTCAAAAATTTTACTCAAGGGTTATTAGTTGACAGCATTTCGAAATGTAGAGCCCATTGTTTTCAATTCAGTCATTTTTGGCACTTCCATCTCTCCATTACAAACTAGCCCTAATTTCTTGTCTTTTCCCAGCTTTTCAGTTTTAACCCTGGGCAAAAGACAGAGAGAGATTCCAAGTGGCAACCTGACATTTCCACCCTCCTACTTTGGATTTCATGAGATTCCAAAGTTAGAATAGTCACTAGAATAGTCTCTCAGGGTCAGAGCATTGTGTTTTCCAATCATTTCCCAGACTATCTAAAGAACTAATCTTCACATGACTAAATTTCTTCTTTGTAATTTAGCACAGATATATTTATACAATCATAAGTAATTGCAATACTATTACCTTTTGGAGTTTTTAAGAGCTTACAAATTGTATAGTCTTTGCCAATTTCATTAAGATGACCTTGCTTCTAGTCTACTTAAAAAATTAATTCTGTTTTATAAGACTTTGGAAGTTCTACTTCAACCTTCCCAAAAGTTATTTCTAGTTTGGGGAGCCTTCCTACCTCCTGTCATTGTGAATATCTTTCCCCATTATCCACAACAGAGTTTGGGCCCAGGTGACAATTCCTCTTCACAGACATCTCTACAATTTTTTTTCTATGTCTCCCTTTCCATCCCTTTGTTAAACTCCACTTATTTTTAAGTTACTCCCTGAATTAGACAAGTTTCTTTCTTTTCATAATCAAGAAAGAATTAATGATAGGTAGTTTCCTAAGCCAGATAGACATATATATAGATTTTTTTTTCCTCAGACAAGTAGGGTTAAGTGACTTGTCCAGAGTCACACAGCCAGGAAGTGTTAAGTGTCTGAGATCAAATTTGAACTCAGGTCCCCCTGACTTCAAGGCTGGTGCTCCATCCACTGTGCCACTTAGCTGCCAGCCAGATTTATTTCAATACAAATTGAAAAAACATTTTTTTCCTTTACTTTGGAATTTCACTGATACTATATTTTTTAGGAACAGGAAATATCTTTGTTGCTATTTTACAGAAGAGAAAATTAAGACAATGTTGTAACTTGTTTAAAGTCACCTATGCAGAGGCAAAGACAGAATTAAAACATTATTTCTCTGGACTTCATATATACACACATATGCCCATATTACCCCAAAATAAGAAACACCAATGAGTACACCAATAGCCAAAGAAAGGATTTTTTGTAACTCATCTCCTCAAAGTCAACATGCAGTTATTCAATATTATCAGGGCTGCAAAAAGGTATCAAACTGTGCATACCCTTTGATCCAGCAGTGCTACTACTGGATTTATATCCCAAGGAAATACTAAAGAAGGGAAAGTGACCTGTATGTGCCAAAATGTTTGTGGCAGCCCTTTTCATAGTGGCTAGAAACTGGAAAATGAATGGATGCCCATCAATTGGAGAATGGTTGGGTAAATTATGGTATATGAATGTTATGGAATACTATTGTTCTGTAAGAAATGACCAGCAGGAGGAATACTGAGAGGCTTGGAGAGACTTACATCAACTGATGCTGAGTGAAATGAGCAGAACTAGGAGATCATTATACACTTCAACAACAATACTATATGAGGATGTATTCTGATGGAAGTGGATATCTTCAACATAGAGAAGAGCTAATCCAATTCCAATTGATCAATGATGGACAGAAGCAGCTACACCCAGAAAAGTAACACTGGAAAATGAATGTATACTGTGAGCATTTTTTTTGTTTTTCTTCCCAGATTATTTTTACCTTCCGAATCCAATTCTTCCTTTGCAACAACAACAACAAAATTCAGTTCTGCACATATATATTGTACCTAGGATATACTATAACATATTTAATATGTATGGGAATGCCTGCCATGTAGGGGAGGGGGTGGAGGGAAGGAGGGGAAAATTCGGAACAGAAGGGAGTACAAGGGATAATGTTGTAAAAAATTACCTATGCATATGTACTGTCAAAAAATGTTATAATTATAAAATTAATAAAAAAAAACTAAAAAAATATATTATCAGGGCTGTTAGGTGATGAGAGTATATAAAGCACCAAGCATGGAGTAAAGAAGACTTTAGTCCAAATCCAGCCTCAGATACACTCACTCATTTGGAAAACCATGAGCAAGTCATTTAAGCTATGTTTGCCTCTGTTTCCTTCTCTGAACAATGGAGATAATAATATAACTTACTTCCCAGGGATGTTATGAGGATCAAGATAAAAATGACAAAGGGAACTTACTTAGCATAAAAATGTCATTATAATTAAGATTATATGCTTAAAATTTGCTCAGCATGGTGTGCTGGAGGGAATCTTGAGGCAGAAAGACAGCTAAAATTTCAATGTTTGTATTATATCTGACCCTTGTATCCAAATTCTGTCATACCAACCTTTTTTCTAATATCCTTCATTTTTCCTCCCAACACTGAATTTACTTATACCCAAATAGTTTAATATCAACAATCTGTGAGAAAATAAAATCAATTTTAATCTTTTCCTCACCAAAATAGCTACAATTGTTATTATTATTTTGCTAAAGTTTTTCAAAGTAACAGAGAAATTTTCAAATTATTCATCAACACTGAGTAGTGTAATATGCATAATGGAAACTATGGCTTATAATTTGATTTGGAGACATTAAAAATAGTAATAAATTCTCTAATTTATGAACCAGAAAAAAATTAAAAGCTATAAAAACCAGTATTATATTTATTAATATTATTTGTTATTGTTCAGTGGTTTGAGTTATGTCATATCTGATTCTTTTAAGAGTTTTCTTGGCAAAGATGCTGGATAAGGAAACTGAGATACACAGGATTAAGTGTCTTGTCTGGGATCACAGTCTGAGACCAGATTTGAACTCATGAAGTTGAATCTACCTGATTCCAAATTCAGTGCTCCATCTGCCATACCACACCAGCTACTACTAATGTCATTTAAGATTCTACTTTCCCATTTAGCCCAGTCTCTATTCTCCAGCTTCTTACATTGTGGATCATGAACTGATATGGGGTCTTATAATTGAATATGAAGGGGAAAGGTCACAAAATCATGATTTATAATCAATAAATATTTGATTTGTTTATACAATGTAAATCATATTAAACATTTCCACATTAGTCATGTTTTGAAAGACTCAGAACAAAAGGGGAAAACCACAAGAAAGAAAAAAATAATCAAAACTGTATGCTTTAATTTGCATAGTTCTTTCACAAAATGAGTCTTTTGTAATTGTTTTAGATCACCATTATTCCTGTGAAGAGTAATCTATCAAAGTTGACCATCATATAATGTTATTACTATGTATAATGTTCTCTTGGTTCTACTTTATTCAGCATATAAGTATTCCCAGTTTGGCTGAAATCAATCTGCTCAATTATTTCTATAGAACAATAGTATTCCATTATATTCATATACTATGATTTGTTTAGCCATTCCACAATTGATAGGAATCCCCCCAATGTCCAATTGTTTACCACCGCAAAGAGAGCTACTATAAATATTTTTATATATGTGAGTCCTTTTCTGTTTTTTTATTATCTTTTTGAAATGCAGACCTAGTAGGGTATTGCTGAATAAAAAAGGTATGCACTGTTTTATAGTCTTTTGGACAGAGTTCCAAATCTTCTCCAAAATGATTTGCTCAATTCATAATCCCACCAACAATGCATTAATGTTCCCATTTTCCCACATCCTCTTCAACATTTATCATTTTCCTTTTCTAACACATTAGCCAATCTGACAGGTACCTCAGAGTTGTTTTAATTTGCATTTCTCTAATCAATAGTGATTTAGAACATTTTTTTCCCCTAAAACTATAGATAACTTTAATTCCTTCATCTGAAAACTGCCTATTCCTACCCTTTGACCATTTATCAACTGGGGAATGGCTTGTATTTTTATAAATTTGACTCATTTATCTATATATTTTAGAAAGAAAGCCTTTATAGAAATACTGGCTGTAAAAATTGTTTCCCACATTTCTGTTTCTCTTCTAATTTTAGTTGCATTGGCTTTGTTTGTGCAAAACCTTTTTAACTTAATATAATCAAAATTAACCATTTTGCATTTCATAATGTTACCTATCTCCTCATTAATTCTTCCTTTTTTCATAGATCTGACAAGTAAACTATTCCTTGCTCTCTTAATTTGCTTATGGTATTATCTTTTATGTCTAAATCATGTTCCCATTTTACTTATCTTGGCATATGATGTGAGATGTTGGGCTATTTTCCAGTTTTCTGAGCATATTTTGTCAAATAGTGAATTCTTATCCCAAAATCTAGAGTTTGGGGGTTTATCAAACAAATAGTAGATTACTATAGTCATTGACTATTGTGTCTTTTGTGCCTAACCTATCCCACTCATACACCAATTTGATTTTTAGCATATACCAACAAGTTTTGATGATTGCCACTTTGTAATATAGTTTTAGAATTAGCACAGCTCTTTCTTTTGCATTTTTCCCATGATATTTTTGATATTTTGTTCTTTTGGTAGAATTTTTTTAGTTCTATAAAATATATTTTTGGTAGTGTGGTATGGCAGATTAATTTAAGTAGAATTATCATTTTTATTATATTAACTTGACTTTTGCATGAGCAATTAATATTTTTCCAATTAATTAGATCTTATTTTATTTGTGTAAAAAGTGTTTTGTAATTGTGTTTAATCTTCACAATCTTCACAAATAGACACACAAATATTTTTCATTGTCTGTAGTTATTTTAAATGGAATTACTTTTTCTATCTCTTGCTGCTGGGTTTTGTTAGTTATATATAGAAATGCTAATGATTTGTGTGGATTTATTTTTTTTTATATTCTAACTTTACTAAAGTTAATTAATTCAAGTAGTTTTTTTAGTTCATTCTCCAGGCTTCTTTAAGTATACTGCCATATCATCTGAGAAGAGTGATAGTTTCATTTCCTCATTATCTATTCTAATTCCTTCCATTTCTTTTTCTTTTCTTATTGCTACAGCTAACATTTCTTGTACTATGTTGAATAATAGGGGTGATAACAGATATCCTTGTTTCACCTTGATCTTATTGGGAAGGCTTCTAGCTTAGTCTCATTACATATAATGCTTGTTGATGGTTTTAGGTTAGATACTACTTATCATTTTAAGGAAAACTCCACTTATTCTTGTGTTCTCCAATGTTTTTAATAGGAATGGGTACTGGTTTTTGTCAAAGGCTTTTTCTTTTCTTTTTTTTTTTTGTTCTGTTGTATCTTTTTATTTTGTTAAATACTTCCCAATTATATTTTTTTAACTTTTTTTTTTCATTGGGTGGCTAATTCTTTTTTTTTTTTAGTTTATTTTTTTAATTTAATTTTATAATTATAACTTTTTTTTTTTTGACAGTACATATGCATGGGTAATTTTTTACAACCTTATCTCTTGCACTTACTTCTATTCAGATTTTTTCCCTTCCTCCCCCAACCCCCTCCCCCAGATGGCAGGCAGTCTTATACATGTTAAATATATTACAGTATATTCTAAATACAATATATGTGTGTAGAACCGAATTTCTTGTTGCACAGGATTTAGAAGGTAAAAATAACAGTTTACACTCATTTCTCAGTGTTCCTTTTCTGGATGTAGCTGATTGTGTCCATCATTAATCAATTGGAATTGGATTAGCTCTTCTCTATGTTGAAGATAACCACTTCCATCAGCATACATCCTCGTACAGTGTCATTGTTGAAGTGTATAATGATCTTCCGGTTCTGCTCATTTCACTCAGCATCAGTTGATGTAAGTCTCTCCAAGCCTCTCTGTATCTCTCCTGTTGGTCATTTCTTACAGAACAATAATATTCCATAAGATTCATATACCATAATTTACCCAACCATTCTCCAATTGATGGGCATCCATTCATCTTCCAGCTTCTAGCCACTATGAAAAGGGCTGCCACAAACATTTTGGCACATACAGGTCCCTTTCCCTTCTTTAGTATTTCCTTGGGATATAAGCCCAGTAGTAGTATGGCTGGGTCAAAGGGTATGCACATTTTGATAACTTTTTGGGCATAATTCCAGATTGCTCTCCAGAATGGTTGAATTCTTTCACAACTCCACCAACAATGCATCAGTGTCCCAGTTTTCCCACAGCCCTCAAAGGCTTTTTCTGCATCTATTGAGATAATCTTATGATTTCTGTTGCTTTTCTTATTGCTTTGGTCCATTATGCTGATAGTTTTTCTAATATTAAACTAGCCCTCCATTCCTGGTATAAATCCCACCTGGTCCTAGTGCATTATCCTAGCAATAAATTGCTTAATCTCCTTACTATCATTTTATTTAAAGTATTTGCATCAATAAGTCATTGGGGAGCCTGGTCTGTAATTTTCTTTCTCTGTTTTGGCTTTTCTCTGGTTTAGATATCATCACCACATTTATATCATAAAACGAATTGGTAGGACTCCTTTGCCTGTTTTTTTTTTCCAAATAATTTATAGAATTAGAATTATTTTTTTCTTTAAATGTTTGGTCGTTGATATTACTTTCAAACTAGCTTCAACTTTTTTTCTCTAAGCAATAAAATCACCTACTTTCAAGGCACTAAAATCTACCTAGCTCCAGGGAAAGAGTGATAAGAGATCTAAGTGCTGTTTCCCTCTTATTTTTCCTTAAAACAAATTCCACCAATACTAGCCCAAAATTCACTAGGATATTTCAGCATCTGATAAGCTTTTGTTAAGTGCCTTATCAGATCTGACAAAGAGAACAGGAAAATTCCTGGATCTACCCAAAGTCCCAGAAATTCTCCCGTTTGATATCTATTCTCATCAGATTTAGTGTGTGTAAGACTGTGCCCATATTTCCCTTCTTTTCTGTCAGAAATTCCTAACTAGAATAGTCACTTTCTCTTGAATTTCCCATCAGTTTCTGCTTATTCACTAAAATCTGATTAAAATAGGCTAGAGAAGGATTTGATGAGGTTTTGCTCATTGTATCTCCCACCTTTTGAAAAATGAAATTGTCATTAAATCAAGCCAAGAATCTATCGTGTTATTACTTGTTTTAGTCATGTCCAACTCCCTGTGACCCTATTTGGAATCTTCTCGGATACTGGAATGGCTTGATATTTCCTTCTCCAAATCATTTTAAGCACAAGGAACTAAGGCAAACAGGGTAAAGTGACTTGCTCTGGGTCATACGGCTAGTAATAGTCTGAGGTTGGATTTCATTTATCTAAATAATGAAAGCCCATCATCACTAGTACATCATGGCTCTAACACAATTCCTTTTATTTCTCCCTGCTAATCTGTTTCCTTTTTCTAATTGGATTGACAATACCATGCATTCACAGCAATATTACTTAGATTTATCTCTCCCTTAATGATCACCCAATTGCTTTTCACATAAATCCTCATTCTGAACCCTGTATTTCTTTATATGTATATATCTTCTTAATATCATTCTAGTCCACTTTCCCTTTTAATTTCTTCTTCTTTTTTTTTTTATAAGATATGTCCTTCCAGGACACACTAGTCCAGTCATAAGTCCACTCTGAAGTTACCTCATTGAATTCAGATCTTTAAGTGACCTTATTTACTGTCCATATATTTTATACTTTTTATATAGAAAGACCGTGAGTTTTTATCATGGATTCTCTTCTTGGATATTGTAGCCTGTGAATTACTCATTCTATCTCTTCTTCCTTTGTTACTTTCTGTAGCATCTGATTTGACAGATTTAGAAGAACCATTTTCTCTTCCCCCTTTTCTAATATAAATTCCACATTATTAGATTCATAACATTCCTGAATAATGCATTTTATTAGCCCTCATCAGACATATTCTAAACCTGTATAAAAGCCCTTTTTTCTCTTATATTTTAGGCCATGGTTCTGAAATAGAAATCTCATTCTCAGATATCTTTTTAATAGACTCACTAATTTCTAAATCTACTTTTCTATCTTGAAATCCATTTCTTCAATTCTCAGTAATTATATTTAAAAACATGTTTGTGTACATGTTTGAAATCTTTAATTTCTTAAAAATTGTTAATAATGCATCCTGTGTTAATGTTAGTAGCATCATCTGTCCATGACTCGATAGAAGGGGACAGTCATGTTAGCTTTGACAAGGCCAAGCTCTTGTCCCATATTCCATCTCAGGAAAACATACCCCCTTATTGTTCATGTCATGTCACAGCAGGGAAGTGCTAATCAACATTATACATATTTTCTTGCTTTAAAAAGTCCTGGTTCTTCTCTTCTGGTTGCACCTGGTACATGGTGGTACCATGTCTGCTGCCTGTTAAACACATAACTTGGCTTATTGACTGATTGTTCCAAGGAGAACAAGAAGTTAGCCTTCTCAGAGTTGCACTCTATGGAAGTGTTCAAATTAGCATCATGTTCAAATATCCAAAACTTTAAGGGTTTGTTGCCATGGGAAGACATAGATTTCACTTCAATGGAGGCCTCTAAATGGAAACTGAACCGTTCGACAAGAAGCTTTAGAAAGAATCCTTTTTCAGATCTGTATTGGATTTGGTGAGCCCTGAGTTCACTTCCATCTTTGACAATATGAGATTCTATTTATGGCACAGATAGCCGGTTTACATGTTAAGCCCATGGAGTAAGCATGAAAGGAAAAAAACGACTTGCAAAATAACAGTAAAGTCAAAATATTCATTACCAACAAGATGAATAAATATGGATTTTATTAGTATGTTTTAGTATAATTTATTTAACAAAAATTTAACATAAAAATATTTTTAATCATTCTAGGACACTGATAATTTTTTGTGTCACCTTTGGTAAAGCTGATTAATTATATTCTATCCTCTATTTATTCTGTACATGTTTCTACTAGTGTTCCTTACACAGGAAGGAAGGTCTTCAAGGAAAAGTACTGGACTGATGAAGTTCCCTTTCCCTTGTACCATAGAGCCATATGAAATTAAATGCTTAACTGGAAAGATTCAATGATGAATATTTGAATGCCTCTTTTATATACTTCTAACAAAAGAAATCTGGAAACATGTCTGGAATATTTAAAAATCAACCTAAGACTTCTCAATAAAAATCAACCTCTCTGCAAGAGAAGAAATAGCCATTCACCCTCCTATTTTCATGCCATTTATTAGGCATATAAGTCTTTGCTGAAAAGCCAAAGCTTTTCATCTAGCACATGGGCTGGTAGCACAGTGGGAAGGGCAATAACTTCTTGGTGTCAGAAGACATGGAACCTTGGGCAGGCCAGTCAAGTTCTTTGAAGCTTTAGTTTCTTCATCTTTAAAAGGAAAAAAAAGGGGCAACTAGATGATACAGTGAATAAAGCTCTGGCCTTAGAATCAGGAGGACCTGAGTTCAAATCCAGCCTCAGACATTTGATACTCCTTAGTTGTGTGATCTTGGACATTGGACAAGTCACTTAGCCCAATTTCCTTGACAAAAAAATGTGGAAAACAGCATCTTTATTACTTTTACAGGGTCATGAGGATTAAATGAGACAACTGGTTAAGAAAATGCTTATAAGAGTGTAGACTAAGGTGAAAGAATCATGATCACAGATTTAAAAGCAGAAAAGTATCTAAGGAATTATTTTTTCCATTCTCCTACTTTTACAGAGGAGAAAACAGGCCTTGAGAAGTGAAGTGGTTTATTCAATGTCACCTGGGTATTGAGTAGGACTTGAGCCTAGTTCTTCTGACTCTCCATTCAAAACCCTTTCTAGAGAAGTGAGCTGCCTCTGAAAGATAAAAGAAAGGCTGGCTACTAAACTAACTGTCTCCCTCTCACTCCCTAGTAAAATTGGATGTCATCAGTGCCCAGAATATCCACAGATTATAACTAACCTCAGAATAGCAGAATTTCTTCTTCTTTTTCTTTCCTTTTTTAAAAATCAATTGGGGTTAAGTGACTTGACCAGGGTCACATAGGTAGTGTTTGAGGTTGGATTTGAACTCAGGTTTTCCTGACTCCAGGGCCAGTACTTTATCTACTATAAGATGACTATCATCTTCAGAATTTGTTTGAACTGCTGAGGGTAAATAGGGCAAATTTTAGGCAACATTGATCAAATTTTATTTGTGTTTTCCTGAACAAATCTTTGTAGCTTTACCCCTCCTCTTATGATTTTATGTTCTCCAGTGAATTCCTAGGATCTAGTTATTCATTTTGTTCTACAACCCACAAAATCCAGACATAGAGTTGTGTTTGAAATGAAAGGCACACTATGCACAGATCAGCTCTAAATAGAGAGTGTATATCTGGTCCAAACTTATGATCAGCCATTTGTTCTTTTTTCCTTTCTCTGCTAGTAGTGCAGCCCATGTAGCACACTTTGTTGTGTTGTTGTACCATTTTGGTGGTATGGGCTGTTCCTATTCTAGCACAACAAAATTTTTCATTTATAAATATAGAAGAAATATTTTAAGGAAAGATAATACTTTCCAAATTAAAAATAAAATTCTCAAGAAATTTACAGGAGTTGACCATTACAAAATCTCTGAACATTTGTGAAACCTGTGTATGTTGACAAACATACAAATATTTTCAGCAAATAATTAACTCAGGATTATTGGGGGATTTTTAATAGAAAACTTGGTAAAGAAATCTTTCTATTAATGCAGTACACCATCCACTCTGCAATTTATAGTCTTATGAGCATACAGGTAGTACAGTAGATAGAATGTCAGAGTCAGGAAGACTCATCTTCCTGAGTTCAAAATGGGTCTCAGACATTTACTATTTGTGTAATCTGTCACTTAATCCTGTTTGCCTGGTTTCCTCATTCATAAAATTACTTCGGTATCTATACAAAGAAAACCCCAAATTTTGTCACAAAGAGCCAAATTCAACTAAAACAACTGAAAAATAACACATATTTATAATTTTAGAGAGTCACAAGGGCAAGAGAAGTTAAAAAGCTTGCCCAAAAAGTGTTCGTGGCAGCCCTTTTTGTAGTGGCTAGAAACTGGAAATTGAGTGAATGCCCATCGGTTGGAGAATGGCTGAATAAATTATGGTATATGAATGTTATGGAATATTATTGTTCTGTAAGAAATGACCAGCAGGATAATTTCAGAAAGGCCTGGAGAGACTTACATGAACTGATGCTGAGTGAAATGAGCAAGACCAGGAGATCATTATACACAGCAACAACAAGATTATACAATGATCGGTTCTGATAGATGTGGCTCTTTGCAACAATCAGTTCCAATGACCTTGTGATGAAGAGATATTCCATGCAATTAACGAGCTCAATCCACTCACACTTTTTATAATATGTGATTTTTGTCTATCCTTCATAGAGGTTCCATTGAATTAATTGTAGACCTTCCTCTCATATTGTCAATATTCCACTAGGCCCAGTGTAATACTAGAGTTGTTCACATATTATCCTTTATTCATGTTAGATGTCTGAGTCACCTCCTTTTCTGAACACACATTTTCTGGACTTAGGTTTATGCTATAGTATGTTGTAACCTACTTATGATCACTATGTATCTTTCCATTGCCAGTGCATTAGCCACAGTTTTGATTCCTTATAAGGAATCATAAAAAGGCAAAATGATATAGTAGGTACTGGACTGTTAGATACTGTGGGCAGGAAGATCTGAATTAAAATCTAATTTCAAAGATACCTTCTAGTTGTATGATTCTGAGAAAGTCACTTAATCTTTCTATGCCTCATTTTCCTCATCTGTAAAGTGAGGGGCCTTATATTAATGTTCTCAGAAGTTCCTTGGAGCTCTAAAACAATTCGATTCACAATTAATAGCCATGTAGCATCCCCAAAAGAACATTAGTGGGTTTTTTTTTAAAGATAGGCTTTAATCAAATTGACATAGATAGAAATGATGTTAGAAGCATTCTGAGAAGAAAATGGTCCCCTATGAATATTCAAAAGACAAAAGAGCATAAAACATTAAGATGTATGTGCTCTAAAGATATTTATTACTTTTAAAGAGGATTTCTATGTAGTATTCAAAAGAAAGAAGATGGGGGTAGAGCCAAGATGGCACAATAAAAACAGTAACTTGCCCCCAACTGCTCCAAATTCCTATTATTCTAAACAAATTTTAGGGCATCAGAACACCCAAAAAAAAAAAAACCAGAGTAGAACATTTTCCAACCAAAGGCAACTTTTCTAAGCTCAGCAGAAAAGCTCTGTGAAATTAAGTCCAGAGAACAGCCCCAGCCCCAGCCCAGGCTAACCTTTGAATCGGCAGGAGTCCTGATGGCTTACAGACCCCTCAGCCCAGAGACACTATAGAGGAGCTGGAAGGCCAGCAGAAAAGGTCTATGCAACCAAAATGGGAGCTTACTAGGAAATCCCAGCACAGGCCTGCCCAGGCCCCAGCTTCCCAATGTCAGTGACGCAGGACCTCTGAATCAGCAGCTGGAGGCTGCTGCGTCTTTCAGTCCAGGGACACCAGGGAGGACTCAAAAGGTCAATGGAGAGAATCTGTGGCAACAAGATGGGAGACTGAGGTGCAGACCCAGTGCAACCCAGTCAGCTGAGCCCCAGCCCTGGCCAGCGCAATAGATCTTACTGCTACACTGCAGCAGGGACACACCTAACAGCTCCAGGGCAGAAAAGACTGCTGGTGGTCAGGACTAGAAGGAGCACTGATTGAAAACAGATGCACAAAACCCCTAAAGATTGGGACAGTGGAAACAAAGCCCTGTTTTAACAAAGAGTTAAAAGCAGAATAATAGAAAAATGAGCAGAAAACAAACCAAATAAAAGTTTCTGACCATTAGAAGTTATTATGGTAACAAGAAGAATCAAAACACACACTCAGAAGAAAAAAAGTCAAAGCTCCTATATCCAAAGCTTCCAAGAAAAATAAGAATTGAGTTCAGGCCGATTGGGTTTAGGAACAGCTCAAAAGGGACTTTGAAAAGAAAGCTAGAGGAAAAATTAGGGAAAGAATTGACAGAAAGGAAAAAGGAAATACAAAAAGCTAATAAGAGGAAGAATGCCTTAAAAAGTAAAAATCCAATTTGGAAAAGAGGTATAAAAGCTCACTGAGGAAAATAATTCCTTAAAAATAGAATTGAACAAATGGAAACTAATGAGTTTATGAGAAATCAAGATATAATAAAGCAAAACCAAAAAAATGAAAAAATAGAAAAAATATGAACTATCTCACTGTAAAAACAATTGAACTGGAAAATAGATCCAGGAGAGATACTTTTTATATATATATATATAATAGTTTTTATTTACCAGATATATGCATGGATAATTTTACAACATTGACAATCGCCAAACCTTTTGTTCTAATTTTTCCCTTCCTCCCCCCCCCCCACATGGCAGGTTGACCAATACATGTTAAATATGTTAGAGTATAAATTAAATACAATATATGTATACATGTCCAAACAGTTGTTTTGCTGTACAAAAAGAATCGGACTTTGAAATAGTGTACAATTAGCCTGTGAAGGAAATCCAAAATGCAAGCGGACAAAAATAGAGGGATTGGGAATTCTATGTAGTGGTCCATAGCCATCTCCCAGAGTTCTTTCACTGGGTATAGCTGGTTCAGTTTATTACTGCTCTATTGGAACTGATTTGGTTCATCTCATTGTTGAAAATGGCCACATCCATCAGAATTGATTATCACATAGTATTGTTGTTGAAGTATACAATGATCCCCTGGTCCTACTCACTTCACTCAGCATCAGTTCATGTAAATCTTCAGGAGAGATACTTTTTAAATTATTTGTCTACCTGAAAATCATGATCAAAAAAAAAAAAGAGCCCGAGCATCATCTTTCAAGAAATCATCAAGAAAACCTGTCCTGATATTCTAGAACCAGAGGGTAAAATAGAAATTGAAAGAATCCACTGATCACCTCTTGAAAGAAATCCCAAAATAAAAACTCCCAGAATATTATAGCCAAATTCCATAACTCCCAGGTCAAGGAGAAAATATTGCAAGCATCCAGAAAGAAACAATTCAAATATAGTGAAGCCACAGTCAGGACAACACAAGATTTGGCAGCTTCTCCATTATAAGACTGGAGGGCTTGAAATATGACATTCCAAAGAGCAGTGGAACTAGGATTGGGGAGAGATCTATGTTTTCTTTCACAACTTGATTTTTATGGAAATGTTTTACATAACTTCGCCTGTGGTTTCTTAATTATGGGTGGGGATAAAGAACAGAGCCTAGAACTCAAAAATATTAAAAGCAAATGTAAGGGGAAAAGATGTTTTGAATATAACTGGGGGGAAATTAATTAAATAAAAAAATTTTAAAAGAAACAAAAGAAAGATTTTCTCTCTAAGTGATTAAGTTCACAAGATCAGGGGCATCCTCTTGGTGTAGTAGACAGAGTCCTAGGCTTAAAGTCAGGAAAACTCATCTTCCTGAATTGAAATCCAGCCAAAGGCACATACTAGTCATGTGACCAAAGGCAGGTCACTTAACCTTATTTGTCTCAGTTTCCTCATTTATAAAATAAGCTGGAAAAGGAAATCACAAACTTTTTTGCCAAGAAAGCCTCAAATAGGGTCATGGAATATTATACTGAAAAATGACTAAAATTACAGGCACCAGAGATCAGAGATATCAAACATACAGCCCACTTTCTGTTGATCACAACCCCCCCCAATACAGTTCAACTGAGATTAAAATGTAACTTTAAAATATTTAACAAAATAAAAACACAATAGAATATTCCAAAAGTTAACACGTATTTTTCTTTTTAAATTATATTTTAATTTATTGCATTATGTTTTCCCAATTACATGTATAAAAAAATTTAACACTCATTTAAAAAAAAATTTTAGTTCCAATTTCCTCCCTCCTTAGCCCACCCCTCTTCTTTTTTTAAAAAATTGATTTAATTAATTTTTACAAAAATTTTTATGCAAAGGTAATTTTCCAGCATTTACAATTGCAAAACCTTTTGTTTCAACTTTTCCCCTCCTTCCCCCCACCCCTTCCCCCAGATGGCAAGTTGACCAATATATGTTGAATATGTTAAAGTATAAGTTAAATACAATATATGTATACATGTCTAAACAGTTATTTTGCTGTACAAAAAGAATCGGACTTTGAAACAGTATGCAATTAGCCTGTGAAGGAAATCAAAAATGTAGGCAGACAAAAATAGAGGGATTGGGAATTCTATGTAGTGGTTCATAGTCAACTCCTAGAGTTCTTTCATTGGGTATAGCTGGTTCAGTTCATTACTGCTCTATTGGAACTGATTTGGTTCGTCTCATTGTTGGAGAGGGCCACGTCCATCAGAATTGATCATCATATAGTATTGTTGTTGAAGTATACAACAATTTCCTGGTCCTGCTCATTTCACTCAGCATCAGTTCATGTAAGTCTCTCCAGGCCTTTCTGAAATCATACTGTTGGTCATTTCTTAAAGAACAATAGTATTACATAATATTCATATGCCACAATTTATTCAGCCAATCTCCAATTGATGGGCATCCACGTAGTTTCCAGTTTCTGGCCACCACAAAGAGGGCTGCCACAAACATTCTTGCACATACAGGTCCCTTTCCCTTCTGCCCAGTAGTAATCCTGCTGGATCAAAGGGTATGCATAGTTTGATAACTTTTTGAGAATAGTTCCAAATTGCTCTCCAGAATGGCTGGATGTATTCACAATTCCACCAGCAATGTATCAGTGTGCCAATTTTTCCACATCTCCTCCAACATTCTGCATTATCTTACTCTGTCATTCTAGCCAATTTGATAAGCCCACCCCTCTTCTTGAGAAGACAGCTAATTTATATCAATTTTATATGTGAAATCATGAAAAAAATATTTCAATATTAGCTATGTTGTAAAAGAAAGCAGACAAAAAACCCAAGATATGTTTGTTTGTCTTTTTAAATATGCTTCAATCTTCACTAAATTCATCCATTCTCTTTAGAGGTGTAAAGCATTTTTCATCAAGGGTCCTTTGAATTATCTCAGATGATTGTCTTGATCAGAATGCCTAAGTCTTTCACATTTGATCATCTTTATAATATGTGGTTTTCTAAATCCCATCTAGCCTGCAGGAATCTTTATGTACAATTTAATGGCCCCCTTTTATATTTGAGTGACATTACTGTTTTAGATGTTCCTGTTTATGAGAGCTTCATGTTAATCATAACAAGCCCACATATATAACTTCACAGATCTACTGCTGGAGGAATTGAAAAATGATTCACTGTTCAGGAAAATAATTGGAAATGAAGTGAAAAAAAGTAAACTTTGGCACTCAGTACATTGCCAGCCACATATCTCAAAGAGGCTGAAGAGAGCAGAGAAAGCCCCATATACTAAAAATCTCTAAATAGACATTTTTCTGATAGCAAAAACTGGAATAAGGAGCCTTCATTGATTGAAAAAGAATGAACAAAATTACCTATATGTATAAAATATACTCAATACAATAAAACTATTCAAAATAAGAATTCAGAAAATCATAGCAAGACTGTATAAACAGATACAGAGTGAAGTGAGCATTACCAGTTGAATAGTATGTATAATGACTGCCAAAAGCTAAAGAAAAGAAAAAACTGGAAGGCAGCTCTGATTAGTTATGATGACCAATTTTAGACGCAGAAAATAAAAGAAATTTCTGATATTTAAACATTGACTCAAAAAGAATAACCTAATTAAATTGAGGGAAAGAAATGAATATCATTCCTTCTGAAAATGTTCCTAAAGAATTTTAGGAATTTTAAGAGGCACTGCCTCATCAAATGAAACAATCTGAACAAATCACATGAATAGTTGTGAAAGAGGATGTTGAGGATTAGAGAACATTACAAAGGGTAGAAGAGAATAATTTAGTGGAATAATGAAAAATGCTTGTGGTCTCAGAGGTATTTCTGTATTTACTGCCAATTCTAGGAAAACATGGAGTGATAAATAAAGTAACTACATTTACCTGGTCTCTCTCTTACATATAACACTATTGAATAATTTACTGATTTCTTTTTTGTTGTTTTTTAAAACTTTTTTTTTAATTTATGAACTTAACATACTGGAACATCTTATTATACCACAAAAGAAAAATGCATATGAAACTGTGACTTCATCTTTAAAGTGTAGCAGATATACCCCAAAGAACAAGAAATGGCCAAACCTTTCTTCTCTTTTGCCTTTTCTTTGCTACTTTTGTGAAGGATCTAGAGAAGTGAAGGGGAAAAAAAAGAGGAGGAAGGAGATGCTATGTTATCCATAGGGTCAGTAGGAAAATACTCCATGTTGTCTCTCTCTCTCTCTCTCTCTCTCTCTCTCTCTCTCTCTCTCTCTCTCTCTCTCTCTCTCTCTCTCTCTCTCTCTCTCTCTCTCTCTCTCTCTCTCTCTCTTTCTAAGAAAGAGTGACTTGTCCAGGGTCCCACAGTTAGGAAGTGTTAAATGTCTGAGACCAGATTTGAACTCAGGTCCTCCTGACTTCAACACTGGTGCTCTATCCATTGTATCCATCTAGCTGCCCCTTCTCTGTTCTCTTTGACCTGTTTGAGATATATGACTGGAAGTAGAATTACTGAGTTCAAAAAGTTTAAATACTTTTCTCACTTCATTTCCAATTGTTTTCTCACAGTGGTAGAACCAGGCACTACATAGACAAACCAGGAGTCAGAACAGGTAACAGGCAGAAGTATTAGGAATTTAAATGAAAGGCCGTGGTAGCCACAATTACAGAAAAATAGATTCTTATTACTTTAATAGAATGTTTGAGATAACTGATCCTCTGTTCATTATTCTTAAGTAAATAATCTGTTTTTAAATACTGATGTGAATATAGGTTATTTGCAAGTTGTTTCAAGTGCTTTGTGATCCCACTGGGATTTTTTTTAGGCAAAGATATTGAAATGTTTCATTGTTGTTTGGGGGGGGATATAATGTATCTAGTGGAAAATTACAACGAACCAGTAATAGCTTTCCCAGAGAAAGAATCTGGATAGAATTGTAGACCTTTGTTTTATTATTGATAACTCCTCTGCCAGTTGTGCTTCTGTCTTTAGGGACTTTGAAACCATGCCTGTGCTACAGTCTCTCCCTGGAACCTTCTTCAATGCCAAGGTAATTTCCTTATAAGGTCTTTATGGAGAGGGATACTGGCTGGATAATCTTTATTCTCCCCATGGGTATACTTTCGGGACTTCAGCATCATGCCCTCATGCTGCCCACTGTCAGCCTCCCCTTCCCATTTTTAATTCTCTTTTTGTATGTTATAGAATAGAAGTTCCTTGACAGAAGATGCTTCTTTTTGCTTGGTTTACTTTGTAACCCCAGTCCTTAGCACAATTTCTGACATAAAGCAAGCATTTAACAAATGTTTGTTACAAATCTACCTAGATAAAATTCAGTCCTCAGTAGATTACTGTGCTTCAAAAAATGGGTATTTTCTTTTGTTCTTCAAAGAATAAGATTGTGTATTTATAGCTAGGTCTGTGCAACTATAGGTAAATCAAAATAGACTTTTAGAGATTTGTCTAATTACTGAGGAATCAATTTAGTCCCACACAAACAATAGGAACTGCTTCCAGGTAAACCACACATAGTTGAGATATATAACAGGATCAATGTCAAATTAAGAAAATCAAACTTTTCAGTGCAGTTCAAATAGACTGCCAGTATCTAAACAAAGCAAGAATACTCCCAATAAAAAATCAGATTTTTTTTTCTAAGTTTCTGAAAAAGATACCATGGGACTTGACAGATTCTCTTTGCCAACAGGTATTTCTTTAATAAGTGAAGTTTCATTTTTATTTCTCATGTAAACAGAACAGATATAGAAATAGCATGAAATTAAATCTCAGAAACACAAGAAGAATGCTCTGATATTAATATTCACAAGTCTATCAGGTATTTCATTTAAATTGAAAGGTTTTAAGATTAATAAGGAAAGAATTAGTAAACTGTCATATGAATACAGAAGAGCTTATTTAAGCCTTTTCCTAGCAGAAGTGAATTATTCAATAGAGAATCCATATGCTCTAGCAGGTGGATCCATTTGATTTCATTAGCAAAGATAACTAGAAAAACATTTAAAGCCCTGTTGCATTCAAGCTGCACCTGTTCAGAGGGTGTGTCTGTGGTATTTCTGCAAGTTTTGACCTGCTTCTCCTCACAGAACTAAATATATAGTTTCCGTGACATCCATTTCAGTGTTTCAGACATCAGAATTATATGAAAAATAGTAGTTAGTTTCTCTATTTCATCCTGACAAAGAATTACTTCTGGTCAAAGAATAATGGGAAGCTTTTGAAAAAAAAAAAGAAAAGAAAAGAAATACAAACTACCAATAACTACATTCAAATTGTTATAATTTAAGAAATAGAAGTGAAAACAATTTTGAGATACTTCCTTATATCTAATATATTAAAAAATAAAAACATTAATTGTAGAGTTGACAGAACTTGAGGAAGGGGCAGAAAATGGGCACACTAGTATACCTTTAGTGAAATTGTGAATTGATAGAATCTTTTCTGGAAAAAACAGCACATACTTTTTGATCTACTGATCCAATTTTGAGGACTATGTTCTATGATTGTTATTGATGGGGGAAAGTATACAATTATAAAAAAAATTTCAGAAGCACTAATTACAATAGCAGCAACTTTTTAAATAAAGCATTCATTAAGCTCTTGGTATGTGCCAGGCATTGTTCTAGGTGCTGAAAATACAAAGATAAAATTAGTTTCAAAGAGCTATCATCATGTGAGGGGAAAATAACATATATATTGACTATTGAAAGCAATATATACAAAATACTTTCCATTTGCTAGCAACTTGGAGGATCAGCAAAAGCTTCCATTGGAGGTGCCACCTGAACTGGACTTAGAAGGAAGCTAAAGATTCTAAAAGGTAGGGCTGAGGAAAGAGTTCCCATGAAAATACAGGAGACAACCTATACTAAGGTATACATGATGGGAGATGTTATATCTTATATGGAAATTAGCAAGTAGCCAATTTGACTGAAACATAAAGTAAGATTTTATTGTTGTTCAGCTATATATAATTTTTCACATCCCCATTTGGGATTTTCTTGGCAAAGATATGGAGTAGTTTGCCATTTCCTTCTCCAGCTCATTTTACAAATAGGAAATTGATGCAAACATGGATAACACAGCCCAGGATAACACAACTAAAAAGTGTTTGAAGCTAGATTTGAATTCATAAAAATAAGTCTTTCTGAGTCCAAAAGCAGCATTTTATCTACTGTGCCATCTAGCTGCTTTCTTGAAGCAGGGTAGTAATGAGCGATAAAAATGGACAAAAAAATTTGGAGCCAGACTTTGAAGAACTTTAAAATCAAAGAGAGATATTATATTTTATCTTAAAGGCAAGAATGAGCCACTTGAGCTTCTTGATCTGTGGTCTGATCTGGGCTTTAGTAATGTTAATTGGGCAAGGCTAGAAAAAGAATTAAGAGCAAGCAATGAGTAGAGATGGTGAGGCAAATCAGAGGATGCTACAGTAGTCTACAAGAGAGGTAAGTAGTAAGAGCCTGAGCTAGGACTGAATGGATGAAATACATATTTAGAAGGCAAGACTTGGAAACCAATTGAATATTATGGTTGAGAGAAAAGAAAATATTTTGATAATTTGATATTGATAATGTTTCTAAGCTTGTAAATTTAAGTGATCAGAAGAATGGCCATGTTCTCAACAGAAATGGGAAACTTAAGTAGAGATGAGTGTTTGTGAAGAAATAAATTCTGTTAAATTTGATAGCTGATGGCACATTCTTATAGAGCTATTCACTAAGCAACTGTTGTTGTAGAACTGAAGTTTAGGAGAGAAACCAGTGCAGAATTTATAGATTTGTGAGTTATTTGCATAGAGGTGAACCCATGGGCATTGATAAGATCACTAAAAGAGAAAACGAGTATGAAAAAAGAAGAGAGTTCAGGACTAGCTCTTGAGTACATTCTTTATTATGAAATGATGAGCCTGAAAAGGAATGACTAAATAAGTTTAGAGGAGAACTAGAATAGAACAATTTCATAAAAACTCCTTGGAGGGCAGAGAACACATAAAAAGGGTAATCAGCAGAGTCAATGCTATAAAGAGGTCAAGAAAAATATGGAATGAGAAGTCTTCCTGATATGGAAATACAATGATCATTGGTTACCCTGACAAGGGTAGTTTCAGTTGAATCATGAGGATAGAAACTAAGTTGCTTGAAGCTAAAAAGTAAATGAGAAGAAATAGAGGTATTTAATGTAGATAGATTTTTTCCAATAGGCTTCATTAGAGATAAGGTAAACCACTTTGCCCAAAAAACCCTAAATGGGATCAGGAAGAGTTGGACATAATTGAAATGGCTGAATAACACTTGAATATGTCCTGGATAAAAATCTATCAAAGGAGTCTGTGCACCTCTTTGACATGTGTTTCTGGCTGTCCATGTTCCCTACTTATATTTCCCTCCATTATAGTGGCTTGTGCCTTTCCAAACATGTTCCCTTTGTCTATGCACTCTATCCAATGTTGTATTTTTAGTATGGTGTACTGAGATTTATGAGGGAAATGTTTCATTGCTAATTTTTACATGTCTTTTCATTAAATGTCTGTTTTGAACTTGTGTTCTTTGAAAAACTATTAAATTAACAAATAATGGGAAGGAAGGAAGGAAGGAAAGAAGGAAGGAAGGAAGGAAGGAAGGAAGGAAGGAAGGAAGGAAGGAAGGAAGGAAGGAGGAAGGAAGGAAGGAAGGAAGGAAGGAAGGAAGGAAGGAAGGAAGGAAGGAAGGAAGGAAGGAAGGAAGGAAGGAAGGAAGGAAGGAAGGAAGGAAGGAAGGAAGGAAGGAAGGAAGGAAGGAAGGAAGGAAGGAAGGAAGGAAGGAAGGAAGGAAGGAAGGAAGGAAGGAAGGAAGGAAGGAAGGAAGGAAGGAAGGAAGGAAGGAAGGAAGGAAGGAAGGAAGGAAGGAAGGAAGGAAGGAAGGAAGGAAGGAAGGAAGGAAGGAAGGAAGGAAGGAAGGAAGGAAGGGAAGGGAAGGAAAGGAAAGGAAGTTGGGAGAGAGGGAGGGAGGAGGAAGGAAAAGAGGGAGGAAGGATGAGTCTTCCTAGGCCCAGAGGTCAAAGGAGGAGAATAGGGAACTTTTACAGGTAGTTAGGTAAGATATGAAGTATGATCTGGACTTAGAGCAGATAGAAATAGTGAAATAGCTGGGTTTGCAATCCCTCACTTGCCAATCAAGACAACCCAGCCCAGGGTAGGAATTCCATAGTTGAGTGGTTCCAACTCTCCTGGGCAATGAGGAGTGTGGTATCTGTGTGCAAGGTGGTGCTTCAGGTACTGAGAAGAGGGACAACAGTTTGGTATCTGGCAAGATGGCCAGGTTAAACATATTGGTGGGAGTATCTGACCTATGCAGATACAGACTCACATAATACTTTGAAACTGAAATGGCCATTTTTGAGTGATGTTTCTTGTGAGCTGGAATTATCACTAGTCATTGCAGTGAAAATATTTTTATAAAAAAAGAGACAAATTTCTAGCCTTTTGCATTTTTTCTTCTCTTGAACAATATAACTTTCTTTTGCTCTATCAAATGCTAACTGTAGTAGAGACCTTTTATCCAGCATGGCTGGAAGCACATCAACCTCTTGAAAATCCTCCTGTTTTCTGGCTTCATCTCAGGTACCACCTCCTCCATAACAGTGCTTCTAATCTTTCATAAACTGAAATTTATTATTTTTTAAAAAGTGATTTAACTTTATCTCCCCAAAATATATAGATCATTACTTAGCCTTCATCATAAGCTGCATTGTATCATACATATTTACATACATATCCTATTTCTCCCATTAATTAATTAAACCTAATTCATGGCAGGCTCGTTAAAGGCAAAAACAATAGCGTGTTCATCTTTGTATGTCTACTGTATAGTAAACACTTAATAAATTTATTGAATTGAAATGGAAATCACTGGGCTTCTATAGTATACTACTAGAAAATAATTTATAATCTATTTAATGATGGGAATGTTAGTTATAAGAAGTCTCAGAACAGTTTTCCTTTATGTCACTTACTCATTCCAAATAAGCAGCAATAAGAAAAGAGAAAGAAATTAAAGTTGTAAAGATAAGCAAAGAGAAAAGATAATTTATTTACTCTTACTCTTAATTGCTAGTGACATGATGATTTACTTAGAAAATTCTAGGGAATTGCAAGGAAACTAATTTTAAGAGCATTTTTAGTAAAATATAGGTTAAAAAATCAGTCCACAAGAATCAATAGCATTTTGATATAACAGTAGCAAAATATAACAAAAAAAAAACCTAAATATAATAATAGGTTTTCCTTTTATCTTTTCTCCTACTGATCAGATGCCTCCTTCTCCATCTCCTTTGCTGGATCTTTATATATGTCACTCCAACTAATAATGGATTTCCCTCAAAGTTCTGTTCTGGACCTTCTAATTTTCTCTATATTATTTCACTTGGTAATCTCATCAATTCCCATGAATTTAATTACCATATCTTTGATTATGATGCTAATATCTTTTTTTATGTAGCCATAGCTTCTCTGCTCATCTCCATTCTATATTGCCTATTGAATCTAAAGAACTGAAACATAAACTTCTTAAACTTAATATATCCAAAATTTAACCCATTACATTTCTCCAAAATCCTCCCCTTTTCCTAATTTCCCTATTACTATCAAGAGCACCACCATTATCCCAGTCACTTGGACTCAAATTGAGATTTCATTCTCAACTTAACATTCCCACCCCTTTTCCATCCAATCTATTGCCAAACTCTGCCAATTTTACATTTCTAGATGGAATAGGTATTCTTTGGGTGACCTGTCTTGTGATCTGGAGTTGCCACTAATTTACTGCACTGAAAAAAAAAATTTTAAGACATCTTTCTAACCTATTTTCTTTTATCTTCTGGGCAATTTAACTTTCTTATTCTCTATCAGATACCAATTGTAACAGATGAAGGGAAGAATAGTAGTTGAAACGACCAGAAGTTCACATGAGACGAAATTCATGAAAGATACAATTAATAAAACTCATGGCCTCCAATCCCTGTGCATAAATGTCATCACCACCCTCTTGAAAAAAATTTTTTAAAAAGAGGAACTAAAAATCCTAATGCAAGCAGGCAAATTTGGCCTGGTGTCATGGAAACTTGGTGGGTAAAACTCATAATTAAATTATAATGCTGGGTAGGTATCCTTTATTCAAATGACACAGGATATTTAAAGGAGAGAAAGTTGCCTAGATTAGTTTGTACAAATAAAGTATGCTTATGTTAGAAAATCTAGGAACAAAAGGGGAAGCATGATAGAAAATATATGGGCAAAGGTCAGCAGATGGAGAAATGGAATGGTTTTTCTTTGTTTTTTGTTTTCTGGGTTTTTTTGGGGTTTTTTTGGTCTTTGGAATATACTATAGACAATCTCAATTGAAAGAAAATTAGATGATTTTTGGGAACATATGGCAACCCTGGCACAGAAACGTGACATAGTAGTCAAAAAGGACTTTATCCAGATACATGCCACAGTTTTAACACGCTACCAAAAACAGAGCAGCTAACATCTTGAATTGCTTTCATCAAAGTTTGATCATTAGAAAGGTAAAGAAACCAATATCTGAATCTATTTCTTACTAATAAGACAGAACTAGTTGTTAGGGTGAAATAATGGGAATCTTAGAGGGAAATAACTATTTACATTAGTCTAAGTGACCATTACAAACCAGACTTCATACTAGAAAAGAAGAACTCTAGCAGTCAGTCATGTGCCCATGAAGAAAGCAGATTTCAAAAAATCCAGAGATCCCTAATAAATAGTCAAAAATTATGAACTGGAAGTTTTCAAAGAAGTTTATGCTATCAATAGTCATATAAAAATGCAATCCAAATCACTAATAATTAGAAAAATGCAAATTACAACAATTCTGAGGTTCTACCTGAAACACATCTTATTGGAAAATATGACTAAAAAGGAGAATTTTAATTAATGGAGGGTCTGAGGGCAAACAAATACATTAATGCATTTTTGTTGGGGCTGTACATTGGTCCAGGCATTTTGGAAAACAGTTTGAACTATATCACTAATTTTGTATTTACCTTTTAACCAGTAATACCACTACTTAGTCTGTACTCCAAAGAAATCAAAGAAAAAGAAAAAGGGACATATGTGCGTAAAAATATCTTTGTTCTTTTTGTTATAGCAAAGATCTAGAAGCTAAGGTGGTACCTATCAATTGAAAATAACTGAACACATTTTGGCATATGAACATAATATAATATTGTCACACTATAAGAAATATTCAATGGTTCAATTTCAGAGAACATTGAAAGACTTGGGTAAATTAATAGAAAATGAAATGAGCAGAACCAAGGATATAGTATAGCATCATCATTATAAAGATGTTTTAATGGTTGTTTGCTTTAAAAGTTTGAAAGACTAAGATGTCTGAAATTATTAACATATTAATATATTAACCTATGTTCCAGTGAGGATATGGTGGAACATGACAGAAACCTTCTGGCAGAAAAGTGATGGTTACTAGTTGCAGAATGAGACATACATTTTTAAGAAGAATTTATTTTATTAGACTATATTATTTTTGTTTTATTAGACTATATCATATATATTTTATAGATTATAGATATACATTAAATTTCTTTTATTAGTCTACATATTAGACTATATATTTTTGTCTCACAGGTTTTTTTTTTCTTTTTTCTCAATGGAAAAGAATAGGGTGAGTTGGAAAGAGGGAAAGGGTTGCAAAAAAAAGAAAAATGAAAATGTCATTGAAACACATTTTTTAAATATACAGAGAAAGCCTAAAAGGAATTATAGATAAGCAACACAGCTTTAAAAGTAACATTGAATTTGTTATGTACCTTTAAAGAAAAAATCTATAAATAATAGATATTCAGATTCATGCACAACCCTCTCTGGTCTACTGTATACATGAATATTTTCATTTTAGATGTTTGTTAAGTTCAGAATTTTTGTTTTCATTTCCTTTTATTTTAAATCTTTTCATTTTAAAAACATATGCATAGTTTTCAACATTTACTCTTGCAGAAACTTGAGTCCCAAAATTTTTCTCTCCCTTCTCCACCTGCCTAACCTCCTCCCCCAGATATCAAGTAATCCAATATATGTTAAACATGTGCAATTATTCTATACATATTTCCACAATTATCATATCATACAAGGAAATTATATTAAAAAGGGGACAAATAAGAGATAACAAAAAGCAAGCAAACAACAATAACATAAAAATACTAAGTTGTGATCCATACTCAATCCCCATAGTCCTCTTTCTAGGTTCAGATGGATTTTTCCATCACAAAACCATCAGGACTGGCCTGAATCACTTTGCTATTAAAAAGAGCCAAGACCATCACAGTTGATCATCATATAATCTTCTTGTTGTTGTGTACAGTGTTCTCTTTGTTCTACTCACTTCACTTAGCATCAGTTCATATAAGTCCCTCCAGGCCTTTCTGAAGTCATCTTGCTGATTGTTTCTTAAAGAACAATAATATTCCATAACATTCACATACCATAATTTATTTAGCCACTCTCTAATTGATGGGCATTCACCCAGTTTCTAGTTCCTTACCACTACAAAAAGTCTTGCTACAAACATTTTTGCACATGTAGGTTCTTTCCCCCTTTTTATGATATCTTTGGGATACAGACCCAGTAGCGACACTGCTGGATCAAAGGGTATGCCCAGTTTGATAGCCCTTTGAGCATAATTCCATCTTGTTCTCCAGAATGGTAGGATCGGTTCATAACTTCACCACAATGTATTAGTGTCCCAATTTTCCCACATTATTTCCAACATTCATCGTTATCTTTTCCTGTCATCTTAGACATTCTGAGAGATGTGTAGTGTGTAGAGAGACAGTAGAGCTGTCTTAATTTGCATTTCTCTAACCAATAGTGATTTAGAGCATTTTTTCATATGACTAGAAATGCTTTTAATTTCTTCTGAAAATTGTGTATTCATATCTTTTGACCATTTATCAATTAGAGAATGGCTTATATTCTTATAAATTTGAGTCAATTCTCTATATATTTTAGAAATGAGTCCTTTATCAGAACTCTTGGATATAATTTTTTTCTCAGTTTACTGCTTCCCTGCTTCTTGTCTGCATTAGTTTTGTTTGTACAAAAACTTTTTGTAAGTTCAAAAAATTTTTAAAAGGGACAGAAAACATATCCATGAATCAGTAAGTCAAAACATTAAAAGATGATAGAATACTCTGGACTCAAATACTATAAAGGAGTACAAAAGGGATGGCAAATGCTTAAGAATGGAATTCTGAAGAACCAAAGGGAAGCAGGTATAAGAAGGATAATGGGATTTATCCAAATGGACCAACATGGATGTTTAAGAAACTCACCAATGGATTGCCTGTCATCAAGGGGAGGGAGTAGAGGGAGGGAGGGGATAATTTGGAAAAATGAATACAAGGGATAATATTATTTTTTTTAAAAAATTACTCATGCATATATACTGTGAAAAAAAAGTATAAATAAAATTTTTAAAAAAGAAACTCACCAATGAAACTAGAGATTTTATTTTATTTAATTTATTTTGCTGAGGCAGTTGGGGTTAAGTGACTTGCCCAGGTCACACAGCTAGGAAGTGTTAAGTGTCTGAGAACAGATTTGAACTCAGGTCCTCCTGACTTCAGGGCTGGTGCTCTATCCACTGTGCCACCTAGCTGCCCCAAAACTAGAGATTTTAAAAAGAAATGAATAAAAGTAGAACAAGATTATATAATAGAAAATGAATATAAAAACAAGCAATAGTCCTGCAAAAGTAGAATTAGACATAAATTTCAGAAAGGGTTGAAATTAGTGAGAGAAACTAAAGATGGCAAAAAGGAAGGAGGGAATAATAATACTGGAAGACAAAAAAGGATGAAAAATTGTATTTAGGGTGAATGGGTAAATTATAACCAACATCAGAGAGTAAGCAGAGCTGCTCCATTCTAATTCTTCTATTTTCTCTGCCAAGGAGAATGACCTTTGCACTCACTGGAAATGCAAATGAAATTGCTATTAGGAAGTTAATACCCAGGATAAATAAAGTGCTTAGCATAGTACTTGGCATGTAGTAGATGCTTAATAGACTTTTGACTGATCAGAATCAGAGATAGTAGGAAAATGCCTATGATTAAATCAAATCTAGATTAATTGTTTATCTATAACTATGTTTTTATAACTATGTACATGTACATATATATGTATATTGTGAATATATGTATACATATATATGTGTGTGTGTATATATTATATATATATATATATATGTATATATATATATATACATATATATATATATATATATATATATATATATATATATATTCTCTGGTGCTAAAAGAATTTATATATATGACTGCTAAGCCACTTCAATAATATTTGAGAGATCAAGGCATATGGGAAAAGTAATACAAAAAATTTTTAAAAGACAAATAAAAGTAGTGATTTTCAAAAATGGGAAGAGTATGCAAACTGTAGATACCAGGGAAATTGATTTTGATTCCTAAGAATTTCTAGAATGCATCTTTAAAGAGAACATCTAGAAAGGAAATCATTGATCACGCAAAACCAGTATGGCTTTGTCAAGAATAGTTCTGGGAAAACTATCTTCCTTCCCTTTTTTTAGCAGTTACAAAATAAGTATGTGAGGGAAATACTGTAGTTATATTTTACCTAAAGTTTAGCCAAGCTTTTATAACAAGTCTCATACTTTTCCTGTGGAAAAAAAATGAAAAATTAGATGTTAACACAATCAGATGAAATGATAATTGGTTAAATGACAAGATTCAGTGTCAGTGTCATAGGAGGCCTTCAGTTTAGTACTCAAAGGATCTATTGTTCTATTGTCAAATACTTGGATAAAAATATATTATGGGCAAGGCGTAATAAATGTTGTCTGTCCTCAATTCTTTTCTCTCTGGGATGTTTTACTGCCCCTACATCTCCAATTTGCATTCCCTCTGGCAGGTTGGAGATTTCTTAGAAGTAGCCATAAGGCAACAACTTATTCTCAGGATCCTAAGAGTAACCACGGTGGGGGAAAGTGATATATTAACTATTCACAACTGTTGCTTCCTAATCCCCACCATTCTGCTTCTCATTTAAACTAACCAGCCAAGATGACATCATTAACTCTTAATCATGAAACATGTACTTCAAAGAAAATCATGACATTCACCCTACAACTAAATCACACTACCATCCCAAGGTAAACATTGTCGATGGGAAAGAATGAGGATGCCCTTACAGAAACCTAATAAAGAAGTATATGAGTAGGGTGACCCATACCATAGCAAATCATAATTTTGTACTATATGCTTAGATGTCATTGGAATCTTCTCTCCTAGATACTTTACTCACACATTGGCTGGTCTCTAAAGCAATATTACTCCCACTTAGTGAAAGCATTTCCCCTAAACCTGGGGTCTACAGAGCTATTCAGGGCTGCTATTTTAGGTAGTGTCTGAAGAATTTCCCCCTAAGTACCAAAGGACAAGATAGACAAACCCCTGAGAGTTTTTCCCTTTCTCAAGCCATTTAGTGTCTTTCCTTTCCCCAATTTTTTCTATTAAATTAGCAAGATATTTTTCTTCCTCTAGTTTGCTCCCAGCAACAACCTTTTTCCTCAAGTCAGATCTCAGCAGCATATGCAAAGCCTATCATTCTCCAGTCATCTCAGTATGGTGGCAATGCAGGTCCTAAGCTTTTCTCTCAGCTCTTGCTTCCTCAATTTTTCTCTGAACGATCTACTCAGCTGGATTCATGGGGATTCAACTTTTTCCAAGCCGCAAGGGGACAGTCTCAGTCCTGAGTGTTCCAAAAATCTTGGGCTACTTTCATTCTGTTTTTGAGTACTTATTCTCTTAGGACCAAAAAGAGCATCTCCTTGTGTGAAGTAATAACTCAGCTTGTTGTTGTTCAGTTATTTCAATCATGACCCAATCTTCATGACCAAATTTGGGGTTTTCATGATAAAGATACTGGATTGCTTTGTGATTTCCTTCTTCAGCTTGTTTTACAGATGAGGAACTGAGGCAATCAGGGTTAAGTGATTTGCCCAGGGTCTAGTAATGGTTGAGGCCAGATTTGAACTCATAAAGATAAGTCCTCCTGACTCCAAGCTCAGGTCTCTATCTACTGAACCACCTAGCTGCTTTTATCTTTGCTTAAGGAACCAAAATTCTCGTTTTTGTCATACACACCACAAACAGTAATATACAATTTTTTCATAGTCACCACAATGTTAAAGTGTTTCCCACCTATCATCCTCAAAGTCCTGATCATGTTCATATTTAAATTAGCTACTAAGAAACAAAACACTTGGCTATCTTTGACTTCAGAAACTACTTTTATCTAAGGGCTACTTTCAGATCTTTTTAGAACTTTGTTTTTCTTTAAGTACTTTTCTCTTAGGGTCTGCTTTCTCAGAACTTTCCATACTTTTTTTGCTCTTTTCCACAAAAATTACCCAAATCCTGAAAGGGAAATACCTTTAAAAGCATAGGTGATATAATCATCAAATTGGTGCATATAATCCAAAAAGAGGAGGGTACTTAACATACTGAGTAATAGAATAAGGATATAAAAAGATCTTAATAAAGCACCAAGCTGATTTAATAAAATTAAGCTCAGAAAAGATAAATGTAAAGCTTCACACTTGACTCCAAAAAAAATCAACTTCATAAGTACAAAATGGAAAAGGTGTGGTTAGATAGTTTTAGGCAACTATAAGCTCAATATGAGACAATAGTACAGAATGACAGCCAATCAAGCTAATGTATCAATGAAGTATAGTTTCCAGGAATAAAGAGGAATAACTCCTCTGTACTCTGCCCACTTCAGACAACATGAGCACCAGATATCAAGAAGAACTATTGGTAAGCTGGAGAGTATCTGGAGGAAAGCAGTCAGAAAAGTGAACGATCTTGTGGAGATTAAAAAGGCTTGAGAGACATAATTTCTGGATGATTTAACCATTTTATTATAATGCCAGCATTTTAATAAAAGGATGATCATTTGACTTTTCTCTTTTAGATCAATCATGGAAATGGGCTTTTGGAGAAGCTGTTCCCCAGAGTGCAATCAACTCTCCTTGGTTAACAATTCATGAAAAAATGAATATTATAATGAGGGGCTGGACCTGAACTTTGATTATGCCATATGTTCTTAAGTTATTCCCAGCTTTGGGCAATCTATTCATAGAATTTGCCAGCATTATAAAGGGGGTACCACTGTAGTTATATCATATTTTTTGTTGTTTTTCCTTTGAGCATATGTCCAAACTAAGGGTATAATTTGATGAAAGCAGTGATAAGAAGGTATCGTGTAACTAGATTTATTTGGCTCTACTTAAATCTAAATAGATTGTCACCTGTAAGTATAAATAAGTTTAAATATATAATTTAAAACTTTAACATTGGAAGCCCTAATTTAGTAGTTTAGCATTAGTGAAAACAACTGGATCTTTCTGCTAACAGCTGAAGTTGTATGAGTTATGCTTAAAAGCATTAAATCTAATGTTTCTTGTATCTCTACTACACAATGTTAGAATGTTACTTTCAAACATCCTCTTGCAACTTCTCAAGGTGTACTAAGTTGATATACCCTGAAGTCTGACTCTGTCCTAACAGAACTTCATTTTAAGTAGAATATGCTTTTAATTTTTTTATAAAGTGCTGAATTTTAAATAAAGTTTTTGGGGGCCACCAAATATTTTGGATCATGCAGAGATATATTGTACTGTGTAATAATTTTGTATTTACATTTGTATGGTGTGTCATAATAGATGTGAATATTAATCACTGCTTGACTATTAATAAAGTTGTTTAAATGTATATATTTTTAAAAAAGAAATTACCACCACCAAAACTTGAGTGGAACACAATGACTTCTCCAGCTGGATGGGGTCTGGATAGAAGAGAAGACGAGTTCAATCTTCAGAGACTGAGGTCTTGAAATGAGAAAGAAAGAAAAAGGGGGAAATTTGAATCGCCCCAAGTCATTGGTTATTAATAATAGTTTCTCTCAACCTTGTGTCCAAGCTCTACACTGTCTGAGTAAAGGAAATGGGAATATTTAGCCTAGAGGAACAAAGGCTCAGTGGGGACATAATTGTCTTTCAACACTTGATAAGTTGTCATGCAGAACACATGTTCTGCTTGGCTTCAAAAGATAGAACAAGAATCAATGGGAAGAAATGATAAAGAGATAAGTTTAGTCTTTTGTTCAGAATAATTTCATAACAGACCTGTCTTGAAAAAGAATAAGATGCCTGGGGATGTAAGTAATTGTCTTTGTTGAAACTTTCAAGCAAAGTCTAAATTATTGCTTGCCAAATGTGTTGTGATGAAAATTTTGGTTTTTAGGCATGGATTAGACTAGAGGACCACTGAGGTCCCCCCCCTTACTCCAAAGTTTTATGATTCTGTATTTTATATTCATTATTCATAACAGAAGACAATTATTAAAGACAACTACTTTTAAAAAGTTATTTTCATATATTTTTCAGAATCTGTCTTCAATAAGCTCAACTTTTGCCTTCTTTGCTGGTCTAGCTCTTTCTGAGGATTCACTCAGAGGTGAAATTTGCCAAATTTCCCAGGTGTCAAATTCCTTTTTTTCCCCTTTGATTTGATTTAAAAAAAAAAAATCCTTATGAAATACACTAAGCAGAGTCAAGTTTTAACAAATTGTGTGGGAAGAAGATTTTGCTGGATTGGTTTATTTATTTATTTATTTACCCTTGCTGCAAACAAGCCTATCTGAAAATACGCTCCAACTCCAGCAGGTCCCCAGAGCTAATTTGGTTAGGCACTATTTATAAAAAGAATTAGCTAAGTTTTATAACAAGGCATACCAAATGGTTCTATTGTTTTTTCTGCTTTTCTGCTGTCTTTGGGCCAGTTTTAAATGTGTCTCTAAACATATGGCCACAAGTTGTCTATGTGCAAAACTGGGCAACTGATCCCTGAAATAGCAAGGTTCTATTATACATGGCTTTCTCAATGCCAAAAAAAGAGGGTTCCATTCAAAGACTTACTTAAATCTTATACTTTTATGACTTTCAAACTTCCTAATGCAATAGAGTCAAGTGGGAACATATCCTTTGTGCAGCAAAATTTTTATGAAATGCTTATGTGTAGTCAATTTTGTAGATTAAACCTGCCACTGAGGTCATGTATTTTGAATTCAGGAATTAAGTGAGAATATCACAATGTTGCTTCCTCTGTAATGGAATTCTTCTTCAGATACTATCAATATTAGACACTAATTGCAGTAAGTTGTACTTAAAGAATCAGCTTCTGACATATGATGCAATGTATTGAGGACCGCCTTTCTTAATCAGTCACAAAAATCTTTTTGGCATAAGGATAGAAAAGGGTGATGTGTCCTTGCATGGACCGATTCATAGTTCATTATAAGAAAATCTATATTTCTATTTAAAGCTTAAAGAAATAAATTGTACATTATGACAAATAACAAAATAGTTTACTAACTGGTATTTCTGCCTCAAATTTCTTTCCATTCCATACTATCCTCCACATAGTGGCCAAAATGATTTTCCTAAAAATCTGACCATGTCACCTTCTTGCTCAATAAACTTCAGTTATTTCCTAATTCCAAATAAAAACTCCTCTACTTAGCATTTAAACCCCTTTGCAAACTAACTCCAACCTACCATTTATTTTCTATCACTATTATAAATTACTCCTCTTCACACAAACTATTCTTGCTTTTAGGCCACTATCTCCCATCTTCATGCCTTTGCACAGGCTGTCCCTCATTCCTGGAAGCCACTCTTTTCTTATCATTATCTCTTGGAATACACAATTTCCCTCACAACTCAGTTCAAATGACTCCTTCTACTTGGGTCCTCTCCTAATCTTCTCATCTCTAAAAGCTAGTGCCTACATCCAACTTGTCTTTGTTTTCTATGTTCTTATGTACAAGAGGCAGCTAGGTGGCACAGTGAATTGACCACTGGGTCTGGAGTGTGGAAGATTGAAATTCAAATCTAGCTTCAGACACTAGCTGTGTGACCCTGGCTAAGTCTATTTACTCTGCCTTATCTGCTAACTGAATTAGAGAAGGAAATGGCAAACCACTCTGATATCTTTGCCAAAAACAAAACAAAACAAAACTCAAATAGGGTCATGGAGAGTCAAGACTGAAAAATGATTTAACAACAATAAAATTAACAGATCATAGATTTAGAACTTAAAAGGATCTTGGATTCCATTAAGTTCAATTCCTTCATTTTATAGATGAGGAACTGAAGCCAAGAAAGGTTAAATCACTTATCCATAATCATATGGATAGTGAACATCTGAGACAGGATTTGACCCCTCCCTTCAAATGATCCATCACACCGTGTTGTTGTTGTTCAGTCATTTTAGTCACATCTGGAGATTTTGATTTGACATTTATTTCTCCAGCTCATTTTTCTGATTAGGAAACTGAGTCAAATAGTATTAAGTGACATTCACAGTCCACAGCTAGTAAGTGTCTGGAGACCCGATTTGAATTCACTGAGCTCCAAATCCAAAACTCTATCCACTGAGCCATCTAGTTAACTGTTCTTGCTATGCTACCTTTCCTACAAAGAACCATAATATCTTTTGAAATACATAGATTTGAGACTCATGTTCCTGTTTCACTATAGACTGCTCTAAGAGAAATCAGATTATAGACTTTTCATAAGGCACAACTTGGAAATCTGCTACATGCTGTAAATAGGAAGGTGATGATGGTCTCTCCACTGTTTGTGTCCATTTCTGGCTATACACCCCTATGGATATACATGAAGTAGAAGGCATGATCCTTTATTCCAAAAATCTTAAATTACATAAATTATATAAATGAATTACATAAATTAAAATTTCAAATGCTCCATCCAGCTCAGGAATAGTCGTTCTGTTGGGTATAGTTTTTCTATTGTTACTGCATCATTTTACTTATGTAAGCTAAGTTTGTCATGTAGAGAGAGGAGACCAGAGGGGGTGAAGTGGGAAAATATCCAGAATGAGTGACCAGGATGATGAAAGAACTTAAGACTTTGCCATATGAGCAATTGTTGAAGGTGGTAAGGTTTCTGAAGAGAACCTTTAGAGAGAACATGCTAGGTATTTTAAGGCACTTGAAGAAATGTCTTCCCTTTTGAAGGAGTAGACATTTTCTGCTTGGCCCCGCAAGACAAAACTATGTAGAAGTGGTAAATTAGTAAACTTAGGTTTGATGTAAGAAAAACTTCCTAAAAATTAAAGGCATTGAGAGTTGAATAGGATATCTCAGGAGCATTTTCCCTCATTTCAGGTCTTTGGGAGGAAGAAAGCTATTCACTTATTGTAGAAAGGATTCTTCTTCAGGAATAAATTGTATTCGACATCAGTGGCACCTTTCAGCTCTGAAGTTCTATGATTCTGTGATTCTTCTTCTTGGCAAGAAGAAAGCAGGGGAAATAACAGTATTATGGATGATGAAAAAAGCAGTACCTTCTGTGAATTAAGCAGCTAAACAATATAAGTAACCTGCAGAGTTCCAAGAGCCTTTCTAGACAGACTCAGAAATTCCTGGCACAAGAATCTGATGTTTGATGGATGATCCCTTGTTGTTAAGGACCCATGAAAAGGACAGTTTGGTGTAGTTTTGAATTGTCATAGAATTGATCATTTAGCATTTGTAGAGAATCACCAAACATCTTTTTAAATGAGAGATTTGGCACAGTAGATGGAGATTAGGCACAGACCTAATTCCAGGCCTGGAATTAGAAAGACATCTTCCTGAGTTCAAATCCAATGTCAGACTCTTTATTAATTGTGTAATTCTGGACAAGTCACTTTCCCCTGCTTGACTAAGTTCCTCATCTATAAAATGGACTGGGTAAGGAAATAGCAATCTTCTCCAATATTGTTGCTAAGTCCCAAATCCAGTCACAAAGAGTTGGGCATGATTGAAATGACTCAAAAACAACCATAAGTTTTCAATCATAAAATCACTTAACATCAATAGAGAATCATGAAACACAACTTATTTTTTTATGAGAGATTATGTTGACAAAGGATATTCTTGAGTTGAAATAACCATGGCTTATGGCTCTTAAAAGTTCACTGTTTCAGTATTTCAATAGAAGCACGATATCATTTTCATGGTACTCCCATGAGTTATGGAGATCACAACTCATTCATATCTTTTCATCCTATATCACTCTTCTCTTCTTGTGTAGGATATTTATCCTCCATAGTTTTCCTCTAGAAAAGTGTTAGAGATCAAGAGCAAAACAGTCTAATGCAAGTTTTCAATGGTCATAATCTTGTATAAAAGATTTCTTGGTCTCTATGATTTCCTCATTCATAAAATACAAAAAAAGTCACTTATCTCATATGCCCTACAGATAATATAATGCAAAAAATTCTGGCTTTGAACCGAGAGCATTTCTCTTTTTTTTTTCATTCTTAAGTATATTTCCACATTTATCATGCTACACAATAAAAATCAGATCAAAAAGGAAAACAATGAGAGAAAAAAGCATGCAAACAACAGCAACAACAAACAATGAAAATGCTATATTTCAATCCACATTCAGTCCTCATAATCCTCTTTCTGGCTGGATATGGTTCTCTCCATTACAAGTCTATTAGAGTTGGCCTGAATCACCTCATTGTTGAAAAGAGCCACGTCCTTCAGAGTTGATCATCACATAATCTTCTTGTAGCTATATAAAATGTTCTCCTGGTTCCATTCACTTTACTTAGCATTAGTTCATGTAAGTCTCTCAAGGCCTCTCAGAAATCATCCTGCTGACCATTTCTTATAGAACAATAATATTACATAACATTCATATACCATAACTTATTCAGCCATTCTCCAGATAGGCATGAATTCAGTTTCCAGTTTCTTGCCATTATTCAAATAGCTTCTACAAACATTTTTGCACATATAGATCTTTTCCCCTTTTTATTATCTCTTTGGGATTCAGACTTAACAGAGATACTGCTGGATCAAAGGGTATACACAGTTTGATAGCTCTTTGGACATAATTCCAAATTGTTCTCCAAAATGGTTGAATCAGTTCACAACTCCACCAATGTAGGACATTGTTGCCTCAGTTTCCTCATCTGTAAAATGAACTAGAGAAAGAACTGGAAAACTTCCCCTTATTTTTGCCAAGAGTACCTTAAATGGGGTCACAAAGAGTTGGACACAACTGAACAATAACAATAAAATTATTATCGTCTTCAGAGAGCAATAAATGAATTTATTTGAAATTAATTCTAAAATAGACAACAATGTATTAGTGAAGAATTCCTCTTTGAATTCTAGTTATTCTACTTAAAACCTCTATGCCCTCAAACAAATTACTTCACTACTCTATAGAAGACATTGGAGACAAAAAGGCCCAAAAAGACCCTTCCTTCAAGCAGCTTACCATGGATATATGTGGTCTGGGAGTGGCAGCATATTCTAGGATATCATCCCCATTGTCCTTCTCTTGAGTGATCCTTGTGGTATGTATCCATGTAATAGGAAAAGGAGAAGAGGAAAGAGAGGTATTCAAATTGTTAGTATCAAACTGGATAATGTTTCCTATTGCTATCAGTTTTAGCTCTAGTGATTAACTGATTAGTGAGAAGCCAATTACTAGCTTTATTCATTTAAGATCATATATCAAAAACTAGCTCCAGTAATAATTATTCTGATTAGTCCACAAACCATCAGTTTTATTTCCAGTATTTTTATCTTACCTGATGTAGATCTTCCCCTTCATTTCTGTTCTATAGAGCTGATAGCTTGATTGGCATCAGAGGAATCACCAATTAATCCCTGGACAATATTATGTCACCAAACCTTCTGCCTGTCAAATAATTTTTTTTTCTTCCATACGATGAGTGTCCTTTAGTTTGGTGCAATTGCTATGCTATTTAAATATACGTTCTATTACCACAAATTCATTGACCTTTGTAATGAACCATGTTGCCTCTTTATATTCATTTATCTGTCACAGAGGTCACAAGCATAGCAGAATCAGGATTTGAACTGAGGTCCT
The DNA here is from genome assembly GCF_048593235.1 of Sminthopsis crassicaudata. NCBI lineage: Eukaryota > Metazoa > Chordata > Mammalia > Dasyuromorphia > Dasyuridae > Sminthopsis > Sminthopsis crassicaudata. The sequence continues at coordinate 282,486,211 of NC_133617.1, read as the reverse complement.
CTGACTCAGTGGTAGCACAATGGATAGAATAGAAATCCTGAAGTCAAAAAGACTTTCTGAGTTCAAACCCAGCCTGAGATTCTTATTGGCTGTGTGACTCTGGGCAAGTCACTTTACCCTGCTTGCCTCAGTTCGTTATCTGTAAAATGAACTAGAGAAAGAAATGGTAAACCACTCCAGTATCTTTGCCAAGAAAACCACAAATGAGGTCACAAAGAGTTGGGCATGATTGAAATGTCTCAACAACAGACATCAATCAAGGGAGTATAAAGGGAATGATGAGTAGGAAAAGATGACTCATAAATATGAGTGGCAATAGTACAAATGAAGGATTAAGAGAAATATGAACAATAAATGTCTTTAAAAAAGATTGGCAAGAATCTCAGTTCCAAAAAACTCATAGGGAAATATATCCTACAATTCTTAGCTGGAAGTCAGTGTTTTACAGGGAAAGAATTTTGAATATGTTGTCAGAAACTGTCACTGAATCAGAATTTTTGTTGACTTTTTTCTTTGTTACAAGGAAGGGATGGATTCTTATAGAAGAAGGGAAGTACCTCAAAATGAACACAACGTAAAAACAAAAAAAAAATCAATAAAACATTTTTTAAATATAAAAATTTCCAAGATTGGAAAAGTAGAAGACTCCTTAACTTCATCAAGGTTTAGAACACTTCTCCACAAGAAATTTCCATGAAAGAAGCTAAGTTTAAATAATAGATGAGAGCTGAAGGGAAGTTTCACAATCAACTAATTCAAGCACTTCATCTTACTTCTTTGGGCTTCAGTTTCCAAATCTGTATTATGGGGATAATAATTTTTTTAATTATTTGTCTTATGTGGCTATAAAGAAGATGAATAGAAATAATATGCAAGCAGGTCCTAATTAATTAAAGTAAGTAAATCCCTGAAGAAGTCACATTATTCAAATTCGTACTTCATATTTCACAAGGCTGGAAACAATGACCATATTTTATATAATTATAATTATAAGTATTAGTTCTCACATAAGAGGTGATGGAGGCTACCTTCTAGAATAGTTTCTTAACCTATTTTGTGTCATGGTCTCTGTTGGGGCCAGCAAGGTGAAAAGGTAGAAAAAGCCCATAGTGATAAGATCTGAGTTCAAATTTGTAATTTGAAATTATGATAAATACAAACAACATTTTGAGATATATGCAACATATATAATGGGATATGAAAATATGTTATTTCTTACAAAGTCATTAGTGCTTCTAATACTATTGTGGGTTTTTTTGTCTACGATCATAATTGAAGGAAATATTAAATGGCAGTTAAAAGTTAATAAAAAAAATATAATATTTTTTCCCATTCAAGTTCACGGACCTTCTGAAATCTCCATTGGATTCTAGCTTAAGAATCCCTGCTCTACAGTAATGAATTGAACCAGCTATACGCAGCGATAGAACTCTAGGAGATGACTATGACCCTCTACATTGAATTCTCAATCCCTCTATTTTGTCTGCCTGCTTTTTTTATTTCCTTCACAGGCTAATGGTACACTATTTCAAAGTCTGATTCTTTTTGTACAGCAAAATAACTATTTGGACATGTATAGATATATTGTATTTAATTTATACTTTAACATATATTTAACATGTATTGGCCAACCTGCCATCTGGGGGAAAGGGTAGGGGGAAAGAGGGGAAAAGTTGGAACAAAAGGTTTTGCAACTGTCAATGCTGAAAAATTACCCATGCATATATCTTGTAAATAAAAAGCTATAATAAAAAAATGTAAAAAAATAAAAAGAATTCCTGCTCTAGAAGAAAGATTATAAACAGAATACTAATTTCATAATCATGTTTCCCCTCTATAAAATCATCAAGAAAATAATTTTTCTAAGCAAGCTCATTTGAAAGAATATGGAAGAAGATTGGCTTTGATTTTTAAAAAGAATTAATCCAGTGACTTTATTTCCCAGAAAAGTCTATTATCCCTATTGCAATTGAAGACAGGGTTGTAACAATTTACCTAAATTACCAAAATGTTCATCTGGCTCCAAAACCTGCAGATATTTAACACAGATGGATAGATAGCTATTCCCTCTTAACAAACAGGGCTAGAGAGCCACAAACTTTCAGACTCTTTAGTTTGAATCCCTAATGCTTTTTCCCTTTGTGTGTTATCTCTTCTAATAAGAATATAAGTTACTTGAGGACAGAGATTGTCTGCTTTTGTTTTGATGAGGCTTTAGAAGCCTGGCATATGAGCACTCTGCAAGCCTTTCCATTCATTCATTCAGATAGTAACATAACAGAGTGAAGGGAAAGAGATTATTTCCTTAGGCCTTGGTGTTTTTAACTGAAAGAAATCATTGAGGAATCATCACGGTAACCCCTTTATTTTACAGATGAGAAATCCAATGGGACTGTACCTAGGTCACCTGGTATAAGCAACCCTGACAGAAGAGCAGTTAGAATAAAGCCATGGTAGGAGCCTAGGACCTCTAACTTCCAAATAAGGGCTCTTTCCTCTGCAGCTCATTGTGCCTCTTTTTGAAAAAGGCAGCCAACTTCCTATTTGGACCTTCAAGATTTCTAATACTAGCAGCTCCACCTAGAGCCAGGGGCTATCCAGGATAGGAAGCAGAGTCTATACACAAAAAAGGAAGACTGGGGGGAAAGGGAGATAGTGTGACAGCAAAAAAAAAAAAAAAAAAAAATGCTAATAACTGAGCTTTGAAAATATTTCAGTAGTCATGGATTTTTCCAATTCCCTGGATATACTCCTGAAATAAGAATATTCTGACCAGGTATTAGCCAAAATCAGAACAGCTTTATTTCTTTATAACTCAGTGATACAACCCCTTCCAGAGCAATCAACACACCCTCACCATACCCTAGTATGCCCCTAGAGGTGCCAATCCCTGTTGGGTGCCATCAATTCCCACTAACCAGAAATCATCCTCTCAAGTGACCACAAGCCTTGATTGGGCTGGGGGAGGAGGGAAAGAAGAAGGCTGACATAGTTTTATGCTTTCATTGCACCTGTTTGTTTCTCTATCAGCACATTCCTTCTTCCACCTTTCACCTGAACAACTGATGTAACCTCCCCAAGTTCCGTGATGAAGCCTTTACTTTATCTTGCAGCCCTCAGACAGGAACAAAGTCATCTGGGGTCAACTCACCAAGGTTGGGCAGCAGGCAGCACCCACCTGCTCCTGCTCATCAAAATTAAATCCACCAAGTGCTGAGTGGCTTGAAACTGTAAGTCATTTGAAGATCTAGTTCACATAGTGAGCAAAGCATGGCCCTAGGGGTTAGGAATATCACTCTGACAGAATCTCATCAGAACAGTTTTTTCATGAAGAGGTAATGCATACTCATTCTGGCATTTTATGGTTGGGAAGAGGAGTGTTTATTATCCTTATTTCTTAAAATACTTTTTGCTAGCAAATAAATCATTCTCTCACTTAAAGTAAAACACATGACACTTACCCCATGATAAGAAATAGTCTCAAGTATTAGCAAATGAAGGGGTGTTTAGGTGGGTATTGTCAAGTGCTTTATTGCAGAAGTCTTTTTCCTCCATCCCTGGCATATGCCTTCTTTGTTCTATTTCTGTTTAATACCTGACCTCTCCTGGGACTAGTGCAAGGGTCCATCACCCCTAAGCAATCTAAATAACCTAACAAACCCTAATCAATCTTCATGAATTTACTGCAAAGCTAGGTGGCCCCTCTTTCTCTAGTATCTCAGTATTGTCTTGGAGGATATGCATTTCTACAATTAGCATATCAAGGCAGAACAGAACAATCCCTTTGCATAGCTGGAGGTACTACTTTATCCCAGTAAGATTGGCTAACATGACTGGAAAAGATGAAGATGAATGTCAAAGAGGTAGGGAAAAACTGTGGGGACACTAATGCATTGTTAATGGAGTTGTGAAATGATTAGACCATTCTAAGAGAGCAATTTGGAACTATGCCCAAAGGATTGTAAAATTTTGATCCAGCAGTGTCTACTGGGTCTGACTCCAAAGAAATCATAAAAGAGAAAAAGGATCCACATATGCAAAAATGTTTGCAGCAGCGCTTTTCTATAGTGGCAAAGAATTGGAAACTGAGTGGATACCCATCAATTGTGAAATGATATATGGTAAATGAATGTAATGGAATATTATAAGAAATGACAAGCAGACCAATTTCAGAAAAGCTTGGTTAGACACGAACTGATACTAAGTGAAGTGACCAGAACTGTACACAGTAACAAGATTATGTGATGATCGTGATGGAGTTGGCTCTTTTCAACAATGAGGTGATTCACGCTTGTAATGGAAAGTGCCATCCACATCTAGAGAGAGATCTATAGGGGATGGCCTACAGTTTTTCCCTGGTATAGTTGGGACTTCATTTACATCATCTCAAGATAGTTTACACATTTCTTTGGAGTCTCAATGTGACCTAAACCCCATACAATACCCATATAGCTATCCGCTGAGTCATCTACTTGCCCCTAATCTGCCTGCTGGTATATTTTCTATTCTGGAATCAATCTCCCAAACAATTGCTCCACACCGCTTTCATTAACATATGCACCCACATCTTTGGAATCCATTTTAAAGAACTTGTTTTAAAAAACAATTTAAAAATTAGCATAGCTGGCAGGACAATATGCCCCCTACAAATCTTATGTCTGTATGTTAGATGCCTGCCCAGGAAACAGGTTTCTATGGGGGGAAATCCCCAAATTCATCAAATATGTGTGAAGTGGTGGCCAGTCAAACAGAGGTAATTCTCGTGCTGCTTCAGGAAAGAATTAAGTGCCTCCTGTGCTAGCCACTGCTATGGTGTCTATTTGGCTGCTGGAGCCCTGTTAGGAACAGAGAGAAAGGTGAGGCAATTTGAATAATGAATAATGGAAATGGAAGTTAGAAGGCTGCATGCAATGTTGCTCACCTGGGAGAGAGAATGGATTGTATACAGCTAGGAATAGAATGCAAAGGCAGGGACCCGTGGGAAGACTGCAATTGAGGGGAAGCCTCAGAGGATAGGGTAGAAGAGAGTCTCTTTCTCTCCCTCCCTTCCTCCCTGAATTTTCAACAGCTTTAGAGGGGTGAATAGGCCGGGGAGAGAGAGAGAAAGAGAAAGAAAATATATTTAGTGAAGTGTAGATTATTTGATATACGATTGGTAAAAGCAAGTAAAAAAGTAAAAGAAGTGTCAAATCAGAATAAGAAAGAAACCAGAAACAACTTTTAAAGAGGTTTTAATCAAAGTCCACTAGAAAGACATACGTAGAAGGAAAATCAAGAAAGTTTAAGCATATAGGAATGAGAGAAGCATAGGCAGAAAGAAAAGCACAATCTGATTGCATCTGAGGAGTTTCTACAAGTAATTTGGAACCAGAAAAAAATGCTCTATTGAAGAGTTGCTCCTGAGGATATGACAGTTTCTGGATTACCCCAAAGAAAAAATGTTCCAGAGACCAAACAAGTCCATAAGACCTTTGAGTTCCAAAATGAAATGTGCTGATTAAATGGACATTGGGAATGAGTTGATAGTCATTACTATGATATTTTGGCTTTTTTGTTTGTTTCACTATATCTAAACCCCAAGTTCACACAGTTATCTTGATGCCATATAAATTTTCATTCTAAGATTAGTCCATAAGATAGTCTTGCTATGGCTTGCTGCTGCTGTATCCTTACATTAACTTGTCAAAAAAAAAATTATAATAAGTCTCCCATTGGGAAAAAGGGAGAAATTGAGAAAATCAAATTGTTTTAATCCTGTTTTATAATGTATTCTATTCTCTATCATCCCCAATATGTTGTAAAATTGCCCAAGCAATGTTTGTCTTTGAACCTAATTCAGAAATTCAACTGACCTAAACTAACAAATCCTAATAAACCTACGTATGTTAGCTACCAAGCTGACATAGGCCCCTCTTTCTTCAGGATCTCAGTGTTGTCTTGGCAGTCTACATGCCTACAACTGGCATATCAGGGCAGAACAGATCAGGCCCCTCGTATTTGGCCTTACAATTGGCATAGTTGGCAGGATAGTCTGCTCTTGACAACTCTTATGCCCTTCAATACTGCAATGGGCCTGGAGTTCAAATCTGATTTCAGATGCTCACTGGCTAGTAACTCTAGCCAAGTTACTTAACCCTGTTTGTCTGTTTCCTCATCTATAAAAAATGAGCTAAAGAAGGAAATGACATTTCACTGTCTTTGCCACTAAGAGTCAGAAACCACTTAAATGACTAAACAACAGGTGGCAAAAAAGGCCAGGCTCCCTATAGCCTCCAGGTTCTAGGGTCCCTAAAACTCCATTTGCCATTGCAAATTTCACCATAAGCAAGTATCTGATATTGGATGGGGCCACATAGTCACATCTTAGCCTGAGGTTTCCAGATCATAGTGTTCAGTACCATATTTTCAGTACAGGTACTCAATAAATATTTATTCAAGTGAATATGATAATTAAACAGATTCTTATTCCATCCTACTTGATCAGTCTCTATAATGTTTCCTTTCACCTCATAGAGATCTTAATCACCTTGAGGATAAATCCATGTTGGCATTACATTTGTATCATTATGCAGCAATTAACCCATTTTATTTAGGAAGAATAGTATCTAGCATTTACATATCTTTAAAAAAAAAAACAAATATTTTCTCACAATAGTTCTGGGAGGTAGATGTAATTATAACTTCCATTTTACAGATGAAGAAACCAAGACAGAAAGAGGATAATTTATTTACCCAGGATCGTTCAGCTCAAGAGTGAGACCTGACTGGCATTCAGAAAGACTACCTAGAATGTGGCAGCAGGGTTAGGTATTTATCAGGTTTGACTACTTACTGCTGGGTGGCACTGGGAAGATTGTTCAAGCATTGAACATGGATTTTGTTTGGCTAAGAAAGTCACTGGATGCTGCTAAGCAGGAAAGAAGGAGCAGACATTTATCATCTTCCATTGAATAATCCTTCCAGCTACAAGGCCAGTTTTTTTAGCAAAGGATTCATCCTAGATTTATTTATGGTGATCAGTCTCCATTCAGCCAGTTATATTTCCTAGAGATCTGATGAAGAAGAATGTCTAGGAGGGGGGGAGGGGGGAGATAAGAATACAGCATTTACCAGAGTCAAGGCCTTTTTCTTTTCTGGTTCTTTACATGCAATGGAATATTCAAATCTCAAAACCCTTCTAGGGTATTTTGTACCAGAAAACCTACTCTTTAACATTTCAATGTCTTTGTCTTTCCACCCACTGTTCCTACCCTTTTAGCTTTGCCAAAGCCTCAATACACACTATTGCATGTATAACAAAAGACTTATTTCCACTGGAAATGGTTTATTTAATAATAATAATAGCTAACATTTCTATAGTACTTGATGGTTTACAAAAACTGTCTGATTTTAACTCAACTCTATGAATTGTGTCCCCATTTTTCAAATGAGAGAACTGAGGTGGGCAAAGGTAAATTTTCTTACCCTGGGTATTGCAGCTAGTCTGAGGCCTTTTTTGAATTCAAGTTTTCCTGATTCCACATTCAGCAGTCTCTACCACCTACCTGCCTTTGAAACATTATCTACTTAATTTTTTTACTAAACCCTTTGGTTTGTCACCAATTCCCCCAAATAAATTGTCTTTTCTTGTTTCCTGTCTCTGTGGAACTCATCCAAGGATGGAAAAGTTGGGCACCTCTGTTTATGGATCTAAGAATCCCGGGATTTGGAAGCCATGAGGGGCCTTAAGTGTACTGCTAGACTAACACATTGATCTGCCCATCCCATGGGCTTTATGTCTTGGTTCTTCTTGAGTGTATTGTTAGGTTAATTTTTCTTTGAACGGCTTCCATTGAAGAGTCCACATAGGCTTCAATCAATACAAGGATATCTGCAAACAAAATCACATAAGAGATATTACCATTGACAAGTAATCCTGTCGTGTACTGAGTATCTTGTTAAAGAGTTAAAGGAATTTTCATAAGCATTTAATTCAAATACCTTGTTTTAATATATGAGAAACATGAAGATCATAGAGGTTAACTTACCCAAGATCATATACTTGGTGGCAAACCAAAGACTGAAACCCAGAAATCTACTCATTTTATATCCAAGTGATGGATTTTACAAATCATAACCTGAAGAAAATTCAATCCTTGGCTTTCCAGTCAGTCAATAAACATTTATTAAGAATTTACTGTGCACCAGTCACAACAGAACTAAATGGCACAAGGGAGAGAGAGCACTGGATCTGGAGTCAAGAAGTCTCAGTTTCCTTATCTGTAAAATGGGGATAATAATTGACCCAACTTACAGAGTTGTTGTGAGAATCAAATGAAATAATATTTGTAAGGCACTTTGCAACCAGTTATAAATATGATCTTTATCCTCAAGTAGTTCACAATTGAATGAGTAAGACATCAGGAAAATAACTATATATGGGTATGTAGATATATGCATGGCATAAATGGAAAATAATCTCAAAGGCAAAATACTTAATGTCCCACTATTGGTTAAATGATCATAAAATGACTAGCATGCATAAATTAAAATGAAAATAAAATTCCTTCATGAGAACACTGCATCTTGTGAATATTAAGCTATTTTAAGATGCACAGATTGTCATAAAATATGTCACACAAAATCACCTGCTGTTTGTCCAGTAATAATAAAAAGAGTGAAGTAATTACACTTAAAAATAACTAGAATATTAACACCTAAATTCATCTTCATGTTTCTATTTGTATTTTTAAGATTGTGTCAATCATTAAAAATGCACAATACAACCATTAATATAGTTGGAAAGCATCCTTCATACAAAATTCTAGCCCAATATTTTTTGTCTAACATTTCATTACTGAAAAATGAAGAAAGGAGATTTCAGAGCAGAAACTCAATTTCCAAAGATACACTTCATACCTACAATTTAATCCAAATGGCTTTAAAAAATGTTATTCTAAAGGAAGAGAAGAAGGAGCAAAATGGGGAAGTGTTAACTAAACTAGGTGAAAAGGATGAATCCAGATAACAAGGAAGTTAAGTACTATTCTGAGCAACAGGAGCATTTCCCATCTCCTCCCTCAATTAACCCTTCAGAGGTGGAGCAAGAAGGAGGAGGGGAAGAGGCAGAAACACAAACAGAATTGCCTGTGAAGCAGCCTAAGCCTATGACAAGATTAGAAAAAGCATTGATTAAAGCTAAGAGAGAAGGCAACTTCTCTCTTATATGTAAAGTGCCAATACATATGCCAATATGTAAAGTTCTTGAATTGTGAGGGTCCCGTAGTCTGCTCAATTATAATCCTTCTCTGGGAGTAGATCTGTAAAATCTTTTCCTCTGTGCACAGGTTTCTTGGGAGCTCTGAATCTCCTCCAGCTCTTTTCTTTCTCAAATCAGACTGGTCTCCTTTCAGCCTGCCTGGCGTCAAAACTCTATCCCAGAGTCGAAAAATGAAGAAAAGAGATAGGTAATGGGAGAAATGGGTTGATGCCACTGGCAGTGATAGAAAATTGCATAAGAATTTCATGTTAGGAGTCACACTGATTATAGAGTCAGAGAAATTGAGGTTAAATCCTTACTTATTAAATGTCATCTTGGGCAAGTTATTTAACTTCTCTGGATCTCTGTTTCTCTTCTGAAAAATAAGAGAATAAAATAGCTTTCAAAACAAAATCTGTGATTCTCTGATTCTAATTCCTCAAAATACATAGGCAGTGATAAAGAGCATAGATTTAGAAAATAAGCCTAAAGAAAATATAAAAACATTTTTAATGAGAGAAATAATTTAAAAGAAAATGCTGATTGATTTACCTCTTTATTTCATACAATCTGCTAGTGAAGAAAGCAAATGTAAATAATATGCTGTAAATATTCCTGAATGTGTATGCATGCATTTATTCATATTTTCAACATCTGATACATCCAGATCATTTGCTTTTCTTATGAATGTCATATTTATCTTAATGTCATAATTATTTTCCTAGATTAGCAATTCTTCAATCTTTTATTAATTCCACCCTAAATAGAAATTTCTTTTAATTAGGAAAAAAACATTAAAACTCATGTATTAGGTATCAATGTTATTCATATATGTAAATCCTGGACTTAGTTTAATAACATAGAACGTCATTAAGTCATCCACTTCAACTCCATTATTTTATAGATCAGGGAACTTCGGTCCAGGGAGATGAAGAGAAATGACTATTATTAATGTTATCATTATCTAATATTAGCATATTACCTGAAGGTTTACAAAGCACTTTCCTCACAATTCCCGTTAGGTAAGAGGTACATGTGTTATTATTTTTATTTTTCAAATAAGAAAACTGTCTCAGAAAAGTGAATCAGCATTTGAAAGTTTGACTGCTAGGGCAGCTAGGTGACACAGCCCTGAAGTCAAGAGGACCTGAGTTCAAATTTGACCTCAGACACTTAACAATTCCTAGCTGTGTTACCCTGGGCAAGTCACTTAACCCCCATTGGCTTAGCAAAAAGAAAAAAAGAAAAGAAAGTTTGAATGCTATATTCCTCTTCATAAACCTGATATATAAACCTGATGTAGGTTTAATTGCTTTACATTAAGGTTTATTTTAATTTTGCTGCTGCTTCTCATACACAAAAAAACCTTAAAAAAAAAAAAAAAAAGCCTAACATTTACCATCACTGACATTCATCCTAAATTTAATCTTTCCATAATCATAGGCCTAGTCTTTCAGAAAAGCATCCTTGAATTGCAATCAGTTCTATCAAACTACTCTTTCAGAATTCTCTTTCTTAAATGCACAATCATAAATGAAACATAGCATACTAGATAATATAGATAAATCACCTTCCTTTTGATTAAAAACAAATTGGAAGGCTTAAGGCTCAAATTCCCAGTACCTCTCACTGATAATGACTACTCGTCTGTGTCCCTAACTAATCCAAAAGTAGGAAAAAATGTCCAAGGAAATTATTTTTATACTCTATTATTCTCTGTGCTAATGTAGTCTCGTGTAAAGAAATATCGCTAACTTTCATGATTAAAATATAAGGGAAAAATACTATAATGTATCACTTTATGTGCCACTAAATTTAAAATCTCTGGTCATTCAACCTAAATTGAACTTTACTCTTTTGTAATCTTTGAAGAAAAGAGTTGCTAAACAAATTTATATGAGAGTCAAGGAAAAATGTTTTAACTACTTTAAAAATTCTTTCAAGTTTTCTAAATTCATCAAAATAGATCCAAATGAAACCTACACCATTTTGGAGTTATGATTTAGACTTTTATCACAAATTTGTCTGAATTACTGTAATTTTATTTTATTAGCTGATCTCAAATCTTGGATCTCATGGAAGGTATAAAAGTATGAGATGTAGATAGACATAAAACATAAATAAATGTACTTCAATTTTCTTTTCACAGCAATGTCAAAAATGTTACTTACAAGCCCGCATGATATTCATTTTTGCCAAACATCCTCTACTCAAAAAATTAATGAAATTAATCATCTTCTTTGTCCAACCTATATTTTTTTATCACTGTAGATGATGATGTTTACTATAGAAAAGAATGAAAATAGGGTTAGATGTGGAGGTAGAACACATTTTCAGTCCCTTTATTGACACTTAGTAGTTGTATGATTTTGGACCAAGTCAATTTACTCCTCTGAGAATCAGTTTTTTAATCTATATCATGGGTACAATAGCACTCCCCATCTCCCCATCTACCTTTTTAAAAATATTTCATTTCATAATGCTATTTGCTATAAATGATGTTTGTGGAAAAACACCATTATAAATTATTTTATGTCCTTAAACCTCTAAAATATGATTTTAAAAAATTCAAGTATATATATGCTTGATGGTTTGTAGACATAGCATCTCATGTTCATGTGAGAATACCAAAATACAAGATTTTTATCTCCTTCTTAGTCTTCCCCACAGTAGCTTCCTATTGGGAAACAAATAAGATAATGCAGGTAAGGTTCTTGTAGTCATAAACAACACTACAAATGTAAGCTGTTATTATTTCCTAAACTGCTTTGTCATCGTAAATTTAGCAGTATGAAAATCACCATGACAAATCATTATTGCTTGGTGAATTAAGAAGTGAGTACAGAAAATATTCTTGATTCTTTTCTTTGCCTGTAGATGCTTTCCCAGAGCAGAAACACCCCAGATCCATACTTATCAGAATAAAGAATAAACCCAGAGATTTATTTACTAAACTTAAAATAGATGGAAAGAAGTATTTTTAGGTGGTAGTGCATAAGCCCCCACTAGAGGATGAATTTCAAAAGCACTATCCCACCAGGCTTAGGTATGTGAAGCAAGCGTGTATATATATGTGAAGAATCTCCTTAGCCCAGGACCAGCAGATGATGAAATCTAACAGATTGGCTGGCATTCTTTCCCCCACTCTGGGTGCTTGTCTCATGCAATCTGCTCCCACAGGGCTGAGACACTGCCTTGTTCTAAAAACATCAACCACACACATATAACCACCTCCAATCCTGGAAACCAAAGAGACTGGAGTGCTCCGAGCCTCAGTAAACATTTGTTCTCTGAAGTTTTCTTAACTAAAGTTTTGCAATTAACTCTGTTGTTGCACGCAAAGAATGTATTAAATACATAAGATTAAGAGTGGTTTTTTTTCCCATAATTTTCAATGCTAGCTTTTCAGTGATAGCTATTCCAAAGCAAAGTTTTGGAAAGAGTGACCCTACCCTCCACCAAATTTCTCAGGCCCTTCAATTTTTCACTAGTCTCAAATACCAGTGGTAATAATAATAACTAACACTGCTGTCGCACTTTTCAAAATGAATTATATACATTATTATAATCTCCATTTTAGAGAGGAGATAACAGGCTTAGAGAAATTAAGTGATTTGTTTGTGGTCATACAACTAATATTAGAGAGAGTATTTAAACTCCCAAATTCATCGCTCTTGACATATAGCCATATTGCCTCTCCAATTCACTCAAGCTCTGAATTCTAGACAATTTTTTTTTCATATTCAACTCTGTATGACTGCATTTTTCTCAGCAAAAATACTAGAATGGTTTATAGATGAGGAAACTGAAGCAAACAGGGTTAAGTAATTTTCCCAGCGTCATAGCTAGTAAATGTCATGAGACCACATCAGGTCTTTCTGAATCCAGACCCCTGTTCATTGTACCATCTAGCTGCCCCCCGACAAATATAGACCTCTTGTTATTTTTTTTTTAATCTCCCTGCCTTTGCTTCACACTGATCCCTCTACCTGACATGTCTGCCCAGCTCTACATATCCAATTCCTAGGATCCAACTTAGGGGCAGCTAGAAGGTACAATGGATAGAGTACTGGCTCTGGAGTCAAGAAGATGTGAGTTCAAATGCAACATCAAACGCTACCTGGGTGACCCTGGACAAGTCACTTAATATGTGGCTCAGTTTCTCATCTGTAAAATGGGGATACACTAGGGAAGGAAATGGCAAGCCTCTTTAGTATCTTTGCCAAGAGAAGGGGTCACATAGAATCGTACATGACTAAACAATACAAACAAGGCCCAACTTAAATTGTCCACAAAATCTTCCAGATTTCTTCTGGCAGTGAATAATCTCTTGCACAGTAATAATCTCCAGCACAGTACCCCACACATTGCCAATCACTCACTCCATTCCATCCAGCTCTGAAGATCTGGGTTCTGGAGAATCCCCCCCCCCCAACCCCGCATACTGATGATTGGTAGATTCTCACTGGCTAGAAGTACCAAGCAAGCAGTAGATCTTGTCTACCTCTTCTGCTCTGTCTCTTCCCGGATGAGGTAATTTTTTTTTACCATTTTACCTTTTACCATTGCCAAGTGGTATGTATAAATGTGTGGTTACCCAAATAAAGCTTAGCTCTGAGTTCCTCACCTCCTCATTGAACTCTACATGTTAAAACTCTGTCTTTAATTTACTATATTACAGTAAGACCTAATCAATGACCTTGCCTAATAGCATTTGCTCTCCACAAATGCTGACAAACATGCTTGGAAACAGCCTGTTGTTATATTGGTTTGAGGAGTTTTGTGTTTGTTTTTTAGCATAAAATGGATAAGGAAACCACCAATATAGGACTACCAGTACACAATGCAAAACAAAACAATAAAACTCCTACAAAGCAGCTGTAAGCCCAAAGTTTCCCTCAACCACAAGAGGCAAGAGTTCCCCCTCCCAGGTCACCAAGTCAGACAATACATCCCAAAGGAGGTTTGACTCATAATTCCTGCAGGACGGGGTTCTCTATGTCCACACAAAAACTCTGGAGGAATCCTGAACTTAGGATAACTCACCTCACAGGGAGTACTCTCTGGATCTAGGTGGTCCAGGGAAATAAATAGTAGCCAGCCTTTATCTAGATGCCTGGCTCTGTGCTAAGAGCTTTACAACTATCTCATTGATCCTCACGACAACCCTGCGAGGAGTTCCTGTTATAATTCTCCTCTTACAGATGAGGAAATTGAAGCAGACAGAGAGAGTCACACAGCTAGTAGGTTTTTGAGTCTGGATTTGAACTTCCTGACTCTGGGACAGGCGTTCTAACCACTGCATCACCTCTGCCCCATAGAAGAAACGTTTCTTGGTCCTGGTTTTCTCACTGCTCAGACAGACTTCTGATCTCTTCTACCCATAGCTTGCCCTTCATAAAGCAGGGCAAGTGGATTCAGAGCTTAGCATTAACAGAGAATAAGCCTGCTGCTGCTGATGACCGTGGCCTTGGGTAGCATGTCTCTCCAACCTTGACTTATAGTGAGTCACTCTTCTGTCATAGTTCTATCAAGATATTTCCTAAGACTAATCATTGATCAATCAACTTCTATTAAGCATTGTATAAGGATTAGAGTAAAAGGCAAAAAGTTTCTGCCTTCAAGGAACTTACAGTCTAAGAGGGGAGACTATATATATGTACATACATATGTATATGTATATTTCCTCTCCCAATTCCCAAGCCAAATTAGTGACCTGTACAATGCAAGGAAAAGAGAAGAGGGGATGAAAAAGTGGAAGAGAAGCTACAGAGAAAAGAACATTATAGGGCAGCTGGGTGGCACAATGGATAGAGCACCAGCCCTGAAGTCAGGAGGACCTGAGTTCAAATCTAACTTCAGACACTTAATATTTCCTGGCTGTGTGACCCTGGGCAAGTCACTTAACCCCAACTGTATCAGCCAAAAAAAAAAAAAAAGAAGAAGAAGAAAAGAAATGGACATTAAGATTTATAATAATCGGTAAATTTTCATCTTCCACAAGAATAACATTTTATAATTTTACCTTCTTTACAAATAAACCCAAGAGATTTGGGGGGAAATTATCAAAGAAACTGGGATGATTTTTAATTATTGTAAAGGATATTACAGGCTTCCACTGTGCACTATAAGCATAAGGAGCAGAGGACTTGGTATCAAAGGATCTGGGTTCAAGTCCCAGATTCCCTTCTTCCTGTCTGCGTGATCTTGGACAAGTCATTGTCCCCTTTGAGGACCTAAATTTCTTTACTAGAGAAAAAAATGAGAATATTGAATTATATAATCACCGTGGTTCCTTCCAGCTCTGAAACTTAGGCTCTAATTTAGTACAGTCACCCCTACTGAAAGCAGGGCCTCCCAGGCAGAGCCAGCTTCCCATGAGTTACATAATAGACTAGGCAATACAAAGGTACAGCGCCACCTGCTGACCATAGACTAGAGCTACAATCTCAAGTTCTGCTTGGCCTTCCCAGCCTTATGGGTGCAATCTTGGAAGCTACTTTTATTTGGCGTTTATAGAACTGTAATGATTTTAGTTGATTTGGAAAGAACGAGATGATAAATATATGACACTATCTCTGAAAGTGTTCTGTCTCATCCAATTCTTGTAAAAACCATTCCTCTGCAGCGACTCATTCTCCCAAATCAAGGGAAGCTTCATCTCATCTCAAGATCCCAGAATCACCAGAGACCAGAATTGTCTTTCTTCAGGGTTATTGTATCAAACTTTCATTTTTGTGCGTTTGTCCCCATTAGCTATCAGTGACTTCATTTAACTGATTAACAATAATTAGCTTTTTTGAAGGGACATTCTCTAGGAAGATATAGTAAAGAAGAGAAGTACAAAGATTTCCCCACAACCTCTCTGTACCACCTCAGTTTCTGGGAAGAATAGACTCAGACCTAACTTCAAGACATTATTATTCACCTGACCAAGCCCATTGCCAACTGTAGCATGGCCCATGGAAGGCTGAATCTACATCCCTGTCACTGCTGGGTTGAGTTTGTTCCTCTGGTGACTTGAAATTCCCATATGACTGAAAAATTCCTCATGGGCTCCAGTTCATAGACCTCTGGTGGCTTGTCATTCTGATCTTTAAAACCTATATGACATCTTTGATCTCCTTCATCTAAAAGTAGGAAAGACTAAACTCAACAGAAACAGAAACAACATCAGGGCCATAGGTTCTCAGGTTCAGAGTGAACTGAGAGAGAGAGAGATAGTCCAAGGCCTATCTCTCACTTGAAGAGCCACAGCAGATTGTCCTTCTTTCATGTCAGCCAGACTGGAAACAGCCAGACTTAGATTTGCCCTTGCTGGCTAATGACTTTTGAATGCAGCCTAGTTCTGAATCTAAGCCAATCCAAAAGGCTTCACTGAACCACATGATTAACAGACTGCAACCAGTTACAAAATGTCTGCACATGCTCATAAGGACTGTGCTCATTGGTCACTTCTATAATATGGAAAAATTTTAAGTATTAGATTTCTGTTTTTAAGAACTAAATTTCATAAGCTTAAGTTGATCAGGAGCCGACTAAGGAGAAGACAAAGCATGTAACATGAGATGTTATATCTACCAACTACCAAGCATAGATCTTAGTTTGTTAAAACTATTCCCATTTTTTTCCCAGAGGTTTAAGTAAATAATCATTATTTACAATGCCTACTGAATAAAGTCCTTAGGCAAAACATTCAAGGCCTTCAACAATCTGACACCACTCAATCTTTTCAGCCTTATGTCATATTGCTTACTCCCTTCCCCTCCACATACTCTGTGCTCCAGCCAAATCCAATTACTCACCACTGCTAATTCATTTGCTTTACTTTCTCACATGCTCTTGTTTATAACATTCCTTAGGCCTAGAATTACTCTTTCCCTTGGGCCCCCACATTCCATTTTGAAAGCTCACATGAAGTATTTTTCCTAGGTTCTTTTTTCCTCATGTGTCCAATCTATAAAGATCTCAGTAGAGAATCAATCAATTAATCAAGAAAGTACTCATAAAATGTCTATTATGTGACAGGTACCAATGACAAGCAATGGAAACAGAGACAAAATTACAATATCCCCTGCCTTCAAGGAGTTTACATTCTAATGAAGAAGAAAATACATACATGTGTGTATATTAAATATATTTATATGTTTTAAGGTTACATATGTATATCAGAATACAAATACGATTTGTATTGTAATGGAGGGAAGTGTGGGAAGCCTTTGAAGAAAGCATAGATATTCCCCTTCTTTGAGCATGTCCTCTGCCAGCTTCAAATCCAATTATGTGAGGGGCATCTAGGTGGCTCAGTGGACAGAGCACCAGCCCTGAATTCAGGAGGATCTGAGTTCAAATCTGGTCTCAGACACTTAACACTTCCTAGCTGTGTGACCCTGGGCAAGTCACTTAACCCCAGGGGGGGGGGAATCCAATTATGTGTACAGGTTTGTTGAGCTTACTTTTATCAGCTGATATTATAGGTGACAAAAAACTGTCTTTTTGTTAGCTTAGGAGCCAGAAGGCTTAATAATTCATGAGTTGTTGAACCAGAGCTAAATATTTATACAAAAAGAATAATCCATCCTTGGTAATTTTTCTCTCCTTTCCTGACAAATGACCTGTCAAGTGGAAGGAAGACTGACCATGGTTATTTCATATGGTTGAGGCAGCAGGTGATACTACAGGGCTAGAACTAAGGAGAAAGACTGGGATTAGAGAAAATAGGTAGACAGACATAGAAAGATAGATAGATAGATAGATAGATAGATAGATAGATAGATAGATAGATAGATAGATAGATAAATGCAGATAGAGGGAGGGAGGGATAGAGAGATATCTATGTTTATATATGTAATATGCACACATATATAAATACATATGAAAATACACATATTTTCATTAGATTGTAAACTCCTTGAAGATAGGGGATATTATAATTTTTGTCTCTATTCCCATATCTATCTATGTCTATCCAGAAGTCAGCCCAACTTTGAGGTTTATCCACAGGTAATGGAATGATCTGGCAGATCATCCACCAAAGGAGACTAAGAGAGTAAATAGACAAGTAGGAGGAGAACCAAGAGAAAACAGTCATGAAAAATGAGAGAAGAGAGCATCCAAGAGGAGAGAATGATCAATAGTGTCAAAAGATACTGAGAGATCAAGACTGAGATTTGGCATTTAAGAGATTACTGATAACTTTGGAGAGAGCATTTTCCTGAATACAAATCACCTATTAGTCTGAACATGACTATCTAAGAATAAATGGACATTTCATCTTAGATTTCATCTAAAATCAGAAAAGAATAATTACAAAAGAATGGTCTAAACACAGCATCAGGCTTGCTTAGGCAAGATAAATACTTTAGATCCCATTTGTTTACAGCCACCATGATGTTAAGGACCAGAAAGACCAACCCTTTCCTACTCATTATTGAAAGTCTTGGAATTACATGATTCTATTAGGAAAGTGAAAGAAAGAGAGAAACCAAGCTGGAAACCCTATCTTCTTTTACTGTTACAATATCCCTTGCCACTGTCATAGGTTGGGGAAAGACCAAGATAATACATAGGATTTTTTCCACATCATAACCAAATCTTTTCAGTACTGGGACACCATATACCAGGAAACAGGCCCCAAATTTTCCATGTGGTCCATGAGAACTAGAAAGAGCATTTCTGAGCAGTCTTCATGGCATTATATTTGTCATAATTTTATATCCCGAGCACCTTGGGCAGAACCTCGCAAATAATAGGCATCTTAAAATGCTTGGAATATCTTTTAGTTATTTTCTACTCATTGATGATTGTCCACCCCCCAAAAAAAATCCCTAAACTTAGGGCTACTTTTATCAGTCAGGAATCTATGAGGAATGATGTGAGGTTCATCTAAAGCTTTTGAGCCCCAAAATACTTCCTTGAACTAATGAGAAGAGAGGACTGCATCAAGAAGGTGATAAACCAATAAGGTCATGAATGTCAGACATGAATGTCAGACAGTGAAATACACCAGAAGGGATAGGCAGACTTCCAAAGGCTAGGCCAGAGCAAGCTCTGCTTGGGTGAGTAGAGCAAGAATGATGGGTTACTTGGATTGTAGTCAAAGTCGTTTGCTTTTTCAGGTAGCAGCCAGGAAAAGGCCTGATATGAGTACTCCAAATGACCCCTGCTGGCACCAGAAAGAAATTTGTCTTGTCTCTCATTGAGTGGGAAGGTTGGCAAAGCTTCATTAATTTTTCTGGAATTAAACATCATTATTTGAGAGGAGGGATGGCAGGCTCTTCCAGGAGGAGAAGAACCAAACTGAAAACTATTTGTATTGTCAGCTTAATTGCCTAGTGATCAGTCAGTCAATAAACATTTATCAGGTACCAGGCATTGTGATAAACTCTGGTGATACAAAGAAAAACAAAGACAGTCCTTGCCTTCAAGGAGCTCACAATCTAATGGGGAAACCAACACAGAAAAGGAAGCTAAAAAGTGGGGGATGGAAGTAGGAAGATAGAGTGACCCCTTTGAGGTCAGCAAGCCAGCACTTTATCCACTGGTGACCCACAAAGAGGTCACTGTGTACTACAAACAAGGAACAGAAGGAGAAGCAGTGTAAAGAATGTCTTCAAAGACTCGAATGAACAAAAAAGATAGGCTGGCCATGGAGCAAGAGAGAGAGATGGACAGCCTGTGTAGCTATGTGATAGCGAGAAAATGTGATAAAACATGTGGGGTAGACCCCTCTGGCAAATTTATGCAAGGATATAAGCAAGAGCTCCACAAGATGAGCAGACATGATGAGTTGCATCTTTGAAAGATAAATCCATGTTGATGAAAATACAGGTCCGTGTGAGTATCTTCTAAACAAAAGTCTTATTCTAATACTTCATAATGGTGTGAAGGTGACCTTGATTTCTTTTCTTTCTTTCTTTCTTTTTTTTTTTGGCTGACATAATTAGGGTTAAGTGACTCACCCAGCTAGGACGTGTTAAGTGTCTGAGACCAGATTTGAACTCAGGTCCTCCTGACTTTAGGGCTGATGCTCTATCCACTGTACCAATTAGCTGTCCCCTGACGTTAATTTCTAAGAGTTATTCCAGAGGATCATAAGCTCTAATAGGTCCTACTAAGATTGAATCTATAATTTCATTGTTGTAGGCAATTCTCATTAAGGAAATGCCTTCTACATCACAGATTGGCTTCTCTTCTGCAATTTAACAGTTTTGGAGGGTTTTCTAGGACATTGAAGATTAAAGGATTTCTCCAAGATCACATAGCCAGCATGTGTTAGAGGTAGGATTTGAATCCTGGTCTTCCTGACCCAAAGACTACATCTCTTTATTAAACTCTACTGCCTCATATATTGTTCACTATTTCTTAAGAGACTGGAAATACCTGCTTACTGATATGAATCAAAGCAGAATCCAATTGTTTGTTTGCTGTCATCACTCTGTCAGAGAAAAGGTTAAAATAACATCACATTGAATGAAAATCAGATATTTAATCATGACTTCAGAAGAGTGAGAGTTATTAAAGAAAAAGGAAAAAAAGATCATTGAAGCTTCTTTTTTAAAAAATTCACAGATGACAACAGATGGCCATAAATAATCATAGACAAGTAGAACATCTTAGAAACTTAAGTGTTAAATTTATTATATATTTTTAGAAAAAGGCAAACTATACAAAAATTTGCAGTTTTATATACAATCCACTTTTTCTTTTCTACTACAATTTTGTTTTAATTTTTTTTCATTTTAAATTTATTGGGTGGTTTTCAATTTAAATTTCAAAATTTAATTTAAAAAAAAATTCTTAAAAGAAATAAACAGACCAGAAAAACATAAACAAGAAGGAAGTTTTTGAAAGCTAAATGTTAAATTTAGTATATACTTAAGAGGAATAACAAAGTCTATGTAATAAGAATTCACGTTTACTTATTCTGCTCTGTAAGTGGAAATTCTCACTTTAAGTTTTATTAAATTCAGAATAAAAATAAATTGTTATTTAAAAGCAATTGAGGACCATCTAGGAGGAGGAGGAGGAAGAGACAGCAGTATAATGAAGAATTGAGTGGAGAGAGCATTTGGGAGGAGAGGATAGTCAACAATGACAATTCAAAGAGGCAGAAGGATTCGAATTGAGAAAAACCTTTGAATCTGGCAATTAAGAGATCCCTCACTAGCAATTTTTGGAGTGAGCAATTTCATTTCAATGATGAGGTTAGGAGCCAAACTGCCTAAGGCTTAGAAGCAAGTGAGAGAAGAGGAAGCAAGAAGATTCGACAGCTTGGCAGAGATAGTAAGGGTGGATATAAAAGAGAGATCAAAGAATTTAGTGAAAAGGGGCTTTTTTTGTTTTGGGATCTTGTTTTTTTTTAAGAATGGGAATAAATGTGTGTTCATAGGCAGCAGTTAACAGGGATAGCAGAAAGGGGGATGATGGTAAAGGTATTCATTAAAGAAGACAAGATGGAATGGAATCAAGGAACCTATAGAGGGATTAACCTTGGCAAGTAGAAGGGTAATCTCATCATCAGAGTAAAGGAGGAGAGAATGAAGGGTGACATCAAGTTATTGAGAAATAATGACAAATGGCCTTAATTATTCAGTAAAGTATGAAGTAGAATCCTCAACAGAGAAGGAAAGGAATGTAATTGGAGACTTGAAGAGAATTCTAAAACAGCCCCTTTGTTAAGTGGGAGACCAAGCAAGTCTTATCAGTTTTCCACAGGAGCCCATGAGATATTGCAATATCATTATTATTTCTCCCAAATTTTTTTCTCTAGGTCAAATATCACTCATTCTATGGCATAGTCTTTTGTCTTTTCACTATCATGGTTTGACCATATCACAGGATAATATAGACTATTATTGCCTTCAATATGAATCCTTTTTCTCTAAATTGAGCCTAATGGCAATTACTTTTTTAAATAATAGTTTGTTTTTTTATTTTTCAAAATATACGCAAAGATAGTTTTCAATATCCAGTCTTGCAAAATCTTGCTTTCCAAATTTTTCTCCCTCCCTTCCTTCCATCCTCCTCCCCTAGACAGCAAGTAATCTGATATAGATTAAACATGTGTAGTTCTTCTAAACATATTTCCACATTTATCATGCTACACAAGAAACTTCAGATCAAAAGGAAAAAAGAGAAAGAAAAAATGAGCAAGCAAACAACATTTAGTCTCCATAGTCCTCTCTCTGGTTGCAGATGGCTCTCTCTATCACAAGTCTATTAGAATTGGCCCTAATCACCTCATTTTTGAAAAGAGCCATGTCCATCAGAATTGATCATCACATAATCTTGTTGTGGCTGTGTACAATGTTCTCTTGATTCTACTCATTTCACTCAGCATCAGTTCGAGTAAGTCTCTCCAGGCCTTTCTGAAATCATCCTGCTGATCATTTCTTATAGAATAATAATATTCCATTATATTCATATCCATTCCCCAACTGATGGGCATCTACTCAGTTTCCAATTCCTTGACACTACAAAAAGGGCTGCTACAAACATTTTTGCACATGTAGGTCTTTTTCCATTTTTTATGATCTTTTTTGGAATGCAGACCCATTAGAAACACTGATGGATCAAAGGGTAGGGACAATTTGATAATCCTTTGGGCATCCAAATTAGCATTTATTTTTTTGACAACTTTGTTCCACCATCAATTTCAGTTCAATTTTAAGTCTCTTCCCTTAAATCTGTTCTTTCGTCAAATATCCCTCTATTTGAGGTACCACCACTTGTATTTATCTCATATCAATATTCTTTTTGATATTTGACATTTCTTCCCCAATTCTTCTAATATCCAGTCAGTTATCAAATGTGATTAACTTCACAATATCCTTGTCCCTCACTCCTCTAGTACCTAGGTCCTTTTAAAATATTTTAATAGTATATATAATAATATTTAATGATATTTTAATAACATTTTATTTTTTCAAATTGTAAAGACAATTTTTAATATTTAATATTCCAACTTTTCTCTCTTCCTCTCTCCTGTACCCCCTCCCTAAAACAGTAAGCAAATTGATGTAGGTTATAGATGTGCAATCATGTAATATTTCCATATTAGTCATATTGTGAGATAAGAAAAAGACCAAAAGAAAAAAAAAAAATCACCAAAAATAAATAAATAAATAAATAAGTGAAAATTGTCTGCTTTGACTTAGAACCCAGGACTTAGAGACAAGAAGATCTAAGTTTTAATCTGGCTTCAGACACTCCTTATCTATCATCCTAGATAACTCCCTTAACTTCTCTTTGCCTCAGTTTTTTAATTCATAAAACGGGGATAATAAAAGCATTTGCTACCTAAAGTTGTTGTGAAGATCCAGTAAGTACTATAAATGCTCACTATCATAATCATTGAAGGGACCTAGATATCTCAGTGGATAGAGCTCTGAGCCTGGTATCAGGAAGATCTGAATTCAAATCTAGTCTCAGACAGCTTAATAGCTATGTGACCTTGGGCAAATCACTTAACCTTTTTGCCAAGAAAGTCCCATAAATAGTATGGGTCATAGAGTCATTAAAAGTCAGATACAGCTGAATAAAACAATCACCATCCTCATCTTTATGGCAGGAACTATATAGTACCTCTGGTTCTTAGCCTAGTCCTTTTCACAGAGTACTTATTGTAGGTACTTAATAAATGTTGTTTTATGACTTCTGGGGCTCCTTCCTCAATACCTACTGCTTCTCTCCTCTGATCTGCCCAAGATCACAGGTTTAAAAAAAAATAGCAAAGTTAGGATTCAAATCTAGATTTGGTTCAAAGATTTGATTCCAGATTCAAAGCTAGGGATTTATTTATTTGTTTGTTTGTTTTGACTCCTCATCCTAGGATTCTTCCTACAATCTCGAATTCTTACTGCTAATTGATAGTGTCTACTTAACAAAAATGATGTCTTTATTAATCAGTTCAAAACCCCAAGACTGCTGCTGGAGCCTGTTAAAATTCTGTGGAAATGGATTCTGAATGATCACACTCATCTTGCTGTGTCTAAAGCAAGAACATCCCCAAAAAGCTAAATATTTATTTCTTTCCTAAAATCAGTTTCATGCAGTCATTGAAAGAATTTTCCTTTCACTTTTCAGGCCTTCACTTCTAGCCTGAATTGGCCCTCTACAAATAATTAGGCAACAGGGGTATGGGGATTTATACTGACTACAGGAAAGAGCCAGTGGATTGGCTAGGGTGCCTGCAGAGTGCCAAAGAGCTAGCTACACCCTGGTGGTAATCCATGCTAGGAACTGAATAACATGCTTTTAGAAAAAGAACTTATCCTGAATTGCCCCCGGCCAACTGCCTTCTGTCCTTCACTTGAACTAGCTAAGCTGGGATCATTACATGGGTTGCTGCCTCCCAGCCAATCACAGTTCTTCTGCGTTGTTCAGCTGGCAATTCCATCCATTCATCTATCCATCAACAAGTCAGTCACCTGTGGCTACTACATTGTAAAGGAATACATAGGTACAAGATGTGACCTCAGCCTTTAGGATCCTCAAAGAAACCTGAGAAACCAAAATAAGCAATTGATAATATACTAATTTAACAGAACATTAGGAAGTCAAAGAAAAAAGACACTGATGTCTCTAGGAGCTTTGCGGTGAATATAAACTGGACTGGACTTTAAAGGACAGCTGAGATATGGATGAATAGGGAGAAGAAATGGAAGGAGACCATTGCTTGAGAGAGAATCTAGTGCATCAGGAACACAGTTTGGCTTGTTGATAAAGATTTACAAAGATCAATGGAAGCCTAAGATAGAATGGACTGGTAAAAATCAAAAATTAGAGATTATGCATCTCCTGGCCCTTCTCTTCTTGAGGAGCAATCTAGGTAAAGTGAGGTATCAGACCTGCTACTGATAATTATTAGTTTTGTGACTAGAGCAAGTCATTTAAATTCTCTGAGCCCCAGTTTCCTTAGCCATAAAATGGGGATAATAATACCAATAGCAAGTAGGTAATACAGGAGGTAAGAGTGCCAGGCCTAGTATCAAGAAGACTCTCTTGCTAGAATTCAAATCTGGCCTTAGACACTTACTAGTTATGTGACCCTAGGCAGTCACTTAACCTTGTTTGCCTCAGTTTTCGCCATCTGTAAAATGAACTGAAGAAGAAAATGGCAAAGTACTCCAATATCTTTGCCAAGGAAATCCCATATGAGGAGCAGCTAAGTGGTGCAGTGGATAGAGTGCAGGTGTTAAAGTCAGGAGGACCTGAGTTCAAATTTGACCTTGGACACTTAATACTTCCTAGCTGTGTGACCTCGGCAAGTCACTTAACCCCGATTGCCTCAGCAAAAATAAAAAATAAGAAAGAAAATCCCAAATGGAATAGCATAGAGGTGAACGTGACCGAACAACAATAATACATATCTCAGGGATGGATCAAATGAAATATAAATGTTTTATAAGCCTTAAAGGTATCTTAAACTCAGTGCACTTTTAAACTTTAATAAATTTTAAAACTTTCTAATAGCTTAATACTACACTAAGAGTTTTAGGGTCCCCTATATAAATAAATGTGAGCTATTGTTAATTTGTTGGGAAAAGAAATTAATATGAAAGAAGCAAAAAAAATATATATATATATATATATATATATGTTCTTTAAGTCTTAGATACATACAATTATCTTGGACAGAGCTAATAAATTCGAAAGTCTCTCCACCCAAGTATTACAAAAAGTAGGCTAAACCCCACACAAAGGATCAATGGTAGAGCTATTGATGTTGTCAGGGCCCATCAAAGCTCATTTGAGTTTGAACAATGATTTCCCAGTCCGTTGGCTTTTCACACTCACACAGCTGCTCTATGGGTGTTGATAAAGTACCATCCACTTTTCACAGAGATCGCCACTTAGGCTATCGTCTAACTCCCTTGCATAGACAAACTGACTTCAGATTGGTTTTACAGGGAGACTTCAATAGCTTTCACTACGTAACTTTGGAAGGATTCCTAAGAAGCTATTCGTTTATGTATGAGCTTCTTTTCTTCAGAATTATGAGATATTCCTACCAAGTGGAAAGGATTTAAACTTAGAGAGACACAGGGACTCTGCACTGAAGAACAGTTGATTGGCCTTGGAAAGCAGCCCAAAAACGTTTCCCCACCCTCCCTCTTCTTTCCAATGCAATCAAAATGCTTTTCAACCAAAGCTTTCTTATGTCAAGGGGGAGAAAACAACTAAGCATGAGCAAACTAGTCCTGCTGGAATGAGTCATCTTGGACCTTTGCCTGATTCTTAATCTGAACTGAAACTGACCACTTTTTAAGCCCTGGGTGATGAGGATGAAGTCAAAGGCCCCTGACTTTCCCAGATGGGCCAAAAAGCTGGGACCCATTCGGGTGGATCTCTGGCTCTGGCTGAATAAAAGCAGCAGGGATGACTCTGGACTCTGGATGAATGATCCGGGCTCCTGGCTTGGGAACCTAGAAAAAGAGATGTCCACGTTGAGATAGCGAAGCATTGCCATTTCTGTCTGTTCTCAAAATGTTCTACTTCCAGCAAATTGTGTTTTTAGGACCCACAATGTTAATTAGTTCTGTGATTACAAACTTTAGGAAGGTGGAATTTGTTGAAGAATGTTATTAGTCTCTAAACTAGAGCAAAAGTAACTTTTAGAAAATCAACATTGTTTAGTGAAAAGTACATGGCATTTGGATATTTATTCTTTGATCCGCTACCTTGGCAAGTCCCCTAATTTTTCTGAACCTCAGTTTCCTCATTTGTAAGTAAAATGATGGAATTAGGCCAGATAATTTCCAAGGTCCCTTACAGTTTTAAACTTAGCACTTAGAGGGTATTATTCAAGATGTGCAATGCACACATTGTATTGGAAAGAGGACTGTCTCTAAAGTCAGAGCTCATAGTGCCTGAGACTTACTGTGTTAATCTTAATAAAGTCTCAGCTTCCTTAGGCTTCAGAGTCCTTTTTTTTTTTTTTTTTTTTTTTTGGCTGAGGCAATTGGGGTTAAGAGACTTGCTCAGGGTCACATGGCTAGGAAGTGTTAAGTGTCTGAGGCACATTTGAACTCAGGTCCTCCTGACTTCAGGGCTGGTGCTCTACCCACTGCACCACCTAGCTGCCCCAAAGTCCTCATCTTTAAAGTGAAGAGCTTGTACTGGATGGCTTCTGAAGTTCCTTTCTCTTCTAAATCTATGATCCCTCCAAGCATACCCAAATCTCTTCCATCTGTAGAAATTCAACACAAAAGCTTCATTCTTTTAATTTGGATTTTGGTCCCTGTTTCATGTTAATCTCCCAGAAGAACTTGCATTTTAGACTGTTATAAGTCATTTTCACTTTAGTATGAATAAATTCCAACTCTATTCTCTAGAGAAGATGTTGAGATGGACAGACTCCAAGGACGAGTTGGACAGGATAAAGCTGTTGCACTAGAAAAAGCAAAAAATTTCCCATTTTTGCTCAGTTTTCATAGTGCATGCTGGTATACAAATCATAGGCAACCATGGATGCAGGATTTAAGATTTAAGAAAAGATATAGGCTGCACTTTGGACTAAATTATTCCTAGATACTGGCATAGGCTGATGCAAATAGATGCCAAAAAATGCTAACAAATGGGATGTGATCCAACCAGAAAGAAAACAATAAATAAATAAAGGAGAGGTAAAGCGTCATGGACCATTGGGTCTACTGATCTTGCCAGAAAAGGATATAGTTGGCAAAAATATAACTATTACTCAATACTTGAAAGACTTGAGATTTTATTGCCTTGGATATTCACTCCACTGACTCTAATCTAAGCCTCTTTTTATCTAGGTATACAGTTCCCCCAAGAACCTTTTTATGTACCTCTCACAAAGAAGAGGAAAGCATTTTAAGCAACTAGGAGTTATAAGTTACTCCTCTGCCACAAATTTGAGCCCACTTTCCCCAGGATTCTGGGAATACTTGTAAGAGAATGTGTGGCAGATTGGAGATGTTTTGTATCATTGGTAACATTCTTTGCTATAAGTTAATTAAGTCAATGACTGAAATTGGAAAAAAAAAATTGAGAGAAGCACAACAGTGGGATGGGGGAGTGGTAGTATAGATTTGGGAGGGCTGGAGGAGTTCAAACTATAGCATCAGGTAAATATCCTATAATCCCTCATGGCTACCCCTAGAAATCTAAGAGAACATAGTACCAAGCTTTGGGGACTCAACCTTGTGGTGACAGAGTTGAACACTTGTGAGAAGCAAAGGTGAGGAGGAAGATATGTCAGGAATTTCAGGTCCGAGCTGTAAGATAAAGTGTGAAAGGAACAAGTGGGCTGATGTTACTGGCTTCTAGAGTGCAGGAAGGAATAATGTAAAATAAGAATGGAAAGGCAGGTGAAGAGACAGCTGGAAAGGCTTTAAAAATCAAATGGAGGAGTTTGTATTTGAACCTAAAAGCAAAAGGTCATCAAAGTATATTGAGTAGGGTCAGACTTGTAGTTTAGGCTGGTCTTATAAAGGTTGGAGAGACAGAGACAGAGAGAGACAGAGAGAGAGACAGAGAGAGACAGAGAGAGACAGAGAGAGAGAGAGAGAGAGAGAGAGAGAGAGAGAGAGAGAGAGAGAGAGAGAGAGAGAGAGAGAGAGAGAGAGAGAGAAGGAGGAGGAGGAAAAAAGGAGGAAGGAAAGAAGAGAAGAGGGAGAGAGAAGAGGGAGAGTTATAGTAGCCGGATAACCCTATAGATAGGTTATAATTGAAGTCAAGGAGATGAGTTCAAATTCTGCCTCAGACCATTCACTAGCTATGGGACCCCTGACAAGTCACCTAACATCTCGATCTCAATTTCCTCATCTAAAAATTAAAACAATTATAACTTGTAAATCACAGGTTGTTTTGAGTGTTAAATGAGATAATACATGTTAAGTACTTTGTGAATGTTTTCCATCGTGTCTGACTCCCCATCTGGGGTTTTCTTGGCAAAGATACTGAAGTGATTTTCCATTTCCTTCTCTAGCTCATTTTTATAGATGAAGAAACTGAGGTAAGCAGGGTTAAGTGAGTTGTCTAGGGTCACACAGGTAGCAAGTTCTGAAGCCAGATTTTAAATCAGCAAGAGGAGTCTTCCTCACTTGAAGCCCAGCACTCTATGCACTGTACCACCTAGTTGTCCCAAAGTGATACGTAGATTTTTTTCTTGAGCCAGATTAAAAGTCGATGCAAGAATCTAGATGAGAGACACATAGGTATGAGGCTCCGTGTTCCAATAAGAAATTAGAAGAAGTTTTGGGAGAATCTATCTTCTCTACCAAAAACAAAATGTATAACCAATGTGGGAAAACCAAGGGGACAGGAAACCAAATGACTTAATCAATCAATAAGCAAGCTGTGTGAACAATGACTTTGAGCTGAGGTAGCTCTTTTTGAAGCCCTTCCTCTGTTGTCTATAAAAGTCACATATACCTTTAGCCAAGTGTGAGATAATGAGGGAGAACTTAAGAGAGTCAAATTCATTCACAGGTGCCAAGAAGGAAAAGATTTATGGGAGTAGTGGAATCAAAACCACATCAACCAAGATGGGGCCTTTGAAGTTTCCTTCTAGCAACTTTTAACTAAATGGTAAGGCTGAGGAACAAAATGAAAAATCCATTCAATCTCTTTTGTCGGGGAGAGGCAAAGGAAGAAAGGAGGGAAAAGGTGACATTTTTTCCCTAAAGAGAAGAGGAGAGTGGGGAAAATTAGTGTATTTGTAGAGGAACATAGATTATTGTAATTCCCCACAATTTCCAACCCCCACCAAACCAAAAAAGAAAAGTCAAAGATCCCAATATGCTTTTGGAATATCATGTGCTTATCCAAATCCTGATTCTGTGCCTTTTCAGGATTTCTTCCCCATCATTACATGAGATTAGTCACATAATTATTTTCAAAGTCTAGTTCCTGGCACTTCCATGACTCAGCTCAGAAGGGATGGGGGAAGGGAAGGCGATGGTGTGAGGATCTCATTTAGGAAGCACATTGAGGCTCAGCTATTTTATGACATTTTTTTCTCTAGATTACTTAAAGCTCTCTCTAACCATGTCCACAAACAAGAAAAAGAATTCCTGATGAGGCATCAGGGATTTGGGAATAAACAAAAGTTATTCTGGCAGAATATAGTATTCCCTTCCAAAGGCATTAAAACACAGATTTTCTTCCAGCTCATTCAGTAGACCTGCTTAATGCCCCAGGCAGGTCCACACAGCTGACACTACAGCCTGTGAAGATCTTGGCTGTGTTTCAAGTGCTGTGTTTTCCCACAGATACATGGTTCCTGTGCAATGTTTTCAATATAATTGTCAGCAAGATTGGTTCCCATCAGCGGAGGTGCAGGAATCTTCTCCCCCTTCCTCCACTCTTCATTGCACAAGAGCATTCCTTCCCTGGATCCTTTCACTCTCCCCTCTGTACTCCACCTCTTTCCCTTCCTGCCCCATTCTTACTTACAATAGCAAACTGTCTAGGGAGCAGGCATACAGAATTATATTCTTTCAGTCACATCTTTTTTTGGATCTGCTTTTAAGAATCCAGTACCTCCTCATTCTAAGTGTCTCTAGTAACTGCTGTATAGCTGTAGTTAGCACTGGCTGAATATGAATTGTCCTTAAGAAAAGACAATGGAATAATTTCCCACCCCTATCCTTAAATAAAATTTTTAAAATGAACAATCATAGAAGAACAGATTTTATTTAACTCTTGTCTATAAGTCTTGAAAGTCTTTCTCTGGTAACCTGCTTTGCCTAGCTTCAGAAAACCACAGAGGTTGATTAATTATAGTCCATAGCACAACATCCCCCAGGCCTGGACATATGGACAAGTTTCACCCCAAAAAATCAATATATCTTTTTGACTCATCTGCTTCTACCCAGAATTGTCTCTGAGAAACCTCACAGTATAGTCTGACTGTAGCTCATGCTCAAGGCCCCACAGATGTGAGTGAAAAGATCCCCAGATTATATACCAGCATTGAAGGTAATAATGCATGTTGGATTCAAAATGTCTTTTATTGCACCCCACAGAATGTGCTAAAACACAAAGTATTCATTATACACCAAATGTATTTGATAATTTTTCCCTCTCTAATCATTCCTACCTTTTCTTAGAGTCTTTTCATCTTCGGACTCAGCTCCAGCCTATGATTTAGAATTTATTTAGAAAATAAATAAAATTGGAGTGGCTGGTAGGAAAACCTCCTGGCATTTTGGTGTGTCCTTCTTTCACTACATAGCCCCATTTAGACATCTAGCCTCATGATATTACCCAAAGGATTTAGACAGGACTGGGAGTGAAGCCTATTTGAATCTGCTAGACAAGCGATGCTCTTTCTTATGGATCTGCACAGTCTGAATAGCTCACAGTAAAAACAGAGTGCAAAGTCCTATTCTTTTGCTCTTCCATAACAGAGTTTAGATGCCTCTGCTGTTTCTCTAGTTTCTAGGACTACACATATGACTCTCTTTTCTCACCAGGAACTCAAGAGGATGATACTGCTCAAGGGATCAATCAATAAGCATTTATTAAGCACCTACAATGTTCTGGATCTCATTCTAAATACTGGGGTTATAAATACAAAAAATGAACGAATTTACATTCATTTCATGGAAGAGAAAAGTACAGATGCAAATATGTGTACACATACATATATAAAGATATATATCATAAATAGAAAGTTAACACATTAAATTTGGTCAAAGTTGCTAACAATAATGTTGTTTGGGGAAAATGACACTAGTAGTTGTAGGGAGAGATCAGGAAAGATCTCATACAGAATATAATGTCCAAACTGCATCTAAAGAAAGAGAGGACTTCTGTGAGGCAGAGTTAAGAATAGAGGGAATTCCAATAATGTGGGACAGACATTGTTAAGACTTGATAGATAGAATGGTGTGTGTGTGTGTGTGTGTGTGTGTGTGTGTGTGTGTGTGTGTGTGTGTGTAAAACAAAGAGAAGCTAATATGTCTCTATGCAGTGTTTGGGAGAAGGAATAATGTCCAAGGAGGCTAGAAAGATAGCTTAGAGCCAGATTTTCTGGAGATTTAAAAGCCAAAAAAATTTTTTTAAAAAATGTTTTATTATAGAAGCAATAGGAAACCACTAGAGTTTACTGAATATAGGAGCTGCATGGCCAGATCTATGTTTAAAGAAAATTTCTTTATTAGAAATGTGTAGGGTGAACAGAACTGATTAAAGACTTTATATGGTAGAGTTAATTAGGTGAGAATGATATACCCAGGAGGATGGGATTGTCAATCATGTCAAATATATCAGATAGAAGACTTAGCACCAAGAAAAGACCATCAGATTTAGGAAGGAAGAACTCATTCATAATTTTGGAGACAGCAATTTCATTTCCTAATCCAGAAACTCTCAAATTTGGGATTAAAAGTCATATAACTCTGAGGAAATCCTCTTTTGCTCTCCAGAAGCTACATCCTGAGATTGCACTGGTCAAGAACTCTCTCCTCTGTAAAGAGGGTTGGGGCTCAGGAATTTTTAATCCTCTTCCAGAAAACAGAGATTCACAAACTCTCACCATTAAAATGAAAGGGTTTTCTTCTCTACAGTGGTTCTTTTTCAAGCTGATAAGATGTGCCAGTGTCCCTCCAAGGTTAAAACTCAGGAATTTTTCTCTCTGGTTATATGGGCAAAAGTACATGTAGCTTCCACATATTTCTACCCTAAAATCTTCCCTGTTTCCTTCTGCCCAAGACCCAAATCTGCTTTGTTATACTCTAATCCATTCTCCAAATTCTCCAAAGAGTTTTTTTTTTAAAGGAGCAATAGGTAAGCCAGGCCTATAATTAAAGATTCTTTTAT
This sequence comes from Sminthopsis crassicaudata, assembly GCF_048593235.1. Taxonomy (NCBI): domain Eukaryota; kingdom Metazoa; phylum Chordata; class Mammalia; order Dasyuromorphia; family Dasyuridae; genus Sminthopsis; species Sminthopsis crassicaudata. The sequence goes on along the minus strand of NC_133617.1, from coordinate 282,453,177 downwards.
AGATCAACATAAGAGTTATTTTGGCTTCTCCCATAATAGCCCATCTCACATTAATTTGTGACTAATAAGTCCCTTTTGCTCCACAAAAAAAATGAATCAAATGGACATATCTAAATCCTTGATAGGAAGATTCAAAGTCACCCCCCAAAAAAAATCACTAACTGACAAATTTATCAGGTTGACAAAGGAATATCCTAGATCAAGATGTTTTCTTCTTATTAGATATTTGTAGTATCTGAAAATCAAATGAATGTACTATTTAGGTGTACTCCAGATAATATTGCCAACTGAAAATTCTTTCATTGGAGCAGTTGCCCATATTTCTATATGTCCAGTGCTTTATAATTAGGAGTTCACCCCAGGAGTTAGCAGCAGTAACCATAATTCATAGTTATTACACTATTCCAAGAATCAGTCATTCAACAAGGTTCCCTGGCTACCTAATTTGGGTAAGCCTTGCACTTGCATTTACCCCCTTAATCTCATGTCTACTTTGGTATTTGCAAGGTTCTATCCCAAACCCATTCACTCACCAAAAATAGAAAAATGTCCAAATAAAACAATTGATCACAAAAATAGGATTTAAAAAAAAAAAAGAAAGAAAAGAAAAGAGGTGGGGAAAGATTCCCCTCCCCACAGAGAATAAAAAATTCAAGGTTTTTCAGTTCACCAATCCTCATCCCATAAACCAGCAGCCAGTAGGGATTTCCTACAATTTCCTTTAAAAGCACTCATGTGGCACAATCTTGCAAAAGGGAAACACTCAACTTTGGAGTCATCCACTATCTCTCCCCCATACACCCAATTTATTGCCAAAGTTTGTTGATTTGGCTTTTGCAACATCTTTCCAATATACCCACTTCTCTGCTCTGACACTGTCACCACTCCAGCACAGACCCTCATCACATCACGCCTGTATCCTGGTAGGATACCTGCCTCAAGTCTTTCCTCACTCCAATTCATACTACATTCATTCACCAAAGTGATTTTTCTAAAGCCCAGTTCTGACCATGTCACCCCTCTAACAATAAACTCTGATGGCTTTCTATCACTCAGAATCAAATAAAAAATGTTCTGTTTAGAATTCAAAACCATTCAAGACTAGCTCTTTCCTACTTTTCCAGCCAGGATTTCTTCAAACCAGTGACTGACCTTTTGAGTACTCCACAAACAAGACATTTCATCTCTGACTCCCAGACAGAAATGGTTATCTCTTATACCTGGAATATTCTCCCTTCTTAACCACTTACTTACCTACCTGACTTTAAATCCTAACTAAAATACCATCTTTTATAAAAAGCCTTTCCAATTTTAATTTTAGTGCCTTTCCTTTTTTAGTTATTTCCTATTTAATGTGTGTGTATATACACATGGGATAAATAGGAAAAATATACATATATCTTAAATTGTCAGCTCTTTGAGAGTAGGAACAATCTTTTGCCTTTTTTATATACCTGGCACTTGCTAGAAAGCCTGGTATATACAATAGGTATTTAATAAATGTTTGAGTAATAATTATAAATAATTGAGTTTACGCTGAGATATTCTAAGTCACACCATGCTAAATAATAAGATCTGGGTTTTTTAAAAATACACCTTGCTTTATGAATCATGTTGGGAGAGAAAAATCAAAACAAAAGACAAAAACCAGGGGGTAAAAAAAAAAAACAGACAAAAGAAGTGAACATAGTATGTCTTGGTTTGGATTCAGTCTCTATTGTTCTTTTTTTGGCTGCAGATGGCATTTTCTATCCAAAGTCTACTGGGATTGCCTTGGATCACTGAACCACTGAGAAGAACCAAGTCTTTCATAATTGATCATCCCATATTCTTGCTGTTACTGCATACAATATATTCCTGGTTCTGCTTGTTTCATTCAGCATCAGTTAATGTAAATCTTTCCAGGCTTTTCTAAAATCAGCTTGTTCATTGTTTTTTATAGAACAATAACATTCCATCACCTTCATATACCCACAACTTATTCAACCATTCCTCAATTGATGGTCATTTCCTCATTTTCTAATTCTTTGCTATCACAAAAAGAGCTGCTACAAACATTTTTGTACATGTGGGTCCTTTTCCCGCTTTTATGAATCCCTTAGGATACAGACCCAGTAGGGACACTATTGGGTCAAAGAATATACATAGTTTTATAGCCCTTTGGGCATAGTTCCAAATTGCTCTCCAGAATGGTTAGATCATTTTACAACTCCATCAACAGTGCATTAGTATCCCAGTTTTCCCACATCCTTTCCAGCATTTATCATTATCTTTTCCTGTCATCTTAGCCAATCTGAGAGTTGTATAAAATCTGTTTTTAAAAATAATATTAATAAGTCAACAATCCAGAATAAGTTTCTAAATTGTAACCCAATCGGTATAAATCCAGAGCTTTGTATGATAAGGCATAGGTTAGTTATTCTCCCCAAGTTTTATAAATTGTCTTAAATTCTTTGAGCTCTTCTAGAAAGAGGAAATATGTCATTGTTAGAGGCTCTGCCAAATGTTCTCAAATCATAGGAATACATCATTCTTACTGCAGCATTGAAGTATAACTGTTTATCCTATCATGTCCAAAATGCCCCACTCTTTCCTCCAAGATTTCCTAATTTTAGCTACTTAGAAATTCGCTGGATACTTATCACCCAAATCCTCAGAATCCTGCTTCCAGGAATAAATTGTGAAATAACTTGTTCACTACTGTGATTCATCTAGTGACCTCCAGAGGCAGCAGTAGTGTCATGGGTGAAGGGCTGAGCAAAGACTCAAGAAGTCCTGAGTTCAAGTTCTTCCTCTTATCCACACATTTTCTCTATGACTGGACAACTCATTTAACTTCTCAATACCCTCAGACAACTTTCACAGAAAAGTTCAGATCTGCATTTAGAAGTTTCCACCATCTAGAATTCTTCATGTCAAAGAAAAAATACAAAATTTTCAGCCTCAGACACTTCCTAGCTGTGTGACCTTGAGCAAGTCACTTAATCTTGTTTACCTCAGTTTCCTCATCTGCAAAATGAGCCAGAGAAAAAAAAGGCAAATCACTTCAGTATCTTTGCCAAGAAAACCTCAAATGGAGTCACAGAGTTGGACATGACTAAAAATAACATATATAATAATGTGTGTGTGTGTTTGTGTGTGTATAGCATCTTCTATGTTCAGAGCACTCTATCTCCTAGGAAAACAGATAAATCATGATTTTAAAAAGGATCCAGTTGATAAAATCCCTATTAATAACATGGATAATATACAAAATATTCTCAGCCTTTTCCTATTGACTCTTCTTTTAATGGAAAGGAAAGCATTAATGTAGGGAGTCTAATGTACCGTTTTGTTTACAATACCCTTTTAAATTTGTCCATATTAATTTCTATTCAATAGAAAACAAAGTCAGCTCTTTGCATTGTATCTGGTAAATGAAAAGTAAAAACAAAGTAATTCATCAAAAGGAAATTCAAATGCACTTTAGCATTTCCTTCTTAATTTATTTTCTTAAAAAAAAAAAAAACAAAAAAAAAACAAGCAAAATCATTATCAAAATGGCAGCATGATGCAATGCTAAGAGCCCTAGACTGGAGAAATCAGAAAGCCTGCATCCAATTTTCAGCTTCATTATTACCTGCCTCAATGTTGGGCAGCTCATCCAAATTTCTGGGCCTCATTTTTTTCACCAGTAAAATGATAAGATTAGACTAGATGACCATTGAAAGTACTGTCCATTGAAAGTACTGTCCAGCTCTATGATCCTGTCATTTTCCACTCTGTATTATTGATTAGGTTCTTCTTTGTCACATGTGTTTCTGTGAAAGTCTTGTGTTATAAGCAATATCAGGTCTTAGACGGAGAAGACATCAAGGACTAGATGGTGATGACTGTGTATCACAAGGCCAGGGTACACCTCCCAGTCCCTTCCCTCTACTTACTGTTGGTCTCATTGGTGCAAAGATTGCAATTCTACGGTAGTAAGCCTTTTCATGTCCCCTAATAGCAGTAGAAATTTATAATAGAGGTCTGTGCTAATGTAGTATAGGTTCTGGCAAAAAACAAAAACAAAAACCAAAAAAACCTACCTACCAAGAGATTTAAGGTGTGAACCCAGCCCACTCAAGCTGAGTTCATAAGAGACTTATCAGAAGGTTATTATGGGTTGAATTATAGCCACAACAACTCATGAAGACAATCTACTCATGCAGAGGGGAGATTGAAACCTACATGTAGTTGGATTAAAATCCAAAGATATCTTCCTTACTGCAGGAAAGGAAGGAAGGAAGGAAAGGAATTAGATTCCAGGCTTAATACTCTATCCACTGTACCACCTGGCTGCCTTTATTTTACTGTTTTCATATTTGGTAGACATGTGAGTTTATCATTCAGAAATTAGACCATTGAAGCAATTTTTCATTCATAATGGGCAGCTCCCAAACTTTTAACTAGATTTATCAGTAACTTATTCTGCTATAGGTAATAGTGTATTCATGAAAAGAATAGACACCTAATAGTAATGAAAATGTAAGGGGAAAGACAAAACCTCTGGAATATTTTTATCAGGACTTGGAAAATCACAATGACTAGGAAACAATTGCTATTGATAAGAACTAAGAATTTTTAGAACAAAAGAAAGAAAGAAATCTAGTTGGTTTTGGATCACTGATTAAATTATAATACCACTAAAATGGATCCTTCAGGATGCATATAAAAAATGAAATTTATTTGGCATTGTACTTAAGCAAGAGGGGATAAGCAATGGACCTGTAATTCCGCTGATATTGGGAACTACAGAATGAAGATATTCCTTCTACCAATACAAATTGGTAGTCTAATAGTTTAGAGGTTAAGTGATTTACTTAGGGTCATGCAGTTAATCTGAGTCAGAGGTAAAACCTAAACCCAAATCTTCCTAATTTCAGTCAGTCCCCTAACTCCTTGGTGGAGATGACTCCCAAATAAAGCAACAGAGGATCTATTAAACTCATAAGTGATGTGAATTGTTCCTCTTCAAGTGATTGTCATTGTTCCTCTTCAAGAAGAAAGGATAAAGAATAACAACAACAAACCCCATAATTTATAATCCTCAACACTTTCCATTCTAATACCTCAGGAGTTCTTGGCTTTTTGGGTTATGATCCCCTGTGGAGATCTAATGAAGCCTCTGAACTTCTTGTCAGAATATTTTCAAATACATAAGATAAAATAGAGATTTACAAAGAAAACAATTATTTTGAAATAGTTATAAATTATTTTTTATCAATAACCAAGACCTCAGTTTAAGAACACCCATCTTAGAGTGTTACCTAGGACAATCATTTACCAGTCCAGACATCGGTCAACTGCCCTGGCTTTTATTACTAAATGCAATCAACAGCGTTATTATTTTAAGGAAAAACTAGGGAAACTCAAACCCAATTATCTCCACCTTACACATGAAGTCTGTTTCTCAGAAATTCTGTTTTTAGTTGCCAATATCATGTCCATTAACTCATGGGAATTTACCATCTATTGATAAGATAAGTAGGGACAGGAAGAAAAACTTTTCAAAAATGTTATCAATCACCCTTGATCCTCTAATCCTTGGGACAATGCTATCCAAAAGGTCAAATACATTTGGCCTCCATGACATTCTCTTCACTCACCAGAGGGTGGTAGCATTTGGCCTCTGGTTTTGAAGTCATAGTTAACAGTTTCTCATGGAAAACTTTTGAACTTCCACAAACTAAACTTTACTTATACAAAAATACAATATTACTTTATTCTTTATTTTGTTGAGGTTTTTTTTACACTTTTTTTTGTTTTAAGATTGAAAAAAAATGGAAGGCAGGAAGAAAGTCATCCAACCACAGCCTTAACTAAATCTAAAACTATGACTGTTCACAGCCCAATACTTGAAAAATCTATTTTTAGTGACTGCTTAGAGAAATCGTGAGTGTGCTAGGGACTCTCAGGACAGCATGTAAAATATGTCTGGCATGTTGAATGCTTGTACAAAGGGGAATTCTGAGATAAGAACAGGATTTAGAGGAAAAAAAGAACTTAAAAACTTCAAAAAAAGCTTTCATAGAAATAAGTTGCATAAGAAGGGGAGTTGTCTTACAACTGAACCAATATTTTTAATATGTAAAAATGTCATGTATCATTCTGCACTGTAGTATAAAAATAGTTGGGTTTTTTGTTTATTCTTACACTAAAGTTAAGGGGGAGCAGGAGGGACAAGACATAGCCTTCTACTAAGCTGTTAGAACCTTGTTGTATTAATGTTGTTATCTTATACACAGTAGGTATTTAACAAATGTTTGTTGAATTAAATAAAAGTAAAATCTTCCACATAAAATGAAAGAAATGATCTTGTCTGTGTGAGTTTTCATCCTTTGCAATTCTTATTCATATTATTCCATAAATCCTCCAGAGAGGATAGCCAATATACCAAAGATGTTCATTTCTGAAAGTCAGCCAACAAAAGCTTTGTTAGGCACTTACAGCATGCTAGACACTGTACTAATCTATAGGGATATAAAGAAAGGCAAAAAGATTCTAAATGGCCTTGAAAGCAAACACCATTGAGTTACTCTACCCTGTGGCCCTTTCCTCTGATTAAGGAGTTTCGGAATCAGACCACTATTTCACAAGACATCCATGTCACACTCACTTCATTCCAAGCTCTATTCTTTACTCATCAGATTCTTCCCCTTCCACTTCCACTGTTATCTTCTTGAAGGATTTCCAGCTCCCATTTATGTCTTGTCTTTCTCCTTTAGAATATAATTCCTTGAAAGGAAGGGCTGTCTTTGTTTACTTGTATTTTTATCTTAAGTGCTCAGCACAAAGCCTGGCACATGGGAAATATTTAAGGCAATTAGTATTTGATACTATTATTCAGGAAAGCTATTAGGGATGAATATATATAGATCTATAAATCATCTGCCTAGAGGTGATAATCAATCCCTATACGAGTTGATAAGACTACTAAGCAAGACAGTATGGAGGGAGAACAGAATGGAGTCCAGTACAGAGCCCTACTCCACTAGGGATTATTATTATCCACAGTTAGTGGGCATGACTTGGATGAAGACATAGCAAAGAAAACCTAGAAGTAATCAAATGCGTATTAGCATAGGGGCAAAGAACATTGTCATGAAAACCCAAAAAGGGTTTTTTTCAGAAAAATCCAGGGAAAGACTCAATAGAGTCAAAGGATAAATATTGGAGAAAAATCATTATATTTCACAATTAAAAGATTATTAGTAAATTTGGAGTCAGGTAGTTCAGTTAAATGATGAGATCAAAGGTCAGATTGCAAAAGGGCTTAGAAGACAGTGAAAATAAAGAAAGTAGAAACATCTAGAACTATGACCGGCAGGTTGTTTACAGAAGATTGTGAAGAAAGATACAGGATGATTATTAATAAAGATGATTCAATCAAGTGGTAAGCCATTTCAGTCATATGAAAAAATGCTCTAAATCACTATTGATCAGAGAAATGTAAATTAAGACAACTCTAAAATATCACTTCATGCCTCTCAGATTGGCTAAAATGACAGTAAAAGATAATGATAAATGTTGGAAAGGATTTGGAAAAACTGGGACACTGATACATTATTGGTAGAGTTGTAAACTGATCCAATGATGTAGAAGAGCAATTTGGAACTATGCCCAAAGAGCTATCAAATTATACACAACTTTGATCCAATAGTATCTCTACTGAATCTAAAGAGATAATAAAAATGGGGAAAGAACCCACATGTATAAAAATGTTTGTAGTTTGTAGTGGCAAGGAACTGGAAACTCAGTAGATGCCCATCAGTTGAGGAATAACTGAACAAGTTATGGTATATGAATGTAATGGAATATTATTGTTCTATAAAAATTGGTCAACAGACTGATTTCAGAAAGGTTTGGAGAGACATGAATTGATGTTAAATAAAGTGAGTAGAACCAAGAGAACATTGTATACAGCAACAAGATTATGTGATGATCAATTCTGATGGACTTAGCTCTTTTCAATAATGAGGTGATTCAGACCAGTTCCAACAGATTTATAATGGGGAGAGTCAGCTGAATCCAGCAAGACTATGGGGACTGAATGTGGATCAAAACATAGTATTTTTATTTTTTTTGTTGTTGTTGTCATTTACTTGCTTATTTTTTCTTTCTCATTTTTTTCTTTTTGATCTTATTTTTTCTGTGCAACATGATAAATGTGGAAATATGTTTAGAAGAATTTCACGTGTTTAACCTAAATTGGATTACTTAGTGTCTAGGAGAAAAAGGAAGGAGGTAAACAAATTTGAATGCAAGGTTGCAAGGGTAAATGTTGAAAACTATCTTCGCATGTATTTTGAAAAAGAAAAAGCTATTATTATTTAAAAAAAAAAAGAAGATAGAAGAAAGGAGACATAGTCATATTAGTAGGGGACAGAGAAGAAGGTAATACTTGGGGAAACTATAAAATATCCAGATGAAGAAGATGATTGACAGAATCAAAAGCAACAACAACAACCAAAAAAGGTAAAAGATGAGAATTGAGAAAAGGCCATAGATTTACCATTTAAGAGATCATTGCTCACTTTGGAGAGAAAAGTTTCAAATGAATAATATTGGAAGCTAGATTGCATAACAACTAGAAGCAAATAAAAAAGGAGGAAGTGAAGGTAGCTAGTATAAATTGCTTACTCATGGAGTTTAGCTGAGAAAGAGGGGGCAGATAGCTAAGGGAGGTGGTTCGATGGAACAAGAATTTTTTAAGGGAGAAGATATGGACATGTATGAAGGTAATAGGGAAGAAAACTCCTCTGTGTGTGTATATGTGTGTGTGTGTATGTATTGAGAGAAATTAGTATATGTATATATACATATGTACATAGAAAGAGAGAGACAGAGACAGAGAGAATAAATGATAATAAAAGCAATCTGGTGAAGAAGGGGACAGAAACAAGGGGACATATAAAGGAGTTTGTTTTATCAAGGAGTAGAATAACTTCATCTGAGAAAAGAGTAAAGGGGAAGAGATGAATGAATAACATAAGATGAGGAAGAGAAGAGACCTCTCAGTGAATGGTCTCAAATTTTTGGGTGAGGTATGAGATGAGGATAGATGGGAGGAGAGGATGTGAGAGAATTAAAGAGGAACAAAAAGGTTTGGAATAGCTGCTGTGGTAAGTGGGATAGAAATCATTTAGGGAAGTATGTAAGAATCATCTTGCCTTACTGAGGTCAAATTAAGATAATGTAGCATAAATCAATAAAGTTGACCCCAATTAACAGTTTTGTGATTTTCCTACAAATCACTTCTATAGCACATGAAAGGAGAAAAAGAAATGGAAATCAGAAGTAAACCAGGATTGAGGTTTAACAAACCATAATGAGTCATAGGGCAAGAAAGCAAGAAATTCAAGAGTAGTATATGGAAGTTATTAAGTGAGTTGCCATATCTGGTTGTGGTTATGCGGCAGTCTTATGTGGATAACTGTACAAAGCTTAGATTATCCCTCTCATATCTTGTTCTTGGTACCCATCTGCCTCCTTTCCTAAACATCTTTGGCAAAATCTTTTACTCTATTTCTTCCAAGACATCTTTATTGGAAATATGCTAGCTACTCTCATCTCTTCATTGTTCTTTGGGCAACCAAAACAATTTTTATTCTCCAGATATCATAGTGTTTTACAATCTATAAGCATATAGCATCACTGGAAGAAGATTCATGCCAAAAATTGGACTTCTGTGTCAGAAAGAAATTTGTGTCCATCAAAAGCATTGTACAATTTCCTAAAGCAAAAAAAGTACATTCTCTTCCTCCTCCTTTTCATATTTCTATCCTTTAAAAAACAAAGAAATATTAGCATCCTCTATAATTGTTCTTAGCAAAGAGAAACTAGAGAGAAAGCCAAAAAAAAAAAGTTTCACTAAATCAGTGATCATCAGTTACTAGCTTTAAAGGGCTCTGATCTACTCAATCCCCTAAGAAAGTTTCCCCATAACTCCCAGCATATTTCTATCCCTGCTGGATCTAAGAGGATAGATTGTTGTGTTGGGTCAAGAGAGATAGGAAACAGATGTTCAAGAGATTTCCACCTCTTATCTCTGGAGAAAATGGAAACATTGTAGTTAAAATGTTCAATTGAGGAAAAATTACTGTTTCTATAACTACTCTTGTTTTGTTTTAATTTATTTATTTTAATATACATAATTTTATGAATCATGTTGGGAGAGAAAAATCATAACAAAAGGGAAAAACCATGGGAGAGGAAATACAAAAAACAAACAAACAAAAAAGTGAACACAGAATGTATTGATTTACATTAATCTCCATAGTTCTTTTTCAAGATATAGATGGCATTTTCTGTCCAAAGTCTATTGGGATTGCTTTGGGTCACTGAACCACTAAGAAAAACCAAGTCTTTCATAGTTGATCATCACACATTCTTTTTTTTTTTTTAAATTAAAGCTTTTTTATTTACAAAGCATATGCATGGGTAATTTTTCCAACATTGCCCCTTGCATAACCTTTTGTTCCAAATTTTCCCCTCCTTCTCCTCATTCCTTCCCCTAGCTGATAGGTAGTCCAATAAATGTTAAATATGTTGAAATATATGTTAGATCCACAAATATGTATGGATATTTATACAGTTATCTTGTTGCACAAGAAAAATCAAATCAAGAAGGAAGAAAAAGAAAAAACTGAGAAAGAAAACAAAATGCAAGCAAATAATAACAGAGAGAGTGAGAATGCTATGTTGTGTTCCACATCCTGTTCCCATGGTTCTCTCTCTGGCTCTCTTTATTTTACTGTACAAGCGGAACTGGTTTGAATCATCTCATTATTGAAGAGAGCCATGCCCATCAGAATTGATCATTGTATAGCCTTGTTGTTGCCATGTATAATAATCTCCTGGTTCTGCTCATTTCACTTAGCATCAGTTCATGTAAGTCTCTCCAGGTCTTTCTGAAATCATCCTGCTGATCATTTTTTATAGAATAAAAATATTCTATAACATTCATATACCACAATTTATTCAGCCATTGATGGGCGGATGCTCAGTTACCACTTTTTATTTCCACTATAAAAAGGGCTGCCACAAACACTTTTGCACATGTGAGTCCCTTTCCCTCCTTTAGGATCTCTTTGGGCTATAACCCAGTAGAAACATTGCTGGATCAAAAGTATATGCACAGTTTGATAACTTTTTGAACATAGTTCCAAACTGCTCTCCAGAATGGTCAGATCCATTCACAATTCCACCAACAATGTATCATTGTCCCAGTTTTCCCACATCCCCTTCAACATTTGTCATTATCTTTTTCTGTCATCTTAGCCAATCTGACAGGTGTCATCATACATTCTTGCTGTTATTGTGTAAAACATATTCCTGATTCTGCTTGTTTCACTCAGTATCAGTACATGTAAATCTTTCTAGGCCTTTCTAAAATCAATTTGTAGAACTACTGTTTTAAAAGACCTCATCTGGCCCACCATATTTTATTGGCCAGATTATAATTTACCAAGACAGCTTACCATTTTTTCTTTGTTGAATAGTTTATATGATATTATGACATTTTAATAACAACTCCCTATAACCACAGAAACATTCAGACTCACCAAGATCCTGGAGATTTATCAATAGCAATGTAGGAAACCAGTAACACTGACAGCTGGTTCTCTGTTATTTAATATTTGACATTATGGTTTTCCCAGATTATTTTTAATGTCACGTGAAGCTAAAGACAATTATTTTAGTTACACCAACATTATCATTTTCTTTTACTTAGTGCAATGTTATGTACCAGCTACAACAAAATAGGATTTCTAGCCAAATATAATTAAACAAAGAAAAGAAAGGATAATGAGAACTTTCTCCACAAATACTTGTAGAATGGGAGGAAATGGGGGCAAGGGAGAGGAAGGATTGATTAAGAGAATCTGATCAAAGTACCACCCTTTCCCTTCAGCTTGATGAGATTATAGGTTATTGATTTTTTTTTTTAGAAAGGGGACAAATCAGAATTCTGTTTGGGGTCCAGATATTAGGGTTTTCTCCTGACAAATGGTTGTCTGAAGTCTAGGAAGCCAGCCCCATATCAGTAATCTTCTTGTCTATCATCTCTAGAAAAATGAATTGTAAACCAACTGTATTTTTTCAATTCTTTTCAACCACTCTTCCTTCCTTAGAATTCCAGAATGTAGTCCAGCAACCATGAAAGAGGACTATTCTTCCCTTGTTCCCCCACCCTACCAGCAATAGGTAATTTATAGTAGAATCACATGGCAAACATGGCTTATCCTACATTTGCTAAAATAAGCCTGAAGTTGGAAGTTCCTAATATCTTGATTTCTAGATACCTACTTCTGTCTTTCTGATTCCATTTTTTTGAGTACAAGTCAGCAATTACTCTAGGTGTTTCCTCACAGATAATCCATAATTCAAAGAGTTCCTGACTCTAGAAACAGATTCCTAGAGAGAAAAATTTTCCTTAACAGCAAGCTTCCCAGAAAAGGGGAACATGAATAAAATGGCCCTGCAGTTGGAAGGGTAAGGCTATGTGATAAAAGACCAAGGAATCTGGATCTTACCAACATTCCATAATCTTTCGGTGAATTGTTTAGGCATTGCAGGTTCAAGATAAATAGAACTATTTATTCAGCAATACACAAAAAGTGCTATCTTTTTATAAAAATTATAATAACTGTTCAAGGTGTAGAATAAATTTTTTGACATTGACAATGTGGAAATTTCTTCTGCTTGATTAAGAATATTTGTTACAAGGGTTTTTCTGAGGGAGTTTTGTATTGGGTTCCCCCAACACAACTGGAGAAGAAGAGGCTAGTGAAGGGATTAATGACATTTTTTTTTTTTTTTTTTACTGCACAAAAGAGAATGGTAATTTGAGGAAAGGAATTCTTCATTATTTATATGGAGTCCTAGATAACCTTTGAGAATCAAACTAAGAGCTTGAAGGAACCTTAGAGTTCATCAGTTAAATCTCATTTCATGAATAAGAAAACTGAGGTAAAAGTAATATAATTGGTAAAGTATGGTTCACATCATCTGACTACAAATCCAGCATTCTTTCTACACAGCACCATATCTTCCAATGGATCACCAAAGTTGTTTTTTATGAGTATGAAAATTCACCAAAGTCAAATTAAAAGCTACTTCATAAGCTAAGGAGTCTTACATAAGAAAGTTGTTTAAAAAAGAAAAAGAACAAGGCTGTATTAACCCACAGAGTTGAATATCAACTGTCAAGCCATCAGTTGTAGTTTACTGAATAGCAAGCAACCAAACTTGATTTCTGATTAGTTGTACTGTTGTTTCAATGTTTTATAAAAGATGCCTTAGAGAAAAATATCTAAATAATTTGTTATGACAAGCATTAAGCTTCTACAGTGATGGGGTATTGTATTAGAAGACATACAATAAATGAATGAATGAAAATTATTTATTAAGCACTTAGTATATGCCTGGTATAGTGCTAAATTAAGATAAAACAAACCCTACCTATATTAATTTTTCTGAAAAAAAAATATAGCCCATTACATTTTGAAATATTGGTTTAAAATTGCCAGAGTTTTATATAATAAATGTTGTCATTCTTAACCATATTTGTAATTATAGATGTTCTTGAAATGTTCTTTTAGAACAGATTTAATCTTAGGAGAGAATTTACAAGTCATATCGTTCACCCCCTTCATTTTATAGATCAGGAAACTAAAACCTACACAGGATAATGATTTGCCCAGCACAAATAGTAAGAAGAGGAAAAAAAACAAGCCCACGTTTTCTATCTCTATAACAGGTATTCATTTCCAGTATACTCTGCTGATTTTAATTGATAAAAACAAATCCTATCTTTTTGCTTCAAAAGTAAACAGTGTTGAGAAGTGTGCTAATAAATGTTTAACTGGCTTTCAAGAGGGAAATACACACACGCAATTTTTTTTTTTATTCATTTTTCCAAATTATCCCCTCCCTCCCTCCACTCCCTCCCCCCGATGGCAGGTAATCCCATACATTTTACATGTGTTACAATATAACCTAGATACAATATATGTGTGTAAATACCATTTTCTTGTTGCACATTAATTATTAGCTTCCGAAGGTATAAGTAACCTGGGTAGATAGACAGTAGTGCTAACAATTTACATTCGCTTCCCAGTGTTCCTTCTCTGGGTATAGTCATTTCTGTGCATCATTGATCAACTGGAAGTGAGTTGGATCTTCTTTATGTTGAAGATTTCCACTTCCATCAGAATACATCCTCATACAGTATTGTTGTTGAAGTGTACAGTGATCTTCTGGTTCTGCTCATTTCACTCAGCATCAGTTGATGTAAGTCTCTCCAGGCCTCTCTGTATTCCTCCTGCTGGTCATTTCTTACAGAGCAATAATATTCCATAACCTTCATATACCACAATTTACCCAACCATTCTCCAATTGATGGACATCCATTCAACTTCCAGTTTCTAGCTACAACAAAAAGAGCTGCCACAAACATTTTGGCACATATATGTCCCTTTCCACTCTTTAGTATTTCTTTGGGATATAATCCCAATAACAGCCATGCTGGGTCAAATGGTATGCACAGTTTGACAACTTTTGGGGCATAGTTCCAAATTGCTCTCCAGAATGGCTGGATTCTTTCACAACTCCATCCACACATGCAATTTTTAAGTTTAATGTCCATGATTAACATTGTCTCCATCATTTCCTTAAGTCTGAGACAATCAATAAAAATATTAACCAAGCCCTGAATTGCACTTAATGATTTCCATAATATAAATACACACACTGAAAATTTGGATGGGCTCTGTCCAGCTGGTTCAAGCTAACTCCAAAACACCCCTCATGCTAGTGTTTCATCTCATTTTTCCAGTCAAGATTATCAGAATTAACCAGTCTATGATTCAGATATTTTTGTAGGGGTAAAAACAAAGGTTGTCCTATACCAGATATGCATTTTTACTTGGAGTGCTTATATGAGGACACTTTTCCTTACACCCATGAATAGAATGCTCTGCATCTCATGTCAGAAAGATATAAATATGCAGAGTGGAAGCACATTTTTGGATGTGGCCACTGTAGTAATGTCTTTTGCTTGTCTATGCATGTTTGTTGCAGGAGATTATTTTTCTTTCCTTTTTTTTCCCCCCCAAGGAGAATGGAAATGGAAGAAAGAAATAATAGTTGTTAATTGAAAAAAAATTAATTGAAAAATATTTTTAAAGTAGCTATCACTGGAAATGTTTGGGCAAAGGACAGTTCTGACAGGAATGTGGCAGACAAGATTCTCAACCAGGAAGATTATATTGGATGACCTCTTATTTCTTTTCCAACACTTAAGATTCTAGGATATCTATGAGTCACTGGCATAAGCACTAAACAAAGAATGCCAAGATTTTGAGTGTTAGCCACAATGTGAATGTCACATTACCTTTCACTGCTTCAAGTTCCTATAAAAGATAAAAATACAGCATAATGCAACTCCCCTACAGAGTAATTGGAAGAGCAAGATAATTTAAATTAGCCAAAGTACTTTCCAAATCTAAAATGCTATATAAATGTTCATTACTCATTTATGGGAAAGGACTTGTTTATTTTGTGATTCAGCCTCCATCTGCACAGTTCATTATTTTTGAAGCTTCCAGGATCATTTAGACAACAGTTAGAAGTCATGGTATTTGCATAGATATTTGATTTTTATGTCTGACTTTATTTGCCTACACTTACATACTTAACTACAGGGTTGTCTTTGGAGTCAGGACAACCTGACTTTTTTTGGACTACTTGGGACTACCAGGCTCTTTTACAAAATGTCTTTCATTTAGCCTCTCCTTGGCCCCCAGGAAACTCTTTGGAAAAAAAATTCTTTATTAATACTCTTTTCCATTCAAGTAGAAGCCTTTTCTCATAACAAATAAATATATCCAAGCAAAGAAAATCAACATTGCCCTAAGAATTCATATATAATTGTAATCTATCACATCTCTAAGAAGAAGTGTAAGATATGCTTAATCTTTTGAAGTCATGATGGATTGCAACATTAGTCCAAATTTTAAAGTCTTTCAGGGTTTGTTTCTTCTGATATTATCTTGGTTATCACATAAATTGGCCTGGTTCTGCTCATTTCATTCTGCATTGGTTCATACTAGTCTTTTCACATTTCTTCAAATCTGTCATAATCTTCATTTGTCTTAGTGAAATAAAATTGTTATATTCATATACTAGAATTTGTTCAACTGATCTTCAAATAAGAAGCATTATTTTGTTTCTAGTTTTTTGCCACACACAAAAAGTGGTGCTATAAATACTCTTGTACATATACTTTCCTTTTATCCCTGATCTCTTTCAAGTACATGTCTAACAGCAGTACTGCCAAGTCAAAGGAAAACTATGTAATATAACCTATATCAGATTGCTTGTGGTCTTGGGCAGGGGGAGAAAAGAGAAAAAGGGAGAAAAGAAAATTTGGCATTCAAAATCTTACAAAAATGAATGTTGAAAGCTATTGTTCCATGTAATTAGAAAAATAAAAATATTATTGAATTAAAAAAAAAAAAAGAAAGCTATGTACAACTGAGGAATTGTTTATCTATAGAACCAAATTATCTTCCAAAATGACTGAATCAATTCACAGATCCACCATCAAAGCACCAATGTGTCACTCTTTAGTGACTAGAAATGAACATAGTGCTCCAAATGTGGACTAACAAAGACAAAAACCAAGAAGATTAGTATCTCCCTTTTTCTGAATATATACATACTAATCTCTTAAATGCAACCAAAGATGGCAAGGGTTTTGTTGGTTTGCTTGCTTATTTCCTCTGCCATATCATCTTGTTACAGAATTTCAAAAGAACTCAAAAGTCAAAAGACTTAAATCATCTAAGACAACCTGACTAAGCAAAATCTTTACAAAATCCCCAGCAAGTGACTGAACAGGCTTCTAGTAAAAGAGAAGCTTATGTCTCCAGAAGCTGCCTGAATTTGAGAATAGCTTATTTTGTTAGGAAATTTATTTTTATAAGGAGAAAAAAATCTACCTCTTTATACCTTCTACCTATTACTCCTGGAATAAGTTAAATAAGCTTAGAGACTTTTCACATGAACTACTGTCTGCCATCCTGTTTTTAGCCAATTTATTTTTTGATCCCTTTATGTTGGGCTTTTTAATTTTCTATTAAATCCTATGTCAATCAATTAGGTTTACCATATTAGCCTGTTGAGATCTCTTGGGTACTGAATCTGTATCCAGTGCTCTAGTTAATAAAACTAATGCAATCATAGCTATTAAAGAAGCACAACATCCAGCATTAAGACTATAATAATCTCATTGTGCTATAACCCTGTCACACTACACATGAAGCATTTAGTTCAATACTATGTGCTGAGTTTTAGGAAAAACATTGATAAGCTGGAATGTGTCCAAACTGAAAGAAGAGAATAGGAAGTAATATATTCTCTACCACTAGAATTCTACAAAGATTTAATGGCATAATTTGTAACATAAATTGCAAAGGCAAGTTATGTTCAATTCTGTTTTGGAATGTGGGCAGTTAGGTGGCTCAATGGATAGAGTACCAAGCCTGGAGTCAGGAAGACTCCTCTTCATGAATTCAGATCCAGCTTATTGTGCACCATAATTGTGGAAATATGTATAGAAGAATTGCACATATTTAACATATAATGGATTACTTGCCATCTAGGGAAGGGAGGGAGGAGGAAAACTCCCACAGTATTATCTGTGTGATCCTGGGCCAGTCACTTAACCCTGTTTGCCTCAGTTTCCTCATCTATAAAAATGAGCAACATTCCAGTATCTTTGCCAAGAAAATTTCATGAAACTATTGAACAACAATATGTGTTGGAATAGATCACGTCTGAGGACCCTTCCAATCCTAAGGTTTTATTTTTCTTGTCATTTTCTTACTTAAATCTGTTAAGTACTTGTGTTCTATTCAGCTCTTATTTTTCTTTTGTTTCTGCTTCTGAGATAAAAAGTCTTTAGACTGATCTTCAAAGATAATTTGTCTAAAAGTTATTTTCTTTAGAAGAGGAAGTAAAAGAAAAAAGGAACTGAGTCATTGATGACATGATTACAATGTACCATTATTTTTAACAAGGAATTGATACCCAAGATAAGCAGGAGGTGGTTTTTTTAAAAAGTACCTATTTTCCCTTGATGATCTCATATCATCTGACCCAGATGAACTCTATCCTAAGCCACAGGAAGAATTCTGTAACCACATATATAGTCTACAATCATACTCTGAATTGTACTGGGTGGGGAAGATATTTAGACTGGTAGAAATGGAATCTTATCGCTGTTCCTAATCTTTAGCCTACTCATTGTAGCTACATACTATCATACATTACCATAGTCACCTCCCATTAACTAATACATATACTAAATGTCCTAGAGGAATGAATACTTTAGGAAATTGTAAATGACCACTAGTTTCTCTATTTGTCAGTTGTTTCAGTCATGTCCAACTCTTCCTGATTACATTTTGGGTTTTCTTGGCAAAGATACTGAATGGTTTGCCCTTTCCTTGTGCAGTTTATTTTATAGATGAGGAAAACAAGGCTAACAGATTAAGCTACTAAGCATGTGGGGTCTGGATTTGAACCCAGGTCTTCCAACTCCAGGGCCAACATTCTATTCACTATGTCTGATGACCACTAGGATCCCTTCCAACTCAGATTTGTTGAATCAATATTGAGTATCCTTTATAATAATCTAGAATTTTTAAAACTGGAAGATAATCTGATATCTAATAACTTCAAATTCATGCCGAGGAATCATTTGTTGGCAGACAATGGAGAAGTGAAAATTTTTTATTTTCAAAACGTATGCATTATAATTTTTCAAAATTGACTTTTGCAAAATCTCGTGTTCCAAATTCTTCCCCCTTCCCCCTACCTCTTCCCTTAGACAGCAAGTGATCAACATATGTTTGTGTTTTGTTTTGTTTTGTTTTTTTGCTGAGGCAATTGGGATTAAGTGACTTGCCCAGGGTCACACTGCTAGAAAGTATTAAGTGTCTAAGATCAGATTTGAACTCAGTTCCTCCTGACTTCAGAGGTGTTACTTTATCCACTGCACCACTTAGCTGCCCCTAATCCAATATATGTTAAACATATTAAAATATATGTTAAAGCCAATATATGTATACACATTTATACAATAAAAGATATGCATAGATAATTTTCAACATTCACCCTGCAAGACCTTATGGTTTTTTTCTTCCTTTCCTTCCACCCCCTTTCCTAGCTTGCAAGTAATTCATTATATGTTAAATATGTGCAATTCTTCCATACATATTTCCACAATTATCATGATGCACAAGAAAAATCAGATCAAAAAGGGGAAAAAATGAGAAAGAAAACTAACAAAAAGAGTGAAAATCCTATGCTGTGATCCACACTCACTTCCCACAGTCCTCTTTCTGGATGTAGATGGCTCTCTTCATCCCAAAATCATTGTTGAAAAGAGCCCCGTCTATCAGAATTGATCATCATATAATCTTGTTATTGTTATATACAATGATTTCCTGGTTCTGCTCATTTCACTTAGCATCAGTTCATGTAGGTCTTTCCAGGTCTCCCTGAAATCAGCCTGCTGATCAATTCTTATAGAACAATAATATTCTTGGACATGTATACATATATTGTATTTAATTTATACTTTAACATATGTAACATGTGTTGGTCAACCTGCCATCTGGGGGAGGAGTGGGGGAAAAATTGGAACAAAAGGTTTAGCAATTGTCAGTGCTGTAAAATTACCCATGTATATATCTTGTAAATAAAAAGCTATAATAAAAAAAAAGAACAATAATATTCCACAACATTCATATACCACAATTTATTCAGCCATTCTCCAACTGATGAGCATCCACTCCATTTGTTGCCACTACAAAAAGGGCTGCCACAAACATTTTTGCACATGGGAGTCCCTTTTCCTTTTTTAAGATCTCTTTGGGATATAAGCCCAGTAGTAACACTGCTGGATCAAAGGGCACACACATTTTGATAGCCCTTTGAGCATAGTTCCAAATTGCTCTCCAGAATAGTTTAACTCCACCAACAATGTATCAGTGTCCCAGTTTTTCCACATCCCCTCCAACATTCATCATTATCTTTTCCTGTCATTTTAGGAAATCTGAGAGATGTGTAGTAGTACCTCAAAGTTGTCTTAATTTGCATTTCTCTGATCAATATTGATTTAGAGCACCTTTTCATATGAGTAGCAATAGTTTCAATTTCTTCATCTGAAAATTGTCTGTTCATATCTTTTGAACATTTATATGATATTTTTCTTCAAGCTTTGATCATCTTTGTCTTTGCCTTTTATTACCAGAATTATTTTAATCCTAGTATAATGGGGGATTGATCAGCAAAACCCCTGATCAATTAATGAATCCCTAAATCAACTTGATGAGATTACAGGGGTTAAACTGTTTTAGTCATCTAAGGAACAACTTCAGTAGAAATAGATCTAAGCATTGACACTTTACCAACTGGTCTTCTGAGATTGGGGCTACTTGCTGATGACTGATTAACTAAAACTCAGGAGGATGGACTCTTAATAAAAGAGGCCACTACTTTGTGAGTTATGAAATCCCTTTTCCCTCCTTGTTTTCACTTGCTTATTGGAATTGCTTATTAGAATATGGCAAGAGAGCAAAAGAAGAATTTCTATTTACCTTTCTGCTCAGAGTGTTAGAAAAGGTGGCAATATGTAGGGGAATTCCATGGTAAGTGGCCTGTGCTTGCCTGTGCTTCTCAAGTAAGCTTGAGAAGGAAGAATCTGGACCTCAAGTTCTTGGCCTTTCAGTTTCCTTTTTTTCAGTTATGTCAGAGACTAGAAATCCTGATAATGGGCATTTCTAAGTGGGAGAAACTTCATAAGGTAAAGGAGAAGAAATTCCATAGAGAATTTTCATAGAGGATTTCCATAAAAGATTAGCCTGCAGCTAAAGGAGTAAGGATATGTTGTTACAATGTCACAAGGGTCCAGGAAATTTGGACTGTATCAACATCTTCATAGATTTGCTGTGACTTACTCAAATAATGAAGATTTAACATGAATGGAGAATGTTTATTTAATGATTCCACACAGCATCTTTATCTTGAAGAGAACCAATTAATTCTGAAATATCATTTGAATCATTTTATGTTTATTTGTTCATGGGCTTTGGAAGATTTGGGGATTTTTTGTTTCATTTTATTTTGTTTGTTTCATTTTTTAATCACCTGCATTTTTTTGTAGTGGAGGAAATAAAAGCTGGCCTATAATTAACACCCATTTGAACAATGAATACCTATCATGAGAGACAGAACCTTGTTAACCCACATCTGGGGAAACCTAGTCATTAGACACACCTAAGCTTTATTCAGATTTCTCTAGAGTTTCACTCTGAGGAGGGGACAGTGAGGCAAAGGAAGAAAATAACTCCTTTGTGGTTAACCCCCAACTTTGTTTGAGAAAAGATTCTAGGAAGGTGGGGAGAAGACACAGAGGTAAAGCCTGCATGATGGGTAACACTCTATAGTTACAATAAAGGAATAATGTTCATTTGAAGTCAATCTGATCTCATTTTCTCTGATACACCCCTAAGAAAACAGAAGCTATTTACTTCGTTATCTGAATTATTGTTTTCTCTTTTAGTTCTCAGTAATAATTTAGAGATTTAAAAGGAAGTTCATTTTTAGTTCGTTGACTAGGTTCATATTTACTTTCAGGAACATCTTCCTTCTTTTTCTCTATGCACTATTAATAACCTCTTAAAAGCATTAAAAGGGAGATATTTTAAAATGTTCAGTGCCAAGGGATCAGGGTCCTCCTTTTCCCATGATTTCTGCTATTCTAATGAGTACTAGGCCATATACTCTGTCCTCAAAGCAACATGATCCTGACACAAAAACCTTCCAATAGCTCCTTCCTACCTTATTTATATCCAAGTTTACCGGTGAATTACTTTGATGAGATTGAAGAAATACCAAATGATGAGATTAATGAGAATAATTGCCCCCAAATACTGAGGTTTGGCACCAATGGTGATGAATTCACAATCCCTTTCTCCTTTGTCAAAAGGTAGATTTATTTATGAGAAGAGGTTACAGAAAAAATGAAGAGGTAAAATACGTACCAGGAGTGGTAAATATGTAATAGATTTGGGAGAACATATAGTTATCAAGGAAAGAGGTTTTAATAATTAACAATAGAAAAGATAAGTTCCCCAGTGGAACTCACAACTTTCCAGGAGAAAGGGAATAATACACCATGAGGTGGGAGTATACCATTGAGTGACAGGCTAAATCCATAGAAGAATTTAACACATTAAAAGAGTTAGTTAACTATAAGAAGGAGAAAGACAATATGAGGCATGGGGCAAGAGGGAGACAACAAGGCAGGAGCTATGTTGAGCTAACCCAAAAGGGATTCAACAAGAATGGCATAGATAATAAATCAACAGATTTATTGGGAAAATTTATCCTTGGAGGTTTGACATAACTTGGCTTTCTGATTGGAAGCTCGGTTCCAGAAGACCTCCACCAGGGGTAGGACTGTAAAGTTGAATTTATCCTCAACAATGTCCTTCCCTGCTTGCCTCACGGAATAATCTTATTAGTACCTGAGGCTTTCTCTGCCAACTTACCTAGTGACCCAGGTCCTCATCAACTTGAACAATCATCTATGATCTTTAACTTAATGATAAATAAAGTCCCAATAAAGTGCTGGAATGAAGGTCCAAGAAGGAAAAATGCTAATGCCACTCCACCTTCAACCTCCTCCTTGTATTCTGATATAATCAGGTTTGTATTGGAGCCAAAAAAGTAGTATTTGGCCCTCTAGATGAAGAGGAAAGGTGATGTTGTTTTTATAATGTGGGGAAAAGGTCAAAATCCATCTAATCTTTTCATAATGAAGGTCTACATTTATTTCAGGTTTTCTTTGTTGTTGTTTTTCAGTTATTTCCACTCTTCAGGATAGCATTTAGGATTTTCTCAACAAAGATACTAGAGTAGTTTGTCATTTCCTTCTTCAGCTCATTTTCAAGTGAGAAAATGGAGGCAAACAGGATTCAATAACTTGCCTAGAGTCACACAGCTAGTCTAAGTCCAAATTTGAATCCAAGAAGATGAATCTTCCTGACTCCAGGTCTGGTACTCTATCCACTATGCCATTTAGCTACCCCAAGTCTTCT
The DNA here is from genome assembly GCF_048593235.1 of Sminthopsis crassicaudata. NCBI lineage: Eukaryota > Metazoa > Chordata > Mammalia > Dasyuromorphia > Dasyuridae > Sminthopsis > Sminthopsis crassicaudata. The sequence goes on along the minus strand of NC_133617.1, from coordinate 282,429,976 downwards.
TTCATCCCCACTCATCCCATTATTTAAAAAAAAGCAATGCTTCTGTTGTGCTTCCAGGACATTCTTGGATATAGAAAGTGAGAGAGAAGAGTCAAAGATGATTCAAAAGTTTCAAGCCTAGAAAGAAATTATTCTAATTCCCACATTAAAATTATTATATTAACTTAAAGTTTTATTTCCTAACTGGTTTTGCTTCTCTGTAAAAATCTTCTTACCTTGATGGGTTCACACATTTAAGTCAAAACCATCTCACAGAGAATTGATTTATATGGTAATCAAAAAGATAGAGCTGGGACTTTCCCAAAGGAAATGGAACAGAAATTTTGTTAGTGAGAAGAGAAAAGTCTTTAGTATTGAATGCTGCATATAGACATAAAGGGGAAGGATAATGAAGAAAAAACATAAAATCTGAGCATCTTTTTCTTCAGTATTAGCCAGGAGGGTTAGCCTTGTGTAATAGATAGTTAGCTGGAGTCAAAGAGACTTGACTCTGATACATACAAGCTGTATTGTGCAAGACATTTAACTTCTCTATAACCAAGACTATAAATTGAAAAGAAAGTGGCAGCTAGTATCAGTAAAGGGGGATTTCTTATCCAAGATTTCCCCAAATCAGTGAAACTACAGGTCTGTTCATCAGGAAGTTACATGATCCTCATGGAGTTTCCCTCATATATGCAGAACTTGGACAACAGCTTTCTTTAAGTCAATGACTTGCTTCATTCACATGATGAAGTGGCCTTACTTCTTACCAAGAATAATTCCTCTACTTGTTCAAATGATTCTATTCTATCCCATCTCCACCACTGGATTGTCCCCTTTGTCATTCCCATCCTTTCACATATTTTCATTCTGTCTACTAACTCATTTTCTACTGTCTATAAATATACCTAAGTCTTCCCCAACCTGAAAAAAAAAAAAAACAACCTTCAATTGATCCTTCTATCTTCAGCACTGTCTTGTGTCATTTTTGTCACTAAACTCCTTTAAAAGCTCATCCAGAACAAATTGTTTCTACTTTTTCTCCTCTCATTCTCTTCTTAACTCCTGCAGCCTAATTTTTTACTTAAGATTCCACAAACACATATTTCTACAAAGTTGTTAATGATTCTAATTGCCAAATCTACAGCCTGTTCTTAATCTTCATTCTTTAAGATCTCTGCAGCCTTTGACAGTATTGATCATTCTATTTTTGATACTCTCTACTTCCTAATTTTGGGGGGTACCTCTCTCTCCCCTAATTTTTCTCTTACCAGTCTACCATTCCTTCTCTGTCTTCTTTGCTATATTTTCTTCCAGATCATGCCTTCTAATAGTAGGTATCCTTCAGAGGTCTATCCTGGCCACTCTCTTCTCCCTCTATACTACTTCATTCGGAGGTCTCAGTTTCCAAGGAGTCCAGAATCTCTATGCTGATGATTCTCAAATCTGTCTATCCTGTACCAAAATCTCTGCTATTTTTTTATCTTGTGCCTCCAACAGTCTTTTAGATATCTCTAAGTGGATGTCCAGTAGACATTTTAAACTCAATATGTCTAATATGGAACTTCTTATTTTCCCCTCCTGGCTGTTCCACAAAAAGAAACTCCATTTCTCAACATAACAAACCAAGTGATGAAGGGAGGCAAAAAGAAATTTGTAAATGAGATACTGAAATAGAGCCTATGACAATGTTAGCTCTCAGAGCTCCAGTCATTTCTCTAAGTTTGAGCAAAAGTGTGGAGGGTAGGATGTCTATGAGCCCAGGATAATGACAATGTGAATCAGGAGGGAGCAGCTATTGAATAATGCCAAGGACTGGAACACATGCCAACTTCTGGCCAAATCAAGTAAAATTAAAAGGTGATGCATGTACAAAAATGTTTGTGGCAGCCCTTTTTGTAATGACAAGAAACTGGAAACTGAGTGAATGTCCATCAGTTGGAGAATGACTAAATAAGTTATGGTATATGAATGTTATAAAACATTATTGTTCTATAAGAAACAATCAGCAGGATGATTTTCAGAAAGGCCTGGAGAGAGACTTACATGAACTGATGCTGAGTGAACTGAGCAGGTCCATGAGATCATTGTAGACAGCAAGAGCAAGATTATATGATGACCAATTCTGATGGATTTGACTCTTTTAAACAGTGGGGTGATTCAGGACAGTTCCAATAATCTTGTGATGAAGAAAACCATCTGTACCCAGAGAGAGAACTGTAGGAACTGAGTATGGATCACAACATAGTATTTTCACTCTTTTTGTTGTTGTTTGCTTTCATTTTGTTTCCTTTCTAATTTTTTGTCCTTTTTGTGCAGCATGATAATTGTGGAAATATGTATGGAAGAATTGCACATATTTAACATATATTGGATTACTTGCCATCTAGGGAAAGGGGTGGGGAGAAAAAAAAATTTGGAACACAAGGTTTTGCAGGGGTGAGAATTATCTATGTATATGTTTTGAAAATAAAAAGCTTTAATAAAATATTAAAAGGTGGTAATTATAATATTTGAAGTTGTCTTAGTCTGATAAGGAAAGAGAAGAAAGTAGACAGCTAAATGGTATAGTCAGTAGGGCACTTGACCTAGAATTTTAAAAACCTAAGTTCAAATGTAGCCTCAGACACTTATTAGCTGTATGATCCTGGATCCTTCTGCTTACCTTGGTCTCTTTAGTGGTAAAATAGGGATAATAACAGTACCTACCTCTCAAGTTTGTTATGAAGATCAAATGAGATAATATTGTAAAGTAGGTGCTATACAATTGCTTATTCTATAATGTTACATTCTAAATAGTTTAGCTTCATAAAACTTCTATATTTCACCTACAGTTACTTCTGAAATATACTAATTCATATATGTAAATATATATATTAACTTTAATATAATAATGTATAATATATATGTAATAAATACTGAAAAATATATATTACATTAACCTTTTTCTCCCTCAAGTTTTGTCTAGTACTTGGTGATTCTTTTGACGTTAGAGCTTCTGAATCTAACAGCAGTCAAAGCTGAGGAACCATATTAAGCAAAAGTAAATTCAGACTCTGACCTGCACTGGCATAATGAATTAAATTATGCAGCACCAGAAAGAAAGGGCTGGACTCTCTAGCAATGCTGAGTGCTTTCATCTTGTAGCAAAAGCTTAATATATGATAGCACTATAAATGAAGAGAATTGCATAGATCCTTAGGGGAGATTTGGCTTCCTGAGAAGCAAGAAAGTTATTTTGATTGTTTACCCTATTAAATATTTGTCCTTGGCATTTTCTAATGGTTAAAATAAAGTCTATCTTATATTCAATGGACAATTTTGTTGGAGGGTTTTTAATTGACTGCTTGCACAAAAGCTGAAGACTTTTTGATTGTTCAGACCTAGACATGATGATATTCCCAATGGAAACTTCTGTTTGGGGAAAAAGCCAAAAGAGACTTCAGCAAAAACTTCCTGAGTCTGAAATGAATCTGTATGAACAAAGAACTACAGTTCTGAGTCATAGATCGATTAAAAATATGTACTCAATGTTTTACTTTGTGTATATGATATGTATTTGTATATATACATATATGCACATGTAATTATCTATTATACTAGATAATAATTGAGGAATTTTCAATTAGAAGAGGGTCATGGTCAAGTATGTATGTATGTATATATACATATGTGAAATATTGTGAATGGGAATGTATACATATGTTTGTATATGTGTACATACATATAGTGAGGAAAAGCAGGGGCCCCTCTGAGCTAATCTTTCAACTGGACACACACTTTTAGGTTGGATCCCCCAGGAAGCAGCTTATTATAACTGCCCTCTAGGAGTAACCTTAAAGAGCTGGGATTTTTGGCTTCTGAACCCCCACTACTATCCATTAGCAACCAACTAATTAACAGCATTAGTTTTGATAGTTAAGATTTACAGAGAAGGTATAGCAAAAATAGTAAATTCAAAACATTTATTAAGATACCAAACACAGTGCTAGGCATTGAGGGTCAATAATTTTTTTTTACAATTTGTAGTGTTGGTCTTGGGGCACTGAAAGGTTAAAGGAATTGTTCAGGATCACAAAATCATTATGTATCAGAAATGGGACTCTGAAACCAACCCTCTAACACTACCCAATGCTGCTTTTCATCTAGATATCACATGAGATAGAAATACTGATGTAGCTATAGATCTTATATGTCTGAAAAAGGAGATAAAACAGTTATATACTGAGAATAAGGAACATAGTAGATGAACCACCTAAATTTTTGACTAATATCCACTGTATGTAAAAATCCAAGGGAATGTTTTCATTGTGTTGAGAAACTCCTCTAGGAGAAGTTTGTAAGAAGATGAGAAAGGATGGAAGGATTGAAATTTGCAGTGTTGGAGGGAATATATATCATGACAAGATCAGAGAGTCATAGAACGATCAAAGTAGTATATTTTGTTAATTAACATTTTGAAATATGAAAACATGTAAATTGGTGCTTTCAGAATGTCCAGGTTAATAATGGTGGGACATTACACCAACAATTACACAATAATTTGCTTTCAGAATGTCCAGGTTAATAATGGTGGGACATTACACCAACAATTACACAATAATTTGCTGACATACTTAACTGTCCCTTAAAATGATGACTAACAATGACAATACTCCAACTTAGAATTTGAAAGAAATAAATTTAGAGCTGAACTTCAGTTGTCACACATGTTTTGCCCTATGGTTTTCACCAAGTTTCTCAGTGTCGGTTCTATCATGTCTATAATTATGAAACAAGATATAGAGGAAATAGTCCTAACCTCTTGATAATAGGACCTAAATTCCAAATTTGGTTCTGCTTCTTGCCAGTTGTATGACCCTGTAAAAAAAATCATTTAACTCTCTGAACCTCAGTTCTCCCATTTTTAAAATGAAAGGTTTGGGCCAGATTTTGGATTTTTCAATTTCTCTCAAGACTTATACTGAGGACTTTCAGGAGTCAGCTATCCCAAACTAGAACTCAACAAAACTTTATAGTAGGCAAAATTGGCAGTTCAAAGAATCTCACTTCTTCTGTAGTGTCACCACCTCCTCTACCTGACATATGCATTTCATCTCTCACTTCCCCTCACCTTTATTTTGTGCCTCATCTCCCTAAGGCCTAGCTCTCAACTATCAGCTGATAAATAGCATTGGGTAGTGTTAGAGGGTTGGTTTCAGAGTAAGGAAGACCTGGCTCTCAAGTTTTTTGCATATTGCAACTGTCTTCATTAAGTTGCTAAGTGATATCTGTTCAAAGTGTTATTCCCTCCCTCCTCCACCTGTATTTTTTTAAAAGATCCATTGGAGTTAAGACCAGCTAAGTGATACAGTGGATAGATAGAGTACTGTACCTGATTGAGTCAGGAATACCTGAGTTCAAATCCAGTCTCAGACACTTACTAGCTGTATAGCCATGGGCAAGGTACTTACAACTGTCTCAGTTTACTCATCCGTAAAATGAGATGGGAAAGTAAATGGCAAACTACTGTAGCATCTTTGCCAAGAAAACCCCAAATAGAGTTTAGACATAACTGAATAACAACAAAATTAAAGACCAAAAATTTTCAGGACCTAGGCAAAAAACTCTTTAAGAATTGAAATCCTTATTATTATCTTACAACTAAAATGTTGGTTTGACTATAGATGAGTATTTTAGTATAACATTGACTGATTTGACCCCCAGAAGGCCAGATGTGTTCAATTTCATGTCTCCCCCTAGATCCTCTTTTAACTTCAGGAGGTTTAGAAGGCATTTAGTGTCTCTGTCATAAGCTTAAATGCGCCACTAATTATGTTCACTAGTTTAGAGGGTTCCCAAGCAGCTCAGTTCCACTTAACTACTTAATAGATCAACTTTTGAAAAAAAAATTCATTTAAAAAGGATAGCAAGAATAAGTATATAAACATCCATCCTTTAACATATGGCATAATCTTTCTCTTCACTCCCTATCTCTGAAAAGAGAAGGGGGATTATGTTCCCAATTTAACTCAGTTTCTATATAGCATGATCCTACAACGTTCTGTGTCTGCAATCATGATCCAAGGTCCCCCTAACTCACACTTCTAAGTCTATGGATTCCATCCACTGTCTGCCAAAAACTGAAAAAGGAAATAAATCCAAACCTATTTTTTCAGGCCACAATCCTAAGATCTATCCCAGATTTGAGGAGAGAGTTGTACACATACTGTTATTTTGCCTTCTTAATAAATTCATTTTTTTCCCCCGAGGCTGGGGTTAAGTGACTTGCCCAGGGTCACACAGCTAGGAAGTGTTAAGTGTCTGAGACTAGATTTGAACTTGGGTCCTCCTGAATTCAGGGCTGGTTCTCTATCCACTGCGCCACCCAGCTGCCCCCATAAATTCATTTTTTAAAAGCTAATTTCTGGCTGACAGATTATTAATGGTGAATACATCAGTCAGTAAATAAACATTACATACCTACTATGTTCCCAGCATCATACTAAGTGCTAAGCATACAGACAAAGGCAAAAGATAGTGTCTTATTCCCCCAAGGAGCTCACAGTCTAATGGGGGAAAAACATGCAAACAACTTTATACAAACTATATTCTGACTAAGTGAGAAATTGTTGTTATTGTTGTTGTTGTTTGTCTTTTATTCTAGATAAGGACCAAGACATCAGGGAAGTGGTGCTATGACGTGCAAGTGAATTGGATTTAAGTGAGGGAGGGCTGGGCAAGGTCACCTACCTCACCTGGGTCCAATGACAAAACATAGATCAGGATTAGATGCAGGGGGAGATCTTGGCCTTTCAACAGGTCTCAATTTGACTGAAGAAATGCCCAATTAGTGAGTAAGGCTAGGTAAGAAGTGAGGCAGAGAATGGTCTCTTTTACTCAGTCAAAAACAAACAAACAAACAAACCCTCTCTCTCTACACATACACATATGAACACACATATATACTATATTTACATGTGTGTTTACATGTATGCATATGTACTCATATGTATGTGGATATATATAACTACATATGTATGTATGTATGTATGTATGTATGTATGTATGTATGTATTATCAATCTGGGAGGGAAAGACCCTCAGGGTTTTGAAAATAATCAACTGAGTAAAGACACTAGGATTAAAGGAGATTGAGAAAAGCTTCCTCCAGAAGGAAGGATTTTTAGGTAGAACTTGGAAGAAGCTAGGAGACAAAGATCAGAGGACAAAATACCAGGAATTTTTCTCGCAGAAGATGGCATTTGAGCTGAACCTTGAAGGAAGCAAAAGATTCTGGAAGGCAGAGGTGAGGAAAGAGTTTATACTAGTTTGTGCAATGGCACAAGATCATAGATGACAGATTTAGAACCGGAGGTCATCTAGTCCAACATTTTCATTATATAGATTAACAAATCGAGGCTCAAGAGAGTTTAACTGGTTTGCCCAGAGTCATATAGTCAGTAAGTAGTAGAGGCAAGATTTGAATCCAGATTTTCTTGACTTCAACACTCTAAGAACTAGACCACACTGTCTGTCTAATATAGTATCCTGTGTGAGGAACAGCAATTAGACCAATCTGTCTGGGACATCTTAGTATATGGCAGGAAGTAATACATAAGAGGGACGTAAAGCAGAAAGATGCCATAAAATGCCATAAAATAACACACATTCTGACATACAGTCTCACATACATACACACCACCAAGAAAGCCACAGTCTTTAAGGGGGTTTTTCCTTGCTAAATTTTGATATAGGTACTATCTCCTTGCAGCTTTTAAAAAAAATAAAAGCCCATAAAATTAAAGATTAAACTAAAGAAATAAAGATATTAAAATGTCAACTGAAAAAGAAAAAGTCACTTGTATTTAAATTTTCAATGATTGTTATCAATAGTAGGAAAAAACAAAGAATCATTTTATGCTAGGTACTTGAGCTAGATGCTGGGGATACAAGGACAAAAATGAAACATTTTTTTTGAAGAAAACAATATGTACAAAGATATATACAAAATATATACAAAGTAATTGGTTGGGGATGGAACAGAAAAGCAGGGATGGTGTCAGGGCTCTATATCAGAGAATTAGTAAAGGGACTTAAGATTTTCTAGAGGAAGAGGTGAGAGACTATGTATGTCCAGAGGCAGGAAATGGGAACGTCACACAGGGGAAATGCCAGGCAGGCCAATTGGCTGGACCATAAAGTAAGTGAAGGAGAAGAATGTGAAATGAGTGGGTGAGTAAGATAATGTGAAATCAGGCTGGAGACAGAGGTTGGAGCCAGATAATGAAGGGGTTGTATTTAATTTTTACTTTTAAATATAAAATAAAACAAGCATTTCCATATAAACAATGGAGCAGAACAGAATTATATATGAAACTGTGAATCTCCATTAAATAAAGCTTGCTTTTCTTTTTAAGTATATAATTAATTAATATGATAAATTCAATGTATAACTTTCAAAGCTTTTCTGCTTGTTTGTGATTCCTTCTGGCTTTTCCTCTATTCTCTACTCTTTGGGAGGATAGGGAGAACCATATCTGAAGCACTCTCTCCCTACAAATCAAAAAAATTTTTAAAAATTAGTCATAATAAATAGGTAAAATCATGCAAAACAAATCCCCCCATTGGCTGTGCTCAAAAATGTATGCCTCTTTTTGCATCTTGAGTCCATCAATCTCTGTATAAGGAAATGAGTAGCATGATTAATCTTGCTAGAGTTATATTTGATCATTTCCTTGCAAAAGGTTTTAAAGACCAGACAGAAGAGTTTTATATTCTGTTCCAAAAGTAATAGGGAGCCCCTGGAACTTTTGGAATGAGCAATGACATGTTCAGATTTGTTTTAGAAATGTCACTTTGGGGCAGCTAGGATGGTAGTCTTTTAAGAGACTATTGCAACAGACCAGAAGAAAAAGGATGAAACTCTGAATTAGGATTTAGTGAAAAAGATTGAACTTTTTGGTCTCTTGTCATATATTTGTATGTTGTATATATATATATATATATATATATATATATATATATATATATATGTGTGTGTGTGTGTGTGTGTATGTATATATATATGTATGTATATATATGTATATATATGCCATGTACATTTAGATATATATGTATGTGTATATATGTACTTATATACATATATGTATGTCTATTCAGAGGCTTATTGTTGTTGTTCACTCATTCAAGCCATATCTAATTCTTTGTGACCTCATGAACCATGACAGGCCCTTCTATCCACCACTGTTTCTTGAAGTTTGGTCAAGTTCATGTTAATTGGATATTTTTAAAAATAATATTTATTTTTTCCCAATTACATGTAAAAATAATTTTAAACTTTTTTTATGCTTTATGTTCCAAACAGTCTCCCTCTCTCCCTCCCTCTATTGTCCCCTTTCTGAGATGGTAATTTGATATAAGTTATATATGTACAATTATGCAAAACATATGTTCATATTCATCATGTTGTGAAAGAAAACTAAACTAAACACACATATAAAATAAAGTGAAAAGTGGTATGCTTCAATCTGCATTCCATATTTGTTGTTTCCATGACATTATGTGTCCATCTTTTTCTCTTCTATCCCCTTTTCCTTTTGCTTTCAATCTTTCCCAAAATCAGGTCCTTTTCCAATGACTCCTGTCTTTTTTCATTATGTGGCCAAAGTATTCAAGCTTCAGCTTCAATATTTGATCTTCCTGTGAATAATTTGAATTAATTTCATTAAGTATTGACTTATTTGGTCTCCTTGCTGTCCAAGAGACACTCAAAAGTTTTCTCCAGCACTATAATATGAAAGCATTCATTCTGTGTCACTCAGCATCCCTTCCATTACTCAGTCATACATTATTACCAAAATAACCATAGTTTTGACTATATAGTTATTTATCAACAAGGTGATATCTCTGCTATCCAGATTTACCAAAGCTTTCTTTCCAAAGAGAAAGCATCTTTTGATTTCATGCTTGCAATGATCTTGGAGCCCAAGAATATAAAATCTGACACTGCTTCCATTTCTTATTTCTATATTTGCCAGGAATTGATGGGACCAGTTGCCAACATCTTAGTTTTTTATGTTACTCTTCAAGCCAGTTTTTGCACTCTCCTCTTTCACCCTCATTAAGAAGCTTCTTAATTCTTCACTTTCTGACATCAGATATATCTATATATCTGAAAGTGTTGCTATTTCTCCCAATAACTTTAATTTCAGCTTTTGATTCATCCAACCTGGCATTTCACATGGTCTACTTTGTATATAAGTTAAATGAGTAAGATGACAACAAACAGCCTTATAATATTCCTTTTTCCTGAATGGATGCCCATTAGTTGGAGAATGGCTGTGTTATGGAATATTATTGTTCTATAAGAAATAATCATCAGGATGACTTTAGAGAGGCGTGGAAAGACTTACATGAATTGATGCTAAGCAAAATGAGCAGAACTAGGAGAACATTATACATAGCAGCAGCAAGATTATACAATGATGAGTTCTAATAGTCATGGCTCTCTTCAACAGAGATGATTCAGGCTAGCTCCAATGGTTGTGTGATGAAGAGAGCCATCTACAACCAGAGAGAGGACTGTTGTTGAAATCCATAGTCAACAGTTTTGGTGTAGTGCATGAAGCAGAAGTAGATGCTTTTTCTAGAACTCCTTTCTTTTTCCATAATTGAGCAATTTGGTTTCTAATTTTACTCTGCCTCTTTGAAAACCAGCCTGCTCTTCTGGTAATATTCAATTCACATATTGCTGAAACATAACCTTGCTGGCATGTGAAATGAGCACAATTATTTGGTAATTTGAACATTGGCTTTGCATTTTTTAGAATTGGGATACAAAAATTTAAAGACCAATGTTTTTCAAATTTGCTAGAATATTGAGTATGATATTTTAACAGCAATAATTTTTAGTATTCTAAATAGCTCAGTTGGAATCCATCACAATTACTAGTCTTCTAGTTAGCAGTGTTTCCAAAGGCTCTTATTCTCCAGGATATTTGGCTCTACATCAGTAACTATACCATTGTGATTATTGGTGTTGTCAAGATCTTTCTTGTCTGGTTCTTTTATGTATTCTTACCATATCTTCTCAATCTCTTCTGCTTTGGCTAACTTTCTGTAATTTTTGGTTTTTATCATGCTCATTTTGGCATGAAATATATCTTGATATATCTAATTTTCTTGAAGAGATCTCTTATCTTTTCCATTCTATTTTTTTCCTTCTATTTCTTTGAATTACTCATTTAAGAAAATCTTATCTCTCCTCACTATTCTCTGGAGTTCTGCATTTAGTTGTGTATATTTTTTCCTTTCTTCTTTAACTTTTGCTGCCCTATCCTGAGATATTTGTAAAATCTCATCAGATAAGCATTTTGCTTTCTTGCTCTTTTTTTCTTTGGGATATTTCTTGTTACTACCTTCTAAATAATTTTGTGAACCTCTGTCCACAGTTTTTCAGGTACTCTATTAAATTTAATCCTTTAAATCTATTCCAGTTCATATTCATAAAGGATGTAATAGATGATGTTTGTATGATCTGATGGTTTTCTCTACTTTCTTCAATTTCAATGTATGTTATGCAATACTCATGATCTGAGTCACATTCAACTCTGGATCTTATTTCAATTTACTGCATAGTTTCTCCACCTTTGGCTGCAAAGTACACAATCAATTATTGAAAAAAAGATTTAAGAGCAGCTAGGTGATGCAGTAGGTAGAGCACCAGCCCTGAAAGTCAGGAGGACTTGAGTTCAAATTTGACCTCAGACACAACACTTCTATCTCTGTGAACCCTGGGCAAGTCACTTAACCCCAATTGCCTCAGCAAAAAAAGAAGGAAGAAAGAGATTTTTTTAATGACCAGAGTCATCTTGATAAACTCTATTAATCTCTGCCATATTTTATTTTGTATTACAAGGCCAAATTTGCTTGTTATTTCTGATTACCTATTTTAGCATTCTAATCCCCTTTAATAAATGTGACATCTTTTTTGGTGTTATTACTAGCTGATTACATTATAGTGATGTTGAATGGTTTGCCTTTAGATTTAAAATATCATTTGATCATTTTTGAGATTATACCCCAGTATTGTTTTTCTCATCCTTTTATTGACTCTGAGGGCTGCTTCATTTCTTCTAAGGGATTTTTGCCCACAAGAGCATATTTAATGATTACTTGAATCAAATTCATTCATTCCTGAGATATAGTATGATTTTGAAAGTTTTTGGTAAAGTGCTTTAAACTTTTCAGTGGAAAAGTACTTTGTAGTCTGACCCCTCAAATTTTTTTTAATTAACAAAAAAGCCAGATTTTTCTATGGAAATTTCTACTCTTCTTTCCTTTTTTTAATTTGACAACATCCACAGAAACTATTTTTTAAATGAAGGAATATGATGCTTTGCATTTTTGTTGGTGTATACAAGAATTCAAATAGGAACTTTTCAGATTTTCCAGTAGTAGTTCTTCAAAGAAATCTCAACCTAAAGTTGTGTTCATAGAATTCTGATTAGGGGGCTAAAGAAATGAATTTGAATTTATAATTTCAAATTGCTCATTTCTGATCTAATAATGATCTTTAAGATATACTTTTTTTTTTTTTTTTGGTTTGTAAGTGAATTCAATTTTATCTTAAACATTTTAGATTGAGCTCATTACCTTTGTTTTTTATAAACCTAATAACTTCTTTTCCTTATTGTTATGTTTTCTAAGGAAAGAAACTAAAATGATGATGGCAAAAAGAATTTTCAAAGAGTTCTATGACAATGTCATGAACGAAACAAGAATGAGTGCTTTGCTGATTTCCCTAAGACTGGGAAAGAATGGGCAATTGAGTTTTATTGTAAAGGAGAAGGAATTAAAGAAAGGAGATAAAGGAACAGATTTTTTTTCCCCCATTTGTCCCTCTAGTTATTCACAAGAGAGCAGGAAAAAAAAAAAACCCAAAGCTCATAATTTTAAAACAAATTGTGCTAGGTAGTACAATTTTCTGTCTGTGGTTAATAACTTCAACATAGAATGGTTGTTCATGGATCATCATGGAAATCCCCAGTATGAACTGACTGTGAACTCAATGCTGGATTGAAGATTAATTTAAAAGAAGAAGTAAGGAAGGGGGTGAGAGCAGGACATGAATTCTTGGGGGGGAAAAAAACAGCTAAAATAAGCATTTTTTTAAGCACTAAGAAAATCCCCAAGTTTAAATGTTCTTTTAGACAGAATTTTTTGAAGGTATGCAGTGAAATAGGAAGCATTGAAGTGAAGTAAATCATATATAGTTATTCTAAAAATAGCATTAGCTGCATTGTTGATGGAATTGTATACTGATACAGCCATTCTAGAGAGCAATTTGGAACTATGCCCAAAAGACTATAAAATTGTTCATATCTTTTGATCCAACAATGTTATTACTGGATCTGTATACAAAAGAAATTATAAATAAAAGGGGAAAGTAGCCATATGGACAAAGATGTTTAAAGCAGTTTTCTTTGTGGTGGCAAGGAATTGGAAATTGAGTGGATGCTCATCAATTGGGGGATGACTGTGAGGGTATATAAATGTAATGGAATATTATTGTTCCATAAGAAATGATGAGCAGGCTGATTTTATAAAAGCCTGAAAAGACTTAGATGAACCAACGCTGACTGAAGTGAGCAAAATCAGAAGAACATTGTACAAAAAGCAAGATTATGTGATGATCAACTATGATAGACTTTTGTCTTCTCAAGCAATACAATGATCTAAGATAATTCCAATAGACTTGGGATGGAAAATGCCGTCCACATCCAGAAAGAGAACTATAAAGACTGGATGTACATGAAAGCATATTATTTTTACCTTTTTGTTTGCTTGTTTGCTTTCTCTTTGTCATGGTTTTTCCCTTTTGTTTTAATTTTTCTTTTACAACATGACTAATATGGAAATATGTTTAAAAGGACCACACATATTTAACCTATGCCAGATTGCTTTGTCTTGGGGAAGGAGGGAGTAAGGAAGGGAAAGAGAAAAATTCAGAGCTCAAAATTTTACAGAAATGAAAGTTGTCAACTATCTTTACATGTAATTAAAAAAAAATACTAATGAGAAAAAAATTGTCATTGGCAAAAAGATGTATGAAAAAAACTACACTGAAAATCATACAAGAAGACATCTAAAGAAAGATGGCAAAAGAACTACTTAAAGATGGAAGAAAATGGGAAAAGGCATTTAATTGCAAAAGAAAATTTACTATTAATCAAACAAAAGTAGTTGTCAAGTACAAAAGATACTTATTTTTATAACATAAATTTATGTGTAATCCATCAGCCAGCAAGCATTTGTTAAGAGTGCCCAGAATTATGCCAGGCTATGGGGGATAGTGAATATTATATATATGCCTAGCACTGCCAGTTTCTGAGAAATACAAAAATAAAAAGATATGGCTTATCCCAAGGAATCGGCATTCTTTCAAGGGAGGAATGGCTATACATATAAGTAAAGAATAATTTGAAAGTAGATATAGAATAAGTAGATATAAAATAATTTAAGGCCAGATGGAAAGATATTGGTAAAATCAGAAAAATCCTCATGTTCCAAAGAAATAGAATGGGAGAAAATTATAACATATAAAACAGATGAAAAAAATAACAGTAACAACTTGATATCAAAAATATACAAGGAACCATTAGCATTTTTAATTCTCTCTCTACAATGAATAAATGGACAAAGGATTTGAGCAGGCAATTTTCAAAAGAGGAAGAGATTGCTAATAAGGCAGACTATCTCACTGATACTTTAAAGAGATGCAAATTTGAATAATCAAAAAGGGACACTTATTTGCTTCTAGCAGAATTTCAAATTTGTGGTGTTAAGGCCCTGTTGGATTTTTTAAAAAATAAATCTGACACTATGATGCACTTATCAAAAATAATCATGCTCTTTGACTCATCAATTTTATTATTGGAAATATATATGAAATTGTTGTGTTTGGGTTTTGTTGTCATTGTTGTCTTAGAGAACTATCTTTTAGATGTCCATAACAAGCAGTATTTGTAATTGCAAAAACCTAAAAATAACCTAAATGGCTAGCAATTGAGACCATACTACTTAAGTTAATGGTACAAAAACATATACAAGTAAGATTGGTATAGTAGGTAGAGAGCAGGCCCTGGAGTTAGGAAAACCTATATTGAAATCCTACCTCTGACAAATAAAAGCTGTATAATCAAGAGTAACTAACCTCTTAATTCAAAGCTTCTTAAACTGTGTGTCACAACCCCATAGGGAGTTACATAAATGAATGTGGGGGTCATAGAAAAATTTGACAACTGTAAAACTGTAATGAAATATTTCACCAAAATTTAACTGTTTATAGAAAAATAAACAAGCACATTCATCTCATTAGTATGCAAACTTGCTTTCATTTTTAATTAATAGAAAAATTATGTATATACCAAATAATTATTTTAAAATAAATTTCTTTATGATTAATTGTCAGTAAATGTTTGATTTATATACCTATTTTAGATACCTAAAGTGGAGTAAAAATTTCTCAGGCAAAAAGGGGTCTTGAGTAGAAAAAGTTTAAGAAGGCCTGTTGTAGTGTACCTCCATACAAAAAATAAATCTGACACTATGATGCACTTGTCAAAAATAATCATGCTCTTTGACTCAACAATTTTATTGTTGGAAATATATATGAAATTGTTGTGTTTGGGTTTTGTTTCCATACAAACAACTGTCTAATGAGTTGCATATCTGCAAGTGGAAGGAGTTTCTTTACTACTCCACCCTAATCACAGATACAAAAACAAAAACAAAAACAAAACAAAACAAAACAAAACAAAAACTATTAATGTTATGGAAAACTGAAAGGCTTGGTACACTGAATAGAGGAACAACTTTGGAGACAGAAAATTTTAAGTTTAAGTCAGATCTCTGACAACTACTGGTTGTATGATCCTTTCACCTCTCAAAATAGTTGTGTTTTGATTAATTCTAATGAAATAGAGAACTATAATACAATTGAGGCAAATATGAAAAATATGTTTTAAATCTAAAAAAAATCTTCATGAAATAAAGTAAAGCTCTTGGTTAGTTTTTGTTGTTTTTTAACAGAAAAAAAAAAAAAAAAAAAAAAAACAAAGTATACATAAAGTATACCAGAGGCAAAATGAATGACAAGGAAAGAAAAAAAACAATTCTAATTTTTTAAAAGGTTGGTCATATTACCTAAGGGAAGGATAACTTATGAATAGATTTTTTTGCTCCATTCATATCCACAAAATATCAGGAGAACTAGATCAATGATATCAAACTCAAACAGAAACAGAATCACTAATTCATACATAAGGATGTGAGACACAAATTTACTTAGTTTTCAAAAATTAATATTTGATATTTTATTTAACATTAATAATTAATATTAATAACACTATTATTAAGTTTTATTATATTTGGGGACATCTAGGTAGCTCACTGGATTGAGACTCATTTTCCTGAATTCAAATCTAGCCTCAGACACTTTCTAGCTGCATGACTTTAAGCAAGGCATTTTACCTGTTTTGCCAAAAACAAATGAATAAGTTCCATTTTTATACATTTTATTAAATATTTCCTAAAGACCTTTTTTGGGGGTGAGACTGTTAGAGTTAAGTGGCTTGCCCACAGTAACATAACTAGTAAGTGTCAAGTGTCTGAGGTTCTCCTGACTACAAGTCCATGCTCTATCTGCTATGACACCTCGTTGCCCCTCCTAATGACTTTTAAATCTAGTCTGGATGCACTTGGGGTTATGTGATTCTTCCAAACATGTTGTATGGACCCATTGTGGCAAAAGGAGAACATGGAGAAGAGTCAGCTAAGAGGATTGTCGTTTGCATTACTAGATGAGGCACATTGACTTTTTTTTTTAAGTCATACATCATATTTTATTGCAATGTGTAGAAATGTACTTCTGCCCACCACACCTGAGTTATAAAGCAGCTTCAATTACTTGTATTGATATTTAATATTAAGTTCATAATACTACTGGCTGTGTGATCCTGTACATATCTTTCACTTTCATTCACTTGCACATTTGATGTTTTGTTAAAAAAAAAAAAAAAAAAAAAAAAAGAAGATACAAGCCCATTTTCACACATGAAAAAGTTTTAAACTAATACCTAATATTTTTTAAAGCTATTAAGCTCTCATAACTAGAAGAAAATGTCATCAAAAAATATATATATATATATGTATGTATATATGTATGTATATGTGTGTGATTTAGAGAAGCCAAGTCATTTCTGAATCTTTCATGCTTCCTTAAAATGCAAAGTTCATTGGAGAAGTTAGATAGCCCTCCTCTTTAGTGAGGTATGGCTCTCTAGGAACCTATCTAATCTTCCAAATTTACACTAGTACAGTGGTTACATTTTGAAGAAAAAAGAACATAGTTTTGAAATATTTTTCACCCAGTCTTACCTATCACATGTAAGTATTATTTTAAAGGCAAAAAATATGAATTAAAGAGCTTTCGAGATATCTAAAAGTCATTTCAGACTTTAGGGTCTGTATAATTTCAAATAGGAGTCTAATAATCTTTTTTTCTTTAATGTTTGAATTTAACATAGTAATTCCAAAATTGATGTCTTTTTGTACCCACTTCTAAACTTCTTCTTTTCGATGTATTTTTTAAAGATTCACAATAGAATTTTTTCTATTGTTAATTTTTTTATAATTATCATTAAGTCCCAACATTTCCCCCATTGCCTAATAAAAGTGCTCTTTTGTAATAAATGACTACAGTCAAGTAAAAAAAAAAATTCATACATTGGCCAAGTCTTAAAATGCATGACTCATATTGCATCTCTATTCCATCACCGCTGTACCAATAGGTTAGAAGCATGCTTAGTCATTAGTCTTATGACCATCACATTTATCAAAGTTCTTCAGTCTTACCAGTTTTTCTCTCAAAATGTTGTAATTGTATGAATGTTTTTCCTGGTTCTGCTCACTACACTCAATGTCAGTTCATACAAATCCTTCCAGGCTTGTGTAAATCTATCCCTTTAATCATTTCTTAAGACACAAAAATATTCTATTCATTTGTATGCTTTAATTTCTTCATTCCCTTCCTCAATTAATGGATGCTCATTTTGTGTCCAGGTTCTTGCTACAATAAAATGGGCTGCCATAAATATTAGTGTACATGTGGGATCTTCTCTTTCTTTGAATCCCAGCAGTGGTATCACTGAGCCAAAGAATATGCACAATTAGTTACTATTGGGGTTTCGTTTCAAATTGCTTTCCAGAATAGACTAATTCATACTTCCACCAGTAGTGCATTATTTTGTGTCTATCCTTCCATAAGCCCTCCAGAAATTATTTTCTTTTTTTTGCCATATTTGCCAATCTAATGGGTATAAAGTGAAACCTTAAAGTTGTTTTAATTTCCATTATTCTTGTTATTAGAGATTTAGAGTATTGTGAATAATTTGCATTTCAGCTTTTGAAAATTATCAGTTCATATCCTTTGACCACTTACTAATTGGAAAATGGCTTCTGTTATACATTTGTCTCAATCCCTCATTTTTCTTCATTTTCAGCTTCTTGGTGTAGAAATTTGTAGCAAAACATTTTTTTCCTACTAACTATTACTTAACCACATTGATTTTATTTATGCAAAAATGTTTTAATTTTATAGAACCAAATGTAGCAAGTCTTAGGACTTACTTTCCTAGTCCACAAGTACACTAGCATATTGGGACTACAGATAAAACTGGCTACATTTCTCCTGTCAGGTACTGGAGGTACTCCTGAGGAACAGTGAAATTTTCCTAATGTTCTTGGGTCCATATATATGTATTTTCTTCATTATCAATAACTGGGGCCTACTGCTCCAATAGCCACTAAATGCCCAATAGATAGAGCACTAGGCAGGAATTAGGAAGATTTCAATTCAAATCTGTCCCTACATTTACTAGCTATGTGTCCCTGAGCAAGTCATTTGAACACTGCTTCCATTTCCTCATTAGTCAGTAAGCATTTATTTAAAAATTTACTATGAGCCAGGCACTATTTTAAGCTCTAGAGATATAAAAAGAAGAAAAGATAGCTCCTGCCCTCAAAGAAATCACAATCTAATGGCAAAAACAAGCAAACAAATACAGATAGTAAAGAAACAAGAGCGAGCAGACATTGAAATTAAGAGATAATGGGAAACTCTTCTTGATGGAGATGATATTTTTGGTGGTACTTAAAGGAAGCTAGGGAATCCAGTAGCTGGAAATAAAAAAGGGTGAACATTCCAGATATGGGGGACAGTCAGAGAAAATGGCCAGAATTGAAAGATAGAATGTCTGGTTCTTAGAACAGCAAGCAAGCTATCATCACTGAATTGAAGAGAATATAGAAATGATAAGGTAAAAGATTAGAAAGAGGGGTAGGGACAGGATTTGAAGGACTTTGAATGCTTAACAAAGAATTTTGTATTTGATCCTAGAGGTGATGGAGAGTCACTGGAGTTTATTGAGCAGGGGAAGTGACTGTAAATGAAGTTCATAATAGCATAAACTTCACAAGATTGTTATTAAAATTAAATAAAATATTTGTAAATTAAAATTTGCTTGTAGGATACAGGATTTCAGTTCCCAGGTTAATCCTTCTCTGGGAAGCATTAAGCAGGTCAGTACACAGGCCTGGTACATTACTTAGTTAAGTTGCAGACCTTTAGTAACTCTTCCAACCTTCAAAAGCTTAAGCATCCATAATCTAGTCCATTCCATTCATCTAAGCGCTGGGAAGAACAAATACAAAGAGGCAGATTGTTTATTACAGTCATATGTCAGCTCAAGTGAGAAAAATGAAATTTAAGGTTTCTCTCCCTATCCAGACACTTACATTGTTTTCTCTTACTCAAAACCCATCATAGAGAAATTAATTCCCCCCCCCATTAAAACTTCTTGTATATGAAAACTGAATGGATGTCCATCAATTGGAGAATGGCTGAATAAATTATGTTATATGAATGTTATGGAATATTATTGTTCTGTAAGAAACTCTTTCCAACAATGAGATGATTGAGGCCAATTCCAATGATGTGATGAAGAGAGCCATCCACATTCAGAGAGAGAGGACTATGGGAACTGTGTGGATCAGAAAATAACATTTTCACTCTTTGTTGTTGTTTATTTGCATTTTGTTTTCTTTCACATTTTTTTCTTTTTGATCTGATTTCTCTTGTACAGCATGATAATTGTATAAATGTGTATACATATATTGAATTTAATATATATTTTAATATGTTTAACATATATTGGATTACTTGCCATCTAGGGGAGGGGGATGGGAAGTAGGCGGAGAAAATTTAGAACACAAGATCTTGCAAGGGTCAATGTTGAAAAATTATCCATGCATATGTTTTGAAAATAAAAAAACTTTAATTTTTTTTAAAAAATGCCTATCTTGGGGCATCTAGGTAGCGCAGTGGATAGAGCACCAGCCTTGAATTCAGGAGAACCTGAGTTCAAATGTGGTCTCAGACACTTAACACTTCCTAGCTGTGTGACCCTGGGCAAGTCACTTAACCCCAGCCTCAGGAAAAAATAAAAATAAAATAAAATAAAAATAAAAATGCATATCTTTCAGGGGCAAAAAAAAAAAAAAAAAAAAAAAAAAAAAAAAAAAAAAGAATGAGCTGAGAAGAAAATGACAAACCGCTCCACTGTCTTTGCCAAGAAAACCCCAAATGGGGTCACAAAAAGTCAGACATAAATGAACAACAATTTAAAAATCCCTTGGTTCCAAAAAAAAAAAAAAGAAAGAAAGAAAGAAAAAAAAAAGAAAAAGAATTTTATCTCTGTCCAAAACTTGAAAAGTTAAATACAAGTAATTGGCAAACTTAGGTCATGGCTTATATTATGTCTATTACATATATGTAATATACATATAGAGAGAGAGAGAGAGAGAGATTTGTGTATGTATTATACATATGTAAAATATATTTTGTATATATATATATATATACACAGTAAGATATATATGGAGAAAGATCCTAATGTACATGTACAACAAAATATATATATAATAGATATAAAATTAAATATGTTGTCTAAGTATGATTTGATGACTGAGGTTGAGCAATTATAGATTATTTATGTGTATATGCACGATATGCATATACATGTGTACAAATACACACATGTGATTGTATATGTATGTGTCTATACTGTATTGTGCATGTATGTATGTACACATGTTTTAATCTTAGTCCAAAAATTGTCATTAGACAATATATTTCATTTCCTTGGACCTTCTTCTATAACATTAAGGGATTATACTAGCTGACTATTTATCCAAATTTTCTCCATCCTTGAAATCCAAGGACAAACCTTGCCCTGTCTACTAAGCCTTTCTTATCTAAACAAAAATTGTTGATCTCTTCTTTTTCTGAACAAATATAGCATTTGCAGATAGAACTTATATAATCTATTCTTTAATCATATGCTATCTCAGATTATTCTCCCAGGTGTTTTATCTTTGTTCATCTTTTCCCTACTGATATGTCATATACTTCTTTTATATCCTTTACAGTGTCTGCTATTCAATAAATGTTTATTGATTGAAAAATCAGTCATTTCATTTTTCTAAAATCAATTTCTTTTTTGAATAAAATTGTTATTTGATTTTGAGTGTAATATTACAACAAAACAATGAATCTTCCACACCAGCAGAGAAAGCTTCTGCAATAAAATGATAGAATCCCTAAAAAAAGAGAGAGAGAATATAGAATATAATTAATATAGTACTTTATGCACATATATTTTTCTAAAAATCTATTTCATTTCTGAAAGGATTAAGAGTAAACCATTTCAAAATAAATTATAATTTTTTTCAATTTCTAAAGTACTGAGGAAACTTGCATTTAGTGATCATAAATTTTATTTTAAAATAAATGTAGGCAATTGATCAGCTTGATGATATTACAACTCAGTAAACCTTTGTCTGTGGCTTTTATCTTTTTCTTCCTAGGGAATGTGTGGCTGTGTCCACTGATAATCGTAATGACATACTTAGATTATCTATTGGAATATACCCAGTAATACCAGTAACTCAGAATATCCAATAATTCCCTTAAAGGGGTTCCTTGGTTGTTGAGTACTTTCTGCTTTTTCAGAGAAATATTGAGAAAATTGGGCATAGACCAGAGCTAAAGAATTAAAGTTCACTCATGGAAGTAGGGAAACAGAAGTGAGGAGGCAGTGCACATACATAGCTGTCTGCTTCCTCCTTTTCATATCCCACAATAAGAGATTCTAATGTCTGCCTTGGGACAGGAACATATTTTACTTGTATATGCTCTCCACCACATATCCAGAAATGAAGAGGAAAGTTCCTACACTGTCCAAATAACTCAGTAAATAGAGTAGGGCAAAGTCAAAATCATTTGCTCTAGCATAATATGACAGTCTTTTGCTACTCTTTCAATTCTAGGGCCACATATAAGACTCCCTTCTCCCCAAGAGTCTTACAGTACCAAAAATTCTCCTTTATCTTTTCTATATGATTGAGTCTTTTAATTATCCAGGAACTCAACAAGATTCAGATCACTTTTTGAGGAAATCATTAACCCATGACACTAAGGAGAGTTCGGGAGCTCAGTACACAACATCAGAAGCCTAGGGCTCAGGGATCTCCACCATTCAGATTCTTGTTCCTCTCTATATGACTACCATCTCTTCAGGGGAAGGCCAAAAGATTACACCCTTGCCCTTGCTACAATATCTTCTCTCTTCATATTCCAAAAAAAGAAGAAATACTTGTCTGTACCCTTTCAAAAGAGAAAATCCCTAATTGTTGATCTTAATGATCCCAAATCTCAAAAGGTAAGTAAAAATTGCTTATAAAAAAATGACTGGTTTGAACTCCATCAATGCTGACCTTAATTCTATCACTCCATCTTCTACATCAGAGGTGTCAAACTCATACCACTCTGGAAAAAGGCCTGAGTCAGATTTAAAGGTATTTAGGAAATATTAAGCAAAAAATAAAAATGTAACAGAATATAAATAATGTCAATATGTGGTTTTTCAAGTCAATATGTGGCCAAGAAAGATTCTTATGAATGGTTTGATACCACTGCATCACATCATATTTCCTATCTAGCTAATAACACCACAACTACTTTCTGAATATTAATCTTTAATGGCCATTTCTTGAGTACTAAATTAATTCTTTGACATTTTAAATACTTTATTCCAGTAGACTAGGAAATAATGAAATTTATTTTGAAAAATACCTTCAGAAACTTTAGCATAGAGAAGGAAAAGTACACTGTTGTATTGAGGGTCTCTAAAAAAAAAAAAAAAACAACAACAACAACAAAAACATTTTTATTAATACACAATATGTTTTTTCTCTTAGAAGAAAAGTTAAATAACCTAACAAATTTTTTCCCTTTTAGACTGTATTTTAAGCAGAATATTCCACCACAGGCAAAATTGAATACATACACACATTAGGATTTATGGCTAGAGCTCATGAATGAAAAGGCAACAAATATACTTCAGATTCTTCAGGGCTATTAATGTTTTCTGGTGATATCATCAGCTTGCTCTCCAGGTCTGCATCTGGGTGGTAATTCTCATTCCTACTACTTCCCACTGGTTGGTATCTCTGCTGTTTGCTTTTCTTTCCAAGGCTATTCTCACTCAGCTATCTATTGGACTTCAACAGGAGCCTGCAGTTGAGGAAATCTCTTCTAAGAAAAGCACTAGCTCTGCCATTTCTTTGAGCGTAGAGTCCATAGACTAAGCTGCTCTTTCAGTTTTGACAAATAGGCCCTCACACACACACACACACACACACACATACACACACACACAAACACACACACATACACACAAACACCTTGAATCATCAAGACAAGAAGTAGCCTTTCCTTAAAGATGTCTATTAGTCCCAGAGATTTAGCCTCCAGGTTTTAGTACATATCAGCCAACTAATCCACTAACAAGAGCCTTTAGGCTCCAATTTAGTATTATTGTTGGATTTCCTGTGTCTGTGGCTAAACAACAGTCCATTGTCCAAGAAATTCCTACTAATTTCCATCTAATTCTTTATGAGGATCCTGTATCATCAAAATCCACTGAGTGAATAAAGAGATTCTGCCAAAGATGAGAACGTGTAGCTCTGAGTTATCATGGGTTTTCCCTCATCCATCAATATCCTTTGTTGCCTCCCATGCCAATGAACAGTTGTTGAAAAGCAAGAACAAAAAGCTAGGTATCAGCTAATTATAACAGCAATTACATAGCACTTTAAGGTTTACAATGTACTTTTACAAATATTGCTTCATTTTATCCTAAAAAAAAAATGTAGGAGCTATGATTAACCCTATTTTATAGATAGGAAAAACTGAGTCAGAGAGAGTTTTTTCTAAAATCTTGTCTCCAGCCCTCTCCCCCTATACTCCAGAACTTATGGAAAATTTCTCAAGTTTTTAGCCATTCTTGAATAAATTTCAAATAAAATCCATATTTGTCAGTCAAAGGAAATTTTATTATCTGGACACAAAGGACTAAAATTGACTTCTGTTCTCATTACTGCTAAACTCCAAACAGGGCTTCTCAAACTGCAGCCCGCGGGCCAGATGCAGCCTACTGAGGACGTTTATGCGGGTTATGGCAAATGGGCTAAGGGGCGGAGAAAAAGTGTGAGTTTTTGTTTTTACTATAGTCCGGCCTTCCAACAGTCCGAGGGACAGTGAACTGGCCCCCTATTTAAAAAGTTTAAGGACCACTGCCCAAAGACTACTCTATGCTATGTGCCTACACTTCCTTTATATCCTAATCACTTTTCAATTTCCTGCAAGCGCTCTCTCTCTCTCTCTCTCTCTCTCTCTCTCTCTCTCTCTCTCTCTCTCTCTCTCTCTCTCTCTCTCTCTCTCTCTCTCTCTCTCAGGTCTCCAGTTTCCTTGGTTGCCAAAATAAAAAAAAAATTTTTTTTCCTTACTTCTTTTTATTCTTGACCTTTCTACAGATGATGTCCTTGAACATTCCATGTTTGATACTTCTTTCTTAGCTGGTTCTTTTCCTATCTGTGTGACTTCACCCTGTCAGTCTCCACTGTTTTATCTTCCTCTTCCACTTTCTAAGTGTGGGAAATGCCTCCAAATTTTATCTTCAGGCTTTCTCTTTTACCTCTCCACAATCTTCTTTTCTGGCAATCTTTTCCATTTATATGACTTCAATAAGTCTCTCCATACAGGTGACTTCCAAAGCTCTCTATCCAGTCCACACCTTGCCACTAAGTTACAGAACTGAAATCCAACCATTTGTTGAACACAATTATGTTTATAGATGTCCCCATCATCTTCCTAAGCACCCAGGTTCAAATCCTTAGAATCACCTTTGATTTTTTTTTCCCTCCTTTCATCCTTTTTTTTTTAACTCACACATCCACCATTATAATAATCTCCTTATTGGTTTTTTTCCACCCTCTCCAATTCATCCATCTCAGAGCTGCAAAAATAATTTGTCTAATAAATAAGATAAATTTGTTAATGCACAGAACAGACTGTGTTGCTCTTTTGCACAAAAACTTACTCCCCATTGCCTACAAAAATAGCAGCACAGGCTTTTTGCTCCCTGATCTCATGCTGCTTTTTTTCACTTCTTTACATTTTCAGGTTGTTCCCTTCATCCTTTTCTTTCTTGAAGAAATCTAGCTCTTAGGCACCACCTTTTCCATGAATCAACCAATCAAACACCAAAGTATGTATTAAACACTTATTTGGGGCAAGGTACTTTACTAAACCTCTAAGAATACCCCCCAAAAAAGTAAGGGAAAAAAAGCATAAATAAATGCTTTATTATCTCATTTGATCTTCATGACAATCCTATAAGGTAAATGTTATTATTATTATTTTCATTTTACAGATGAGGAAACTGAGGCAGAAAGGGGTTAAGAGACTTGCTTAAAATCACACATCTGGTAAATGTCTGAGACTGGGTTTGAACTCAGATTTTCTTGACTCCACATCTAGCATTCTGTCATTTATCTTTTCCATGAGTTCCTTCTTAACACTTCCTGATACAACGATGAAAGACTCAGAATACAGAATGAGATATATGTGCATGTCAGCCCTTCTGACATGACCAATACAGAAATCTAATTTGCTTGACTATATATGCTAAATATTCTGGAATAAATTCATGAACATGAATATTCATATGGAGAAATCAAGTTACCAAATTTTCTTTTAAGCTGTAAAAATACTAACCAGGCATATTTAGTTAGAGGCATATTATTAATATTATCCAGAAGGAGTTCTGAAAGAATACAAAGAAGATCCTTAAAGGTGTCATGAGAGAACCATTGAGTTTACAAGTATTGATGCACATAATGGTGTGGCATATCAAGATAGGAGTGACTTGGAAATATTAACTTATTGCATAATCCAGTGGCTCAGTGATCATCTCCCTTGGGAGGGCAATTTGAAAGATCCCACAAAAGATTCCAAAATTAGTTACCAAGAAAATATTGCAAGTTTGATGGACAAGTATTTTCCTGAGAAAAATAAGCCAGGTGAAATTACTAAGTAAATGGAAGAAGTGAAATTATTGCACTAACCAGCAAAACTTCATTATCAAAGTTGAAGAAAAAAAAATTTGCAAGGAATCTGACTGAAAAAAAATTAAAATTTAATTTAAAAAATAGAAAGAGTGAAGAATAATCTTCAGTTAGGTATACCAAGGTACTATGCTACAACAACCAGGCCTGGAATCCACGTGTGTGTGTGTGTGTGTGTGTGTGTGTGTGTGTGTGTGTGTGTGTGTTTTAGCTTCTCAGTGATTCATATACTATAACTATGTTGTGTATCAGTCCCTTCTCTTCACTCATACAGACACCACTCAGATTCAGGCCTTCATCACCCTTCTCCAGGAACATTTCAACAGCCTCTTAATCGAGTCTCTATTCAAATATTTCCCTACTATATTCATCCTCCACTCAGCAGCCAAAGTGATTTTCCTTAAGCATAGGTTACACTTACTCAATAAATTGTAATAGCTCTCTATTACTTCCATAGAATACAATATTATAGACCTATCTAGAACATAGTAAGGGGAAACATTTATATGATTGGTATGTGACAGAGGAGAACTTGAATTTAGATCTTCTTGACTTCAAAGAAGGCATTCTATTAATTACATCACTCTTTATTTCAAAGATATTTATTAGACAGTTCCATAGTGCCATGGATAGATAAAGCACTAGACCTAGAGTCAGGAAGACCTGAGTTCAAATGCAACCTCAGACACATACTAGTTGTGTGGTCTTGAGCAAGTCATCTACTTCAGTTTGCCTCAGTTTTTTCAACTACAAAATGAAGCTAATAATAGCACTTACCTCCCAGGATTATTGAGATGATCAGATGAGATAATATTTGTAAAGTACTTGGCATATACTAAATGTCATATAAATGCTAGCTATTATTATTATTATTGCTTTTATTTGTTCATGCCAAGAGTAAAATTCTATAATTGAAAAAACAAATACAGTACAATAATATGTTTCTGTCTTCACTTTGGAACAAAAATATAGCCATTTTATTAGTCTCAACAATACTCAATAAAATACCCTTAAAATATTTTTCATCTATTTAGGAAAGAAATTTAAAATTTTCACATCCCCTCCAAAAAATTGAGTGTATTAGATAGGAAAATTTTGAAAATTTATTTTATATGATTTAAGAATTTATATACATATAAAATATGCATATATGTATACATATGTATGTATATAAACATACGTATATGGAAGATTTGCTTCCTCTGACACCCAAGTCAGTCAACAGAATCACAGATGATAATATCTTAGTATATTGACAAGGTATTAACACCCTCTAATACTTTTTTCTACCTATGAATCCCTCTTTAATATCATTGATTTTTAAAAAATCACCTTGTAAGCCTTGAAAGGCTTTATATCTAAGCCCTGGCAACAGTTAAAGTTTGGAAGATTCTATGAATCAAAAAGAATAAGAGATAGCCAACCTATGAAGGTATAACTAAGTTCTTCACTTCTTAGGAGGGAGAACAAGGGGATTTTCTTTCCTTCTCCTATCTATTAGCCATGTTGCCTAATATCAAAATTACCTGCCCAAAGAGAGGAACATTTATAGAATAAGTTCAAGGGAATTTAAGGTTATTTGAGGGAGTAGAGACCCACATGCCAAAATGATACAGTTACAGAGATACAGTCACTTGAAGCTGAAAGAGTATAATAAATGTATATATCTTTTTAGTGGCAACTATGTTTGAATTCAATATTCTTTTTTTAAATACAGTCTTAAAATTTAAATGTTTCAAAATATTGTTTTGCTAATTTCTAAGGGATATGTGCTTTGATGGATCCATGACAGATACATTTATGCATTCACATAGACACATATAGACATACACAGACACATACTTTTCAAACTTGTGATTTCTTTGAGGGAGAGAACTCAGAGAGAGAGAGATGATATAAATAGAAATGATGTCAATGAAGATAGATGTAAAAATGGTAGATTATAAATAGATATAGATATAATTCTAGATAATCCAGATCTGTGATTTCATTGGTGTAGGGAATTGCCTATAATAATTCAGAACAGCAACTATTCACCAATTTACAGTCTTATAGAGCTACTCAAGATGCAGAAAGGTTAGAATGATTTGTCTAAGGTCACCCAGCCAAGAGAAATGAGAAGTAAAGCTTGAATCCAGGTTGTCTTCTTTCCAAAGCTGGCTCTCTAGATCTCTTATCATGCTGCCTCACATAATAAAAATAAAATGAAACAAATGCTTACCTCCCTTTAAAATATTGCAGAATGAATAATCTCCATCAGTTCCATGGCATAATATTTCTTTTCTATGTGGTAATATTATAGATGATTTAAATTCTGCATGAATATTAAAATATAGATCTCTCATGTCTCTCCCTATAAAAAAAATTTATTATTACACACTGCTTAAAAGTGAAAAAATATATAATCTATGACATGCTAAGGGCTAGAACTGAGCAATGCACTTGGATAATGAAACATGTGAGACTAATTGCCAATTGGACAGTTCCCTATTAACTTGTTTGAAGGTTGATCCTCCCCAGCTGTTCTGTGCTGACTTGATTGGTGGGACAGAGGGAGAAGTGACATGTGTGGGAGGAGTAGGAGGAGGAAGAGGAAATTGAGACCTCTCCTGGCGTTTGAGGGAGGAAGGTGTGTGTGAGATTGCTAGACCTAACCCCCTGACCTTGACAGTAAAAGATCAAGAATAAAGACGTTTAGTGATCCTGACTCCGAACGATTTCTGGGAAGACAGAGTTCCAGCAATGCCTACTAGAGCTAATCTATTTTTCTAGAAGAAAAATATCAAGATAAAGAGAATAAAGAAGAAAACATTTATCTTGATTTTAATCCAAAAAATTATTTTAAAAATTAAATTTTTATTTAATTATTGAAAATTTCAAAAATTATCTACAACCAATTCTTTTAAAATTACTTTGTTATGACAATTCTCAGATGATGAAATTAAATTATATCCACTTGTATGAAAGAGTGTTCCAAATCACTACTGAGCAGAGAAATGCAAATTAAGACAACTCTGAGATACCACTACACACCTGTCAGATTGGCTAATATGACAGGAACAAATAATGATGAATGTTGGAGAGGATGTGGGAAAACTGGGACACTGATACATTGTTGGTGGAGTTGTGAAAGAATCCAGCCATTCTGGAGAGCAATTTGGAACTATGCCCAAAAAGTTATAAACTGTGCATACCCTTTGATCCAGCATTGCTGCTATTGGGCTTATATCCCAAAGAAATACTGAGGAGGGGAAAGGGACCTGTATGTGCCAAAATGTTTGTGGCAGCTCTTTTCATAGTGGCTAGAAACTGGAAGATGAATGGATATCCATCAATTGGAGAATGGTTGGGTAAATTATGGTATATGAATGTTATGGAATATTATTGCTCTTTAAGAAATGACCAGCAGGAGGAATACAGAGAGGCTTGGAGAGACTTACATCAACTGATGCTGAGTGAAATGAATAGAACCAGAAGATCGCTGTACACTTCAATGTTGTATGAAAATGTATTCTGATGGAAGTGGATATCTTTAACATAAAGAAGATCCAACTCACTTCCAGTTGATCAATGATGGACAGAAACAACTACACCCAGAGAAGGAACACTGGGAAGTGAATGTAAACTTGTTAGCACTACTGTCTATCTACCCAGGTTACTTATACCTTCAGAATCTAATACTTAATGTGCAACAAGAAAATGGTATTTACACACATATATTATATCTAGGTTATATTGTAACATATGTAAAATGTATGGGATTGCCTGTCATCAAGGGGAGGGAGTAGAGGGAGGGAGGAGGGGATAATTGGGAAAAATGAATACAAGGGATAATATTATTTAAAAAATTACTCATGCATATATACTGTCAAAAAATTATAAATAAATAAAATTTAAAAAGAAAAAAAATAAATAAAATTACTTTGTTATGAACTTAACAAACATAAATATGTCCATTAATAGGGAAAAAAATAAGAATATGAAACTATTAATTTCTATTTTATATTTGGCTTGGTTTTTAAGTATATGTTAAATTTAACATAAGTGCTATTGTTAACTTCTGGAAAATAGGGTGGGGGATAACATATCAATTCAATATATATGTCTTATGTTGAGGAAAATTTTCTCCATAATTTCTCCATCATCCTTATCATGTTTCTTTATTATTAACTATAGATGACTGATTTTGTATTCATGCAGACTACACTGCAAGTTTGTTTCATCTCATAAACTGAAAATTAACACTCAAAAAGGGGTGTGAAAATGCTTGTACTACCTCCCTCCAAAAGCTTTTCTTTCCTCTTCTTGGAGAGAACACTGACTTCTGAACTGCTTTCAATCTTTTGTATAGTTTTAAATGTTTCAGTGGCATTCTTTTCTTTCTTTCTTTTTTTTTTTTCTGTTTTCTTTGGGAAGGGGGAAGAGGAGGAGCATCATTCTCACTAGCCTTCCTATGTTCTCTCCTTTGTCTTCCACAAAAAAAAAACTAAAGCCCATTATAGTGAATAGGCATAGTCAAGCTATATATTCATCCATTGGCTGTCTCAGGAAATAGGCCTCATTCTATACTTCTAGTCTATCATTCTTTTGCCAAAAGATGGGAAGCACGAGTTATCATCAGTTTTCTGAAGTCATGATTGTCCATTGTACTGATCAGAATTGTTAAGCCTTTCTAAGTTATTTTCCTTAATAATTTTGTAGTCATAAACTTTCCTCTAAGGATTTATTTGGCTATATCTCAAAAGTTTGGGTATATTGTCTAATTGTTTTCATTCTTTGATGAAATTATTTATTGTTCTATAGCTCTGCTCTTTGATTCACATCTCTTTTAAGATTCTTCAAATTTATTTTATTAAATATAAAATTTATTGCATTGTGGTCAGTAAAAGATATGCTTAAAATCCTTTTTAATATATGTACATATATGTTATATGTTTTTAATATATGTAAGTATATGTATATATATTTATATTAATATTTATTTATGATTTTTATGCTATAGCAAATGATTAATTTTTGTGAAGATGCCATGCACAAGTGAAAAATAAGCATATTCCCATCCTATTTCTTTTTCATGTCAAAGTAGATAGACCACTGCTATCAAAGGCAGAAATATTTGAATTTAAATCTTATATCTAACACAAAATGACTATATTTCTCTGAACAATTAGTTTAACCACTCATTGCTTTAAGCATCTCTCTGAACACCTCTACCACATGTTAAAGAGGAGGTGCCAAACTCCCTATCTAGGAGTGCTTTTTATCAAATAATCTTAAATCCATTTCAATTCTTACTCCCATTAGTTAATCTCTATAATATATAAATTTTATAAAATTCATTTTATAAATTTAACTTCCCTCTTGTTTTTCTTTTATTAGCTTTGTCTAAGTTCTGAGAAGAGTTACTATGACTCTCAATCTATTTCTAATTCAACTAACTTTTCATTTAACTATTTATATGCTATGCCAATTTGGTACATAAATATTAAATACTGCTATTATTTTATTACTTGTGGAAGATTTTTTTTTCAAAAATTTGTCTGAAGCATAATAAACTTTGCTCCAACTCTTCATTATAACTGTGAATTTTTGTATCAAATATATTTCTTATAAATAGCATATTGTTAAAAAGTGCTTTCTGTTCTTGTGATTCTTCTGCAGACTTGCATTTTTAAACCAAACTGAGTCAGTCTTCCTCTTTTCTAGCAGTGTCTAATTGCTGAAAGTCCTATTCAACTAAATCTTAGGTACCATGTACTAAAATGGGCAGCTAGGTGACTCAGTGGATAGAGTTGTTAGCCCTAGAATCAGGACCTGAATTCAGTCCCAGCCTCAGACACTCAAAAGCTGTATAACCCACAGCAAGTCACTTAAGCCTGTTTGCCTTGGTTTCCTTATCTATAAAATAAGCTGAAGAAGGAAATTCCAAATTATTTGCCAAGAAAATACCAAATGGAGCTGTAAAGAATTGGATTTGGCCCAGAAAGAATCAGACACAATTAATTGATTAAACAATACTGAGATGGATGTAAGAAGAGTTCCACCTTCCACCTCTACTTTTAGGCCCTCTGGCCTCCAAAATGTACATAAGGTTTAGTTGATTTCATTTTTCATTTTTCATTTCTGGAGGTAGGTAGGGGACTCTCTGAAATCAAAAGGAGAGCCATTGGTTCTGGAAGCAAGATCTCAAGTCATTTGTTACTGCAAACCCAGTAAGGAAACTCAGAGAAGCTAAGGTGGGAACTTTAGATTTATAACTCAGTAGAACAAATGCTATATGAGGACCTGGTTAAATTGTAAAACTAATGATGAGGTCCTGGGTATCAAGGTGGATGTTAGCAAAGAATGCTTAATAAGTTTAATAATTCTCCCTGAGGTAATCAGAGAAAGGCACCCATAAGATCGATCAGCTCAGCCTTAAGTAAGTCTTTGGTTCTTAAGTAGGCCTTTTGTTCAAATGGAAAGGTCCCTTTCACCCACTCACCCCAACTCCCAACTCAGGTATTTGGAAATCCCATCTTAGTGCATCTGATCAAAAAGCCAAGTTAAGATGTCAAACCCCCAAGATTAAATTTCTCCTATAAATCTGCCCATGACCTTTGCCATTTTTTGAAAAATGCTATGCAGGCTCTTTTTTTTTGATCATGGATTTCAGGTAGTCCAATAATTTTTTAAATTGGCTCTTTTGGATCTATTTTCCAAGTCAGCTATTTTTCCAATGAGGTATTTAACATTTTCTTACAGTTTTTCACTCTCTTTTATTTGACTGATTCTTGAGTTCTCATAGTCATAAGTTTCCATTTGCCCAGATCTAGTTTTTAATGTTAGCTTGTCTATCTCCTTTTTCATTTGATTAAGTTTACTTTTAAAGGAGTTATTTTCTTCAGGGGATATTTTTGCATTTGGCTTATTGCATTTTTTAAAGAATTGTTTTCTTCAATCAGTTTTTGTGCTTTTCCCAAGTTGTTGACTCTCTCTTGAATTCTTCTCATTTCTCTTCCCATTTTTTTCTTCTACCTCACATATTTAACTTTTAAAATCCTGTATGGGCTCTTTCAAGAAGGCACTTTGAGCTTGCAACTAATTCATATCCCTCTTTGAGGTTTTACATGTAGGGATTTTGTCCTCTTCTGAGTTGATGTTTCAGTCTTCCCTTTCACCTTAAGTAGCTTTCTATTCTCAATGTTCTTTTCTGTTTCTTGCTCATTTTCTTTGTTTCTTTCTCCCCACCCCTCTGCCTATTTTGTGACTTTTAAAGCAAGCTCTGCTCCTGGGATACAATGGACTCTGTTCTAAGTCTCTTTTGTAGCTTTGAGCCTTGGCTTTAAGCACAGGAGCCTCTTGTGTCTGGTGTCTTGCTCACCTAGTCCCATTTGTTGTTGCTGGTTTCCTGGGCTGAATTTGCCCTCTGCCCTGGGACTGAAGGCTGTGCCACTGATCTGTTCTGCTACTGTTTTACTGAGATAGGACTGAGGATTTCAGTTACTGATTCACTGTGATTAAGATCCTTGTTTTCTCAGATACTCTCTAAGCTAAGCAGAGCACTCCTTTCAACCTAGTGAGATTAATCTTTCTTGAAATAATTCTTATCTGCCTTGATCTGGAAAATTGCTTCATTACATCTCATTGTTGTAATGACAAAGAATCATTTTAACTCTTTGTAGAGTCCTGTTGCTCCAGACTATTTTCAGAGGCTTGGTTTCATATGCTTTTCAAGAGAAAATTGGAAAGCTCAAGCGACTTCTTGGGTTCACTCCACCTCTTTGGGTCTACCCCCAGAACCCTGTTCCATCTTTAATAACCCTTTGAAGGTTAGCCCACCATGGTGTCTTTTTTTCCCTTTCCTCACCCCCATCTCCTCATGGTACCTTTCTCCTTGTTATAAATAATTCTTTTAGGGTGCTCAATCCCTATTAGGGTTAGCCCATAATCCCCTTCCCTTGCTAACCCCTTTTGGGGTTAGTCTGCTAAACTCTTCTATGGATTTAGCCTGCCATTTGATGTACTCCCAACTCATGGCAGATTCCTTTTAATGACATCTTTCCTCTGGTTAATTGTGAGTTCCACTAGGAAACTTCTTTCCCCTTGTTAATTGTTTTAAAAAAAAAAAAAACAAAAACAAAACATCTTTCCTTGCTAACTTCTATGCTTTAATTCACATAATAAATAGCATTCCTTTGTACCTGTGATTGTCATGGTTGCTCCATGTCAAGAAAAATATTCTTTTCACAATCAATTGCTTTCCCAAAACTATTTGATAATTATTACTCCTGGTGACTATTTTACCCTTCTCTAAAACCCCTGTCTTCCCCAGACTGAGGTGTTATAAAGGAGGATTGTGTCTCCCAAGTATTATGGGGAGGGGGAAGGGAATGTTTATACACTTTTTCTTATTACACTTTTGAAGCAAACATTCCTTTGTAAAAGTTCATATGATTAAGTGGCCAAATATAATTGGGGTGCTATGAATCCAAAATTAGAGAACACAGTTGGTGGGAGCTTGAGCCAGTAATAGACTAGATATCTCCAAAT
Organism: Sminthopsis crassicaudata; assembly: GCF_048593235.1. NCBI lineage: Eukaryota > Metazoa > Chordata > Mammalia > Dasyuromorphia > Dasyuridae > Sminthopsis > Sminthopsis crassicaudata. Next base: position 282,394,892 of record NC_133617.1, on the reverse strand, counting down.
GTGTTTAAGGATACCTAACTATCCTAAGGAAAGAGGTAAAATGTAACATACCTGGTCTTCAGACAGTGGAAGACCAAGTAGTCACTGTTACAGGGACAATTGTGTATATCTTCTTTTAGCCATGGTAAAAGATTGTGTGAGAAGTGAGTCTTTTAGCTAATAGATTTGTGGACTGTGAAATTTACATATAAAATTATCTATATATAACTGATTACCATTAGTACAAAGGCAACAACATATTTTGCTAAACATCATTTACTCAACTCAACTGGTATACATGAAAAAGTGCAGAAACCTTCCTCTTCCTTTTCTACACAGACCTAAGTATTTTGTAGTTTAGTAGGCCAGAATTTCTAGATTATCTAATAAGATAATATTATTATTAGTAACAACTATAATAACTATCATCTATCCTTCTTTTGAATTTCTGGCCTGTAGTATTTCAAAATCTTTACAGATATGACAATTAATGAAAGACAATTAGAATCTTGAAAACTTGAGTCTGATAAGGTGGCCTTCTTCTTAACAAGGTCAATACCTTTACATCTGCCCTTAATAGTATCTCACCTCTATCCTGTATATATTGCCTTCAAAATCATCTCATCTCTCCCTAATCTTCAATATCTTCCTATGTACTGTCTTTCCTACTAACTTCAAACATGTTCAAGTCCTCCTATGTTTAAATTTTTTTTTAAATTTCATTAGACCCAACCCTCTTCTCAATCTATTACCCTATCTCTTCCTTTTCTCAACCAAATTAGTAGTAAAAACTTTCCACACTCATTACCTCCTCCTCCTTTCCTCTCTCACTCTTCAGTCTTTTGTGATCTGGCTTCTTCTGTTTCATGAATTGAAATTGCTCCCTCCAGAGCTACCATCTCTTAACTAATGATCTTTTCTCAGGCCTCATCCTTCTTGACCCAATTGCTGTTTTTGACACTGCTGACCATACTCTCTTGAATATTCTTGCTTTTCTTGATTTTTCATGATATTTTTCGACACTCCTCCCATCTGCCTACTTTCACATCTCTTTTGCTCATTCTCTATCCAAAAAATGCTCTCTAAATGTAGGTATGTCTTAGCACTCTGTGGGTAACATTAAGAAAGAGGAAACAATTACTTATTAAACATATACTATATGTCAGGCATTGTGCTAATTGCTTTAAAATATTATTTCATTTGTGCCTCACAACAACTCTATGCAGTTGGTGCTATCATTATCCTCATTTTTTCAAGATGAGGAAACTGAGACAGTGATTGACTTGCCTGGCTTGTAAGTGCCTGATTCTAGATTTGAACTCTGGTAATACTGATTTCAGGCCCAGTCTACTACTAAGATATCCATGATAACACCTAGATGCCTTTTTATCCTTCTCTAGGACCTTATTACCTCATCAACTTCCATGTGTTTAATAATCCCCTCTATGTAGATGGCTAAAAAAATCTATAAATACTCCTATGCTTTCCCTAAACTCTTACACAACAAATATCCACCAGACATTTCAAGCTAAATGTCCTAGATAAACTCACTATGTGCAAAAGAGAATTCATTCTCTTTCATTCCAAAGTGACCTGTTTTCCAAATTTCCCCACTTCTCCTAGAGTCCCACTTTCATAATTTCAGCCTTATGCTGTATTCCTCACTCTCCCTCACCCATCATATACAACTAATTGCCAATTTTTGACATTTCTACCTCCACAATATCTCACATCTAACCCCTACTCTCTACTAAACTGAAACCTTGGTGCAGGCCTTCCTCACTTCTCACCTAGATTATTGCCATGTCCTCCACACAAATTCAGTATCACTTCTCTACTCAACAAATTCTAGTGACTTCATGTCATAGCTGGAATGAAATATAAATGCCTCCATTTGCTTTTAAAATTCATAACCAGGCTCCAGTTTATCTTTCTAGTCCCATTTTACTCTACTGTCTTTCCTACAACCTTTGTTCTAGCCTAATTGTTCTTCTCTCTGTTCTTTACAAATCTCATTCAGTTTTCCTTTGGATTAGTCATGTCTCATACCAGAATGCTTTCACTGGTAGGATCCTTATCTTCCCTCTTCAAGACATAGCTCAAGCACTACCTCCTACACATCTATACTTTGTTACCCCTGTCTTCCTAACTTCCTTATTGTATTTAACTACCTTATAATTATTTTTACATATAATTATTCATGTACATGTTATTTGGGTACGATAGAATGTAAGCAATTATTTCATTCTTTTTTTTAAAGTCCCAATATCTAGCATGCTACCTGCCACATAGAAGGTGATTGATATATTTGATAATTAATTGATAGATTGATTGACCATTTCAATAACCTCCAAATTGGTTAATCTGCTTCTATTCTTCCCCTTCTCTAAGTATCTTCCACACAGCTGTCACCTAAAAACATTTCTTCTATGTCATTCCTCTATTCAAAAGTCTTGAATAATTCCTGAGTTGAGGATACGATACAAAATTTTCAGTGTGCCATTCAAAGTTTTTTATAATGTATCTCCTCACCAGCCTTTTCAGTCACATTTCACATTATTCTCTCTCTCTCTCTCTCTCTCTCTCTCTCTCTCTCTCTCTCTCTCTCTCTCTCTCTCTCTCTCTCTCTCTGTCTCTTCCTCCCCCCTTCTTTGGTGAGGCAATTGGAGTTAAGTGACTGGCCCAGGGTCACACAACTAGTAATGTTAAGTGTCTGAGGTCAGATTTGAACTCAGGTACTACTGACTTGAGGCCTGGTATTCTATCCATTGTGCCATCTAGCTGCCCTTCACATTATACTCTTACACAAATCTGTCTCCAACAAGCTTACCTACTAGCTTTTTCCCATATGCAAGATTTAATTTCGTATTAATATGCTTTTGACAGAAGGTATTTCTCTAATCGCTAGAATACACTAATTCGTCATTACAATCTCTTATAATTTTTTCCTTCTTATTTTCCTTTCAAGTATAACTCATCTGCTATCTCTTACATAAGTCTTTCTTGATCGGCCTCTTGAAATTTGTTTGTTTCCTTATCTGGGTATACATTATATTCACCCCAAATAAAATCTATGTTCCTTGGGGGCAGGGATTATTGTGCATTTTACTCAAGTATCTCGTACAGTGCTTTACACATAGTAGCATCTAATAAATGTTTGTTAAATGAATTTAATTGAAGAAGGGATTCAAAATTGTAAGAAGGAATTATATATTTGCAGTCCCCTCCTAACTCTAAGATTTTTTAAATTCTAAGTAATGAGTCAAAATAAATTATTTTCATTCTTACTATTAGTTGGGGGCTACTGTTAAACCAGTAATTTACACTGGAATATAGTAGAAATTAAGTATGTGTCAAGACTATGAAATGTTTTAATGGAACAATTTGGACTATATACATCATCAAAGATGTTTCTTGTACCCTTTTGACTCAAAGACAACATAAGAGATGGACTTACGTGGCACATAGTAAAGAGACAAATTTCCTTTGGTCTGTTTCAAACTTAAACAGGGTCTAATATTTATTGTTGGTATAGGCTTCTTGTCATCTAAATGGAATAAAGATAATGCCAGTAGATTATCATAAATCACTTCTTAGTATAACTTTTCAGGTTCCTTAGATTCATCCAGATACCCACCCAGATTCACCCAACAAGTCTTGATATTGAAAATTTCGCTGTGAGAAGAGTTCAGAAACAGTTAAGGAATTTGAAAAAATCTTTTTCACAACATGATTTACTCCAGAGTTGGACTTTTATATTTATCTACTCCTTTTCACATTCCCCAGGATCTATTTCAATTCTGTACTTCCTGGAATTAAATGGATGCGTACTGTCACTAAATAGATAAGTAACAAATGTTGATTGCATGGATGGTTGGATGATTGAATGAATAAATGGCTATTTCCCATCTTTTAAAGAAAGCCAAACCCAAATAGCTTTTTCAATGACTATTCCATGTAGAATCAATCCATTCAAATAAATAACCATTGTTATTTTTTACCTTATTTAGCTTATTCACTTCATTATTCTTTTGAACTAGACACAAGGAAAGCAAATTTTAAAATTATTTTGATTATTACTTCTATGAAAATACTGTTAAATGATGGCATTTTCAATCTTTCTGTTATTGTTTGCTTGAATTTTTGTTTTCTTTCTCAGGTTTTGTTTTGTTTTTCTAGATCCGATTTTTCTTGTGCAGCAAGATAAGTGTATAGATATGTATACATATATTGGAGTTAACATGTTTAACATGAATTGGACTACTTGCCATCTAGGGGAGGGGATGTGGGAAGAAGGGGAAAATTTGGAACGGAAAATTTTGCAAGAGTCAATATTGAAAAAATTACCCATGCGTATGTTTTGTAAATAAAAAGATATAATAATTTTTTAAAAAAATTTAAAAAGAAAAGAAAATACTGTTAAATGAAATAAAATTAATATACATGAAGGAAATTGCTCTTGGAAACCCAGTATCTAATGAGGAAGAAAGGACTGATATTTCAGTGTTAAAATAACTGTAAAATCGGAGCGTTCTATGAGGTAATCCCTTTATGAGAAGCAAAGTCCTTTGAATAAATTAAATAGGAAAGCAATGTCAATGGACTAAAGATAATAGGCCACATAGAAGGCATGCAAAGCTTGAAATGGGGAGACCATGAGAAACATTGTGAAACTGGGAAAATAAAAGTTCAGGGACCACAAAGAGAGGAGCCAGAATTCTGGGAACAAAGCTTTGGGGGCCTTTTGGACATAGAAAAATATTAGAACAAATACTGTTGCTGAAACCTCATACCAAACTAATCCTCCTTTCTCTTTTTGGGCTAAAAAACTTTGTGGAAGCCTGAAATCTTTTTCTAGACAGGGAGAAGTCTGTTTATGTTCCTTTGTTTTAAACATCTACTTTCTTTTTTTTTTTAAATACTTTTTTTTCCTGAGTTTGCACATTTCAAATAAAATGGACTTCACCATATACATAGTAGAATAGAAAAAGATTGTTTTCTTCACACTTGATTTCTATAATATAGAATTTTTTTAAAAATTATATAATAAATTCAAAATGTAACTTTCAAAGCTGTTCTATTTTGATTCTTTCTAGACTTCCTTCTGTTTTATTCTACAGATTTTAAAAGGTAAAAGATTTATATTATTTGAAGAAAAACCTGAGTATATTATTCTGTATATTTTAAACTATTTTAATATTTTTCTATTCTTTTTTTCCTTTTCTTTTTGGTTGCCCTCTCCCTGGTCCCCACCTTCCAATTTTACCCCCAATCTTTCCTCTATTATTTCTCCCCTTTCTCACCTAGAGTTCCCATTATTTCTTCACCCTAACATCCCTGTTTATGAGAACAAGATTGAAAATACAATATTCTCTTTTTGGTCTTCTACATGATCTATAGTATAATCTAATGAAAAAACATCACTTTTGTTTTTCCTTCTATTTGTCTTTACTCAAGTGATCTCCACTGTGCATCTTTCTGAATTTCCTCACATAAGTACACCTTTTAAAAATACATGTTAAATTCCCTAGTTTTACCTATCCTATTTCTTTTGAATAAGATATACCCATCCAGAATTACAATCCACTTAAAGTCTTTTATTCTACCATGTCTCATTCTACCTTCTCTGAGGTCAAATTTGCCTGTTTATATAAGGATCTTGAGTTCCTTTTGTTTGTGGGGCCAATACAAATTAGAACCAGAGTTAGGCTTAACCTAGAGAACAAGAATGCAGTGTTGTATAGACTGCTTTACACTTTGAGCTTTTTCTTAATTGGAGAGAAGGAACAGCATTTGTCTTTTGATTCTATGAAAGTCTTATTCTATGCATATATAAGAGAAAGAATATGTGGCCAGAAAAAAAATCATGTAAAATATATCTACAAATTTTAGTGTTTTCTATTCCAGAGGTCCTGAGTTCAAATATCAGTTCTGCTATTTACTTGCAGTAACTATGTTTCACTTTTCTGGGCCTCATTTTCCTCAGTTATGAAATGATGAGTTTAAACTAAATGATCTTTAAGATAATAATGACAATAATATATTGTTCTTCAAAGTTTGCAAAACACTTTGGAAGTGTTACCATATTTGAACTTCACAACCACCTTAAGTAAGTGCCATTATTATCTCCATTGCACAAGTGAGGAAACTGAGATACAAAGGGTCACAGAGCTGGTAAGTATCTAAGGTCAGATTTGAACTCAGGTTTTCCTGATCCTAGGTCCAGTATTCTAATTTATCCTTTGCCTCCTTCTCCAAACTATTTCTGAAAATGAGGCAGCAAAACCCACCTGTCTCAATGCCAGGGGTGATATTATCACCCTCATCTCTAGATTTTATAATTCTAAGAGTTAGCAGCTAAACAAGCTAATGAAATCCTAGGCTGCAGTTATAGAAGTAATAGAGCCCAGAGCCAAAAAGAGCTATATTTTGGTCTATGCAGAACATCTGGGACATTTTATCTAATTTTTGGACATCATATCTTAAAATAGGCAAGTTAAGAACATTTACTGAACAGGGTAGTGAGAACACTGAAGGAATTAGTTTATATTCCTTTGGGCATAGTTCCACATTGCTCTCCAGAATGTCTGGATCATTTCACAATTCTACCAACAATGTATTAGTTTCCCCAAAGTTTTCCCACATCTCTTCCAACATTCATCATTATTTTTTCCTGTAATTTTAGTCAATCTGAGAGTGTGAAGTGGTACCTCAGAATTGTTTTAATTTGCATTTCTAATTAATAGTGATTTAGAGCATATTTTCATATAACTAAAAATTGCTTTAATTTCTTAACCTGAAAATTGTTCGTATCCTTTGACCATTTATCAATTGGGGAATGACTCATGTTCTTATAAATTTGAGTCAATTCTCTATATATTTTAGAAATGAGGCTTTTATCAGAAACCCTGGTTGTAAAAAATTAATTAATTAATTAATTAATTAATTAAATTAAAATTCCAGCTTTGTGCTTCCCTTCTAATCTTGGCTGAATCGGTTTTGTTTATGCAAAAACTTTTTAATTAATGTAATCAAAAGTATCCATTTTACATTTCATAATGCTCTCTAGTTCTTCTTTGGCCATAAATTTCTCCCTTCTCCACAGATCTGAGATGTAAACTATTCCTTGTTCTCCTAATTTGCTTTATAGCATCACCTTTATGTCTGAATCAGGAACTCATTTCAACCTTATCTTGGTGTAGGGTGGTAGATATTGATCAATGTTTAGTTTCTCATACTATTCTCCAGCAACTTACAGTGTTATTTGAATATTTTCCATAAAATAGGAGAATCAAGCTTGTTTTATTTGTCTATTTAGGGAAGAACTAGAATCAATGGGTGAAAATTATGGGAAATATATTTCAACCCAATGTAAAGGAAAATTTCCTTACAATTTAGAGTTATCAACAACAGAATGCATGAGTAGCCTCAGGAAGTTCCATCCCTAGAAATGTTCAAGTGTTACCTCCAGGGTCAGTGATAAGGCCAAGGGAAAGTGGCCAGAAAGGATAATTACAATGGTCAAAGAGAGAGTTTTTTTAATAGTTTATTGTTTGTATATAAAACACTGAATGAAGTTCTTTTCTCCACTTTCCTAAAATAGCAAGGACGAAAAACCAGGAATGTTACCAAATTATGGTTTGTGAGAAGGTTCATAAAGTCTCTAGAAACCCTAGCCTAGCTCAGAAATTAAGACTGGTGGAGAAGTAACCATGTTTCCATGACATTAGTGACAGAGGAGAACACGGAAGTCTATCAGTTGGGGAGGGATGGTGGAAAATAAAAGCAAGCAATCATGGGAGAGAATCTTGAACTGAGCTCAAGAAACAAACTAATCCCTGGGACTAGGGGTGGGGGAAGAGAATTGTCATTTAGAGTGAAGCATAACATAAATGAAAAATTAGTCTTATGTACAGGAAAGAAACTTCCTTAAAACCAGGATTAGGACCAGCTACTACAATTAGCAAGTGTTCTTTTTACCAGCAGCAACAGTCAAAGAAGTTTTGCTCATCTCAGACTCAGCAAGCATCTAAATATTGTTCTTGTGGAAACTCATCTTCAAAACAATTGATACAGTGAAGTTTATAATACACTTACCACAGGAAGAGTAAGATATCTCTGTATCTTGGCTGCGGCAGGTCCACCTATTTTTCACTGATTCAATGAATGTGAAAGTAAATAGAGTGGAGAAAAACATAATCAGAAGCATAATTGTCTTTTAAAGCTTTCTAAATGAAAATTGGAGAGCAGAGAATTATTATCTTACTCTTCCCACTATGTAAAAAGAAAAAGTTTTACTTAGTCATCGGTCACATGATTTCTGGCTTCCTATTCAGTTTTATTTCCTGTTTTTCTGATTTTCAGTATTTGTACTGCCTTCCAGTAAGTAATTCCTGTAAGATGAGAGGGGAGGAAATAAATGCTTACATATTTGCTCTTGTCGTATTTATATATATATATATATATACACAAAGAACAGCCACTTAACATTGAATGTGCAAAGAATATTATGCAACAGTTCATCAAACCTAATGAAACTATCAAAAAAATAGTGATCTGAGCTTTAAAAAAGAAAAAAAAAAAAACCTTTCCTATTATCAGAATAAAAAAAAGTGATAGTCACAATTGCATGAAGAAATTTTGTAGAGAAAAATTTGGAGAAGTAAGAATTGGGAAATTTACTTTAAGAAAAGGAGACTGAGGGACAGCTAATTGGTGTAGGGGATAGAGCACCAGCCCTGAAGTCAGGACCTGAGTTCAAATTTGACCTTAGACACTTAATATTTCCTGGGCTGTGTGACCCTGGGCAAGTCACTTAGCACCAATTGCCTCAGCAAACAAACAAAAAAAGAGAGACTGTGGGCTCTGTCATCTGTAAATCACATTAGATAGGCAGTGATAGTATTATTTTTTTTTAATTCTTGGACAATTAGCTTTACTTTTTTAGTCCTCAGTTCTTTTCATCTTATAAAGAAGGTTGGAATAGAATCAATAATCTTTTAAGGTTTCTTCAGCTCTAAATCCTATAACCTTGGACAGACATGAAAAGAACAATTCATTCTTCAACATTGTTTTATCTGCTGAGGATAAAGAATCTAGGTATTTATGAGAGAAACTGGCTGTGCTTCTTGTGCCCACCCTTAGGCTTCAGAAAGCATTCCAGCTAGAGCAAATTAGTTAAAACAATTTTCTTTGAGTCTTAATAATGAAATAATTGTTACTTTTAAAAAAATTTTATGATTTTTATTATTTTCTTTGGAAAACACTAGAGGCAATTTAAAAGAACATACAATCAAACTAGTCCTGGTTATGCCTGCAATGAAAATTAGCATCTGGAATCTCTGTGATGGAAATAGATTCACATTACTTATAATGGTATAGACATCAAGAGTTACAGATTTCATATCTTTGGATATACCTTATTAATCCCTAATGACATGATTAAAATTAAGGTAAAGTGAGCACTGTCTATTATTAAATTATGAATTATTAATAAAAAGGAACAATGGATTTTAAAGATATTTTTAGAAATATGGTAAAAAAAAAAAAAAAGATAACTTAGTTATATTTTCAAGGAATTTTGCTCTATCTACTCCATCCACTATATTGCTGCCCCAACATTCACTTTTAACATGTACTTGCTCTGTAATGAGAGAAGTCACTGAATTGTTTTCTCTCTGGGAGAAAGCTCCCAGGCAAATTTCCAAGAATAGATTTTAAATGACATTCCCATATTATTGCTGTCATAACTTGGGAACAAATACTCCCCATCTTCTATCCTATACACACATATACAAATATACGGACATACATACACACACATATAAAAGAAGGAATTTAAAACTGGAATGTATGTATCAAAAGAGAAACATGCAAGTGAACTGTTTAAGAGTTTTACTATTCAGGTATGTGCAAGTTTACATTGTGCTTTAATTATACAGAGAGAAAACAGAAAAACATAAAACCTAGGTGTGTTACAAGAATGGAATTAATTTTTAAAATAAATATATACTAGAAATATATACATTCAAATGAATGTCTTCCTTCAAAGTAGCTTTTTTTGGAGACTATTGTATAAAGCGAGTTACTATCGCTCAGAATCTTTTTGGAAATCATCTTCTGAAACTAACTTCTAAATATTACAAGTTACACAAGGACATCTTATAGTCATGCTCTATACATAAATATACACACATTAAAAAAAAGTGTATATGTACCCATATCTAAATATATTATTTAAAGCTGGAAGGGACCTTAGAAGCCAAAGTCCAATCCTCTTATTTTTTAGATGAAGATACTGAAGATCAATGAGGTTAAGTGACTTGCTCAATCACACAGATTTTATTTGAAGCAAGATTAGAAACCAGACTTTCCTCTAACATTCTATCTATTATACCAACTTGTTTGTCTATGAGTGTGAAGTAGTGAGTGCTCATATCAAACATGAAAACTGGACAAAGTCTATGGGAATTTTTATAATACATTTCTGACCATTAGCCTTATTTGGACTCAGTCACAATCTATACACACTAAATGATACCGAAGAAAACAAAGACAAGAAAAGCAACTAACTACATGACATACTCTAAATTGATAAGCATTGGGATGGATATAATTTTGAGCTCATTGAGGATTGGATGGGAGCTGAAGGGAAAAGAGATGTTACCATAAAACAGCAATAACTCCCAAACCATAAAGCTATTATCTCATCTCTAAGGTTTGTGAGTATAATCCACAGAAGCATTAAGAGGGGAATAGGCAAACTTTCTCAAGCAATATTCTATAGCAAAACAAATCTTTAAAGTTATACAATTTTGAGGCAGTTAAATGGTGTAGTGGATAGAGCACTAGTCTTGAAGTCAGGAGGTCCTGAGTTCAAATCTGACCTGAGACACTTAATGCCAAGCTGTGTGATCCTGGGCAAGTCACTTAGCCCAATTGCCTCAGCAAAAATAGTTATTAAATTTAAAGTTAAACAATTTACCGAGGGATGTAGAAAATACAATATCTCATTATGCTTATTGACTATTTTAAAAACATTTAAATTAGTTAAGGAAAATGCCACCTTAAGATTCTCTGAAAGATGCAATAATTTTAGTGACCATCTGCTTAATATTGTCAACAATGTATAAAACACAAAGGTATTTGCTGCTATCACAGAGAATATTTAGCAAAGAGTATAAATAGAAGGGGGATTTTTTTATAAATTGGTACACTTCCATATACTGTTTTCTGTATGATTATTAGTCTTAGGATAGGAATTCCCAACTTTTTTTCAGTCCATGTACCCCTCCCCCCATTCAATATGAAAGGAAACATACTGTTTCATAAAACTTTATTCAATACATAAATTCTTAATATAACATTGGTTTGTCAGAAGTCATATATTTCTTGTGCCCTCTTGACAACTTTTCATAATCCCTGGAGTCATATGTGTCCTAAGAAGCCTTATTTTAAAATGAAAAAAATTCACACTCCTGTTTTCCATTTAACATCTTCCACAATTTAGTACAACCTTTTCTGCCAATCTGCCAATTCCATATTATTCCCCCACACTATACTTGATGTCCCATCTCCCATCTTTATGCCTTTGTCATTCATCTTGGAACTCCTAACTTCCTTCAAAGCTCAGTTCAAGTAATGCTTTCTTCAAAGGGACTTTCCTGATTTCCCTCTTTATGAACATATTAAATTTTCAAAGTAAAGTGTAAGTTCCTAAAGGCAGAAACTGTCTCTTTCATATTCCTTGTGCCTAGTACACAGCAGATGCTCAATAAATGCTTGTTGATTGCTTCAAGCCCATAAACATGCCTAAGCTTCCTAAATAAGAACTTATCATTCAAAAATTCAACATGCTTATACACATAAGGAAAGACAATTGAATGCCTATTTTTCAGATTACAATATGCCATTGAATAGATAACTTGGAGTTGATCTATCATTATATATATTATGACTAGATATGTATCTAGACCAGGTCCAGACACCAATTTGCAAACTGATCTCACAGACTCAGCGTGAAGATCTAATAACATATGTATAAAACATTTTGAAACCTTAAAAATAGTGTAATTGAAAGGGTCTGGGAAAGATCTGAGGCAACATCACACAATTTATAAAATTCTCATTTTCAGCATTTCTGTTTTTACAAGCAGTATGTAGTAGTTTCATACATAAATGCTTTTCTGTTTTTACTCTACAGCTGGAAATATTCTCTTTTTTTGGTTTATGAAATTCAGAATTTAAAAAAATATGGCTTTCAACAAAAGAACTCTTTCTAAATGGCTTATAATAACTAAGCTAACACTGTATTTCATATTTTCAAATGTTTCATATTTTATTACATCATTATTTTAAAAGTCACATATTAACAAAATTATAATTTATTTTTTACAATGATAGAAAAAACATATAGTTGAAAAGGTACACAACAACAAAGAGTGTCACATTTATCTTCTTCATGTTATTTATTTTCATCAGATTCTTCAATGTCAAAAGTAAAAGGCTTATCATAGCCCATAAGATGATTATAATCTTGAGGATGTGGAAAAAGCATTGGATTAACAAGCAGTGATTTTGTTTTTGCATAAAATGAGGTAAATATACTTTTGATATCTGGAACCTTTACATCATTCTGATGAAACACTGTTCTCTTTTCTAAAAGAACAATATTATAAGTAATGGCTGTATAAGTGTCAGTCTTGGCTTCATGATACAATCGAACCACATATCCCTTTGTAATAAAGTGAAGCAGCATTGGAGTAATTAATGTAAAAGTTCCCAAAATACCATAAAATGCAATTTTCAGAGGCAGACTTCCAAATTCAATATTAGTTTGTCCAAATATATATGGGAGTAATGCGAGGCTGAGCAGGCTTGTAGAATAAGAGAAACATTTAACACCTGAATTTTTAAAAAAAGAAAGAAAAATTGGTTAGTGTTTTTCTAAAATACAAAATAATTATTTTACCCCCACCCATTTTCAATTTTTCTTCTTACATGAAAAAAATTGCTTAAGAACTTTTTCATCACTAAGGTTTTCAAATTACTACAGGATCTAAATTAATTATAAAACATTAGCAAAGAAAAAAAATTAAGCAAATCATCACAAATTTTGTGGCAAGATAGTTAAGGACAAAATTAAGCCTATCATATCAAAATATATTTAGAACATAAGTATTTAATAATTTTTTTTCATTCATTCATTCTTTCAAAACAACAGTTTATAATATAACTAACTATCTGTGTGGAACTAGTTTTCATGCTCATCACTGTAGGAAGACAATCCAGTCCTCACTCTTTTCAAATTCCTTGTAGTTTATAATACTGGTATATTCTTCTTCCTTGGCTTGAGAAACCACATTTAACCCAATTCATTTCTTCTCTAGCTCTTTATCTACTTCCCAATCACCTATGTTAGCACTTTTTAAGGGTCTGTCCTTGGTCCACTCTCTACAGAAATCAACCATCACATGTATGCAGAAGACTCCCACATCTTTCTCCAGTCCTGAGCTCTCTTCTAAGATCTAGACCTGTATCTTCAATGACAACATCTCCACTAGTGACTCAAACATGTCCAAAACTAACCACATTTATCTTTGGCCTGTTCCTGCTTTTCCTTCTGAATCCAGTATTTCTGTCCATAGCAACATTAACTGCGTTTCTCATGTTCACAACCTTCATACTATCTTTGATTCTTGCCTCATATTCCATCAATTAACATGTCCTATTGATACTACTCCCAATTTTTTTTAATTCATCCTACTTTTCCATTCTAAATATCTCTCCCCTGATTATAAGCCTTCATAGAATAGGGCCACAGAGGCCTAAAAAATATGTTTATGACAATACCTCTCAATTTTGAACTGCTATGTGCTTCATTGCCCTTATATCTTCTTATGCAACTCAAATAAATAGAGCCTGATCCTCTTAATTTTCTACCTCTGTTGTAGGGAGAAGGCATAGGAGGAAGAACGGGTGGAAAATAAAGATGATTGATTTTCATTAATTGAAAAAAAAACTAAGCTAAAAAAAGAATACACGTTGAACACTTAAGATTAGAAGTGAAACAATTAACTAGAAAAATATTTGCAGCAAGTTTCTCTCATAAAAGTCTAATTTATCAGATATATGCATATATATGCATGCATGTGTATATATATGTGTGTGTGTATATACATATATATGGAATTCACATTTGTAAGAATGAGACATGATCAAAGGATATCAACAAGTCAACAAGGAAGAAATATAAAGTATCAAAAGCCTTATTTAAAAATGCTTCAAATCACTAATGAGTAGAGAAAAATGTATGAAAGCAACTTCCCATCCCTTAGATTGGCAAAGCTGAACAAAAAACAAAAATGACAAATATTGAAGGAAAACAACATTAATACTCTGTTAAAAGCTGTGAATTGGTCCTGCCATACTGGAAAGCAATTTGGAACTATGCATCAAAACTATTACTAGACATATATGTCATAGAAATCAAATAAAAAGGAAAAGGAAATAAGATACAAAAAGTATTTGTGGCAGTTCTTTTTGTAGTGGCAAAGGATTCAAAACTAAATGCCCATCAACTGGAAAATAGCTGAAAAAATTATATGAACGTAAGGGTGTATCACTGCAACACCAAAAAATGACAAAAGATATGGTTCCAAAAAAGTAGGAAGACTTATATGAATGGAGAACAATTGATAAAATTAGAATGACATTGTAAAGATGAACAACTTTGAAAGCTTTAAAAACTCTGATCAGTGCAGTGACTAATGACAATTCTAGAAAACTGATGAAGAATCACAACTATCTTTTGACAAAAGTGATACATCAAGATGCAGAATGAAACATACATTTTTACATGACCAGCGTGGAAATTTGTTTCCACTGCTATTCATCTATTTTGTTTTTAGTTTTTTCAGTGGGATGGAGGAGGTGGGGGGGAAAGTATATGATTGCTAACTGAAAAAACAAAAATTAAACTAAAAACAAATAAGGTTTGCTCAAAGCAGAAACAAGAATACCTGAAAGACCTACAACAATAGAAGACAGAAAGACGCACACAAGGTCAAAAGGTAGAACCAAAAAGTAGGGCAAGCAGGAGCCACTTAGAGTAGTCAAACACTATAATTGTTCCTAACAAGCTAAATGCATATTACATTCAACACAGTCTGATAATACTAATAACAAATAGAAGGCTCTTCATCCAAAATAACTAAAAGTTACTACTCATAACAAAGGTTTCAGATGAATGAACTCTGATTTTACCTCAGTTGTGCTGTAACTACTTCATTATAATGACATTGCTAGTTGTATCTATCTAACTTAAGTGATCTTGTGCAATTCATCCCTTTTGCTGACTATAAAACAGATATATCACTATCTATCCCTTTATTTTGTACAGACCTTTTATTTAATGAAACATTAAATAATACCTGAAGGGGCAGCTAGTTGAATGTAGTAAATAGAGCAGCAGCCCTGAAGTCAGGAAGACCTGAGTTCAATTCTGGCCTCAGACACTTAACACTTCCTGGCTTGTAACCCTGGGCAAGTCACTTACCCTCAAATGCCTCATAAAAGAAATAATAATGATAATAATACCTGGAAAGGATTTTGAGTTTTAGTATTTAATATAATGCTCATATCATTCTATGATAAAACAGTCTTTTTTAAATCTACCCACCAAAAAAGTGATTATTGTTAGCATGTAATTATCTGGAAAAATATGAGGCAATCAGGGTTGATTACACATCTAGTTAGTGTCAAGTACCTGAGCTCTAATGTGAACTCAGGTCCTCCTAACTTCAGGCCAAATTCTCTATCCAATGTGCCACACAGATGCCTCATAAAAGAGTGTTTTTTTTTTTTTTAATTCACAGATTTATAGCTTCCATACTGCTCTAACCCACTCCAGTATGATTTCCAATTTCTTGACTCCTCAATTCTCTTTCAGGCCATCTTCCATGCACTAACCAACCACTTTCTTTTCTTTTCACATCCTGATCCCTTGTTGAACTAATTCAAAGCTACATTGAATTCTTAGCACCTTTATCATATCACTGATAGTGTCCTACCAAGCCTCAGCATTGGATCACTCCCACCATTTGCTATCTACTCCTACACATATGCTGCTGAATAAGGATGGAAAAAAAAAATCATACAACTGTTCCTACTGAGTCCACAATTAATGTTACAAAATCTCAACTGGTCTCTTGCTGCTACCATACAATCCCACTATAACTCACTGATCAGCTTGCTATCTCCCTATCCACAACAGTTCTTCCAAGCTTTTTCTTCCCTCCTCAAAACTTCCCTTTACTTCTCTTCTCCTCAACTTCTCAGATGAGATCCTAATGCATATTTTACAAAAAATTTGAGGCCATTTGCAATAAACTTTTCCCTACTTCCTCATCTCATATCATAGATGTCTCACATGATGAGGTGGCTTTACTCCTTACCAAGGTTACCCTCTATTTAGTTAACTGACCCATTCCATCACATATCCTGCAATAGTAATCTATTCTTTGTTATCCAAACTCTATCACTTATTTTCAATTGCTCTCTGTTTACTGGCTTCTTCCCCCATTACCTAAAACATGACCATGTCTCCCTATTCTTAAAAAACCCTCAAAAAACAAACAAACAAACAAAAAAAAAAACTATCCATCCCTGAAATCATCCTAAATCTCTCCTATCCTTTGTAATTAAGCTACTTAAAAAACACTCTACTCCAATTTATCTTGTCTCACTCTTCTTAATTCCTTACAATCTAGCTTCTGACCTTATTATTTTCACTAAAGTCATCACTGATCTTTTTAACTGCTAAATCCAACTGTATCTTTCTTAAAATACATTCTCCTTGACCTCTCTGTAGCCTTTGATACTATTGTCTACCCACTCCTTGATAATCTCTTCTCTGTAGATTTGCAGAACTCTTTTCTCCTGAATTTTTTCACACTTATCTGACTGTTCCTTCTCAAGTCTCTTTTTCTGGATCATCATCCAAATAATACCTTCTAAGCATAAGTATCCTATAAGTTTCTGTCCTGGGCCCTCTTTTCTTCTCCCTCTATACTACTTCACTTGGTGATCTCATAAGCTCCCAGGGATTTCATTAGCATCTCTATGTTGATGATTCTCAAATTTAGGTTATCCTGATCTAATTTTTCTGCTAACTTCCAATTTTATATATCCAAATGACTTTTAGACACCTAAACTAGATATCCAATAGACATCTTAAACTCAAAATATCAAAACCAGAACAAGATATCTTTCCCCTTAAACCTACCACCTTCCCTACAGATGTAGAGGACAACTATATCCTCCCATTCCCTCAGGCTCCCAATCTTGGTGTCATTCTCAATTCCACACTATCTCTGACATCCCCTCCCCACCTATCCAATCTGTCATCAAGACTTATCAGATTTCAACTTAGTAACATCTCTACAATAAACCTTCTTCTTTCCCCTAACACTGCCTAGTAACACTGTGATTCAGACCTTCATTACCTCATACCTGGAGACCCACCTGCTGGTACATCTGCCTGCCTCAAGCTTCTCTCCACTCCAATGCATTCACTGACTAAAGTGATTTTCCTAAAAAGGTCCAACCATATGTCCCTCCCTATTGAATAAACTCTAGTGGCTTCCTATTGATTCCAGGATCAAAAACAAAATTTATTTCACACTCAAACCTCTTCATAATATGCTCTGCCCCTCTTCTGCCTTCCAGGACTCCTTACTATTCCTCACAACTGGTTCTTGGCTCCAGGCATTTTCTTTGACTATGTCTAACACCTGAAAAGCTGGCCTTCCACATACTTAATGGCTTCCTCCCACATCTTCTACATGAAGCCTTTCCCAACCTCTCTTAATTTTCATGCCTTCCTTCTCTTATCTCCTATTTATCTTGTAATGTAGCTTGTTTATATATATTTGTTTGTTGTCTCCCCAGTTAGATTTGTCCTTGAGAGCAGAGACTGTCTTTTACCTCTTTCTGTATTCCCATAGCTTAATACAGTGCCTGGAACATTGTATGTACTCAATAGAATTTACTAAGAAGCCCCTATTATCTAACCTCAGCTACTGCATTAATCCGTAATTGGTCTTTCTCTAGTTTCTACCCTCTTTAATTCATCCTCCATACAACTGTCAAAAAGATATTACTAAATCACAGGCCTTATCAACACTTAGTACAGAATTTGACACGGAGTAGATTCTTTAAATATGTTTACTTATTGTTGAATGTCCATATCAGCAAAAGGCTCAAAAAGCTCTAATACCTTCCTACTATCATTAAGAGAGAGTACAAACTACTGTTTAGCATTTAACACTCTTGACAATCTGGATCTAGTTTACCTTTCCCAGTTTATTTGACAATGATAAACTCCATGCATTCTATATTCCAGCTAAACTGTTCTGCTTGCTATATACAACATTCTAATTCTAGTACTCAAGTGTTTTCACAAGCTATCCCCCATGCTAGGAATTTACTTGTTCTTTACCTCTACCTCTTGGAATTTCTAACTCTTTTCAAAGTTCAGTTCAAGTGTCATGCTTTACATTGTGAAAACTAGTTGATACAATGGACAGAACACCAAACATGGAATCAGGAAGCCCTGAGTTTAAATCCAGCCTCAAACATATACTAGCTGTGTGACCTAAGTTAATCACATAACCCCTGTCTGCTTCAGTTTCTTCATAAATATGTAAAATATTTTAAAATGTAAAATAGGGATTATATAACTATCTATCTCAAAGGATTGTTTTGAGGATCAAAGGAGGTGATATTTGTAAAGTGCTCTGCACAAAAGTAGGTCCTTAATAAATATTTATTTCCTTCTTTTCTTGACCCCTTTCTTTTCTCTAAAACTTTGTTGATTCCTATAGCTATTAGTGACATCCTCAAATTGCTTTGTATAGCTATTTCCCTAGATAGAATGCAAGTTTTTTTGAGACTAGAGACCGTTTTCATTTTTGGTTATATGTATGCTGAACCTAACATACTCCACCCATAAAATAATGCTTACTAATAAAAAAAAAAAAAAAAAAAAAAAAAAAAAAAAACTTTGTAGGCCTTAAAAATAAGTTTAAAACACCACCTTATTCCATTCCTATCAAAAGTCCTCTCTAAACAATGGAATGAAGAAATAGTACTTAAATTACAAATATGCAATATCCCAATTCTAATCACATACCAAATACTGCTCTTGCCATGTTCCCTGTATAAATCAGTCTTCCATCTTCTGATTGTTCAACATGGGCATGAGTATGAACATATCGAACACATCCACCAGAAGAAAAAACAGTCTAATGGATTAGAACACATTGTATATGTTACACAACTTTTAAAAACTGTTCACAGCACATAGCATAGTATCTAGCCATTTTGGGAGAGTTTTTTATTTTTTTAAGGGTTTTTCAAAACTCTCCTCAAAAACTGTCTTGTTCACTACAAGAAACATCTTGCTTGAGAAGCTGAATTTAAAGTGAATTTTCAAAAAGGAAAGAAGTATCCAACATCTACAATTACCAGTAATCCAAGCATAAGGGGACCTACAAAACCTTGCTTATGATCAGAAAATCAAGAGTTAAGTATCCAAGCAACTTCCTAACGGCCTTGTGATTACAATGGATGGATCCTCCATTCACATAGTTGTTTTAAAACTTAAGGCTGCAGCACATTACTGCAATTGACTTTTCTTGCTACGAAAAAGTGAAATATCATTGGGGGAGCCAGATTACCGTGATCTTTCTAAATGCTAAATCTTGTCCTGTGGTCCTGTTCTCTAACCCTTTACTTCCCAGCCCCGTTAGAGTCATTTCCTTTCAGTCACCATCATAAATTCAGTTGCAGCACTTCAGAGGGACAGATGAACTTTCATATAATGTAATTCCTAGAAAGGGAAATCATTCATTGAAAAATATGACTCGAAAGAAGAGGAGAGTCCTACTCTCCCTAGTTCTGAGCCGAAGTGCTCAACTGTTGAGGAGGGAGTGGGGAGAGGGGGCGGTGTAATGAAGTAGGTTTGACTTCAGTACTTATTTCTGCCTTTGAGCCACGGTAAGAAAACAGCTTGTCACCCTGGGTACCAGGGCCCAGAGACTTAAGAGGAGAAAACTGTGTCCAGGGTCAGTCTCTAATCTAAAAGGCTAGATTCTTCCGACACGTGTCACCTAGAAATTAAGACCTGATGCCCTACGAGGCCTTCCACGCCTATAAACTTGACTCTCATGTTGGCGGCTGCCACGGCCTCTTTTTTTTTTTTTTTTTTTTTTTTTTAAGGTTAATATCCTAGGGGATAATGGGAACAAGCCTAGGCTCCAGTCTACTCCCGGAACTCCAATCCCCCCACCCCGGACGGGCCAGGAGGCCGGAGACTGCACCTGTTCTCGGAGGAGCGCCCAGGGAGGGAGGCCTCGAGCCGCTCCCAGGAGTGCTGCGCGTGCGCTCCAATCACTGCCAGCGCGCTCGGGGCTGAGGCTAGAGGTCTCCCGGGGATGTCGGGAGGCCCAGCAAGCCCGCAGCGCCGCCGTTGCCCACGGTCTAATTCTCGTCCCGCCACCGCCGAGCTGTAGCCGGGCGACCCACGGGCGGCTGGCTGCCAGGAACAACAACATCTCTAGTGCTCGGAGAGACCTCGGGCACTTTGTGAAGGGGGGGAGTGGGGGAAGGGCACCGGCAGCGGCTGCGGCCGGTTCTCACCAGCAGAGACATCCGCTCCGGCCGCTCTTTCCCTCAGTCTCGTGACCTCTCAGGCTAGCGATTGGTCGCCTGGCTGGTACTC
This sequence comes from Sminthopsis crassicaudata, assembly GCF_048593235.1. Taxonomy (NCBI): domain Eukaryota; kingdom Metazoa; phylum Chordata; class Mammalia; order Dasyuromorphia; family Dasyuridae; genus Sminthopsis; species Sminthopsis crassicaudata. Next base: position 282,374,131 of record NC_133617.1, on the reverse strand, counting down.
TGGCTTTCCTGTCCCCTCGGAAACTGGTCCTGAAACAAGAGTTCCCAAGTTGGGAGAGCAGAGCTGCAGTTTAGGACCCTGAGGAAGAGTCTAAGAGCAAATGTACCAGAAAGAGAATCGAAGAGCTACTGTTGCTAGTGTCTGTGCTTGAACTGAACGCCTGGCGGCTGGAGAAACGACTTCGAAGAAGTGTATCGCGGGACCAAAACCCAAAAATCCTACCGAATAAAAACAAAAAACAAGTGTTCTTTGAGAATTTGAAGAACTGGTATGTGAATGAGTGGATTGCACCACTTCTATTTGGCCCAGAGGCCAGAATTAAGAACAAGGGGTAGAAAAGCAAAGACAAATCCAGGCTTGATTTCAGGGGGAAAAAATTCAAAATCAGAACTGTCCGTGAATAGAATGGAATGTTTTGGGAAGTAGTGAATTCCCTCTCATTCCATAATCCAGTACCTCTAACTAGTCGTGGGGGGTGCACCTTGCTTCTTTTTTTAGTTTATTCCTCCCACTTCCCCAATCGCCACTTTCAGACTGCTGTCTTGTACAGTAAGGCAAGCAAGTCTCCTTCCTCTTACCCTGCTGCACCAAGTTCATCCAATAGGAGCGTCACTTCCACTTAGACCTCAGTGTAAAGCCTTTGATCATATTTTTCTTTTATTAGTGTGTCGATTGGTTCAAAGGGAGAGACTATTCTTTCTTAGGATTATCTACAAAGATAGTACATTCTTAGCTTGGAAATTTCTATGATTTTTTTGCCATCTTTTCCCTTGTGGTTCTTACTTGTATTATTTATTGGGTGATTTTGCACATCTTCTGTCGTTTAAAAGCCTTCTCAATTTGACTCCAGTCAACTCCTTACAGGTTGCTTATTATTGCGACTACACATAATTCTCCTTTACTTACTCTATATTCTTAGCCACAGCGACCTACTTCAAATTCCCAATACACGCTATTCCATCTTCAGTCAAAGTACCTTACTGAAGTATAGGCAATACCCATGTTCAGAAAGACTTCCTTCCTCACCTCTCTCTCTCATTGAATCCCCATGATAGTCTATTCCAAGGATGGTGAAAATTTGTACAAATCAGAAGTCAGTCAATGAGCATTTATTAAGTGCTTACAATGTGCTCTACACTGTGTTAAGCATTGGGAATACAAATAAAAGAAAAAATAAAGCACTAATGCCTTGCACTTCATAAGTTTACATTCTAAAGTGGGAAAATAACACAAAAGAGCTGAAAAGGAGATTGGGTGCAGGTACCCTGCACAGGGGCACAGTAGACTTTTTCCTGTAGAGTCCTGTAGAGATGAGTCAGCAGAACAGCACAGCGAGGAACATGGGTTGTGGGCCTCATTCCTTACATTAAAGGCTCTGGGAGAAACCAACCAATCAGGAGAGACTGCAGGAGTGGAAGATATCTCTAATGTGAGCAGTAGAGTCTAATAGATATTGTTGCATATTTTAGAATTGTATCTGTTACCAATCCTGAATCTCAAGGAATAAGTTATAATTATTACAGTGATTATAGGCTTATTATTAAAGAAGCCAAAATTAAACTGATTTACATCATTGTCTATCAGTTCAAGTAGTTGAGAGGCCAAGTTTATTTACATTAAAACAGAAGAGCCCTGGTAAATAAAAACTATTAAAATAAAATAAATAAATAAAACAGAAGAGCCTGCAAGGAATTTTTAATTTGAAATTTCTGTCTTTTTCATTCAGCTTCACTGTTTGCTTTTTATTGCCTAAATTAGCAAAACAAAACTAAAACTCGGTTTTGGCAATTTGGACAAATAAAAATATTCTCAAATTAATCAAGAAAAATCTCTCTTCTGGTCCTAATTACCCTGCTAGGGGAGATGCCCTGGAATACCATGAGACTACTGTCTGAAGAAGAGAACTACAGAATAGGACCTTTAAACACTTTGCCTAGTACTATCTGGTAGCTTCCTAGTATAACTAATTATTCTTGCTAACTAATTTATATCCTCTGAAAGGACTGAAAATACAAGTAAAGTAAGCTCAACAAGTTATTTATTAAACCTTTACTATATACACAAGTACTATGCTAAGAGCTGGAGACATAAAGAAATGTGAAAACATTCCCTGCCTACATTAAACTCAATTTAATGGAAATACTGGCAAAATATAAATATTAATCAAATGTGTATGAATTTTAATCTTTAAAAATTGTACTGCCTTTAAATTTCAGAGCCCTCTAAGTTCTGATTGTCACACCTGATTATGATTTTGCCACAAAATAGATGCAAATTCTTTGTTGTCATCTCATGCTCTTAAGTCTAAATTATAATTGTTTTTTAAACTCTAATTTTTTTTTAAATTATTTTTAACAAAATATATAACATAACATTTTCAGTATTTCATTAACATAATTCAAAATTTTGTCATTTTGTGTTTGAGTGTTTTACTTCTAAAAGCAGCACTACATAGTGGAAGATCTAGAAAGAGCCTGTAGAGCCTAGTTTCAAGTTTTGCCTTCAACAGTACTGGCAATGTAGTTTTGGGCAAGAGCTATATACCCCAAATTTTTAAGCTGTGGTTCACAACCCCATATGGTGTCTTGGAACTGAATGTAGAGGTTGCAAAATTATAACTTATTATCAGTTAATGTTTGATTTGTACACCTATTATATATAAAATATACTTATTATCACATAATATATATTATATTATCATACTAATTATGTGTATATATATATATATATATGTATATATATATATATGTATATATATATATAGTCTACCCAGGGTCATGTAAAAATGAAAAGTTTAAGAAGTCCTGATCTAGACAACTATCTTGTACCACCTCCTGTAGTAGGAGTTTCCTTATGTAGAAGTTAGCTAAAGCAATGAAATCACAGATCCATACTCATTTCCTTCCAATACATTACTTATATCAATTCTGTGTACTAAATGTATGTAAAGCATTGCTGGCCTTAAATAGTTAAATGTTAGTCACTAATGTATTCTTGTCATCACACCTTTATTCGAGCACCGGTGAGACACTTGGCATAGCATACTATATAGATAATAAAAGAAAAAATGTTTTCTCTCCCATTATGGCCAAAGAACATCTATTTCAAGATGGACAACAATCCCTCCCTCCCCCACTAACAGAATCACAACATTTTTTAATAATGTGTTTTGCAAAAATTCATGCTGCCAATGCCACATTTTCACTAACTCTCAAACTGGTGAAGTCACTTAATCCAATTCTGTTGCACTTATCCTTTTAAAGGTGTCACTCATTTCTAATCCACAACTCTTCTTGGAAATGGATTTCAGAGCTGGTGGGATTGAGGGAGGAAAGGAGAAGAAAGAAGGTAAGAGAAAAAAGTAGGCGCTGATAATGGAATGAGAAACAGGAAAACAGCTGTAGCAGCTGAAATGGGGAGAGAGGAAAAATGAAAGCAGTCTATTTGTGCCCATCCCCCAGTCATCTGTTTCTAACTGTATACTAAGCAGTTGTTACAGTTAAAAGACTTATCTTACAGCCAGTGTTTCAAACCAGTGGTTTGACAGCTGAACCTCAATCAATTTCAAGAAAACTTTGTATTCAATTGAAATGGACACGATTGCTTGCAGTTTAGAAAAATATACATATTTTTGATTCTTCCTAATTACATAAATAATCATTTTCCACTGAGATAAATGCCCATTCTCCGCATGTTTTGATTGAGAAAGTCTGGGCAGCAAAAATTCATAGGCCTTTAAAAAAAAAAAAAACGGGGGTGGGGTAGGAGGGACGAAGCAATTTAAAAGAAATGGGGGAGTTCCAGCTACGGGGTGCAAAGCACAATACTAGGATAAGCAAACTAAACGTACCAATCTGGTTTTCGTAGTTTTATCAAAATCATTAAATGCACAACTAGTACTGGGAAAAAAGAATCAAAAGAAACTACCAAGCCACTGTCCTAGATTATTCTGCAACATTCCCCAAAAGTCAGAAGCTGCAAGTTTGAGAGCAGGATGTTCTCATTAGCAATGAAACCGCGCCCCACGCTTTGCAATCTGTCCTCCACTCTGGGAGTACGTGACTCCAGCTGCCCCAGAGCCGGAGTGATTAAGGGAAACTACAAATTCCAGCATGCACTGCGGCCCTTAACCCTGCCATCCTGTTTTCGTTCTTTCCACACATATCCCTGACTGAAAAATTGGGTCGTCCTGTTGCATGCTGGGAATTGTAGGAACACATGATTTGGACCCCGATTGGCCACCAGTCCGGTCCGTGCTCCTCCTCCGGGGATAGAGAGTGTTTGTGTGGAAAGTAGAGAGAGGGAAAAAGTGGAAGTGGGGCGGATTTTTAGGCTTGACCAAAGTGTATGAGAATAGGAAGGGTACGCGACGCATTTCCAAGTAGTAGAAGGCGTCTAGTGGCTAGGTATACCATTTCTTTGGAGACTCTGCGCTGACCCGCCGGAAGTGGTTACTTTCGTTGCCCCGGAAGAGACGGAGGCGGGCGGCTGTGGCCCGCGGGGGGGGGGACGGCCCTGGGAGCTGGGGCTGTGGCGGTGAGTGGGGAGCCAACTGCGGCCGCTGCAGAACTGACAAGTGAGTCGTGGGTCTAGGTCCGGAATGGGAGTTCGCTTTGGGGGCTAGGCGGGGAGACTAGGGAGGTAGGGAGAGAGTGCTCGCTTTTCCTTCCCCACCTCGGATTTGGGCGGGGAGCGAACGGAAACCCCCCCCCCCCACCTCGCCTCCGCGGGCGACCACTTCTCTCGGGACCGTCTCAGGGTGCGTGGAGAGCAGGGCAACGGGGCCTCTGAGGTACCCCTTGCGGGGCTTTCGATTGCTGGGAGGTTCCAGTTGCGGGGCCAGGCGCCCCACCGCCTGGGTGGGTGGAGGCGGGGAGGGAATGTCTTTTTTTTTTTTTTTTTTTTTTTTTTTTTTTTCCTCCTGGCGTTGCTGGATCTGACCCTCGCTGACTTGCCCAGGGATATCTGAACGGAAACCAGATTCCCTCGATGCCTTGTAAATTTGGGTAAACTTAGGGGATTCTTAGGATTTGGGATGAGTGAAGATGGACATAAAGCTGGTTCAGCAGACAGGGACTTTTGTGCACTCATTTGACTTTTTCCACCACCATTCAAATGGTATTCAAATGGTAGTGTCAAGTAACGCACTTCTGGTGTTAGTGGAGTTTTCCTTAAGGTGCAAAAAGCGAAAAAAGCCCAAACAACCTTCTCCCAAACCTTATTGTAAATGCGTATGTGCATGTGTGTGTATCGTTATCTTCATGGATGCTTTTTTAAATTTTCAAATACAGTTTTCCTAATCTTTTGTAACTCGTAATTCTTCACGTAGAAAATTGAAAGTTTATTATACCAAAGGTTATTAGGTCCCTTAAATGCATACTTAATTGATCCCTAGATAATTATTGTTTAAGTGGTCTGCAGTGTTGAGAACTTTTGTTTGAAGTATCTTGTACTTTGGTACCCCGAATTCTTGGAGCCTGAATATTTATTAAGTATTAAGCATATTTATACTTGTCAGGCTGCTGTTGCTTTTTAAACCATTGGTCTATGTGTTATCTCCTCCACTGGATTTTTAAGTCTCTTGAGGAAATAAACAATGACCTATTTTTATAGCTACCTCAGTGCCTTATACACTACAGGCTTGAAATAGTGGACTGATATCTATTGTTAATGTTGACAGATTTGAGTGCCATTGGGTTTTTAATATGATATTAGCAGCATAAGGGTGAAATATAATTGGACAAAAGGTAATCTGTAGTTGGGAAGACTTGTGGTTTGGGCTATCGATTAATGGTCTAGAATAGTTTCTAATCCCCTTCAATGATGAAACAGCCAATGCCTAAATAGTCAACTCTCTAAATGTATGATTATTTCATATAAGATCTATTTCTGAATGTTACATAACTTACAAAGTGTATTTCACTGTTGGAGTAAAGGCATCAACGTTATTATTAATAGAAACTGAATATCTTTATTTTGAATGCTAAAATGAGCTTGGAACTTTAGTTGAATTATTTTAAATGTCTCCCTTTTTTGTACACAGAGGAAAATACTGGTCTTTGCCTAAGCTTTTTGGAGACTATAATTTACTGTGTTCTTATAACCAGAGTTGATACTTAAGTACATAGATCATCATGATTTTTGTCATGAATCTAAATTTTTTTCTTTTTAAACTTTTTTTTTATTCTCTTACTTAATTCTCTTCCAGCCCTTAGCATAACCTTGATTTAAAAAACAAAACAAAAAAAACTACAAATTGTTTATTTAAATTTTTGGGTGCTGCCTAACAATTCCAATGAAACAAAATTAGTTTGCAAATTCTGCCCTTTTTAAAAAAATCTGGTTTGGAGATAATTAGCACCAACCTACAACATCTGTTTTGTTCTTTGATTTCCCCCCCCCCCCCCAAAAAAAAAAAAACAAAACTCTCTTGGGCCTAGGTTTCCATATTTTATAAATGAGGAAATCGACAAGTTGGCCTCTGAGGTCCTTTCCAGCTCTGAATTATATAGTAAGTAAGAAGTGAGGGATAAAGAGTAGCTAGTTTCAGATACTTAGTATACATACATATATACATACACAGGTGAAATAATAGAGTAATGGATAGATAGTTGGCCTCCAAGCCAAGATTGCAGTTCAAATCTCAGATCTTACATACTACTTGTAGGACCCTGCCCCTAGGCAACTGGTACTATAAATTGCTGAAAGGTTATTTTTTTTGTAAGAATTCAAAACTTAAAAAAAAAGTTATTTCCATATAAATAGTAAAACAGAATATTATACAAGAGTGTGAGTCTCTATTTTTCTCTTTTGTACAGTTTGCTTTTCTTTTTAAACCTATAACTCCATTCTGTGATTTTTTTCAAAACTGTCCAGATTTTGTTCCTTCTTTCAGTCTTTTTTTTTTTTCTCTTTGTAGTTTATTTTTTTCTTCCCAGAAGATTTCTCCATGACCCAATTTTTATCTTCTTTGTTTTTTAAAGTACCTTATCTCTACACCTCTTTGTTCCCTCACTGTCACCATCCACAACTGGGGGGGGAAAAAAAGGAAAACAAAGGTCCTGTAAAAATATAAAGTCAATTCTCACATTGGCTATGACTGAAAATGTTTGTCTTGTTTTGCATTTTGAATTTATCACTGCTGTGTCACTGTTAGTATCCTTTATTGTCAATCCTGAAATTATAAGATCATTTCATACAGTAAACTTTTAATAGGTATTCCTTCCTTGTTAGATCATTCTTCATATTGTAGGATATAGTCCATAGAAATAGATTTAATCTTTCTGTCCTTATTGGGAAGAGCAGTACACTTGGAGTCTTAGGACCTGGTGTGTGTGTGTGTGTGTGTGTGTGTGTGTGTGTGTGTGTGTGTGTGTGTGTGTGTGTGTGCGCGCGTGTTTTTTTTTTTTTGTTTTGTTTTGTTTTTTGTTTTGTTTTTTTTTTTTTAATTCTGATTAATGTCTTCATTTGTAAAAATAAGTGTAACGATTCCTGCTCTGTTTTTGCTCAAACAATATTTAGAGCAGTTGAAATTGATGTAAAGTACTATATTAATGTAAGTTAATTTGTGTGTTCTTGTTTAACTAATTGCATTATCTGAATATATGATGTATTTCCCCTCTAGAATATACTCTCCTTAAGAGCAAAAAACTATTGGGGAGATCTCTAGTCTAACACCCAGTATAGTGCCATTATCCATAAGCACTTAATGTTTATTGAACTGAATTTCTTACACACTGATTGTGAATTTTGTATTATAGGTATGTTTTCATGTGTCGTATCTTATTAGGCTGTCAGCTGTATGAAAGCAGAACTAATCATACATGGGAAAAAACAAAAAAGAAAGGATATATCCTACAATATACCTGACAATCTAGCCTTTCTTAAAAGATCTCAAGTGAGGAGAAGTATACAAACTCCTGAGGCAAGTTATTCTACTTTTTTTTTCTTGATAGGATACATTTGGTTTATTCTTATCTAAAATAAAATTTATAGCTTTTATTTTTTCCATCACTTATATTTCCCAATGTATTCCTTTTTCTTTCTTGTCCTTTATATCAGAATTAAAACATGAGGGAAAAGCCAACCAACGTATACCCAAAGTCTGACAATTTGCAGTGTTTTCATGCCCACTTTTTCTTATGCAAAGAAAAAGGTACTTTCTTATGTATTCTTTTGGGCCCAGACATTATTATTATTATTCCTCCCACTTATATTAAGATTATTTATATTTTCCTAGTTCTATTTGCATCACTTTACCTTATTTTATATGTCTTTCCAGTTTTATTCATTCCACCTTTATTCATTATTTTTTACAGAATCGTAACATTCTGCCTTTTTTTCAGTTGACTGGTTAGCTAGATGTATCCCCATCTTGTACTTGTAGAATTGATTTTTTTTTTTTTAAACCTAGATTCAGCCTAGTGCTTAGCTTGTCAAGACTTTTTTGAATCTTAACTCACCTAGTATATTAGCTATCTCCCCATTTTTGTACTATCTGCAAATTCAATGGTATCTTAAAGAACCTTTGTCTTACTCCAGTGCTCCATACATCTAGTGTATAGTATACTATGGATTTAAAATGTGTTTATTTCATTGGGAGAGAAGCCAAAGATGTCTGTTTTTATTTTGTTTATTTCTAGGACCTTGTACAAAGTAGCTAGTTAATAAATGTGCATTGAATTCTTTCATAGAGAAAGGGAGGGGAGAAATAATGTTACTTTAGTGTCTCATAATTTGGAGACTGTGTAATGGGGGGAGGGAAAGCATGACCTCTAGACTTGAGAATCATGGTCAGGAATCAAGAAGACAAGAGTTCAAATCAAGACATTTACTAGCTGTGTGACTTTGTACAAGGCACTTAATTTCATTTTGCTATTGTTTATCTCTAAAATGGTAATAATAATGGCACCTGCCTCCCAGTGTTGCTTATGAGAATAGTGCTTAGCACAGTGCATGGTACATGGTAAGTACTAAGTAAATCTTAGCTGTTATTATTTTGTTGTTGAGGCTATTGAGGTTGTGACTTGCCTAAGGTCACACAACTAGGAAGTATAAGTATCTGAGCCTGAGTTTGAATTTTGGTCCTCCTGACTCCAGAGCTGGTGCTCTATCCACGGTGCTATTTAGCTGACATCTTAGCTGTTATTATTAAGGCCCATCTCTAATATTTATAAACTGTGTGACCTTAGATAATTCACTTGCCCTGTCTCAACCCTAGTTCCCTCTCCTAGAAAAGAAGAAATTGGATTAGATAGATAGCTTGTGCATTCTCCACATCTGTGAACCTATAAAACTGTTGAAACTAAAGCCCAAAAATGATAATGAAGTATCCATTGTTTAGCAGTTGGGAAAATGCTAGACTGGAACTTTAGAAAAGTTAGGGTCAGAGATATAAATTTGGAAGTAACATAAAAATATAGTGGAAGTTGAGTTTGCATAAAATCTATATGGGAAGAAAAGGAGACAGGGCACACACACCAAGAGTTATGACTGGTGTTCGTATAGTGATGACACTTCTGGGATGAGAATAAGGAAGGAGACATGAACAAAAAAATTGAGAGAACCAAAATAATAAAGTATAACTATAAAATTCAGAAAAAGAAATAAATCTATAATAGTATGTGGCTACACATTCTAGATTTTCTAGAATAGTTCTAATTTCAAGAGGGAAAAAACATAAGATTTTGCAAAAGCAACAAATTTTGGGAACTTACAGCTCAAATTTTTTTATTGAGCAAATGCTACCCTAACCTGTACTTAATCAGACACTGATGGCTTTTCTGCCTTTCCATCCTTCTGTTGCCTTCTTTCTTACTTTTGCTCATAACATACCGTAGACCTGAAATTCCTCTTACTTGTCTACTCTAAGTTGACTTCAAAGCCCAGTACAAGACACTTTCTTGAAATCTGTAATGTTTCCAACCATAGCCCATGCATCCCTTTCCTGAATTGTCTTTGGGCCTTTACTATGGCACATATCCTGACTCTTGTAATAGTTATGTTCTAGTCTTAATATCCTTATTATAAGCTGTTTACAGACAGGGATTGTGTCTTATATCTCTTACAGCACCTATTTAAGTGCCATCATTGGTGTCTGATAATTATTAAATAGATATATGTTTACCCTGTACTCCCGTCTTAGCATATACCAGTATTAAAACTTCTTTGTGAAATCTATATGACAAGTGGTTTTGATATGTTGATTAGCAATTATTGGATGTAATATCATAGTTTTCTGAATTCCTTAATATTGTGTTGTGTTTTTATCACCAGAACTCTTAACGTGTTACATTAAAGATTTCCAAGAAAAGCTATAATAGGAAGAGTATTCTAGTTAATTGAACTTTGTAGAAGTTTATATTAACAGAGAATCTCTTCATAATTGACATCTTTATACATCTCTACCAATTAAAGTATTCACTGAATGACCAGTACTTTTATTTATTTGTTTGTTTTGCTGAGGCAGTTGGGGTGAAGTGACTTGCCCAGGATCACACAGTTAGGAAATATTAAGTGTCTGAGACCAGAGTTGAACTCTAGTCCTCCTAATTTCAGGGCTGGTGCTCTATCCACTATGCCACCTAGCCACTCCAATAACCAGTACTTTAAGAACTCTAAATCATTAACCTCAGTCTAGTAGGCTACTGAGTACTAAGAAATAGATGAGCCATAATGTTTTATTTCCTGTTGAAGCACTTTTTAGAGTTATTAGGTTGGGGGGTAGGGAGGGAAGTGGTATGATGTGCTGAGATATAGTTTTCTCCCTAAAGGTTTAATAAGACTAGTCATAGCTGTAAGTGGTGGCTAATTTCAAAATGATATTTAGTTGCTTCAACCATGATGATCAGCTAGGTACTCTAATAATAGCTTGCATTTATTTCAGCCTCTACTGCTGTAGCAATCCTGGAACACTATAGATACTGAAGGACCCTGAGACAATGGAGAGTTGCAAGTAGGCTAAAGCCCAGCTTCTTAAACTGTGGTTTGTGACCCTATATGGGGGGTCTTGTAACTGAAGGTAGGGGTTGTAAAATTATGATTTGTTTTCAGTAAATGTTTGATTTATATGCCTATTTTATATACCTGGGGTCACTTAGAAATTTCTCGGGCAAAAAAGGGTCTTAAGTGGAGAAAGTTCAAGAAGCCCTGGACTAAAGCATGTTATCCCTGTAGTGTAAGATTATCATCTAGGAACTAATTAGGGAAAAAAAATGTAGTCTGGTCATATAAGAGCAAGGGATTACAGGGACAGTGTGAGTGTTGTACTAGTACTCAAAAAATATATTAAAAGCTATTGGGTAGAGAACCTGGAAAACTAACTCACTGGAGCTCAATAAACTGACATTGATATAATTCTTCAGAGATTGTAAAACTCTTTATATTTGCCCATTTCAGTGATATGTAATACAGAATTAACTACCTTTTTTATGATTAAGGAAAGAATAGAGAGTCTTTCCTATAGTCAGTCAGTTTGTTAGAGCTGGAAAAAAAGCTTTTGATAGGAATGAAAAGTGGTACCATCCCTTTTCCATCAGACATTCATTGAAATGTATGAATAATTCAAGTTGAATAATCATATTTCCTCCTTAACATCTATTACACCTCTTGGCATTTCTTCCTTCCTTTCCTGCTTATTCTTGTCTGTTTAACTACCCATACAATGGAAGGGAATCAGTGGTTTTTAAAATTGTGGTATCTATTGCATGAAGGTCCTTCCCCTGTTTTAAAAGCAGGTGAATTGAGTATATTTTATAATTGGACATTGGTTTCCTTTGAATTTATCTATAGGAAATTGGCTATAATATGTTCAGGAAAAGTAAAATAATTTTATTAACATAATCAGAGCATTATTTGGAAAATAAATATAGCCTACAAATTTATACCTAGTGTATTTGTATTCTGGATTTTTGAAATTGCTTTAATCACTGCTTGTTTTCACAAAACAGACCTAAAAGCAGATGAATTTCTTTTAAGAGTTATAAAGATATCTATTATTTTTTTGTGTGTGAATTTAAAAGGCATTGATGGTCATGAATGAGTGATTTTTTTTTTTTTTTAATTCTAAAGTCTAAATAAGCAAAAATTGATTTTTTTTTTCCCTCTGCTGTATACTTCTCCCTCCCTCCCTCACCTTGCCTTAAAGAAGCATGAATATACACACACACAAACACACACACACACATGCACATATATAAGTATACATAAAACCATATTATACATTAGTGGATACTATCTTCCCTGAAATCAACCAGCTCACAGTATCTTCCAGTGCAGTAGTGTTCCATCAGTCATATGCCACAATTTTTTGTTTAGCCATTCCCCAATTGAAGTACATCTATTATTTTTACCAATCTGATACTAGTGAAATCTCAAAGTTGTATTAATTTGCACCTCATCAATATTTAGAGCATTTTTATGACTATGCTTTTGTTTTCTTTGTTTAAAAAAAAAAAATGCCTGTTAATATCCTCTGACCATTTCAGTTGAGTAATGACTCAATACATATCCATATGCACACACACACGTACAGATAGATTTCTTAAAATCAGAGGTGTTCCAGCTTGATTACCCTCCCAAAATTTAGGATTTATTTATTTCTTTTATTATAGCTTTTTATTTACAAAATATATGAATGGGTAATTTTACAGCACTGACAATTGCCAAACCTTTTGTTCCAATTTTTCCCCTCTTTTCCCCCATCCCCCTCCCCCAGATGGCAGGTTGACCAATAATGTTACATATGTTAAAGTATATATTAAATACAATATATGTATACATGTCCAAACAGTTATTTTGCTGTACAAAAAGAATTGGACTTTGAAATATGTATAATTAGCCTGTGAAGGAAATAAAAAATGCAGTCAACAAAAAGTAGGAGTATTGGGAATTCTATGCAGTGGTTCATAGTCACCTCCCAGAGTTCTTTTGCTGGGTGTAACTGGTTCAGTTCATTACTACTTTATTGGAACTGATTTGGTTCATCTCATTGTTGAAGATGGCTAGTCCATCAGAATAGTATTGTTGTTGAAGCAGATTTAGGATTTATTTCTAGCAGATTATAAGATTTATAAAAAGTTAAAAGATAAGACATTAGCCCAGCAAACTATCTGTATAATATTGAATTACATGCCATTCAGTTGTATTTAATTATCTCAGTAAAACGAGACACTTTCAGGAGAAAAAAAAAAAAAAAAGTTGGATGATACCCTAATTTGGAGCTTGGACACAAAATAAAAATTTGCTGTGTATTTGCCTTTATTACCTAATAATGGTTTTTCTCCCCTCTGTATCAGCCTCGGTTGTTGAAGTCAGAATAATTCCAATTTTTTTTTTTTTTTTTTTTTTTTAAAGTAGATTCCCTTCCTTTTCTTCCTCTCTTCCCCCTAGCATATACTATTTTGGAAACGTTTTGTTTTGAAGGTAGATCTGCAAAAATAATTGATAATCACTGTGATTTTTTTTTTTTTTTTTTAACTTTTTCACTAACTTGGTTTACCATGTCCTTAGCAAAATAATTTGCAAGTCAGTGAAATGGAAAATTCTAATCTGCATAGAAAAATTACAAAACTATTAGAGAAACATTCTTTACTTAAGTTTCCATTGATTTATTTAATAGGTACCAAATTGTAAGACTGAAGTGTTGCTACTTTGATTCCAGTGCTTAATTAACCAAAATGGAGTTACTTTTAGAAATTTCAATAAACATTTAATTCCTTAAACTTGTTTTAAGCACTTAAGATACTAAGAGAAATTCAAAAAATGGAAAAGCATTCTCTAAAGATTCTTATTTACAATGGAGATAAGAGTTAAAACTTGAATCATAAGTTTAGCCTTGCAAGTGATCTTAATGGTCATTTAGTTCAATGTCCTTATTTTATAGATGAAAACTGAATCCCAAGTTAAGTGACTTGCCTAGAATCTCACTGTGCAGAACCAAGATTCTAATCAAAATGGAATGTGCTTCTTAATGGATAGCTATTTGTCAGGTGTGTTGTAGAAAGGACACTTAGAGGCCCGAATTAGACTAGCTAAAATTCTTAATCTAGTCATGCACTCCTTTGATAGTCTGGTAAAGCCTTTTCTCAGGATAATCTATTTAAATGCAAGATAAAATATGTGGGAAACTTATTGAAAAAGTTTTCAAAATATTACTAAATAAGTTCACATATCCCAATTTAAAAACACCTGAATTACATAGTCGATGAATAGGTATGTTTTGATTCTGTGAATTTAGGCCCTTCAACTCAAAATTTGATTTAAGGCAAAAGAGGGATCTTCAACCTCCCTCAACTTTTCTTTCTCCCTTATCTACCATATCCAGGATAGGTTACTGGGTTGTGCTAGTCAGTCTTCTACATTTCCTTTCAATACAATGTCCATCTCTACTAATGCTACCACCACCCCTGATTCAGGACATTATATCACATTTTACCCAGACTATTTCAGTAACATAATTGGTCTCTGTGTCCCAAGTGTCTCCCTCTCTCTAATCCAAACTCCACTTGGTTGCCACAATAATATTCCCATAGTAAAGTTCTGGTGGTATAACTCAGGGGAGTTTACTCAAGAAATTGCTTCCTTCTACCAGTAGGGTAATCCCAAACCTCTGTTTAACATCTAAAGCTCTTCAAAATGTGCCTCCAGTTTTTCTAGGTTGATTTCACATTGCTTTCCTGATGTCTGCTTGTTATTACACACACACACACACTCCCACTCCCACTCCCACTCCCTCCCTCCCTCTCTCTCCCTCCTCCACTTTGGTCTATGTAACTTTTTGCACAGGCCAGTTCCATATGAAGACTTCCAATTTCAGTTCTCCAAATCTCCTCCCCTTCCCTTCTGAAATTGCTTTATTTATTTTGTAAAGTGTATACTTGTATTTATATGTATGTGTTTCCCCTTAGGTTCTTGGAAAAAGGAGGGGATATTTCCTTTTATTCTTTGTATCCCTAGTATCTAGAATATATAGGGTATGATAGCACACAGTTGGTGCTTAAATATTTGGTGATTGAGAGTTCTATAGAAATATATACACACACATACACACATGCATGTCTCCAAGTGTGTGTGTGAGGGGCGGGGGAGAGCTCATGTATATATTTTAGTGTATGAAGTTTGGAAAATGGTTCAGCCTAGCTGAATTGTGGGGAAAAAATGGTAATTGATATATTTATCTAGTAAGACAGTATACAAAAAAAAAAAAACCAAACCAAAAAACAAAAACAAACCCACAAAAATGGTAGGCACTTATTGGATAAGAAGTATAATACATTTCCCATTCTCTGAAAGTTGTAAAGTTTGTATATATCTATACTTCAGTGAGAGTATCTTGGTATGTATGTCCTCCATTTTATCATTAGGTGGCCATGTTCCATCATTAAGTTTAGAATAATATCCTCTAAAAGTTGGGAACTTTTTTTTTTTTTTTTTTGATGCTCATCAGTAACTGGATGCTGTTAGGCCATGTGGGGATAAAAAGATATTTTTGCCTGCTAGAGACATAAAATATTGTTGAGTAGATTGAAAATTCATGGTTAACTCTTTTTATAAATATAAATGGGGAGAGTGGTAATTCAGAACTTGATAATCAACAATTATGAGCATTTCTATATTCCCATAAAACCATAATCTTAGTACATTTTGGATTTTTTTAAAGACTAATTTGCTACATTCACTTCAAAGCTTTCCTGCTCTGAATCTCCTTAATTTACCTTCTTTACTGTCATTTTAAATGCTACAATGACTTATTTTTTTCTTTTTGCATCACTCATTGTTTACACACATTTAAAAAACAAAACTGAATCTTCTAGGTAACATGCTCAGAAAATCAAAACAAATCCATATTTCAGTCATGATTTAAAAAAAAAAAAATTGGCTTTCACACTCACTCTGCTCTTCTAAGTCTGCCACTTCAGGGTATTTTCCCTTGGGAATTTAACCTAGGAAATGTGGCAACAGAGATAATAAACTCAATCATAGCATTTCAAAGAATGATTTTGATGATTAATTGTGATGGACTTGTCTTCTCTCAACAATGCAGTGATTCAAGGCAATTCCAATAAACTTGGGATGGAAACTACCAATCACTATCCACAGAGAGAGAGAGAGGCATATGTGCTATGGAGACTGAATGTAGATTGAAGCATAATATTTCCACTTACCTGTTGTTTTTTCCCCCCCTTTTGATCTGATTTTTCTTGTACTATGACAAAATATGGAAATGTCTAAAAGGATTGTACATATTTGATTTATATCATATTGCTTGCTGTCTTGGGAAAGGGAGAAATAAGGAAAGGAGGGGAAAATTTTAGAACACAATTTTACAAAAAAGGGATATTGAAAACTATCTTTACAAATATTTTGAAAAATAAAATACTATTAAAAAAGGGTAAAAACCCAATGATTTTGACATCCTTTTCTAAAATGAGTAATATCAAGAAATTTGGTAATTTCTGGTTATGAATCTAATGAGAAGAAACCTTCACTTGTGAATTCCTAAGTAAAGAGAACTATTAATTTGAGGAAATATGTTAAATTTTAAGTTATTTATTCCTTCAAGTTTGTTTTTTATTTCTTCTTGGGAGTTAAATTAAGACAGCAATAGATTCTTCAAATAGATTCTGATCTTCCTTATCGTTCCTGATATCTAAGGCAATGTAATAAATTGTCTATAATGTTTCTTTTGTCTTAAAAAAAATCATATACCCCAAATGTTATATTATGTTGTTGAAGCTTTTGTTTTTATTAATTTTTAAATGGTCTTAAATTCTTCATTATCTTAGTCATCTAGGACAAGGCTTCTTAAACTTTTTCCACTCATAACCATTTTTTGGCCTGACAAATACAATCCCAGTATGTAGATATATAAAATAAGGTATACAAATAAAATATTTATTGATAATCATAATTTTGCAACTTCCATATTGTTATGAGATTCCATGTGGGGTCTTAAATAGCAGCTTAAGAAACTGGGATCTAGTATATAATTGTTTATTTAATGTCTATTGATGAAATTTCCCCCCCCTCTAAATTATTCACATTGTTAAATATAATGAGGAAGTAAAAAGGAGGATAGCCATCTATTTTATATTTTTATAGCCATGTGTGAGATATTCTGGATATTCCTGGTAATGTAACTCAAGTTCTCCGGACCCCAAATTCAAAATTAAACTCTCAGGGACAGCCTTGTATTAGCATGTACAACTTTTCATAATGGCTATCTTATGTGGGTACAAGTTTTCGTGTATCTATGGGTGTGCCTGTATGTGTGCATATGTACATTTGTATATGACCACTTTGTTTCTCCTTTACTCTTATCTAGACTGTACTTGTATACATGTGTTTTCTCTTGTAGATAAGTGCCCCTAGACTCAAGTCTTAAGTACTTTTTTTGTTCACCCAAAGCTAGTCTGTTCCTTATATATAGGAAGTACAAATAAATGTTTATTAAAAATGGTTTTTTCAATAGATATTCTCATTTGATCCCCTACTAACAACTTTTGAAGGAGTTCAGACACTTAGCTTGGTTTTCAGGTAAAGAAATTAAAGCTTAGAGGTTGTTAGTAAGTTGTCAGAATGGACACTTCAAAATGAGTCTTGCTATGTTTAAAATGATTGTGTCTATATATAAAACCTATATTGGATTGCTTCCTTGGGGAGGGAGAAGGGAGAAAAAAATTTGGAATTCAAAATCTTACCCAAAAAATGAATGTTGAAACTAAGTTTTGTGACTTCAGAACAATTTCTGTGACTTGGTCTACATATTTGTATTTTATAATTTTCATTTTATTTTATTGTTTTTATATTAAAATTTAAGCATTTTTTTAGCTATCCTAATTTTAATTACTTCCTAAGCTATTAGAATTTAACTATTCAAATTTTGGTTTAGTTCTGTTCTCAACTAAAATACATCAAACAGTGGTATTGTTGTTAAATGCAAAAAAAGGGAAAAAAAAACCTGCAATTATGTGTTTTCAAGGTCTGAGTTGTATAGTTGCTTGGTTACCAGCTAAGTTTTATATAAACAAGTTTTTACCCTAGAGAATTACTCCAGACAGCATCATAGATACAGAGAAAGAAAGGACTAGAGGAGTATAGCTCCTTCATTTTATACTTAAGGAAAATGAAGCTCAGACAGGATAAGTTGATAAGTGAGACTGAGGATTTTAAAAGTAGGATTTCTGGCTCAGGATCCAATATTCTTTTCATTATCCCTTATTTAGTCTTAGAAAAATACCTATTTGAAGCTACAAAAATGATTTTGTTTTTTACCTTATCTTTGTATACTCCACTCTTAATCATCTCTTATTTTAAAAAATAATAATAATAAGGGAGGTGGGAAATAGCAATTTATCCAATTCACCCACATAGTACCAAGGAAAAGGTGCTGACCTTGGAGTCATAAAACTCAAATTTAAATCTTGACTTGACCATTTGACCTGTTTGTCCTTGGGCAAGTCATTTAACTTTTCTTAGCCTTTGCTCCCCTATTTGTAATATGAGAGGGTTAGACTTGAAGACCCTTCCTGTTATAAATTAATAAATTAAACAGTACATATAGTATTCTACAACCATAAATCTTACTGCTCTCTGCAAAAAGATTGGTGAACTTTAATACCTCTTCTTTGGGATCAAGCTTACTAATTATAATTATAGTGTTTAGTTTCAATTTTTATTTTATTTCAGTGCATTTAAGGCTTTCCATCCTTTCTTACATTGTTTTGTTTGTATGTTTTCTTGACGTCTCTTATGCTACTTTCACATAAATAATTGTTAATGTGATACAATCCAATATGAAAATACTACTGTTTTTCCATTGCCTTTTAGGTTACCAGTGATTTTGAGTCTTCTGAGAGCATGGTTTTCTGTGATTTCTAAAGTTTTATACGTCAGAAAATTGGTTTTTTGTTTTTGTTTTTTGCATCAGGAAGCAGATTATTGAAAAAGCAATACAATTTACGAGATGCAATAAATTGCTTTTCTTCTTCCTGTTCAGTATTGAATTCTTAATTATTGTCCATCTGTAGTTGATAACTAGTGGATAATGAAGATGTGTACTGTGCCCATTTAGCTTCCTGTCATGAGACCAGTATGAATTCTTCATTCACTTAGTAGATGAAGAAACATTTGGCTATGAATCTTGTTAAGAAGTTGCTGTAGAAATATCAAGGAATTGATACAATCAAGATGATTCTATACATAAAAAATATTCCTACAACCTCATTAAGTTGAATTCTTCTGTCCTTCACAGCCTTATAGATTTTTTTTTCTTGTTCCAGAACTTTCCTGATCCACTCACTCCGCCTGCCCCCCCCAAAAAAAAAGAAAAAATAAAAGCTTAGGTTTTTTGGTACCTCACAACTGTAGTTACTGTGTATTATATGAATCTTTTCCTCTACTGGAGGAATTTTTTTTTTTCTTTCCCTTCCCTTTCTTTTCCTTCTCTTCACATAAAGTATCATACTGTACCTGCAAGTTCTTCCAAATTAATATAAATTTTGATTGCTGAAATTTAACAAGGTGTTTTGGGTTTTGCTAGCTAGGTTTTTCTTTTTTTCTTGACAATGCCTTAAACCCAGATCACTTTGGCTCTCACTTGATTAGCCTGTTGGCTAGGTCCCAGCCCCACTTGGTTTTTGGGTCCTGATTGACTCAGAGTGATTGCAAATATTGACTCTTTTTGGTTTTGGCTAGAAATCCTGAGAATCTTCCCCTCCTAGTTTGTTGGGGTTTTTTTGTTGTTGTTTGTTGTTGTATTTTGGGGGAATGGGAAAGAAGAGAAGGGAGAATGAAACTACATAAAAGAAGCCTCATTTCTTACTTTAATTACTGATTGGGCTTTGCCTCAAATTGAGACCTGTTAAAGATATTGGTTTTAAAAAAGCCAAGATCTCTCACTACATCCAGGGCAATCTTCAGTTATCCTCATCTAAAGCTTGCATTCCCTGGAGGAGAGAATGAGGCTTGTGAGTTAGCACAGCCTCCCCTTACTAAAATCCAGTTCTCTTGCAGTCATGTCATCACCTTCTTAATGTTAATGGTTTTCTGAGAACGAAGAATATGTAACAATGTAGATTTCTTTTTTCTTCCATGAGACCCTTCCTGATCTTCCCTCCACCCAAAAGAGGCATAGTTATGTACCTCATTGTTTCCAGTTGTATTACATCTATCTTTTCCTCTAGGAATTCCTTAAAAGTAGGGACGTCCCCTTGACTAAATTTTGTTTTTCCTTTCCCAGTGATTCATATATAAACACTTAGTAAAATGTTTGTTGACTTGAGCATAAATCTTCTCACTTTAGAACATGAGATTGTCTATTACTAATAAAACTTTTTTTTTTTTTTTTTTTTTTTTTTTTTTTAATACTGAAACTTAGAGGCAGCTAGGTGACACAGTAGATAGAGCATCAGCCCTGAAATCAGGAGGACCTTAATTCAAATCTTACCTCAGACACTTAATGCTTCAGCTTCCTGGCTGTGTGACTTTGGGAAAGTCACTTGGCCCCAATTGCCTTAGGAGGGGGGAAAATAGTGATAACTTTTTTTTTTTTTTAAACTCATATATAAGTTCTAGTTTCATTTCCTCTCCCACCTACCACCTACTTTGTGACTTTGAGCAGTTTAGTTAAATAAAGAATAATATTGGTTTCTCTGGCCACCATTTTCTTATATGTTGTCTCCCCCTACTGGAGTGTAAAGCTCTTTCAGGTCTGAGACAATCAGGCATTTGTCTTCATATCTCCAGTATTTAGCACATTGCTTAGCAAATAATTTTAATGCTTTTTCTTTCTTTAAAATCCTTTCCAACTCTAACATTCTCTTCTTTGATGGTTTATTTATGCTGCATTCTTAAAGCAGAGAAATGAAGTCTTCCTGCTTCTATTTGAGGTCAAGGGAAAGTCTTGAGAAAAGTATTCCATGAGTTGTCTTGCTGAGAGTGTGCCAGAAGGCATTTTTAGATATTAATAATACTTTCATGCTTTCTTTAGCAATTGTCAAACATTTAAACACGTTGTCTCTCAAATTGAAGGTAAGCTTCTTAGGGGCTATTTTACTTTTGCCTTTATATCCCCAGCATTTATTGCTTGGCATGTAATCAAGGATTATTAATCAATATAGAATCAAGGTCATTTTCTTTTTATTTTATTTGACAAAATATAATTTTTCACTAGTATATTAGTCAATAGTAAAAGTGGATAGCGGGCAGCTTTGACTTTAAAAACAGGAAGACCTGGCTTCAAATCCTGCCTCAGACATATACCTACTATACTAGCCAAGTTTAAGACTATAATTTGCAAGAAGGTAGTTTCCCCTTCTGGGGGTTCCTATGTCAATGAAATTACATTCTTTATCCTTTATCATTTGGCTCTAAAACATTATCTACTTAAGTCTTAAAGATGAGAGATGGGAAGAATGTATGGTGTTGTATAATACATATATTCAGTTTCACAAGAAGTAAACACAATTATTCCTTTAATCTGCTTTTTTTCCTTTTCCTCCTTGAGTAAGATTGCATTTATGTTTTTTGAATGTTCTTGGTGTCTTCTGCCAACTAGTGTGTTAACTAAAAACTTGTTTACCTTATAGAAAAAATTTCCTGTAGTGCTGTGGAAAAGGATTGTTTTAAAGCAGTATTCTCAGGCATAATTGGTGGTTTTCTTAGACTTTAGCTGATTCTCTGGGTTTTTTCCCCAACAACATGTAAAAACAATTTTAACATTCCTTTTTATTATTTTTTTTAATTTTGAGTTCAATTTTCACCCTCTTTCCCCATTAAAAAGGCAAGCAATAGACTGTGTGTATAGTAATGTAAACTTTATATATAAGCCATCAAGTGAAAGAAAACACAGATTAAAAACAAGAAAAATAAAGAAAAGATATCTTTGATCTGTATTCAGGTTTTGCCAGTTTTTTTCTGAAGATAGACAGCACCTTTCATCATAAGTCCTATAGAATTGTCTTGGATCATTATATTGCTAAGAATAGCTAGTTATTCATAGTATATCATCATATTATTGCTGTTACAGGGTACAATGTTCTTTCTCTTGGTTCTGCTCAGTTCACGTTAATTCACATTTTTTCTGAAAGTGTCCTACTTATTAGTTTTTTTAAAGCATGATAATATTCCATCACAATCATATATAGCAACTTGTTTAGCCATTCCCCAATTTGTTAGGTTCTTACTAAGTGCTAAGTCGCTATTTAACAATTCTCTAGTTCACACCTTTGGTTCCGGCCTTTAAAGGGAGTTTACCCCTTTGAACTTCTGAGGAGGAGTTTACATATGAAAAGGAGTTTACACAATCTTTAAAAAGAGCAAGTTCATTGGTTGAAGTAATTTTCCCACAAGCTCTTGAGTTCTTACACGCCCATTCTCTGGGAGGAAAAAAGAAGACAATATTGAGCAAGGAGCGAGTCTACTCTGGGCCAGAGTTGGGATGGGTCCTGGATTGGGGAAGGACAAGACTTCCCGAGAGAACTTCAGGGAAGCTTGAGGAGATTCAGGAAGAAGAGGATTCGAGATTCTACCTTCTCTCTGGCTGGAGGCTCCAGAAGCCTCCCAAGAAACCTGCACACAGAGGAAAAGATTATACAGAAAAGAGATCTCTTCCCAAAGAAAGATTATAATTGAGAGACAACAGGACTTTGACACAACACATTAGTCATTTCTATAAGAATCTCCTGTTTTCTTCAAAAGATGTAAAGAGCTAGAACTGAGCAGATGCACTTGGATGACTGAGCCCATGAGGCTAATTGCCAATTGGGCAATTCTCTATTAACATGTTTGGAGGATGAACCTACTCAACTCTTAGCTGGCTTGATCCGTGGGTGTGGACAAAGAAGGGGAAGTGATATCTGTAGGTGGAGTAGGAGAAGGAGCGTCATTCTCTTGGCTGTGGAGAGAGAGGAAGGAGGTGTGGAGATTGCTAAACCAATTGATGGAATTCTTTGCCACTACTAAAAGAGTTGCTATACATCTTTTCTACACATAGATTTTTTTTCCTTTTTTGTATTTTATCTCTTTTGGATATTGACCTAGTAGTGATATTGCTTGATTAAAGGGTATGCACGGTTTTGTAGGCATTATTTTTTTGGAGCCCTTTGAACATGATTCTGAAGAATAATTTGGAGTTAGCGAATTATTATACAACTTCACCAATAATACATTGATGTTTTATTCTCCCATGTCACCTTCAACATTTGTCATTTTCTTTTTGTCATGTGAGTCAATGTGACAGGTGAGAGGTAGTAGTTCAGAGTTGTTTTAATTTGCATTTCTCATCAACCTTTTTTTTTTTTTTTTTTAACCATGACTAGATAACTTTGATTATTTTGTCTGAAAATTGCCTGTTCTTATCCTCTAACCATCAATTGAGAAATGGCTCTTATTTCTATAAATTTGAATCAGTTTTCTCAGTTTCTATGTTTTTGTCAGAGAAACTCACTATGAATTTTTCACAATGATTACCAACTTCATATTTCCCTCCATCCTATTTTCTCTCCTTTTACCCTGTCCATTCTCAGTGTTTTGCTTCTGATTTTTGCCTCTCCCAAACTGCATTTTTTTCTATCAACTCCTCACATCCTTCTCGTATCTCTTTTTCTTTCTATTTTCCTATATGGTAAGATATATTTCTATATCTAAGTAGTTATATTATTCCCTCTTTAAGCCAATTCTAAGGAGAGTAAGGTTCATGTGCTCCCATCCCTGCTTTCTCCATTTTCCTCTTCAGTATAAAATCTTTCCATATCAGCTAATTTATCTCATTCTACTTCTCTTTCCCCCTTTCCCAGTGCATTTTTTTAATCCCTTAATTTTTTTTTAGATAATCATACGATCACATTCAATTCAAACATCTGCTTTCTATGTATATTGCTTTTAACTGTCTTAATAATTTTTAGATATTTTTCACATAAAATATAAGCAGTTTATTCTTATATAATTCCTTATGATTTCTTTCATGTTTAGCTTTTTATGCTTCTTTTACATCTTGTATTTGAAAGTCACATTTTCTATTCAGCTCTAATTTTTTCCTCAGGGATGTTTGAAAGTTTTCTATTTCAATGAACATTTTTTTGTTGTTATTTTGGTTTTTTCCCCCCTTAAGAATTATACTTAGTTTTGCTGGGTAGGTGATTCTTGGCTGTAATCCTCTCTTTTGCCTTCTGGAATATCATACTCCAAGGCCTCTGATCCCTTTAATTGAGGAGCTACTAAATCCTGTTATCCTGACTGTTCCTCCACGATATTTGAATTGTTTTTTTGACTGTTTACAGTATTTTCTCCTTGATTTGGAAGGTCTGAAATTTGGCTATAATATTCCTGGGTGTTTTCATTTTGGGATCTCTTTCAGGAGGTGATCAGTGGATTCTTTCAATTTCTATTTTACCTCGAAGTTTTAGAATATCAGGTATCTCTCTTGGATCAGTTTTTCAAGTTAGTTGTCTTTCTGGTGAGATTTTACAATGTCTTTTCTCTTTTTTTCCCTGCCCATTCTTTTGGTTTTGTTTTATTTTTTTCTTGATTTCTCATAAATTCATTAGCTTTCATTTGCTCAGTTCTAATTTCCTCTACCTCTCTTACTTGACTTTCAAAACCTTTTTTTTTTTTTTTTTTTTTTTTTTTTTTTTTTTTTTAAATTTCTTCCATGTCCTGGGGACCAATTAATATTTTTATTGGAGGCTTTGAATCTAGGAGCTATGACATTATTTTATTTTGAATATGGTTTGATCTTTCTTGTCACTATATTAATTTTCTGTAGTCAGCATCTTTTTCTGTTGTTTACTCATTTCCCCAGCCTATTACTTGAATTTTAAATGCTCTAAGGTAGGCCTTTGCCTTCTGGGTGAAGGGTGCATTGTCCGAAATCTCAGGGGGTTTGTGTAGCTGTTTTCTTAGCTAAGTTTTTAGTTCTTTCATGGTGGTATGATATAAGGAGAATTGTTTATTACTCTTTTGACCTTGCTCTGGTCTGAGTGACCACAAGTACTCTTTTCTGGCTTGGAACTGTGAGGAGAGTCCCTACTCCACTATGGCTGCTATCACTGTTATGCTAATGCTCCTCTTCACTGTGGGAGTGCCATCTGGACTACAACCCAGATCTGAATATGGACAAAGCAACAGAATCCTCCCTCAGCACCAAAAAGAGTCTCTTCTCTCCCCCTCCCCATGTTCAACTTCCTTACCATCTATGGGCTAAGATCTGTGGAAGCCATTACCACTGCTGTTTGGGTCTGTGCTGACGTAATTGTGCTCCACTCTCACCCTGGTGCAACAGATCTTTTCTGCTGACTTTCTAACTTGTTTTGAGCTGGAATATTGTTTCACTCTTGTCTTTTTGTGAGTTTTGCTATAATTGTTTTGAGTATTATTTAAAGGTATTTGGAGTTGCTTGGGCGAGAGCTCAAATGAGTCTCCTATAGGAGTCAGTCAGTCTCTCCCCCTCTCCCCCTCTCCCCATATATTATATATATGCCATCTTGATTTTGCCCCCTCAAGGGACAATTTTAAAGATGTATTACTTTGTGTGACAGATGTCATAACTCCTACAAATATCATTTTTGGAGGAAATATTTGGGAGAGCAGGGGAGAAAATTGTTTGATTACTGGTATCTTTACTTTGGAATTATAATGCAAATAAACTTAAAATCATGATAGTGATGTCCCAACTCTCTTCCTATATCCTTCTCCCATTTACAGCCACCACTAGACCAAAAATAGACCATATTGGGGGAGAGTGGTGTGTGTGTGTGTGTGTGTGTGTGTGTGTGTGTATTATTCTAAATAGTCTAGAGTTTATTTCTTGCTGTTGTTTTGTTTGTTTTGTTTTGTTTTTATTTTCTGGCGTTTATCCCCCCAAATATTTTTGCTGGATCTTCAGGGTTACAACCAGTTTTGTGGTACATAGTTCTGCAGTCGGGCTTTACTGGCTAGTATTAACTATTTTAGAATTGTGTCTCAGTATTTCCCACCAATCCTATCTCATTTGAGTTGCCATCATCTTAAGTCCTTATCACCCTTTGTGTGAATCATTGTAACAATTTCCTAATTAGTCACCCTCACTACAGTGTCTCCCCTCATCACTCCATCTGTCATTTTACTAAAGCACAGGTCGACCATATTACCTATTTTACAATCTTAAGTAGCTCCCTATTACAGCTAGGATAAAATGCTAGTTCCTTTGTATGACATTTAGGTCCCTTTGCCATCCAATTTCAACTTAACTTTCTAGCCTTCTTTCTTTTAAAAGTTATTTGACCACTAAGGTAATTGTGTGTGTGTGTGTGTGTGTGTGTGTGTGTGTGTGTGTGTGTGTGTGTGTGAAACTTGCTACTTAATAATTCCCTGACCATCTTCATCATACTGCCTTGGATGTCCCTCCTCTTTCTTACTTAATCTTTGGGGATAATAACTAAATCAACATTTATTATTCCTTGAAAGTATTCATCATTATTGTGATTTCCCTGATCAACATGTTCCTTCTTGGTCAACATCTTTCTTATATATGTGTTGTCTTCTCTTATTAGGATGTAAGTTCCTTGAGGGAAGAACCAGGTTACTTGTTTTATTTGTATCCTTGACACTTAAGAGTTCTGATACATAGTAAGCTTTTAGTAATTAAAAAAAAATTCACTCATATATAATCTTGTTTACATGTTATATCTACCTAGCAAAATGTAAACTTGTTTGGGCCAGGGACTATCTTACTTTCTGCCTTTGTATTCCTAGCATGCTGTACATAATATATGCTTAATAAATAGATGTTCAATTGATTTGAACTTTTTTGCTCATATTATTTTAGCTAGCTAGATTCTTTCACCTCTAACAATTATCTAACCAGAAGTCATGAAATATTTTAATGCCCATCAGATTCATAATATAGGTAGCTTCTCTAACATGTAGAAATGGGATTAGATAGTACATATTTCCAAAGTGTGTATTATGAAATTAGTGATATTTTAATACATGACATTATTATTAGTAATAGTTAATTGTGTACATATTGATTTTACATGTTAACTTTAAAATTCTGGTTTTTCAGGAAGGTGTTTTGTTAAAATTCCTGTGGAAACAAAATATAATTTCATAAGGAGATAATGGGTAAGTTTTATAAAGGAATTGGAGTTTTTATAATGTTATTTTATATATCTAGTTATCACAATAATGTGTAATGATAGCTCATAATAATTAGGATTTATGTAGTACTTCAAGCTTTAAAAGCATAAGTTATAATCCTTTTTTCTTTCAAAATTTTCTTTAGATGGTCAAGTAAGAAAATGAGCAGAATAATAGTAGAACAAAAAATACTCTTTGAAAAGTTCAAGCTAGTTTTTTTTTTTTGTTTTTTTTTTTTTTTTTTTTTAATAATTCAGATAAAGTACATAATATTTTTTAGGACTTTTACAATACCCTATTGGAAAAATATTGGCCTTTATTCAGAATTTTTGTTCAAAAGTTTTTGAAGCAATTTGCTTAAAAATAAATGGAAATTCTTATTTTTACTTTGTAGGGAAAGATTAACGGAAAGTCTATTTTTTCATACATGTATAAATTTGAATAAGGGCTACTGTTAAAAGTGTAGAAGTGATTCATTTATAGTTAAGTATTTTTAAAAATTCTAGCTCTTACAATAATACCCTGACCTGAATTAGTGTTGACATAGTTGAATAAGGATGTTTGCTTCAATTTACTACATAGTTATTTGCCTTTGTTTAAACAAAACTTAAAGTTCTTAATGTTTATCCTTCCATGAATTTTACACACTTCTTTTTAAGGTTTATTCTACATTGTGGAAAGAACATCTTCATCTTATGGTGCTCTTGCAGCTCTGAAGTTCTTTGATTCTAAGTTTTAGGGCTAACCCATTACTTTAAACTTTTCTAGAAATACAGTCCCACTACGGTGATCACTTCTTAGTTCCAGAATTGCTACATAACTGAGCACTTTTCCCCTAAACTAAAATTTAGATCCTCTGTAAACTTAATCATGAAATAATTAAAATGTTTAATAGCAATTTTATCATTGTTTAGTGCTAAAAAAAAAAAAAAACCTTGATTTTTCTATAAGTTTAATTAAATGAAGAGAAGTTTAACTCTACATTATAACAAAATGCATTTGTAATGGAATAATAATTAGTTTCACAAATTTGTATTTTACACATTTAAAATTGAATGTCTAAGAATTTAGCTTCTCTTATTTTTGTTCTGTCCAGAGCTATGATTTCATTTTTGTAATTGCCAGTGATGAAACTTCCTCTACCAGTGCAGATAAACAACTGTGATTCAACTTGCAGTTTGAGAAAGTTTTCTGAGGCACTGAGGGGTTAAAAGACTTGTTCAGATTACATAGCCAATATGTATCTGAAGTAGGCTTGAACTTTGGTATTCCTGAGTTCAAGATTGACCTTTTATGTTTCACTGTATTAGTATTAAATGATCTTGTATAAATTATTTCTTTGTGATTTCTTTTTTGTAAAATCACAAAAATAGTGATATACTCTATAAGGGTAAATGTGATCATGTAAAAGATTGCTAGATTTGAAGTCACAGATCCTTAGTATAACTTTAAGCAAATAACTTGCTTTTGGCTTCATTTTCTTCATCTGTAAATGAAGGGGCAGACTCGATGATCTCTCAAGGTGTTTTTTCTAATTTTAAATCTGTGACCCATATATGGTAGAGATAATTTTTCAGGCTCAGGAATTAAATCTCTATAAGTGATATGGAAAAAATGCCAATTAACAAAACTCTTTAAAAAAAGAGTACACCTGCTCTACCTTCATAAATGCCAGGATAGAGCATCAAACTTAAATATTAGCACTAGATTGGTATGATTTTTGTTTCTATTTAAGATTTGTGATTAAAACATTTGTTTAGAACATGCTTGCATGCCTATTGTAATTTCTATCTATAATATCTTGAGTTAAAGTACAAATAATATTGTCTGTGTTTAAGATGGTTCATTTTGAAGTTATCACATTTCCATCATTAAAATGACCAACAGCAAACTTATACCTTAAAACAAGGTTAAGAATCTAATTCTATGTGAGACTTAAAAGCAAATAACCAAGACTGTTAACTTTTTTCAGATAATTTTTTTTTGATTTTTGTGGAAACCTCCCCCCCAAAAAAAAAAAAATTTAACATTGTTTATAAGGTACTAATTTATTTTAATAAAAGTTTTGCCTTTGAAGTCCTAAGTTCATTTCATAAACAGACTTTGTAAAAAGAAGTGGCTTAGAACATCCACTTTTTAAAAATAAAAGCTATTACTATCACATATAAATTTGTAGATAGATTTCCCTGTGCAAATTTTTTTTTTGTGACGTCTCTATAGAGATGTCCAGACACTGTGCCCCAAATTTTTAAAAGTCATAATATTTTTCAAACATTAATGAATAAAAGGACATTTCTATTTCATGACTGTAATTATAAAGCTATTTTAACATTGGCTTTATTTTAGATGGAGAAGAGAAAACATATGGTGGGTGTGAGGGCCCAGATGCAATGTATGTGAAATTGATATCTTCCGATGGTCATGAATTTATCGTTAAAAGAGAGCATGCTTTAACATCAGGAACAATAAAAGCCATGTTAAGTGGCCCAGGTACGTATAGAAATATATATTAGCCCTTGAGAGTTTTTGTTTGCTTGTTTTTTGTGTGTTGAGAAGTATGGTACATATTTGTTTTCTTAAATGATGTGTGAAATTTAAAAAATACTGGTGAGAGATTTTGAGTGTGTCCTACCATCAGTTTGAATTTTTATTTTGGGGGGGAGAGTCTAAAAAAAAGCCCAATGTAACTTTCATAAAGGTTTTTAAAGAAAACTATTGTATTTATGCTGATCCTCAGTTAAAGACAAATGCTTACTATGAAATTAATTCATTAAGCATTTATGTGCTTATGTATGCAAGATACTACATGCTACTTATTTGAATACAAAAGCAAGATTCAAATGGTTCTTTCCTTCTAGGAGTTAATTTTCTGCAGGTGGTAGGACTAGAGAATACAACTTAAACTGAGATAAGTATAAAGTATATGAAATATTTTTGGGTAATTGAAAAGGCCCAGTTAATTGGGTGAATTGGAAAATATCTAATTAGGAACTAGACCCTGAACTGAGACTTGAAGAGAGCTTGATATTAACAAAGATAAAGAGAGAGTTCTAGGCATGAGGAAAAGCCTATGTAAAAGCAGAAGCTGAATAGTCAGACCCAAAGTTTAATAAATAGGCATCTTGGCTATAATACTGATCAGATTTGGGGAATTAGGAAGGAGTTGCTATGAAGTCAGTAGGCATTTTTTAAATTCCAACTAATTTCCAGGCACTGTGCTGAAAACACAGAAAAATGGAGAGAAGGATGAAAATAATATTATTTTTCAAGGAACTTGCCATATAATGGAGAAAATATGCAACTATTTGTAAACCAGATATATACAGAATAAATTGGAGATCATCTCAGAGAAATTAATGGGGTGAGTGGGGAATAACTGAAAAAATTCTTTTTTGCAGAAGATGGGATCTTAGCTATAACTTGAGAGGCCAAAAGATAGAGGTGAAATGGGAGAACATTCCAGGAGTCAGAGACAGCAAATAAAAATAGAGTTGAGAGGAATATCGCTTATTTTGTAGAGGAGAATAAGTTATGTTTAGTGATGAACCTTATGAGGGACCTTAAAAGCTTAACAGGATTTTGTATTTGAATCTGGAGGTAATAGAAATATAAGAGAAGAAAAGTGGCATGGTCAGACTTGTATCTTAGCTCATTTTGATAACTTAGGAGAGGACGGACTGAAGGGAGAAATTTAAGGCAAGGAACCCAACCAAGCAGCCTATTAGAATAGTCCAGGTATGAAGGAGAGGCCCTGTAACAGGGTGGAGGCTGGTGTCAAGAGGAAGGGGATATAAATGAAATGCTGTGAATTGACAGTACATGGCAATAGCTTAGATATAGGATGTGAAAGATTGTGAAATAGAAGATGACACTTTAGTTGTTAATTTGGATGATTAGGATGATAGTGTTACCCTTAACAATAATAGAAATATTAGGAAGAGAGGATTGAAAGAGAAGTCCAGTTTTAGACATGTGGTGGCAATCAGGGACCAGTATCTTCAGATGGCATCCTGGGAAGTAAACCCTGTGGAAGTAATTCCTGGCCATCAGTTCTAAGGTATTGCAACCATAGCTGCTGAAGACACAGAAAAAGTTTTTGCCACCAAAGTTCTTTATTCTGAAATATGATTTTATCAATGGAAATGAAATTTTAGAAGAGACCAATATCTGAAACTTCCCATATGTCTCCTATACATGAGCCTCCTTGAGACCAGGAACTATCTTTTCTGGCTGTATCCTACATAAGTATTTATTAAATGCTATATTCACTTATGCTGCAGGCCTTATAGTTTGAAGTGTCCGATAGGCAGTTGGATCAAAGATCAGAAAAGATGTTAGACTGGCTAAGTAGTAAAATTTAAACCATAAATAAGTATTAAGATGAGTCCATGGGAACTAATCACTTCAAGTAAAATATAGAAATAAGTCTCGAGCCTTAGTGGACACTATGGTGAGCATGTGGGACTAACAAGGAAGGAGTGGTCAGAAGGAAGAAAAGCCGGAGAGAACAGTATTATAAAAACTTAAGACACAAGAATAACATCAAGAAGAGGGTGATTGATTTTGTCAGAGGTTACAGAGAAGTCAGGAAGAATGAGGATTAAGAAAAGATCATTAGACTTGACAAGATCATTAGTAACTTTAGAGAGAGCAGTTTCTCCTCCAAACTAGGAAAAATTAATTCTAGAAAGATAAACTAAAATAAGATTGTAAAGGGCATTTAAATACCAAGCAATAGGGGCAGTTAGGTGGCGCAGTGGATAGAGTACCAGCCATGAATTCAAGAGGACCTGAGTTAAAATCTGATCTCAGACACTTAACACTTCCTAGCTGTGTGACCCTGGGCAAGTCACTTAACCCCAGCCTCAGGGGGGGGGAAATACCAAGCAATAGAGTTTATATTTTATCCTATTTATAATAGGAAACAACTTAAGCTTCTTTGAACTAGGAAGATGACAGTCCGATCTATGCTTGAGGAATACATTTGGCAACTATAGAGAAAGTACATTAGAGAAAAGAAAGACTTGCTGGAGAGATCATTTAGGAGACTGCCCTATTGGGAAAAGGTATTGGTGGGGTAGCTAGATGGCACAATGGAACACTGGCTCTGAAGTCAGGAGGACCCGAGTTCAAACCCAGCTTCTGACTTTTAACTCTTATCAGCTATGTGACCCTGGCCAAGTTACTTAACTAAGGTTAAGTCCCCTCCCATACACACACAAAAGAATTGAAGGCTTTAAGTAATATGATGGGCTTGTAAGAAAAGGGAATAAACATAAGATACCTTTGGGAGATAGAAATGTTAAGACTGGCCACTGATTGCATATGAGAAGTATGAGAAGGCAAAGAACTTTAGGATGACTAAACATGGACCTGAGTGGTGGTACCCTAGACAGAAATAGGGAAGTTATGCAAAGAGGTAGATTTAGAAGGAAATTGATAAGTTCTTGTAGTATAATGTTGACTTTGAAATGCTTATAAGGCATCTGAGTAAATGTGTGGTGATTCAGGCAGCTCGGGAGAGATATGAGAAGTTAATATTTTATGTAGGCTGGAGAGTCATCTTTAGAGAGATGATAGTTGGAACCAGAGGAGATGAGATAAATGAGAAGAGGGGGGGGAATAGTGGAGACAGCTAGGTAATATAATGCATAGAGTACTGGACCTACAGTCAGGAAGTTCAAATTCAGCCTCAGACACCTCAAATGCACATACTTGGGAGATAGACTCTTGGGTACAAGGAAAAAGAAGATCAGTGTGCCCCTGGCCAAGAGATTTAACCTCTTTTTGCCTTAGTTTCCTCAGCTGCAAAAAGGATAATAAAAACACCAACCTTACAAGGTTATGAGGATCAGTGTTATTTTTTTTAAATCTTTACACAGTGTCTGGCACATAATAGGCACTATAAATGATTTTTACTTTTTCCCTCCTTATACTGACTGAGCCCTCCAAAGATACAGGACATCATCATGAAAGCATTTACTTTGTGCTGAGGATAAAAAGAAACATTTTTACCGTGGACTGTCTTTGATCCCATTTGTGTGCAAAATTATGCTTCACTCCAAGTTTATGTAATCTCAAAGGATCCCACAGTACAAGTCACTTCCCTGATTGATTCACTATTCTACTTAACATTGACTATTTCAAACTCCCATGACATTCCTTCTTCATTTATTCTCTCAAAATGAGGTTCTTGCTTCCTCCCTTACCTAAAAAAGTGAGGTTATTCATCGAGTTTTATCTTTCCCTTCTTCATCTCACATCACCAAGATGTATGTATCTGTTCCTTCACCCATCAGACACAAAAAAGTCATTCTTCTTCCTCTCTAATATACTTTTTTTTTTGGGGGGGGGTGAGGCAATTGGGGTTAAGTGACTTGCCAGTGTCTGGGACCAGATTTGAACTCTGGTCCTCCTGACTTCAGGGCTGGTGTTCTATCCACTGCGCCATCTAGCTGCCCCTCTAATATACTCTTGATCCTATTCCATCCATTTAATTGCCAGTGGATTGCCTCTGAATCATACCCATTCTCTCACCAATCTTCTCTCCCTATCTGTATTGGCTTTCCTGCTCTTAGAAACACAAACATGTCAGTCAACAGTTTATCATATACCAGGCATTTGGGGATGCAAAGAAAGGCAAAACCCGTGCCTGCTTTTCAAAGAATTCACATTCTGAGGGGAAATGTCTTTATCCTAAAAAACTTCATTTGTTCCAACTATCCCTGCTAGCTATTGTTCTATGTTCTTTTCATGGCTAAGCTGCTTGAGAGAGCCATCTAGAATGGACACCTCAAGTTCCTCCCCTTCTAAACATTCTTCACTTAAGTTCTAGTCTTATAGTTCATCTGAAACTGGTCTCTCCAAAGCTAATAATCTTTTTATGGCAAAATATGTGACCTTTCCTCAGTCCTCATCCTTCTCGACTTCTGTGATATAAATAATTTTATTATCCTTTTTCTCCTTGGTACCTTCTTTTCTCTAGGTGTTTGTAATAATATTCTCTCTTGGTTCTTTTCTTTCCTTTTGGACCCCCTCCTTCTTGGTTTCCTTTGTTGGATCTTCATCCTGATCCTATCTGCTGAGTATCTTCCCCTCCCCACTCCATACACACACACTCCCAGACACCAACTCAGACCCTCTTCTTCCTATATGCCAATTTCACAATTGTATTTTTTTAAGGTTTTTATAAGTGTTTTCTCATGCCTGTTTTACTACTCCTTTGTCTCCTTTCCTGGATGTTCCTGTAGGTCCTGACCATTAACTTTGGGTGTCCCCCAAGGCTCTGGCCTGAATCCTCTTCTTCTCTATGATTTTGATTGATAATCTCTTCAACTCCCATGGATTCAGTTATAATCTCCATGCAGGTGATTCTTAAATCTACCTAAACTTACTTTCAATCTCACATCATTTACCTATTAGACATATTATACTGGTTGTCGAGTAAACATGTAAAATATAGTTCAAAATTTTTTTTTTTTTTTTTAAATTTCCCAAGCATTCCCTTTATCTGAACTTTAATGATTCACCTGAACTTTATTTTTATGGTCAAAAACATCACCATCCTCCCTGTCACCCAGGCTTATAACCTTGTTGGTATTCTCAACTTCTCGATCACATTCATTCAACATATCGCGTTTTCAAGTCTCATTGTTGGTACCTTCACAACATTTCTTGTATACTTCTACTTCTCTCCACTTACATAGCTATCACCCTGATGGAGGCCATCATCACCTCACACCAGCACAATTGTAGCAGTCTTTTGGTCTCCCTGCTTCGTATTCTCTCCTACTGCAGTTTCTTTTCACAATAAGAAGGGGATTCTCTTGGAGACATGGCTGAAGGAGAATACTGGGAGTGGAAGACATTTGAATGATTTGAGATGAGGAAGGGAAAGAAGGAATGCCCACTCCCTCCTAGGACCTAAATTCTCAGGGAATGCTTCTGGGTTTTGGTTTTTTGTTTTTCTTATTAAATGTAGGACAAGGTTCTCAGCTGAAAGGATAGGAGGAGAAGATGCCATGAGAAATTGAAAGAGATGTAAAGGTTTGGAATAGCCACTTTGAGATAGTTCATCAATTAAGGAGATATAAAAGTATTACTTCTCTGCAATTAGAGATTATGTAACATAAACTTTTCGTGGTTCTGATCAACACTTTCAAGACTTAATTCAGAAGTTCAGCAAGCTGTGAATAGGAGCAAAAATAGTGTATGATGAGAATCTCCACTGTTGAAATGATGTGATCCTCAATAGGACGAGCGGACATGGAATGTAAAGTTAAACTGACTTACCAAGGCAAGATAGGGAAGGAAGGAGAAGAGTACAGCATCGATGACCTGGAAAAAAACTGCCAGGATAAAGGATTTGGGGGTCATGGCAAGTATGAAGAAATAGGGTGTTAAATCATAAAAACAGGAAAAAATATGATAATAAAGAAATTTTGGACTTCATGAACATGGAAGTAGAACACATAGAAAGATCAAGGGTATCACCGGATGTAATTGAGGTACAGAGGAAAAATAGGTCATGAGAAATCGATAATTTGAGAAACTAGAAACTTAAGATTCTTCTAGTATGAAGGCAGGAATTGGTATGGAAAGAAACTATGAGCTTGGCACTAAATTTGCCAGAAAAAGTATGGCAGGTATTCTAAAGGTTTATGGGTTACAGTTACTGCAACCTGATTAGGTGATAAATCTCTTTTGAATGTGCCACAAAAGAAAGGTTGCTAAAAGATGGTTATAGAGAGAAAATCTGGAAGTAGCCATGGGAAGCATCAAGCATGTCAACTTTTCCCACTATTATCCAAGAGGATTTGCAAGTTGGTGATCCTTGCATGTACTGAAAATGGTGGCCAGTGATGTCATCAGAAAGGAGCCTAAATATATAGAAAGGAAAAGGTTTAAAATGTATGTAAGTTTAATTGGCATTAACTGTACTTAGAGAATACAGTGAAAGGAATTGGATAAAGTTGGAGAAATTTAGGAGGTAGTATTGAAATGGGTAGAAGTAAAACAGTTGAATTTGGGGGTGGGGAAAGGGGTTTGTATAAGGTTTTAGAATTACAGGATTAGGATAGCTTAATTTGAATAAGCGCATGGGTGCTGAGGGAGGCAGGTGATTTAAAGAATCTTTAAAAGTTACTTGGAGCACTAAGAGTTTGACTTGTCCAGAGTGGGGTCAAACAGTATCAAAGGTAGTAGTATTTGAATCCAGGTCTTTTTGACTTTGAGGCTATTTCACTATTTGCTCCCTTCTCTTACTACTAATGTAATAAATCATTATATACTAGTCCAATAACATTTATCTGTTCTGAACACATACTTAAACAGCTAGATTAGATTAAATTAACTTTATGGTCATAAAGTTAACTTACCCATGATACATATATCTAGAGTTTAAGCCAATATGGTATTTACATATTTATGAAAGGACTGTTAGTTGGCCTTGAAGTCGAGAAGACCTGAGCTCAAATTCTGCTTCAAATATTTACCATCTGGAGTACCCTAGGGCAAATGACTTCTCAATTAGTTTCCTCCTTTGAAAAATGTGGATAATAATAGTATCCACTTTCTGGAGTGGTTGTAAGGACCAAATAAAATAATCCATAAGGAAATCTTTTGTTAGTCATTTTCAGTCATGCCCAACTACTTGTGATCCATTTAGGGATTTTCCTGGCAGAGACACTGCAGTGGTTTGCCGATTCCTTCTCTAGTCTCATTTTACAGTGAGGCAAATTGGGTTAAGTGTCTTGCTTCACATAGCTAATAAATGTCTGAGGCCCAATTTGAACTCAAGGTGAATCTTCATGGCTCCAGGCCAGGCATTCTATCTGCTGCCCTTAAAACAGTTTCTCAATGGTAGATCTCTTTATACATAAACCTGACTTGAAAGCTTAGAGCAAATACCTTTTTCAGAGAATGATTTAATTGTGGTGAAAGGAGGTTGGCACTCACTCTGGAATCAGAATATCTTTGTTCAACTCCTTAAGTCATAAGATAGTATAGTTTTTCTTTAGAAATTATGCTCTTGATTTTACAGTTATTCTGTCTTCTCCAACATCCAGACTTTCTTTCTTTGTAAAATCTTGCTACTTGTAACCTAAATCTCTTCTTGGAGTAAAGATCAAGGTTAAGAATTTTAAGGAAATGGTTTATAGTGAGTTAACCAAAGTATACTTCAGGACTTGAAGGGTCTGTGGTTTCACTAGTTTGGAATTTCACTAATAGACCTTATAAGTTGTCCTTTGTAATTTACTGTGGCCAAAAAATTTAGCTGGCCAATCTGCTTTTGACTCTTTCTGAATATAGGCAGTTCTTCCAAAAAAACCAAAACAAAACCACACCCATACAAAGTTGGTACAACATAATTTCAGCATGCCTTAAAACTGGACGATCTAGGGTTATCTGAGTGTTCTGGCCAAGCAGAATTGAATACCATATTGTTTCCTGAGCCTCACTATCCATTAAATTGAACAAGACTACAGTAGAGTAGAGTAGGATGCTTTTAAAGATGCAAATAGTAACATCTCCAATGACTTCTCCAAAAAAATTTATATGCTTCCAATAATGAGTATAGAAGAGCTTACAGCATAATCCTGAAAATGCTTGTGAGAAACTAAAGTGGTTAAGTAGCTTACTCAGAAAAAGAGAAGGCTAATGGGTGACTTTCAAGTAGATTTTGTATTTCATATAAAAAGTAAATTTTGAGGGTAGCTACATGGAGCAGTGGTTAGAGCACCAGCTCTGAACTCTGGAGGACCCGAGTTCAAATTTGGCCTCACACACTTCCTAGCTGTATGACCCTGGGCAAGTCACTTAACCCCAATTGCCTCAGCTTAAAAAAAAAAAAAAAAAAAAAAAAAAAAAAAAGTACATTGAACAAACTATAAGGGTAGGTCGTTAAGAATGATTAAATAGTTAAGGTACTAGACTACCAAAGAAAGTTTTAGAATTTCATTCCTTAAAAATAAGGCTTTTTATGACCAACTACTTGTCAACTAGGATATAGGATAGGATATAGTTATGAAACTGGAAAAAAAAATCTTTGCATTTAGCATCCTACTTCATAAGATAAGGAAGCTGAACCCCAGAGAAGTTAAATGCCCTTGATCTACTACCAGAGCCTAAATGTGAACTCAGGCCTCCTGACTCCTAAACATAATATACTTTATACTCTGCTACCTTGTCAAATCTTCTCATTCTGTTATACGAACATGGTAGAATATTATCTTCGTGGTCTTGTTCACCTTTCTCTAATTTGAATTATATAAGTGCTTTAGTTTGATGTTGGCTAGCTCTAGAGCTTAACTGTTACTTTTGTTTTTCAGGTCAGTTTGCTGAAAACGAAACCAATGAGGTTAATTTTAGAGAAATTCCATCACATGTGCTATCAAAAGTATGCATGTATTTTACCTACAAGGTTCGCTACACTAACAGCTCTACAGAGATTCCTGAATTTCCAATTGCACCTGAAATTGCACTGGAATTGCTGATGGCTGCGAACTTCCTAGATTGTTAAATAAAATAAATTATAATAAACTGTTAACTTTTTCAGTATTTAATACCTGTAGTTCAGTTAGTAACTTTTTTCAAATAGCATGTTGTGTGTGGGGGTGTGGTTGTGGGGAGTGGTGGAGAACTGTAAAGTTCATTGCAAAGCAGATACATTCAGTCCTTTCTTTTGCATAGCAATCAGAGTTGAAATTTGTTTTGCCACTTTAATAAAATAAGGACATTTTCACTAAATGAGAAATAAACAAGTATGCCAATTAGTAGATGGCTATGCCTTATCCTTTAGGTGTGGTTTTAAATATTAGAACAATGATTATAAGTACTGAAATTTAGGCATATACTGCAGGTTTATACTGGCTTAAGTATTTTTAGGAGGTTTATTTTCAGACGGGTCGGGTTATTTTGAACCTGTCATAGCTGTCTAGCATTAATTTTGCAACTCTTTTGCATTGTCAACTTGTGTTTATAAATATAGCTCTGCCAAAACATTAATTTTTTTAATAACTCAAATACGTAAGAATTGATCTTGTATCTTTTGATAAATTGCAGTCATGTTAGCATATCGAAGTGTATCTGCATATCTGTTTTTGTCATAT
This sequence comes from Sminthopsis crassicaudata, assembly GCF_048593235.1. Taxonomy (NCBI): domain Eukaryota; kingdom Metazoa; phylum Chordata; class Mammalia; order Dasyuromorphia; family Dasyuridae; genus Sminthopsis; species Sminthopsis crassicaudata. Next base: position 282,334,904 of record NC_133617.1, on the reverse strand, counting down.
AACTTAAGTGGTACTTTTCTTTTAAACCATTATGGAAGTTTGTTAGGTATAGCTTTTGCAATAGTGAACTTTAGCCAAGTTATCAATAAGTAACTATAGTACTAGATAGTTTGGCTCTGAAAACTTTGGGATAGTCATACAGTAATATTCTTTTTGAACAATCCAAAGTACTGTACTTAATCATCTAGCTAAGAAATATTCCTTTGCAATTTACTTTTCACTTACTACATTAAAAAAGAATCATTAAGCAATTGTATTAAAATAAAATCATGGCAAAATTCAGCCTCCACACCCCCTGTACTTCTATTTCCCCCCCCCAAAAAAAAAAATACCAGAATTGAACAAAAAATAATCATCTTTGAAGGACTGTGAAATTTATGGTAAAAGCCTAGCATAAAGCGCCTTAATGATTTATGGGTTTGTGTCTTTGAATGTAGTAGCTATTTAGAGATTTCCTAATACTAAGAAACAAAGCCCATACATAATAAGGATAATGACTACATGAGTGTAATTAGGTTCATTTTGATGAAAATATACATTACTTTAACCATTAGTATTATCAAGGACAAATTAAATTTTCACTCAACAATCTTTCCTAGGTATGGAGTCAAGAATATGAAGGCTGTTTCAGCTTCCTACTTTTCAAATAGCAGAATTAGTTATACAAACATAAATTTAAATACTGGTGACTAGATTATTTTAGTTCACTCAACAGATTACCAAGAAAAAAAATTTATCTGAAAACCTAATCAGTTTGTTCTTAATCTTAATTGGAAATAATTATTACATCTAGTTTAGTAATTCATTAAGTCAAATTCTGGTTCATATACACAATATCAAAGTATTTACTGATATCTGCTTAAGTGCAGGGATTTTTAATGCTAGATAGTTACAAATACCAATTATGTACAGATATGATGATCCTATAGGTCAAGATGGTAGCAGAAACTACATTTCTAATGGGCTCTGTCTGTCCTAATAGATTACCTTTTTAACTCATGGCTACACTTGAACACATCATAAAATATAAAAATTGATGTCCACAGATTAGTATGGCTAGAATTCAGATGAGAAATTATGTAATTCAAAAATGGTACTGCATGATAAAATGCTTAGTAAAGAATGAGATATTTTGTATTATATGTAGTCTAGCCTGATTTTCAAAAGCATTAAATTCCCCAGTTTATGATTTTTAATTCTCATAGGTATTTTCGGTCATTGTATTATATACCCAGAATGATTAGATATTACCTGGTTTAATTTAAGAGATTTTAATTCATATATTCAAATTTATAATTGTGTTTGGAATTGATATTAGCTTATTTTTAAAATTTCATTTAAACCTATGTTGTAGCATTTGCAGCATATAGGATTCTATTTTAAATAAAATCCTTTACAGCAACATTTGCTTATCTTTTATTGTCCCCTGAATATCTAAATTAGCTTAAATATTTTAGTTTGTGGGTTTGGATGTGTTTCTTGTGCAGAAATCAGTGAATGAATATCACAGGTAGCAGAATCTCTGAATACAAACGCTGTTGAAAAATATAATTTTTATGCAGTTCAGCTCGAGACAGCATAGTGTAGTGAATAGAGAGCTGATCTCCAAGCCAAGAAGTCTTAAGTTTAAGACCTGCCCTACCCCTGCCCCCCTCCCCTTTGCACACATGATAGCTATGACCTGTGAATCCCCCAGGCTACCTTCCAAACTATATAAATTGACAAGAAAGTGCCAACCTTCACTGATAATGGGGAATTTCCTTACCTGAAATTCTGTACCAACAAAATTTGGTCCAGTCTCTATTCTTTATCCCCTCAACGGCTCATGCTCCAGGACAGACTTACTCTCCTTAAAGTATATACATTTTATCCTGTTAAGCTTTAATTTTATGATCCTACCAAAACAGCCATATTACGTTTTTTAAATTGGTTCTAAGAATTCTAGAAATTTCAATCCAGAAAAATACAGGAAATGCTAAAAAGTTAATATAGCCTAAGTTAACAGGCACAAATTGTTTTATTTACACCTATACATTGTGATGCTGAGCTTAAATTGTCCATATCTAGTTTTAAAATTGAAAATTTTAAATGTTTGATAAGCATTAGGGGGCAGTTGATTATGGAATTTTATTTGACATGTATAAACCTAATTTAATTTTGGAACACGACTTTGTAACTTATGACTAAATTAAAATGATTTTTAGAGAACCTAATGGTTTGTTAACTTGAACAAATAAAGATTTGGATCATTTGGATCATGGTGAAAACACTAGAATGGACGTCAGGACACTGCCTAAGATTTTTTTTAAGGGCCAACTGTGTAATAGTTTCTTGACTTGGTAGTGGTATTCCTTAATGTATTAAAGATACTATTCTCCTTGTAACTTAACATTGTCAATGTGATGATGTCCCCTCCCCCACAACCTATGTACCCCTTACCCATTTCTTCAGTAAACAGACAATTAGGTTCAATGTGTGTATATTCCATGCTATATGTATGTAAATCTAAATTTGTAGAAGCTTAATTTATTTTGATAACTTGAAAGTGGCATAGAGTAGACTTCATTAATGAAATTTTATATAGTCAACACATTCCAGTTACTGCATCTTCATAATGGACATTGTTTTGAATGGTCCTTACTAATTATATTAAAATGTAAGATCCTTAGAACAATGTTGTTGACTGCTTTCCAGTTTCAAATCCTTGTATAAATTAACTTCATCCTGTTATCATTAGTCATTGTGTTAAAAAGAAAGGTTTGCATGCTCTGTACACTAATTGTAATGCCTGTTCAGCTTAACTAATTTTTCCTTTTCAGTTTAGCAGCTAATCTCTATCCTTTTGTAACACATTGGACAGCTTTATTTCCCTCCTTCTCTGTCTGCCTCTAATTGAAAGCAAATAGATAAAGTGTGTATTACTAGAACCTAATTTCAACCTGTAACCACTTCTTCCACCTCTTAACATCACCCTCCTTCTTAACTGGAAAATGTTAAAATGTTAGAAACATCTGAATTACCCTACTATAACCAAATGTTTTGTAAATTTATCAAAAAATAATGTTTATCAGGATTTTCTTTTATAGGGATAGTAAACTACAAGTACATTTGAATTGGATTTTTTTTTCCCTCCAGAAAAGCTTCCTATTTGATGACAACCTATACTAATCTGTGAATTTGTTTTAACATTTAAAAAAAATTTTTGTATTCTGAAGACCTCTGTGGCAAGGTGTTAATTCTAAGTTATGATTTATGATTATTTAAAGAAGCTTGTGTGGATGGTCTGGTTAAAATAGCCGAGAGAAAATTCAAATGCAGGTAACTTTTTATCCAATAAAAATCTTTTAAAACCTTACAGTTTTAATCAGTCTACTTGGATGTGTTATAATAAACATAAATTCAGTTTGGCAATTTTATTTTCTTCTGATAATACTTTATTTTTTCCAATTGCATGCAGAAAGCCCCTCCCCCCCCAATTTTTTACATTGAAAAATTTTGAGTTTCAAATTCTCTGTCACTGGATTATAATTTCTTTTTTTCCCCCTGAGGCAATTGGGTTTAAGTGACTTGCCCAAAGTCACACAGCTAGGACAAGTTAAGTGTCTTGAAGTCAAATTTGAACTCAGGTCCTCCTGACTTTTGGGCTGGTGCTCTATCCACTGCCCCACCTAGTGCCCCTAGATTATAATTTTTAAATCTTAAAAGTTTTAATTGCTTAGTGTACAGGAAGGATACATAGTTTGCCCAGGGTCACATGTCTGAGGTGATCATATTTACCTGACAAGCCTAAAAAAATCACCAAAACTAATACTTCCAAATGGGAATCACCAGATCTTCCAAATGTAATCACCTTGAAATTAAGTATTTATTAAAAAGTTGATAGGTGCTAGGCACTTAAAATACAAATATGATGAATGAAATTCTGTTAGCTCACCATCTTTGCCATTCCTCTTTGGGAATTCCCTTTATCATTATTGACACATCCTCAATCGTGAGAAGGCTGTTATAGTTCCCCTCCTCCACCCCACTAGAGAACCGAGGTAATCGAGCATATATTTATAAACTCTTACGGGTCTGATTTGATATATTGATAGTCCTAAGGACTCTAGAAAAATAGAATTGAGTTTAGGCTTGTAGGTCAAATTCATGCTATCCAATTTTACTCCTATGGCAACAAGGTTATGTTTTTCATTCTTCCTTAATTAATCTCCAGTTATCAAATTTTTCAAAACCTCTTCTCTCCTCAAGACTCCTTTATTTTATTTTTCCTTCTCTCTTAATTCGTACCTCCTACCCCCAGCAGAGGATCTTGCTTCTTATTGAGAAAATTGAGGCCATTGGATCTGATTTATTCCATCTCCAAACCTCAAATAATCCCCATTACCCAATTCTTCCCCATAATCTGTCAGTGAGTTGGTTTTTCTTATCACAACCAACCTCTCTATATATATCCGTAATCCTATTCTCTCCAATGTTTGCAATTTGTAACCTCAACCATCTTTCTAGTCTTCATTTTCTATTCTTTCCTACTGATTTCCAAACTGCCCATCTTCTCAGACCTTTAAAAAACAAACCTTTACAATCACTGCAAGCTATTACATACACATAAAGTTAACTACTTCCAATTACATTTTTAATTTAACTTTTTTTTTTTTTTAATTGTGAGTTCCATAAGCCCAAAGAGCTATAAGACCTTTGATCCAGCAGTGTCATTACAGGGTCTGTGTCCCAAAGAAATTATGAGAGAAAAAATGGCCCATATGTGCAAAAATGTAGTAGCAAGAAATTGGAAATTGGATGCTCATAATTGAGGAAAGCCTGAATAAATCATGGTATATAAATGTAATTGAATATTACTGTTCTACAAGAAATGAACAACTGACTGATTCTGAAGACACGAACTGATGCTGAGTGAAGTAAGCAGAACCAGGAGAAGATTGACACAGTAATAGCAAGATTATGTGATGATGGACTATGATAGACTTAGCCCTTCTCAGCAATGTAGTAATCCAAAACAATTTAAATAGACTTGAATGGAAAATGCCATCCAATGTATGGGATTGCCTGTCATCGTGGGGAGGGAATAGAGGGAGGGGGGGGATAATTTGGAAAAATGAATACAAGGGATAATAAAAAAAAAAAAAAAAAAAAAGAAAATGCCATCCACATCCAGACAAGGAACTATGGAGACTGAATGTGTATTGAAGCATAGTATTTTTGCTACCACACTTTGTTTGCTTTTTCTTTCACTTGGTGTTTTACTTTTTGATCTTATTTTTCTTGTACAACATAACAAATATGGAAATGTGTTTAAAATTATTGTGCTTCTCTAACCTATATCAAATTTCTTGGTGTCTTGAGAAGGGGGAAGTTGAGGGAGAGAGAAAAAAAATGGAGTGCAAAATCTTACAAAATGAATGTTGAAAACTATAATGTATTTGAAAAAACAAAATACTATACAGAAGAGAAAAAAAAATTGAATTCCAAATTCTCTCCCTCCCACTCCTCTCACTCTTTGAAAAAACATATTGATTATATACATATGAAGTTGTTATGCAAAACATTTCCATATTAGCCAGGTAGCAAACACATACACACAAAGGACTGGTGATAGGGACTTTTTAAAATTATTTAAGTGATGGTTTTTGAGTGCTATATATGGTGGTAATCACTAGAAAGCAGGATGGCTCATCAAGAACAAGCCATAACAAACTAACCTCATTTTTTTCTTTAATACAGTAACTAGATTGGCAAATCATTTTGTAAAGGAACATATATACAATTGTGTAGACATAATATTCCTAGAAGTCTGAAAAATATTTGACAAAGTAGTTCATGCAATTATTCTATTGGAAAAGATGGAAGGCTAAAATAATAGAGTGAATGATGGAACCCACAGAATAATCATTAATGAAAATCAACTTGAGAAGTCTGGGATAGAGTACTCTGGAAATCAGTCCTTAGCTCGGGGCTATTTAATTATTATCAATTGAATGAAGCCATAGAATCTGCCAATAACACCAAGTTAGTAGGGATGTCACATATTAAATGACAGGTCAAGTTCCAAAAATATAGCAACAGACTAGAACAGTTTGAACTCAATAAGATGAATTTCAATAGTGGTGAATGCAAATTCCAAACTGGAGTCCAATGAATCAATTGCATAATTATAAGGGGGATCTTGGCTAGATTAAAAGTTTCTGGGGAAAATACCTGAAGATCTTAGTGAATTTAAAGCTCAAAATGAGTCAGTGCCTATATGGCAGTCCAAGGTTACATTAGTATACAGAATAAAAGAAGTGAGAGTCTCACTACATGTAAGGGGCCTTTAAATGGGTGCCACAGCTCATCGGGAGATTGAGGCCTGGAAGTAATTTCTGTGGATATTAGGACTGCCCTTGGGCGGGATCCTGGCCATATTGAGATAGCTTCATAATGGGTGACTCTCTCACTGATTGGCTGTGTGTGTGACCTCACAGGCCCTATGTAAGCCCACTGCAGGCAGCAATCGCCCTCTTTAATCTGACGCTCTTCACCCTGGCTTCCTAGCCTGGGTGGCCAAGCCAAGATGGATAGCCAAAAGAGGTAAGGGTTTTGGTAGTGAACACGTGGGTCTTCTGACCAGGTGTTCACTCGGGAACCAACAAGTCAGGGCATCAGTTAGGGCATTATGTGAGTAGGTATAATAAAGGCTTTTAAGATTACACGTGGTTGTTCTTGAGTGCGCTACCAGTTATTAAGCTAGTAATTGTAACTGCCAGGAGAGCACATTACAACTACACTCTTGCTCTTGTCAGATAATGTCTGGAATAACATTTTCAATTCTGGGCATCACATTGCATGCAACACCTTTCTTTTACTGTCCCCTCCAACTATTGTCATCCCCTGAATCAGCCAGCATGAGGTGAAAGCAGTCAAGGCAAAGGGAGAAAAAGCTAAGGGAGAAATGAAGAACAAAGAGAAAGAATATCTAATATCAGAGATTAAAGTCATCAGACTAGTGCTAACTTTGATTAAAGTGAGAGGGGACACACAGAGAGAGAATCAATCATCAGGGATATCACTGGTTATGATTGGCTCTTAAGATAATTTCTTATTAGCAAGATCACCTTCCTCTTGGGACAAAAGTCAGATCATGGGTAAGCAGTGAATACAGCCAGGGATAAACTAAGCAGACATGGAAATGGAAACAGAGTTATTCTGAGGAAGACATTAGCCATTGATCCAGATTCCATATTGCCCATTGTCTAGAACCTAGAACTCAAAAGATATATTGACAACCTGAGTTTTTGAGCTGTCTCCACTGGCTTGGGGAACTTTTGATATATTTGCTATAAATCCCAGTGTTAATGCTGGCTAGTTCCCTGAAGGAGTATCTAGGAAGGAAATGAGCTCTTGAGTTTTGACTTGTCTATAGAGAACCTGGTTTTTTGATTTACTGGTCTGGAAAGGAAGTGTGGGCTCCCAGATGACAATTGCTTCATTGTATTTGACTTTTATCCTTGACCTTATTATTTCCATTAAAGAACTGTATACAGCCATTCCATGCTTTTGTGAATAAACTCTCCATTAAAAGAAAGGTGGAATAATTTTTCCCACTGTGGATGAAAATTGACAACCATGAAGGGACAAAGCCAGAATAGAGAGAGGTAGCCAGTTTTCTAAAGTGGGATTGGCATTATCCCCAGGAAGCGCTCTCTCTCTCTCTCTCTCTCTCTCTCTCTCTCTCTCCGGTCTCTCTACTCTCACTTCCTCACTCTCTCTCTCTCTCTCTCTCTTCTCTCTCTCTCTCTTTCTCTTTATTAAAGGTTCTTATTTTTCAAAACATATGCATGGACAATTCTTCAACATTAGCCCTTGCAAAACCCTGTGTTCTAATTCACCCCCTTTCCCCCTCCTCCTCTCCCTTAGATGGCAAGTCGTCCAATATGTTAAACCTGGTAGAGATATGTCAACTCCAATATATGTGTACATATTTATACAATGCTTTTATCTGATGTGGTTGAAAGAGTCACTCAAAAATCCTTGGAAATATCAATTTTTGCTAAACAAGAGGCACCCACAGCAGTCCTTCATCAAGGAGGCAATGTGATAGAATGGGTGACCCTCCCAGCACAACCAGACCAAAGCCTTATTCCTTACCTAGTGCTTGTGGCTAGAATTTTATTAAAGGTCATTAAGCAAGCAGTACAATTATCTGAGACAAAACCTGACAAGATATACACCTTTTATACTAATGCACAAATTAATGTTTGCTGTGAAACCATCCCAGAGTAGCAAATTTTATTAGACATGGCTCCAAAATTTACACATAGGTCTTCATTAAAGATAACCCAACTATTACATAATTGGTGATGGATTCTTGAAGAAAAGGTTTCTAAAATTCCTCTTAAAGGACCAACTATCTTTACAGATGCATCCAAACATAATATTTGCTCTGTATATTCTCATGACTTAACTATAGAGTAATCAGAATTCCTTTTCAGTCCACTCAGCAGAATGAATTGTATGCAATTATTCTAGCTCTTACTTATTATCCAGGAGATATAAATATAATATCTGATTTGGCCTATTCAGTAGGTGTGGTACAAAGAATTGCCACAGCCCAAATAAAATTTGTAGCCTCCAATATATATCAGCTCTTTAAGGAACTTCAAGAGCAAATGAGAAAGCATCCAGGTAAGATTTATATCTTGCATGTCCACTCTCATAGTGGACTTCCAGGTCCTATTTTTGATGATAATTCAAAGGCAGATAGCCTTCTATCTATGTTGGCCAATACTCCTTTATTTCAAGAAGCCCCAAAATCTCATTTTAAATATCATCAGGCTGCTCGAGCTTTACATTTATAATTTGGAATAAAAAGAGAGGAAGCTAGGAGCATAGTAAAAGTCTGTCCAGCTTGCCTTCCTTTCCACGCTCCTACACCCCCTCCAGGGAAGAACCCTCGTGGTTTGAGACCCAATGAAATTTGGCAAATGGATGTGACTCATTATAAATCTTTTGGTCGTCTGTCTTTTATCCATGTTGTGGTAGACACCTTTTCAGAATTCACTTTTGCAATACCTGCAGCAAAAGAGACAGCCTGAGTGGCCACTGAATTCCTTATACAAGCATTTGCAAATATGAGTATGCCACAAGCAATAAAAACAGACAATGGACCTGCATATACTTCTCAACATTTTGCACACTTTTGTGCACAGTATAAGATTTTACACACTACTGGCATATTCTTTAATCCTTAAGGACAGGCAATAGTAGAGAAACAGAGACATTAAGACACTCCTCCAAAAACAAAAGAAAGGGGGAGCCACAGGCAACCCTAGAAAACTTCTAAATTTAGCTCTTTATACTATTCTTGATTTTTGACAAAGATGCACTGGCTCCATCTGACAGTTTTTATAACCTACCAGAAGAGTAATGTCCAGTGTGAGCAGCTCCACTATCTTTAGATAATCGCCAAATGATATGGAGAGACCCAGAAAGTGGTGAATGGAAGGGACCAGATAGGTTAATTGCTTGAGGGAGAGGGTTTGCTTGTATCTCTATAGATGGAGAAGGAATCAGATGGGTGCCAACGAGCCATATTTGCCTTGTCCATTGAATAGAGATGGAGCAGATCCTTGAAATGAAGGAGAAGACCAAGAAACATTGGCTGGTTCCTTTGCTGACTGTGCCCACCACTGAAAGAGCCTGGCAGTTATGGGATTTGACTCACAGACATCAAAAATTGTTGCACTTCAAAACCCTCAGGAATCATTGGAATCCCTGAGACATGAAAAGATTGTTGTAGGACATGAAAACCCTCAGGAATCATTGGAATCCCTGAGATATGATAAGATTATTGTAGGACTTCAAAACCCTCAGGAATCATTGGATTCTCTGAGACATGATAAGACTGATTTGAAAACCCTTAGGAATCATTGGATTTTCTGAGAAATGATAAGATTATTGCAGGACTTCAAAATCTGCAGGAATCATTGGATTCCCTAACACATAAAAAGATTGTTGCAGGACTTCAGAAACTTGTGGGGATCATTGGATCCCCTGACACATGGTGCAATGGACAATAGATTGATTTTGGACTATCTCTTGACTGCTGAAGGAGGTGTATGTATCTTTCTAGGACTTCTGGAAATCTTTTACAACACCATCTTGATTTATACTGTTTGTTATATCACTACTTGCATGTACAATTCAGGTTTGTTGCACTACATTGAATCTGCACTGGCTGTGAGGGAGCCATCACTAATAGCCTTTGCTTTATTGCTATGTGTTTGTGTAATACCTCCCATGCTGATGGGTTTGTGCATACCTGTTTCTAGTAAGACCGTTTAGCCCAGAAACCCGCTAGCAATATCTGGCTTGACTCCTCACTTCCCTTTGGTGCTTTTCATCTCCCTTTCTGAGAAGTCAGGGAGGGTGTGATCATCTCCTTTTTAGTGCTTTTACCTCGTGATCACCTCCTTTTTGGGGTTCTCACCTCCTTTCCTGAGAAGTCAGGGATGGCATGACCACCTGTGTTCTAAAACAAACAAAAAAAAAGCAGGAGATATAAAGGGCTGAAATTCTGAGTTGATGCACTGGAATCAGACAACGGAGCACTTAAGGCTAATTACTGATTGGACAATATTAGCATATGCTTGGAAAATGGCCCTTCTCACTATTCTGTACTGGCTGGATCTTTTGGTGTATACAGATAATTTTAGGAGGGATTAGAGTGTGGAGTAAGACAAGCCAGGGTTACTTTGGCTGTGGATGAGGATAAGGGAGGTTGTGGAGATCCTGTGTCCATCCAATTCACTTTTACCCCTAAAGACCAAGAATAAAGACCAAGGACTTTTGCTTATCCTGACTCTGGTTGATTCTAAGGTATCCAGGATACTAACTGGGTATTCACATGACCTAGAAAAAGATCTAGCAAAGGAGCCTAAAAAGTGGTCAGACAAATAGAATGAGAATGAGAAATAAGCAGTATCACAAAAACTTAAAGAGAAAAGACTATCTAGGAAAAGCAGGTGATCGGCACTATCAAAAGCTATAGAAAAATCAAGAAAAGGCTATTAGATTTGGCAGTTAAGCAATTGCTGTGTAACCTTAAAGAAAGCCATTTCAGTTGAATGCAAAATTGGAAAATAGACTGCAAAATTTGGAGTCACGAAGTTATCATCCAATATTTAAAACTTTCTTTGCATGTATTTTGAAAATAAAAATCTATTATAAAAAAAAAGGGCAGTGAGTACTTTCAGAGTGAATAGTATAACAGCCCTTATATGTGTATCTCAGAATATATTCTTTGTGCTTATATGTCTATCTCAGGATGTATTCTTTGTGAATTATCAGGGCTGGAAAATTCATGGTCTCTTCCATCTTAGGACAACTCCTGTGAGTCAATTGTTAAGTATTTATTCCATCCTCCTTCATTAAATGGCAAATATTATAAATTTTGTTTATTATTTTGTTAATTTTGCGACAAGACCACAATGGAGAAAATGTCAATTAATAATGAAGAAAAAACTTTTAAAAATAGTTATCACCCAGAAAAACAGAAAAAGATTTGGGTTGCTGATGAATAAAAGTGCAAGTTAACAGAAAACATTAGTATTCACATAATGTTAAAGAAGTGTAGAGAAGGCCTAAAGTATTGCTGCCTGAAGTATCCCTCTTGAGGAATTATAAGAAAACATTGGCAAGAATTGCATGGAATGAGAAAGTATGGGTACATTTTAATATATTCTAATGGAGAAAGGACCAAAGGCAATGATATGGAAGATTGTAGAAGTATCTGTTTTATAGATCATCATAGCCAAGGAATTCATCACTTCATGGTTAATCTCCTAGTGTTTTAACTACTCAGGACTTTGTGATGTGGTTTGTGGATGAGTCCATAGATGATGCCTTTCCAGTTTGATAAGACTTACCTGATCCCGTGTTCTGATGGCAGAACCTTCATAGTCCCTTTTCCACAATGAGGCAGTGCAAAAGGATTGTTAAGAAAATGCATTATATAAACTTTAAAGATATATCAGACAAATTGTTGAGATCCAAATAGAAAGATAGGGAATCATGGAAGGCTTAATGGAGGAGAATAGGATATGAGATATGAGTTGGGTTTTTTTACTTTTATTTTTTAAATATTATTTTATTTTTCCAAATACATGCAAAATAGTTTTCAATATTCACCTTTGCAAAAACTTGTGTTCCAAATTTTTCTTCCTCCCTCACTTGCCTCACCCCTAGAGAGAAAGCAATCTTATATAGGTTAAACTTTGCAATTCTTCTAAACATATTTCTATATTCATCATGATATGCAAGAAGTATCAAGTCAAAAGGGGGAAAACCATTGGGAAAGAAAAAAAATCAAACAACAACCACCAAAAAAATGTGAAAATACTATGTTGTGATTTACATTTAATCCCCATAGTCCTCTTTCTGGTTTCAGATGACTCTCTCCATTACAAGTCTATTGGAATTGACCTGAATCCCTCCATTATTGAATAGAACGCCAAATGCATCAGAGTTGATTATCATCTAATCTTGTTGTTGCTATATATAAAATGTTCTCTTGATTCTACTCATTTCACTCAGCATCAGTAAGTTTCTCCAGGCCTCTCTGAAATCATTCTGCTGATCATTTCTTATAGAACAATACTATTCCATTTATATTCATATATCATAATTTATTCATTCATTCCCCAACTGATGGATATCTATTCAGTTTCCACTTCTTTGCCTCTACAAAAAGAGCTGCTATAAACATTTTTGCATTTGTGAGTCCTTTTCCTTCTCTTGTGATCTTTTTGGAATACAGACCCAGTACAGGCACTACTGGATCAAAGGATATGCACAATTTTATATTCTGTGGGCAAAATTCCAAATTGCTTTCCACTAACAATGCATCAGTATTCCAGTTCTCCTACTTCTTCAACACTTATCATTATCTTTTCCTGTCATTTTAGCTAATCTGATAGGTCTGAGGTGATACCTCAGAATTGTCTTAATTTGTATTTCTCTAATCAATAGTGATTTAAAACATTTTTTCATATGATTAGAAATGATTTTAATTTCTTTATCTAAAAATTGTCTTTTATATCCTTTGACCATTTATAAATTAGGGAATGGTTTGTATTCTTATAAATTTGAGCCAATTCTCTATACATTTTAGAAATGAGCCTTTTTTCAGAAACACTGGCTATAAAAAAATTCCTCAGCTTTCTGCTTCCCTTCTAATATTAGCTACCATGGTCTGTTTATACAAAACTTTTTGATTTAATGTAATCAAAATTATTAATTTCGCATTTCATAATGTTCTTTAGTTCTTCTTTGGTCATAAATTCCTCCCTTCTCCCTTGATCAGAGAGGTAAACTATGCCTTTGTTTATATTATCACCCTTTATGTCTACACTATGATCCCATTTTGACTTCATTTTTGTATGGGGTGTGAGATGTTGGTCTATGCTGAGTTTCTGCCATACTATTTTCAGTTTTCCCAGCAATTTTTGTCAAATAGTGACTTCTTGTCCCAGAAGCTAGAGCTTTTGAATTTATCAAACACTAGATTTCTATAGTCATTGACTATTGTGTCTTGTGAACCTAACCTATTCCACTGATTCACTACTCTGTTTTTTTAGCCAGTACCAAATGATTTGATGACCATCACTTTATAATATAGCTTTAGGTCTAATACAACTAGGTCACCTTCCTTTGCATTTTTTTTTCATTAATCCCCTTGAAATTCTTGACCTTTGTTCTCCCAGATGAATTTTGTTATTTTTTGTAGCTTTATAAAGTAATTTCTTATCTGTTTGATTGCATGGCACTAAAATAAATAGATTAATTTAGATAGAATTCTCATTTTTATTATATTAGCTTGGCCTATCCATAAGCACTTGATATTCTTTCATTTGTTTAAATCTAACTTTATTTGTGTGAAAAGCATTTTGTAATTCTATTCATATAGTTCTTGGGTTTGTCTTGGCAGGTAGATAAATATTTTAAATTATCTACAGTTATTTTTTTTTTCTGAGGCAATTGGGGTTAAGTGACTTGCCTCAGGTCCTCCTGACTTCAGGGCTGGTGCTTTATTCATTGATTGCACTACCTAGCTGTCCCTTCTACAGTTATCTTAAATGGGACCACTCTATTGCCCAATGCTGGATCTTACTGGCAACATACAGAAATGTGGGTTCACTCTATATCCTGCAACTTTACTCAAGTTGTTAATTATTTCCAATAGTTTTTTAAATGATTCTCTAGTATTCTCTAAATTTGTATCATTGTATCATTGTATCATCTTTAAAGAATGATAGTTTTGTTTCCTCATTATCTCCTTTAATTCCTTCAATTTCTTTTTCTTCTCTTATTGCTAAAGCTAACATTTCTAGTACAGTATTGAATAGTAGTGATAATAAGCAATCTTATTTCACCTCTGATTTTATTGGGAATCCTTCTAACTTCTCTCCATTATATATAATGTTTGCTGATAGTTTTAGATAAATGTTACTTATTTTAAGAAGACTCTACTTATTCCTATGCTCTATGAGTTGTGTTTTAAATGAGGATAGGAATTCAGTCAGCAAGAACGAGGATATACCAGATGTAGAAAATGGTGTAAGGAAAGATATAGAGGAAGGGATAATGATGATAATTGACTGACATTTATATAGTACTTTATATAGCACAATTATATAGAATTTTGAAATTTACCAAATACTTTCCTTTTCTTTCCTTTACACTATCTATTATACAACTGATAAAAGTACTTTGTCCCCATTTTATACAGAAGGTAATTGAGGCTCCTGGATTAAGTGACTTTCTTAAGATCATCCAGCTATTCAGTGTCTGTATACAAGTATTTATTAAGCACCTCTTTTGTGCATAGATAAGTACTAAGGAGATACATAGTTTAGACAAGATCTACAGATATCTAAAACACCTAAACAGCTATAATATACAATATTATACAATAATAATAAACTCTCCAAGGGTAACAATAAGATTTTAATTCCTAGATCTGTTTGTCTTTTCTCAATACTTTTTCTATTTGACCTCTCTGTGGCTTTTGATACATATGAATACCATCTCTTCCTGGACATTCTCCCTTATCTTGGCTTTTATAACACTGTTCTTTCCTGGCTTTCTTCCTATCGTTAGACTGATCTTTTCCAGCCTAGCTTCCTTTGCTAGATCATCATCTATATTCTACTTTTTGTATAAGTCACTCCCAGGGATCCTTCAAAGGCTCTCTTATATTTCCTCTTGAAATCTACTCCCCCTTTAGAGATCTTATCATATACTACTATGGGTTCAAATATTATCTCTATGCAGCAGACTCCCAAATCTACATATATAGCCTTAACCATTCTCCTCAACCCCATCCTGCATCACCAAACTGACTATTGAACATTTCCAACAATATATCCAACCAGATCTCAAATTCAACATGTCCAAAATTAAATGAATTCACCTTTCCCCTAAAACTACAATTCCTCCAAATTTTTATTTGCTCTTCTTCATTGGCTCTTCTTCACTCTATCTTTCATCCAATCATTTGCCAAGTCTTATGAAATCTATTTCTGCAAACAACTTCTCATGCCCATTCTCTTTTCTCCACATGGCCATCACCATCCTTGTTCAGATCCTCACCACCTTTTGCCCAGACAATTACAATAGTTTGCTCTTCTCTATGCTCAGTACTCCACAAAACTGCCAAAATCATCTCTAATGCAGAGGTTCAATTGTGTCATTCCACTGCTCCCTTTTTCATCTGTGTTAAAATACCAAACCCTTATCCTGGCATGTAAGTTATTCTCCAACATGACTCCAATCTGTCTATTCATTATCTCCTGAATGTGCCATCTGTCAATTTGTCCATGACAGTACTAATTATCTTCCCCTGTAAAACTTTCCACTCCCCAAATTTCCCTAATTCAATTGAAAACTTCCAACTAAATAGATATTTGAGGCTTTTTTGGGAGGGGGCTTTTATTATAGGTATTTTTCTTGGATTTTGTCTTCTGGGTGTCCTCGATAGTTTTTCTTCTATGTTTTATCTACTGTCTATAGTAATACCAGTGGTTTCCAAATTCTTTTTAATGATAGACTCCTATTAAGAAAAATGTTTGAGAATGTACTCCCATATTAATATTTTTAATTAAAGCTTTTTATTTTCAAAAAATATATTGGGATAATTTTCAACATTCATCTTTCCCTCCCTTACTCCCAACCCCTCTACAAGATGGCAAGTAATTCAATATATACATATTAAACATATACAATTCTTCTATAAATATTTCCACAAATATCATTCTGCACAAGAAAAATTAGATCAAAAAGGGAAAAAAATGAGAAAGAAAACAAAATACAAGTAAACAACTGTTAGGATTACAAGGTGAGAACTCAGGTTGTCCTTGTAATCCTAACAAACAACAATAAAAAGAGTGAAAATACTATGTTGTGGTCCATATTCAGTTCCCATTGTCCTCTCTCTGGGTGTAGATGATTTTCTTTATCACAAGGCTATTAGAATTGGTCTAAATCATCTGTTGTTGATAAGAGCCATGGCCATTAGAATTAATTGATCAACATATAATCTTCCTGTTGCCATGTATAATGATCTCCTAGTTCTGCTCATTTCACTTAGCATTAGTTCATGTAAGTCTCTTCAGGCCTCTCTGAAATCATCCTGCTGAACATTTATTATAGAATAATAATATTCCATAACATTCATATAACTTATAAGTATATATTTTTTAAAATAACAAATATGTTCTACTGAAATAACATATTATGGGCATTATAAAGCATATGCAAAATAAAAATTAAAATGAGATGAAATAAAATGAAATAAATATTTTAAAACTTTATTCACATGACAAACATATTTTGTTCTCTTTAACAAATATAATAAGTTACTGACAATCTTTATGTTGAGAGCAATATGATTGTATATAACTCATTATTTTCTTTGCACACATCCTTGATGACAGTCTTATGAATAATAATTATATATTTAATTATCTGATATTAATTCAATTCAGGTTGCAAACTTGAATGACTGGAAGAAAAATAATGTCCTTGGCAAAGATAGGGAAGTTTGAATGAAGGGTGAGTATGTCAAGGGAGAGAAGGAAACATACCAAATCCTAAACTTTCTCAGGGATAATGTTTCTAGAAAACTGGAGCTAAAGTCATAACAAATTCAAACGCTGATACATTGAATCTGTGAGAAGTAGGAGGTTTGATTTCCTCAACCACCAAAAACTGAGATGTTTTGCTAGAGATTGCTAAAACATACTTTTTCTGCATACAATTCTTTATAACAAAATATGCATTCTGATAATATGCACATAGTAACCATGAAATAATCTATAAAGAGCAGGAGAAAGGTGAGGAGAGGCAAAGCTGGATGTAATTGGAAGGAGTAGGGACAATGATGGCAGAAGATTCACTAATACTCATGAATTCTTTCCTTGTTTTTTTTTTTTTTTTTTTTTCCCCAGATATAACGAATAGTCTATTCATTAACTCCAAACTCACAGCCCCCCAAACTTTATCGAAAGTCTTTGTTTTCTCACAAAATAGCATAATTGGCTTTTCAGGTTTGGACTTGCATTAAGTGGCTTTCAGGGCATAATTGGAAGACAAAATTTGAGTTTTAAAAGCAAGCAATGAAAACTTGCAACGAATGCATGAGAGCTCTAATGAACAAGACCAGTGTGTGGAATAGGGAGATAAGGTGAAGAAATTACAGGAATATGTGAACTCTTTTTCTGTATTTTATTTTCACTATTTCTGTGTTTCCCCTATGACCTGTATAATATGTGCAGGCCCATATTTAATTTGAGCCTTGGCCAAGTATAAACATATTTACTTAACCTGAGCTGATAACATTTATCCATATTTAGTCTATTACCTTGACCAATGTCTGGTTAATTATCTGAAGCCTGAAGGCCTGATTTTCTGTTTCCTAGAAATCAGGTGATTTTAGGGAAACAGAAACCTTCCATTTCAATCTCTCTGAATAGCAACAACCAATTAGATGCCTTCCTCCCTCCTCACTGCTCTCTTACTTGTGATGTAATCTCTTGTATAAAAGCTGTGTATCTTTATTACTTCTTTAGTCCTCCTACCATGAGCTTTCTCTTTCCCTTATCTCATGATGGGATGGCTCATCCTCCAGAGGTTTAATAACCAACCTTTCTACTTTCTATTTTGAATGATCTCTGAGTAGTTATTTTGGGCAAGGGTCTTCTCCATCCCACACACCAGTAAAAGTATATAAGCAGGATACTAGCCACTCCACAAACTTGTGGCATCAAGTCTCTCATTTTTTTCCTCTACTGATCATAGCAGCAAAAATATTCCGGAGTTACCAACCTAAAAGTGAAAACAAGACTACTAATAAAAATCACAGAATATTTGAAGTTGCAAAGTTAAACACATGATACAAATTGCAACATATTCATATCTATTTATTCTATGCAATTTATTCTGATTCTTCCTTCCCCCAAATGAGGAGGAGTAGTTAGGGGTGGAAAGCTTATTCATTGATCAGCTCTTTGGAAGTGCAGGAACCCCCCCCTTTGAGGGGTGCCTGCCCCAGCCACTTTGGGTATTCCAATTATGTTAAAATTGTTCTGAGGGGCTGAAGCCCATTATCGGAAGTAGAGAGGGCAATGTTTTTATTTGTTATGGCCAAACTTTTATTTCTGTAATGGTCAAATGACTGTTTTCTATGTACAGAATGCAAGCTGTCCTTCCTCCTGAAAGAGAAGGAAAAGGGTCTTAGAAAACACCTTTTCACTTTCCCAGATTATTATGAAGAATAAAATAATTTCTTTAAATAATTTAAAGAAAGGCATCAAAGTGACAACCAAGAGGAAAGGAGAATAGTAGAGACAGGAGAATGGCTGAGCTATATCAATCGAGCTATATCAATCTCACACAAAGGAGAAAATGAAGGACAACTGAACTCTTGGAAATAAAACTAAGGTTAGGCTTTTTCTGAAGAGGAAGCAAAGTGCTCTGAAAAGGAAGCAGGTTGTTCTACAAGGAATGGTGATATCCATCTCCAGGTGCAAATATTGGAAGTGGGAGAAAGGTTAAAAGAAAAAAGATGAATAGGGTGATTGGTGACTGTCCTCTAAAGCAGCTATTTGTTGTCCTGCTAACAAGAATTGAAGGGTCTACTGTCTTCTAGTGACTGGTATCCAGTCATGAAGGAAAATCCTAGCTCTGTCAAAGATTCATGTAGCCATACAAAGAGTGCAAAACATGCTTAAAGATTCTCTAGGTCTGGGAAAAAAGATCTTTAGAAAGATGGGAATTTTTTTTAATCATTGGTGCTTATGGAAGGCAAGATCTGTAGATGCAAAAGGCAGATTTGGGAAATGAAGAACTGGTTAACAAGTTGGTAGGGCAGCCAGGTGGCACAGTGAATAGAGTATTGGGCCTGGAGATAAGAAGATTAATCTTTCTGAGTTCAAATATAGCCTCAAATGTTTACTAATTGTGTGACTCTGGGCAAGGCACTTAACTCTGTTTGCCTCAGTTTCCTCATTTGTCAAAAGAACTGGAAAAGAAAAAGGCAGATCACTTCAATATCTTTGCCCCTGAAAACCCCAAATGGGACTCACTAAGAGTTGGAAACAAGTGAACAATATGTGAATGGGATTTAGATTTCTGGATGATTAAAATATAAGAATGATAGGTTCTGGGCACTAGTTGGTACAGTGGATAGAGCACCAGCCCTGAAATCAGGAAGATCTGAGTTCAAATTTGACCTCAGACACTTAACACTTTCTAGCTGTATGACCCTGGGCAAATCACTTAATTCCTATTGCCTCAGCGAAGAAGAAGAAGAAGAAGAAGAAGAAGAAGAAGAAGAAGAAGAAGAAGAAGAAGAAGAAGAAGAAGAAGAAGAAGAAGAAGAAGAAGAAGAAGAAGAAGAAGAAGAAGAAGAAGAAGAAGAAGAAGAAGAAGAAGAAGAAGAAGAAGAAGAAGAAGAAGAAGGAAGAAGAAGAAAGAAGAAGAAAGAAGAAGAAGAAGAAGAAGAATCACAACTATCTTTCAGTTATGATCCATAATTTTCCCTCTTATTCCTCCTTTTTCTGTGAAAATTCCCCCTCCTCTTCCATACTATAGAATTTTGATATAGAAGGTAGGAGACATCCACATGTCCAGAATTCTGATATACTAGACTGGAAAGAATTTTATCTTGAAATTTCATATGACTGGTCATTCTCTTTTTGTGTCTGCTATCAATGAGAGTTAATAATAGCAACCAAATCACAGACTCAGAACCAGTAATAGTATGAATTCCTCATTTCACTGGCCTTTTCTATATATTTCCTAAAAGTTCTGCATTACTGAAGCTCTCAGCCATACTCATAATTGCTGAGGGACACTTCCTCTCCTCCAAGACAAATTTCAAACTTATTACTTTAGCTTCTAATCTTTTCACTCATCACCTATGCTGATTTTTTTTAACTCTCTATTCTCCCTGGAAATGCAGACTTCTCTGGCAGATATAGGGTTTCCCAAACCAACACAACATACACCAGTCCAGAAACTACTGCTTGACACTCCCATAAAACAGCAAGAACCCATATACACCAAATAGCAGCCAACACATCTGCTTGAAATTTTGAGGAAATGTTCCATGAAGGGCACACTAGTGTTTCTCCTTTCCATAAGTTTTCATGCTCCTAAGAAGCAGCGGCAGGAATAGAGGAAAAAGGGATAAACAAGCATTCATTAAGCACCTACCATGTGCTGGACTAAGCACTTTAGAAATAAATATCTCATTTAATTCATACAACCACCATGGGAAGTATGTACTATTATAATCTTCATTTAAAGTTGAGGAGACAGGTTATGTAACTTGCCCAGGGTCACATAGCTAAAAAAAGCCCCTGAGGCCAGTTGAACTCAGATTTTTAAACTCAGACTTTTTGACTCCAGAACAGTTGCTATTCCACCTACTTGAAATAGAGAGAGAGAGATTGTGTTTGTTTTTATATAGTAGAAAATGTTATATACAGAGCAGGCTACTGAATATAGTTGAAATAATTCTAGTTTGTTTTGGCAACATTAAATACTGGCCTTCTTCCCCTCCATCAGGCTAGCTCAGTGTGCTGACCTTGGTGACAATGATGTCATATACTTCTTTAAAACCTGCTTGGTCTGGTATTTGTTGATCTTCATATCCAAAATAAATATCAAGTTATCAGTTATCTCTATAGAAACTCAATGGTCAAAAAAAATTTGATCATGATAATGACTTCAAAATCAAGAATGTTCCTCCCAGGGATGCTTATAGCTTTCTTTGAAATTGAACATAGAGAACATAGGAGACATTTGGATTTTTACCCTTTTGTGACTAAGTATACCCTTGACTATTACTTTCTTGGCCTTCAAGGTTCTTAACTAAATGCTATCTTGTACAAAACACTTCTAAGGCTTCTAAGCAATTTAATATTTGATAAACCCCAAACTCCAGTTTCTGTAATAAGAACTCACTATTTGACAAAAATTTCTAGGAAAACTGGAAAACAATGTCAGAAACTCAGCATAGACCTACATCTCACACCCCATACCAAAATAAGGTCAAAATGAATACATGATTTGGGCATAAAGGATGATGCCGTAAACAAATTAGGAGAACAAGGGATAATTTACCTATCAGATCTTTTGAGAAGGGAGGAATTTATGACCAAAGAACTAGTGAACATTATGAAAGGTACATTGGACAACTTTAATTACATTAAATTAAAAAGATTTTGCACAAACAAAACCAACAGAAACAAGATTCAAAGGAAAGTACAAAGCTGGGGAAAAAAATCTTTGCAACTCGTATTTCTAATAAAGATCTCATTTCTAAAATATATAAAGAACTGTGTCAAATGCTTGTGTCAAATTTATAAGAATACAAGTCACTCCCCAATTGATAAATGGTCAAAGGATATAAACAGATAATTTTCAAATGATGGAATTAAGGCCATTTATAGTTATATTTAAAAAATCTCTAAATCACTATTAATTAGAGAAATGCAAATTAAAACAACTCTGAGGTACCACCTCATACCTTTCAGATTGACTAGGATGACAGGAAAAGATAATGATAAATGTTGGAGGGCATACATGAAAACTAGGACACTAATGCATTGTTGGTGGAGTGGTAAAATGATTCAACCATTCTGGAGAGCAATCTGGAACTGTGCTCAAAGGACTATAAAACTGTACATACCCTTTGATCTAACAGTGTCATTACTGGGTCTGTATCCAAAGGAAATCATAAAGGAGGGAAAAAGACCCACATGTGCAAAAAATGTTTATAGCAGTTCTTTTTGTGGTAACAAAGAAATGGAAAAGGATTGAATGCCCATCAATTGGGAAATGGCTGAACAAATTGTGCTACATGAAGATAATGGAATATTATTGTTCTATAAAAAATGATGAATAAGCTGATTTTAGAAAGGACTGGAAAAGATTTATATGGACTGATGCTGAATGAAACAAGCAGAACCAGGAATACATTGTACACAATAACAGCATGTGATGATCAACTATGAACAGCTTAGCTCTTCTCAGCAGTTCAGTGATTTTAAAGCAATCCCAATAGACTTTGGATAGAAAATGCCATCTGCATCCAGAAAAAAGAACTAAGAAGACTGAATGTAAATTAACATATCCTATGTTCACTTCTCTTTTTTATCTCGGGGTTTTTTCCTCTTTGCTCTGATTTTTCTCTCCCAACATGATTCATAACGCAATGTATATTAAAAAATGCTTACTACAATAAAAAAAACTATATAAAAAACTAAATGCTACTTGGAGGAACAACTTCCTTTTGAGCTTTGATACCATCTTAAAGGAATAGTTTTGATTAACTTCACAGATCTGAAACCAACAGGACATAGGAACTCATTAAGAAATGAGACCTACACGCCTCTCAGATTGACTAAAATAACAGGAAAAGATAATGACAAATGTTGGAGGGGATGTGGGAAAACAAGTACATTAATATCTTGTTAGTGGACATGTGAACTGATTCAGCTATTCTGGAGAACACTATGGAAGTGTGCCCAAAGGGCTATCAAAATGTGCATACTCTTTGACCCAGCAGTGTTTCTACTGGGCTTATAATCCAAAGAGATCTTGAAGGAGGGAAAGGGACCTACATGTGCAAAAATGTTTGTGGCAGCCATTTTTGTAGTGGCTAAAAACTGGAAACTGAGTGGACACCCATCAGTTGGAGAATGGCTGAATAAGTTAAGGTATATAAATGTTATGGAATATTATTGTTCTATAAGAAATGACCAACAGGATGATTTCAGAAAGGCCTGGAGAGATTTCCAAAAACTGATGCTAAGTGAAATGACAGAACCAGAAGGTCATTATACACGACAAGAAGATTGTCTGATGATTAATTCTGATGGACGTGGCTCTTTAATAACAACAATAAAATGATTGAGGCTAGTTCCAATGATCTTGTGATGAAGAGAGCCATCTACACCCAGAGAAAGGATTGTAAAAACTGAGTGTAAAACACAACATAGCATTTTCGCTCTTTTTTGTTGTTTGCTTGTATTTTGTTTTCTTTATCATTTTTCCCCTTTTTGATCTGTTTTTTCTTGTGCAGCAAGATAATTGTATAAATATATATACATATATTGTATTTAACATATTTAAAATGTTTAACATATATTGGATTGTTTGCCAGGGCGGGGAAGAAAAGGAGGAAATTTGGAACACAAGGTTTTGCAAGAATCAATGCTGAAAAATTATCCATACATATGTTTTGAAAATAAAAAAGCTTTAATAAAAATAAAAGAAAAAGAAATGAATGAGAGAAGAGAACCAAAGATATCTTCTAGATTACAAACTTGGAATACAGATAAAAATAATGAAGGCAGAGCAAGGGAAAGATAATATGCCATATAATAGCATGTAATGGAAGTGCTTTGGAGAAGCATTGAACATGTGTAGACCCTTTTAAGTGGTTCTAGCCTTCTAAACATGGTGATTAGGAGATGCCTTTTTGATTGACTGGGATGCTGAAATGCTATTGTCTTTTAAAATAGCTGAGTTGGACTCATCCATTTTTCTTTGCCATTTTGTAAGTTGTTTAATCTTTTTGTTTTTCTTTGAGTGTTTTGTTCCTGGCATTTGGTAAGAGATAGTTATAAAAGTAGAGGCTTTGAGCTTTTTTCTGTTTAAGTTAATGTACCTCTGTAAACATAGATTTTGATTCATTTCCTACTTGTCATTTGTCATTTTTTGTCTCAGATAATGAACAGAGACATCCCAACACCCAGGTTTTGCAGCCTGCTCAGAAATGATACCCCAATATGCAAGGAATGATATTTTAGAGTCAGCCAAGCAGTAAATGAATTTGTTGGGGTCAATGTTATTAAGGAACTAAGGTAAATTTGAGCCCATCTCTTCAGAGAATGAAGTAGATAGGGGAGATATGCCCTTAAAGTATTAGGAGAATTGTTTGTAATTTCATTATTATTATATCTTCAAAGTAAAATGGTTCATTTAGACATTTCAATCATGTCCAACTCTTCATGACCCCATTTGGATTTTTTGTGGCAAATATAGTGGAGTAGTTTGCCATTTTTTCCCCAGATGAAGAATGGAGAAAGACAAGGTTTAGCAACTTCCCTGGATCACAAAGCTAAGTGTCTGGGACCAGATTTGAACTCAGGAAGAGAAGTCTTCCCAACTCTGAGCCTGCCCCTCTGTATAGCTGATCCCAGAAGAAATATGCTCTTGTAAAATCTAATTGTTGCTAAATTATTGAATAGTACCCAGGAGCCAGTTACTGTAACATGGGATGGGGATAATACCATTCATCCCACAGGATTGTTGTGAGGATCAAATGAGATAATATTGGAAAGTGCTATATAGGAGCTATATAAATGCTTACTCCCCTCCCTTCTCTCCAGAAATGATAATAAAAATCATGGAAATAAAGGAGAATGACATAGATTATGGGGTTATATCACGGTGAAGAAAAGGGTCAAGGACAAGCTCTGGGAGTATATCTCATTAAAGGATCATGAAGAGAATATGAAGCCAGAAGAAACAGAGAAGGAGCAATTAGAAAGGTAAAAGGGGAGCCCAGAATTCAGTGTTCCAAATTTACAGGAAAAGAGACTTTTCAAAGAGGGCAGTGGCAAAAGGTACAGGAAAGTCAGGAATAATGACCGAAGAAAGGACACTGTATCTAAAAATTTAAAAAGAAATTAGAATGTAAGTCCAATGTCAAGTAAGGAGAGTGTAGATGGAAGCTCAGAGTAAAGATATTTTTTTAAAAATTTTTTGTTGTTTTCAAAACATATGCATAGATAGTTTTCAAAATTAATCCTTACAAAACCTGTGTTCCAAATTTTTTTCTCCCTCCCTGCCCCCTCTGCCCTCCCCTGGATGATAAATAATCCAACATATGTTAAACATGTAATTCTTTTATACATATTTCCATAATTATCATTCTGTATAAGAAAAATCAGATCTAAAAGAAAACAAAATGTAAGCAAATAACAAAAAAGTGAAAATACTATGTTGTGATCCACACTCGGTCCCCACAGTCCTTTCTCTGGATGCAGATGGCTCTCTCCATCACAAGACCTAGCCTGAATCACCTCGTTATTGAAAAGACCCATGTCCATCAGAATTGATCATCGTATAATAGTCTTGTTTCTGTGTTTAATGTTCTCTTGGTTCTTCTCACTTCACTTAGCACCAGTTCATATAAGTCTCTCCAGGCCTCTCTGAAATCATCCTGCTGATGTTTCTTATAGAACAATAATATTCCATAACATTCTTATACCATAACTTATATAGCCGTTCTCCAATTGATAAGCAACCACTTAGTTTCCAGTTTCTTGCCACTACAAAAAGGGCTGCTACAAACATTTTTGCACATGTGGCTCCTTTTCCCTTTTTTATGATCTCTTTGGGATACAGGCTCAGTAGAGACAGTGCAGAATCAAAGGGTGTGAACAGTTTGATAGACCATTGGGTATACTTCCATAGTTCTCTCCAGAATGGTTGGATCAGTTCACAACTCTACTAATAATGTATCAGTATCCCAATTTTCCCATATCACTTCCAACATTCATCATTATCTTTTCTTGTCATCTTAGCCAATCTGAGAGTCGTCTTAATTTGCATTTCTCTGATCAATAATGACAGAGCATTTTTTTGTATGACTAAAATTGGTTTTAATTTCTTTATATGAAAATTAGATGCAGTTTTTTCAAGGCTTTTTGAACAGTGCATGAATGGAGGAGAAAATAATAAAATACTGAAGGGAAGAGAATGAAGTAATAAAATAAATAATGAAAGGGTGTAATGAAGGAAGTAATGAAATAATGAATGAAGAAGAAAGAAGAGACATTTGTTATGAAATAGGATGAAAAGAAGGTATTTGGGGAGACCTGAGCATATTTTTGGACTGATGGGAAGTAACCAGAGGGTAGTAAAAAAAACAAAAACAAAAAAAAAAAAAAAAAAACTGAGGATATGTGAAAGGGAACAACTGCAAGAACCATGTCCAGGGGGAGAGAAAAAGGATAGGATCAAATTTGGGACTCTAGGAAAAAAAAGAGATCATAAATATGCTGAATTTTTTTTTTTTTTTAATGAGGCAGGGAACTGAACAAGGCTTCATATAATGGTCTCATTATATGAAACTAGATAATTTGCACTAGGTATGGGAAGGTAGAGTACCACTGGTGGCAAAAGGAGAAAAAGGTTTGAACACTTTATACAAATAGAATTTAAAAGTATTATCAGACCCCAGATGAAGTTAGGTACTATGGATTTTTAGTAAGTGAAAGCAGTTGGATTTAATTTCTCCTCCCAATAATGCTTAGCAGCTTGGGGAAAAACAGATGATAAGATATCAGCATTCAAAGATTAGGAAAGCAAAAAGTCTCAGGGGCAAGGGATTCTATAAAGACAGCTAGGAATATAGTCTCTCTTCATTCCAAGTCCAGACATGTTTCCACATTAAAAGTGCTAACTTCCTTAAGGGCACAGAGCATGTTTGGCTTGTATTCAGAAGGTAGTGCAGTTTGACTGGAATGTGGAATCCAGAGAAGAGAGTAATATATGATTAAGCTAGAAAGATAAGATAGTGCTAGTTTGGAGAGTTTGGGAGTAGGACTCAAAAGAGTTTAAATATCACACATGTAACACTTGTGTTAGAGGGCCTAATACATGAAAGATTTACATGAGGAGGAATTTCTTACTTCTTTGGCTTGGAATCCCCACCCAGAAAATTTATTAAAAAAATCACCATCTGATGTCATCTCAATATGCTAACACCAACTCCTTTTGTGAGTAAGCAATTTATATGTATTTTTATCTTATCTTCTCAAAATACATTTTATTTTAATTTACATGGATAAGTATAAATATTTAAATATCTAAATAATAGGAAATTCATCACATTCTTTGGACTGTCTTTTCACTTCCACTTAGATGATACTTAAAAGGTTTTTTTTTTTGTTTTGTTTTGTTTTTGTTTTTTGCTAAGGCAATTGGGTTTAAGTGACTTGCCCAGAGTCACACAGCTAGGAAGTATTAAGTGTCTAGGACCAGATTTGAACTCAGGTCCTCCTGACTTCAGGACTGGTGCTTTATCCACTGTGCCACCTAGCTGCCCCAAAAAGGGGCTTTTAAAACACTTTCTGTAAGATGCTTAGGAGGTAATGATAGCAGGGTGACAATGCTAGGTGGCGGATTAGAGGCTGAACCTGGAGTCAAATTTAACTTCAGATACTTATAAATATGAATTCCTGGGTAAATTAGTTAATCTCTTATAGCCTTAGTTTCATTATCTATAACAGTACCCACTTACTAGGGTGATTATAAAGATTAATTAAGTGAGATTAATAAAATTTGTAAAGTGTTTTGTATATCTTAAAGCACTTTGTAAATGTTAGTACTATTTATTATATTTTTTCTCTCCTCTCTACAGAGTAGAAATCTGACCAGCCTTGACTCCAATTTCTGTTAAGGAAAGTAAATTCTTACCTCTTAATCACTTTAGAGAATAAGCAGTGTCCCTACTGTCCCTAATTATACTATACCTGTAGCTGAATTTTTCTGAAATGGAAATGAAAAGATTTACCCTTTTGGTTGTTCTTTCTCTCTGTTTCTTTCTATTCTGTTTCTTTCTACTTTTTACTTAGCCCTGCCAAGCCAAAATTGTCCTGAAGTTTTGATTCGCTTCAAAGAGACAAAATACTATTAAAAAGAGGCAGAAGTAGTGAGCCACCTCTTGCATTCTTGCTGTCATAGCATATTTCTTGTCATGCTTATGCTACCTCCCCAGTTAAAATTTATAGTCTATATAAATTAGCAGATGTATAAGTATAATTTGTAGTTACATGTTAAGCCACGTACTAATTTGTACAGAGATATTACATAATATGTATGTAATATGAAATATCAAACAATATGGCAAATTACATACATGCAACTATGCATCACAAAATTGCAAACAGTGGACCAGAAAGGTTACATGAAAATTTATCACATATATTCTACTGATGTTGTCTATGTGAAGGGATGAATAGGAAAGCATTCACAAAATGCTATGTGCTGTGTGCTAGAAATACAGATACAAATGCAAAAACAGTTCCTGTCTGCAAGAAACTTATATTCTAATGGGGAAACAATACACATAGGGAAATGATGGCCAAGAAGGTGTTCTTTGGTCCAGAAATGCACAGGAATGGCGAATTGGGTAATTTAAAAATAAATTGTAATGTTTATTGTATATAATGCTTATTGACTTGACTTAATTGACATATCACATTCAGGAACAATGATTGACTTAATTTTGTTGTTTTTCATGATTCTAAAACTGGAGTGGGAATGGGAAGGGGAAAATATTTGCACTAGGTGAAACTATTGTGAATTTGTGGAAGAGGTAGCAGAAGAAAAGGTAAGGAAGGAAAATTCAGCCTAGTCTTTTTTGAAATAATGTTCTAGAGGAGAACAGAGCCCTAAGATGGACTTGCTGATGACATGGAACTTCTCTTACCCAAAAGCATTATATATGCCAGCCTGATCATAGACTGGATAAATCCTGAACTGCTTCATATGTTTGCTGTCAGTTCCATTCTATACACTTGGGATCCTCAAGCTCAGTGGCCTATTGCGTCCATCTTGAGCTCTTAGATGCCTTAGGCTAACTATCACTGTGTCCAGACTATAATGAAATTGGTTCTGCACATGGCTCCATGGCCCCTATGGCTGTAATATCAAGAAGGAAAGGGTCAGAATGAGTCGTCTGGGTCTTCCCAACTCCTGAAGAAACACCACCAGTTTCCCTTCAATCTGAAATTTCCCTTCTGGATTCCCCCTTATTTTGGCAATCACTTGGTGTTCTGTCCATTTGCATTTTCTAGATCAGATGAAATCATTTGTCTTGTCCTCCTTACTGTCAGAGAATGTGACTAATTCTTCTATAGGCAGGAGTAGTTTGTGTCTTTGCAAAGACCTTCTGCCAAACTCAGTGTCATCCTCTAGTGCTTTTTCTCAGGCTATATATTAGAATTCTCTTGTTCCCATTGCTTAAGAGCTTCATCTCTGTCTCGTCCTCACTACTGCACAGTCCACTTTCTATCCTGTGACTTGCTCTGTCACTCACTATCTCTCTGTCAGACAGTTCTGCTCTGACCAAGAGAGATCAGAAGTTTGTAGAGTATATAGAAGTTTCATACTCATATATCATGAATATTTCCTGGTTTTTTTTTTTTTTTCAGGAAGAGAGAAGAGGCCTTGGACATACTGGAGACCAAATAATAGTACAAAAAATAAAACCGACTATCAATTTCCTTATAGAGTGGAAAAAATTTGTTATCCACGTGTGAAACATTTCCAAGTCAATTGTCCATATAGTTATATCATTGACTTGTTAGAACAAAGATCAAAATTGATACCAAGAAAGGAATAAAACTGAGAAAATATGATATATAATAATAATTGTCATTTAAACAGTAACTTTGAAATTTCCAAAGAACTTTATCTGATCTGAGCTTCAAAATATTCCTGCGAGGTAGGTATTACTATCCTTATTTTACACATAAAGAAACTGGAACTCAAAGGTTTTAAGGGATTTTCTCTTAGTCACATGACTAGTGATATTGGAAAAAAGGATTTGAGATCATTTCCCAAAAATCCAAGACCAGCTTTCTCTCCACTATGCCATGCTTTTCTTCAATATGACATACTAAATGTGTTAATGCCAAAAAATGTGAGAAATAGATAAAATGATAATAATCTACACAGACTATTACTCTTTCCTAAGAAAATGAAAATGAATTACTACAGTGAGTAAACAAAAAACAACCTTGTCCCGGAGACCAATTCAGGTGATAAACACTCAGTTTCTTCAATAGGCAGATATTGAAGATAAGGAAAATATCATTTAACAATAATTTGTTAGAGAACACTTATAAAAGGAAAATAAAAGAAATCATCAGAGGTGTATAAGAGGAAGAGGAGATAGGTCAATCACATATCAAGAGTGAGATATTACTACTGGACAGTTGACACACCCCAATAATATCCATGCAATGTCAAGAGATATAAAAGTGTTCATCATGTTGGATGAATTTCCTGCAAAGGATTTAAGGTAAGAATGTGGATATGAACACAAGAAGATATGGATGGTTTGTAATCTTATCCAATAGAGGAGATATTCACATCCATGAATACAAAGATTTGTTACAGCAATAGAGTACAGAAATATTATTTGTTAATCCTACTATTTTGGTGAAGATTTTTATAGCAAAACAGTTTTGCATAACTTGCATAATTTAATTTAGAGTGAAAAAGTCCTAAATTTGTCAATTACTAGGTGTATGACCATACACAAGAAATATAATCTCTGTCTCCATTTTTAATCTATAAAGTGAAGAGAGTAATAATTGTAACTTCCTAGTTTTTTACAAGTTCAAAATATATATAAAGTAAGTTGAGGGTTATGTGATTATTAGTAATTATCTTGAATAAATTTGGTTCTCTCTTGCTGAATCAAATATTCTTCCTAAGATCTGACTGATATTGCTACAGAGGGAAGTTACACAAATATTTGAGAATATGAATTATTCTCCAATGGGTAAGTGATATAAATGCACAAAATCTCTATGTTCTATTCCCACCTCTATCCATCTAATTGGATTTCTTCCTTTTAGACCCTCCCCATTCTAGTTCATGCTTCATTAGCCTCCAAGGTAATAAACCAAAGGTCTGACAAGATCACTTCCACTCATGAAACTTCAGTTGTTTTCTATTGCCATTAGGTAAAAATAAAAACACCTGTTCAGTATTTTAAGTCCTTCATAATTTGACTGCTTTCTATCTTATTGCATGTTAGACTTAATGTTACTTTCCTTTTTGTATTCTGTAGTTCGGTCATCTGACCTGTTTACTTTTCCTCATGTACATTAAATCTCTAATCTCCTTGTACAAACTGTCACCCATTACTCTCTCTTTACTTCTACCTCTTATAATCCTTACCTACCTTTAAAATTAATCTCAAATGCCACATCTTTCAGAAGCTTATGCTGATCTCTTCATTGTTAGTTAATCTTTCTTTATACCCTAGAACCTAGCATAATGCCTGCCTTTTTGATTGGTTTTCTACAATTCCATTGCCACCAAAAGCTGAATAGATGAAAAAAAATTCTTACTCTTCCAATAATAATTTCATACTTCAAAGGTGAAAGAATCAACACGCATGCTTTTTTATTTTGAATTTAGAAAGAATTTGAGTATGGAGTTAGCAATGGAGGGACTTTTGGGGGGGGTGTTTTGTTTTGATTTTTGAGGAAAAACCTAACTAAGTTTTAAAGGTCTCATCACCAGACTGACTACAAGATGATGAATTTTGTAGTCACAACTCTGAGACTATTTATCAAAAGGTCAAAGGATTGTAATCTGTATTAAGAGAAGGTAATACCCACTGGACAATACCATAGATCCTTCAAAGTATTGAAGTAGAAAGTTGTTCTAGAAAGAGGGAGGTGATACTACATAGTGAGACTACATAGAAAATAGTGTTCAGATTGTGATAGAGCCATTCACTTCCAGAAAGAGAACTATGGAGGCTGAATGTGGATCAAAGCATAGTATTTTCACCTTTTTTCATTGTTATCATTGTTTACTTGCTTAGTTTTTTTCTTATGTTTATTTTTCCCTTTTGATCTGATTTTTCCTGCATAACATGATGAATATGGAAATATGTTTAGAAGAATTGCACATGTTCAACCTATATTATATTGCTTGCTGTCTCAGGTGGGGGGAGAGAAAAATTAGGAACACAAGGTTTTTCAAAGGTGAATGTTGAAAACTATCTTTGCATGTATTTGGAAAAATGAAATACTAATTAAAAAATACTGTGTTCATTTCTAGATAGCACATTTTAGGGAGGATAGTGATCAAGGCCTTTTCTACTCCTTTGGTATATCCCTATCCTTAAGATACACTGCATATCTATCTGTCATTGTTGGATCATCTCCAGCATGGATCTTCTTTTTTCCTACTGCATCCAAATCTAGCTGTTTTTCCCATTTTTATTCTAATTGGTGCTATTTCTACCTCTTTCAAAAGCCTCTTGAGGACTGTGAGTTAGGATCCAAATGTAGTGAGTTCATAATCCTTCATGAAGAAGACAGTTTGTCAAAATGCATTTTGCAATTTTTTCCACTTTTTCTTTCTGTTTTTAGTAATGCTATTTTCATTCTTGAATGACCCTGGGATGACTTGGCTTAGTTGGTTGTCTTACTATGCTTTCTTCAGACTGGTTTTACTTTCCTCTGCTCCCTTTTGTTTTATGATCTGTTACCATTTGCAATCATCATTCTTTCTTAAGATTTAACATGTGTCTATACTCTAGTTCAGTGTTGCCATCTCCTTTATTTTGGCAAATAAGTCATATGTGTGCTGATTGAGGTGTTTTTTGAGCTATTTTAATCTCCATATCAAGGTATTTAATTTATATAAGCTTTTAAAATGTGGTATAAGAATGATTAAAATGTTGTATAGCCTTCCTTTGAATAGTATGTTAATCTCAGGAAGCATAGCACTAAATGTTTTGGAGAGGAACTGTTGGAGGCTATGTATGAAGGATAAAGCTCTTCACCTATCCATATTAACAATTCTTTTGTAATTTATAGTCTTGAAGATTTTTTGAGGGCACTTTTGGTATCTAAGTCTTTCTCACTCCCAATGTCTATCCTCTTTGCCCTCCATTATGTTGCCTTTTAAATTAACCCTACAAATTTTTACTTTAACTAAGTTGTGCTACCAAGTTGAATTGCATTAGTTATTTATATTAAGATTAAAAATTAATATAATGCTTTAATCCAAAAATTATAGAAATCCAATTTAGCTAGCTATTCAATGAAGTAAGAATACTGTACTAGCTTTTAAGTGTAGTTGAACAGTACCATAAAAGAAAAGAAGTAATTGGAATCCATTCCTAAGCTCTTAGTCACCCTCCAACATTAACCTCCATATTTTCCAGTTACTACTTCTCATATCTCCCTCAGTCAAGTTTACTTCAGAGTAGTCAGGAATTTTCAAGTCCGAGAAGGTGTTTTTTAATTATATATAAAATAGATTTCAATTTGGATTTGCTTCTTGTTTGATTTTATTTTCAATACAATAAAAAATTATACTTGACATGATTTTTATCCAACTTATTAATTGTGCTTTTCTAAAATTAATTCTCTTACTCATTTTTTCCACATATAACATATTTGATCCATGTTTCCATACAAATCTCCAATTCTCTTCTAATATAAATTCTCTAATGGTTTTTTGTTTCATATTGGATATATTTTATCCAGGTTTCCATATGAATCCCTCCTTGTCTCCATTTTGAGGAGCTATAGTGTTAATAATGCATAAGTCACTTTGCTGAAAGTAGTCACTCTTAGATTTCCAAGTTGTCCTTGTCCAACCTGTTCTGATGTTATCAAGTTACAGTACCCATAACATTTAAGATTGCTTGATAGATTAGCTATTTCAAAAAGTCATTTTTTTCCCTTATTCTTAATAATACTTGGAGATTGACTTAACAGATATTTCTTTCAGAGGCCTTCGTGGTTTTGGATATCAATTTCCAAAAATTGCTCTATTGCTCATGAAAATTTGGAACAAACCAGGCAAAGATCAGTCTGCCATTCTGAAACATCTGTAGTAAGATTAACACATAGTTTTAATATTCTTAACCTGTTTCAGGTTACCTACTCTACAAAGCACTAGTCTAGGTTTCAGGGAGAAACTGGGGAAAAAAAGAGAATCATTATCAAAGATATCTTTAAAATACTATTGTTTAAATCCTAGGTCTAGCTGAAGCTCCAAATTAATTTAACAAGTGTTAATTAAATCCCTTCTAGCAGTGGATATGGTAGGTGCTGATATAATGACAAAAATGAAATAATTCCTGCCCTCAAGGAGCTTACATTTTATTGTGAGGAAACACATACAAACAAACATAAATTTAATGAAAACTTTTTTTTTTTGGACCAGGGAGGGCATTAAACATTTGTCTGAAACCTCACAAATGTAAGGTTTCTTGTTACTGAAACCCAGAGGAGTTTAATGAGATGCCTATTATCATGTACTTTTTGAAGAGGGGCAGAAATACTAGCTTACAATGTCGAATCCCATAATTTATCACTTTTAGCAGCCATTGCAGGGTAAAGGGACTTCTCAGGAAAAATACCTCAGCTGTTGATCATGAAAAACAGACTCACTACTCTGGCAGAGTTTTAAATATCATTTACATACTATTTGGTGGGCAGGGGATTCGTAGATGTTTCCTACCTGTCTAGAAAAGGCTGAAGGCATTGTCCAGTGCTGAAACTATCAGCCTAAACCTTACCCATTCCCCTAGTTGTCCATGAGCTAGTTTTCTCTTAATTCACAGAAACAAAAGACCTTAACTGGTACTCTGCAGACACTCTGATGAAGCCAGGAAAAGATTTTTATTCATAATCTTGCAAGAATGGGTATCCACAAATAAACACACCCTTAATACCAAAACATAACTTTTTATTCCCTGTCCTGAGACACAAGTCCCTCTCCTAATTCCCCATTGACTGGATACTACAGAAGTTACAGTCTCTCCTGAGTGCCTAATTCCCCTACATATGAGTCTCTAACCCTAAATGTAACTGTAGGCATAAATAAACATATTGGCAAAAACCAGTTACATGTTCTTTGTAACATTAGCATTTAGCAGTGTGTTGTCATGTAAGTATCCTCAACCTGATGCAGAGGCAACATCTTTAATCATATTTTCTATAATCCCTTCTTTTCTTTTTATTTATACTTTGTTGCACCTGTATCTTATTTCATTATGTCATAAGAAG
This sequence comes from Sminthopsis crassicaudata, assembly GCF_048593235.1. Classification (NCBI taxonomy): domain Eukaryota; kingdom Metazoa; phylum Chordata; class Mammalia; order Dasyuromorphia; family Dasyuridae; genus Sminthopsis; species Sminthopsis crassicaudata. The sequence goes on along the minus strand of NC_133617.1, from coordinate 282,299,490 downwards.
ATTTTGGTCTTGATAACATTATTTCATCAAACAGTTCATGTGGCAAACTCCTCTTGCTCTTTTGGAAATGGTTGTTCGATCCTCATTTTCTTTTTCAAATGCCAGAATAAAAGGAATAGACATTTGAACCAGGTTACAGGTGAGTGTGTCTCCTCTATAATACCACCAAAGGTCAACTCAAGGTATGTTTATCCCTGAGAAATTGCCAGAGTTATCCTCAGTTACATTCCAACTTTGAATGCATGACGACAAAGTCCCTAGGTTTTGGAATCCTTCACCCTTTTGTGAGAGACAAGTTGAGTGATTTCCCAAACCTAGATGAGAAGCTGGTATAACCTTAGTCCTTCATTTCTTTACAGAAGGGAATAGAAAGGACAAAGCACTGCAATTTTCTCCAAATGTATTGTTTTGGAACAGGATGACCATGTACTTGAATTCACTCTCATGTCTTTTCATGACTAAGGGGAAATGTACTATATGGGTGTTGAAATGAACAGTGGCACAGGCATTGCGATCATTTTTCTTCAAATTCTTTACAATATACTTTACCAATTCTAGCTAGGCATTGGTGGCTCCATAACCACCTATTGTAAGGCATAAGTTATATTCCTTTAAGAAAACTGGTTACACCAAAATTTTCTTCTTCAAACCACACTGAAGATGTTTTAGCTTTAGTTTCAGTAATTAATAAAATAACATCAGGGTCCCACAAACAACTGTATAAATTATTCTTAAATCGTTTTAAAACTTTCAAAGATTCTATTTCATACAAGTATATCTTTCTAGTAAGATATATATCTAATAGCAGGCATATGGCAAGGCCAAATATTCATTTACCTGATGATTACACATTTTTAGAATGAAAACAAGATCTTACATCCTTGAATCGTGTTGGCATCTACTGACCACTTGCTCTGAATATAGAAATTTGCTATAAGAAGAAAAATCAAGGTTATGATTATGATAGAAAGTGTCTTTACCTCTATTTGATTTTAGGTATGAATTCCAGATGACAACCAAACATGCAGTCATTCTTCTGGCATAGTGTGTTTACTGACTTCATTCATAGCTGAATTCAAACTTAAAACATTAACAGTTAGAATTCCAAAAGATTTTATCTTAAATAGTTTCATAAAGCACAAATAGTTTCACAAAGCAAAGTTTCACAAATAGCAAGTAATCATAGCTTTAGGTAGATTCAACTCTCAAAATTCACAAATCCTAAATAATAACTATTGCATTGATGTAGTAATATATTCATCACAGAAAATTCACAATTTATCTTGATATCTTAGAAAATTATTTTAAGTACATGATCTTACTTTTAATTGATCAATAACCAATAACAAAAGACTCAGAATGTAGAAATATTGTCTATAGTAAAACACGTTCTTTAAGGTGCCTTTAATATATCCAACTAAATTAGCTTTATCACAATAACAAAGTTCACCAAATCTCACATATATAAATCTCACTTAACATCTTTCAATTGTTTTTCTTTCTTTTCATTATTGAATTTAGCCCTATCTTGGTATAAATCATTTCTATGTAACATTAGAAATAATTTCTATGTAACAAGTTTATAGATTCCCAGTAAACCCATTCCTTGTTTGAAAACTATATAATCCAAATAAGCTTTTGCTCAAAGCTGTTGTGCTTGCTCACAAGATGGTTTTAAGAAACCTGGAAAGCTTATAAATTAAGGGGAGTCTACAGGGACCATAGAGAAGGGGCTGAGCCTGCTTCTCCTGTCTGTTCATCCCAGCTATCCTTGTGGGATTTGTTCTTTGACATCTCCCCCCACATTCTTTGAAGGGGGAAGGGAACTATAAACCCTCAGATCCCTAGGTAAACAACTCTAAAATGCAAAACTAATCCAGATAAAGTTTTCACTTCTTCCTCACCTTTCCATGTACAATAATTACCAATTTTAGGCTTTATCATTAATAATCTTTCAACTTTTATAAGTGATAGCCAAATTGTTTTAGTGAAACTTCTTTTCAATTCACAAGCAAAGGTAAAAATATTCAATTCTCTAAATGGTAGAGAGAAAACTTTATACAAAATAACATAGCTGGTTTTAAACATATTTTTCACAATATGGAAAAACATATTTTCCACGATACTGTCTAGAAGCCACATCCAATTCCAAGACATAGTTCACACAATTTTACAATTTACAAATTGCACAACATGTAATTTAGAAGGCAGCATAACACCTTAAATAAATTACATCTAATTAAAGGAGATACAAACATGTGACCTTGTTAGTGGTGAGTAAGTTACCAATAAAGATCTTTAAGTAAAGATTTAAATTTCTAGTAAAAATACTTCAATATTAAAGATTAATTAATATACTTTTCTAAAATCTTATGCACAGATAAATGACCAAGTTCATAATTTTAGTACACACTAATTAAAAGTGATTATATCTCATACAATTTAGAATCAGATTTCCAATTTAAATGCACACAAATTTAACGTCAAATTTTTGGAAGAAAACTCTTTCTTCCTTTTATGAATCAAGAGAAATATTAAATATGCCAGTTTTTATATTCAAAAAGTTCAGTTCTTCACCCCTTGAAACTCTCTGACATTCAAAATCCTTCTCTTGGGATTTTAAGGTGGCAAATTTTTAAGGTGGCAGTGAACTTTTTGAGACATGAGATGATACCTGGGAGCTGAGAGACACAGGCTTGCAGATTTTTCGAGGTGTTGCCTGAGGTCAAAATGGCAGTGGCTGGGATCTCCTCCAGAGTATATCTAAAATTAAAAAAAAAAATTTTGGGAAGAAAAGAGATCTTAACTGTATTCAGGGACTCAAGCACTCCTGCTAGATAAGCCACCCAGATCTTCTTAAATCATATAGAAGATAGTATCCCATCTATGGGGTGGTGATGTGGTGATGGAGACTGCTTAGATCTCTCTCTCTCTCTCTCTCTGGTCAACAGGATAGAAATTTGAGGCTTCTAACCCTACCCTGATGCAGAAGCAACCACATTTTCTATGTACAGGAAAAAAAATGAACAAGCATTTAATGAAGCAGCCAAAAAAATCTAAAGGGATCTTAAGCAGCATTAATACTAGTACACGCAAGAAAACAAGAAAGGTAATGGTCCTATTCTTTAGTACAGTCTTTTGGATGGAAAGCTCCATCAGGATAGGGATTTATCTTATCTTCACAGAATCTCTGAGCTAACAAAGGATCTAAGAGGTCATGTATTCTAATCTTTTTTTTTTTTCCTGTACAGGATCTACCCCAATGACTGTGAATTTGAGACATTCTAAGAAGTGATTTTTTTTTTAATTAAAGCTTTTTATTTTCAAAATATATGCATGGGTAATTTTTTGACATTAACCCTTGCAAAACCTTGTGTTCCAAATTTCTCCCACCTTCCTCTCACCCTCTCTCCTAGATGGCAAGTACTCTAATATATATTAAACATGTTAAAATATGTTAAATCCAATATATGTATTACATATTTATATAATTATGCTGCATAAGAAAAATCAGAACAAAAGGGGGAAAATGATAAAACAAAATGTAAGCAAACAACAATAAAAAGAATGAAAATACTATGTTGTGACCCACACTCAGTTCCCAAGTGGACTCTCTCTGGGTGTAGATGACTCTCTTCACAAGATCATTGGAAATGACCTGAATCATCTCATTGTGGAAAAGAGCCATGTCCATCAGAATTGATCATTGCATAATCTTGTTGTTGCTGTGTACAAGAATCTCTTAGTTCTGTTCATTTCACTTAGCATCAATTCATGTAAGTCTCTCCAGTTTTCTCTGAAATTATCCCACTGATAGTTTCTTAGAGAACAATAATATTCCATAACATTCAAATACCATAAGTTATTCAGCCATTCACCAACTAATAAGCATACCAATTTCCATTTTCTTGCCACTATAAAAATGTCTGCCACAAACATTTTTTGCACATGGGGGAGTCCCTTTTCCTCCTTTATGATCTCTTTGGAATATAAGCCCAGTAGAAACACTGCTGGATCAAAGGGTATGCACATTTTGATAGCCCTTTGGGTATAGTTCCAAATTGCTCCCCAGAATGGTTGGATCAATTCACAACTCCACCAACAATGTATTAGTGTGCCAGTTTTCCCACATTCCTTCCAACATTCATCATTATCTTTTCCTGTCATCTTAGCCACTCTAAGAGGTATGTGGTAATACCTAAGAGTTGTCTTAATTTGCATTTCTCTGATCAATAGTTACTTAGAGCATTTTTTTCACATGATGAAAAATGGTTTCAATTTCTTCATCTGCAAATTGTCTGTTCATATCCTTTGACCATTTATCAACTGGAGAATGGTTTGAATTGTTATAAACTTGAGTCAATTCTCTCTATATATTTATAAATGAGGCCTTTATCAGAACTCTAAGCAGAGTTTCTAACAAAAAGAAATCATTCCCAAAGCTATTTCCCAGTAAATCAGTGGCTGAAGGTCAGAATAAACAAGTCATAAAAGAAGAGTTGCAAACTATTACCATGTGAAAAAAATACCCTAAATCAGTAATGATGAGAGAAATGCAAATCAAAACAACGCTGAAGTTTTACTTCTCACATCACAAATAGGCAAGGACATAAAAATGGGAATAGACAATTTTAGAGGGAGAGTGCCAGGGGCAGAGCCAAGATGACCAAGTGAAGCCAGGAAGCTGTTTGATCTTTCCAAGTGTCTCCTAAAAACCACATGAAACCAAGCCTCAGAGTCTGATGGAATGAAACTACTCTCTAGCTTAAGATAGATTAGAAGGATTTCAAGAAAGTTCCGATGATGTCTAGGAAAGCTAATGAGAGGGTCTTCAGGAACAAAACTCAATCTCAAAAGTGACAAAGTAGGAAAAAAGGAAGAAAGAAAGAAAATGAGCAAGATATAGAAAGCTACTATTGTGACAGGGAAGACCAAAACGCCCACTCAGAAGAGGACAAAATTTCCATATGGGAATCTGAAAAATTGATTGGTCTCAAGTCCAAAGAGGCTTCTTTGAAACTTTCACAAACATTTTAAAAAGACAATTAAGAGAGGTCGAAGAAAAGTTGGAAAAAGAAACGAGTTATGCAAGAGAGAGCCAACAGTTTGGAAAAGAAAGATACATATATATATCTATATAAAGATGCCCATCAGTTGAATTATGATTAAACAAATCGTTTGCATGAATGTAATGAATATTACTGTGCTGTAAGAAATGATAACTATAATGAATTTATAAAAACATGTTAAGATTTATAGTCTGATACAGGGTAAGTAAACAAAGGCAAGAAAACAACATATACTATGACTACAACAATGGAAATGGAAATTAACAACCATAAAATAAATAAAAGATGAATGCTGCAAAATTACAAAGCATGGTTCCAAAAAAAAGTATATGAGAAATCTTCCCCCAACCCCAACTTCATTGAAAAGATAGAAGGTCTATAGATGTGGTATGTTATACATATTTTCAGATTTTTTTGGATGTTTTAATCAATTCTGTTCAGTCTTTCTCCTCTTTTTCTTTAAAAATATTATTTGTCACATAGGAGGGCTCTCTGGGATGAGGAGAAGGATACTGAGAGAAATACTGGTAATGTAAAATACAAGAGATATCAGCAAAAATTATTTTGTCTTTAGCAAAAGGGAGTCATGGAGTAGCAACTTGGTGGACTGGGGATTCTGGTTTTAATTCTCCCAGTCTCTCTCTGATTTTGGACAAGGCTTTTCTCTTTCTGGGCTATTTCCTCATTTGTAAAGTATGGCCAAGGGACCTTTAATTGTTTCTTCAATTTTACTTTGTCTAAGTTTTCTATCTCCTATGCTCCCCATATTTTTCAATAATTTCTATTTGTCTCCTGACTCTAGGACTGCATTTTTACTTAAAGATAACAACTCACCAAATTTCCCCCTGTGGAACTGATGGTCCTCTTGAACTCATGCTTCAGTTGCTATACATTTATATGCTTTCTGGAAGTCAGATGGTCTGACCTTTAGAAAAATATTTTCTACAACATTCAAACAAGTGGGCTATACAGTTGGGGACTTTAGCTGAGAGATAACCATTTACTTTTTAAGATAGCCTGTTCTATTTTTGGAAAATTCTGCTTTTTAGGATGTTTTCTCCATATGCATATTCACTTTCTTATGGTATAGTATTATGAAAGCTTCACTTCTCTTAAGCTTTATGGGACCCTAAAGGAGAATATCAGGAATTAAAGCTTTTTATTCAATGAGGTAGATCTTCAGTAAATCAGAAATCACAAACTGAAGCCTCATTCAGCTGACTACTCTGATGGCTGCTTCAGAGAGAGCTGAGAAAGTTCTTTGGTGACCTTTAGTTGTTTCTTCAATCTTACTTTGTCTAAGTTTTCTATCTCCTATGCCCCCCGTATTTTTCAATAATGTCTGTCTTCTGACTCTAGGACTGCATTTTTACTTAAAGGTAACAACTCACCAAATTTCCCCCTGTGGAATTGATGGTCCTCTTGAACTCATGCCTCAGTTGCTATACATTTATATGCTTTATGATTTTTTTTTTTCATTTTAAACTTATTGGTTGTTAAGTTCCATGGGAGTTAAAAAGCTATAATGCTCTACAACCTTATGTTCTTTACCCAATTTTCTAACTGATTTTGTATCCTTGAAACTTTTTCTTTTTATTATTTTTTGTTGTTTTTAACAAATAAAAAGTTATTTCTCTGTCCCTTTAAACTTTCAAACTGTTCATATATGATGTATCATAATCCACCGAGGTGGTACAATGAATAGGGTGCTGGATTTGGAGTAAGGAGGATTCCTTTTCCTGAGTTCAAATCTGACATCAGTTACTTATTACCTGTGAGACCCTGGTCACTTAACTCTGTTTACCTCAGTTTCCTTATCTATAAAAGACCTGGGGAAGGAAGTGCCAAACCATTCTAGTATCTTTGCCAAGAAAACCCAAAATGGAGTCACAAAGAACTGGATGTGACTGGAGAACAAGAAGTTAAACTTCTTTCCCTGCCCCTTCTTGTTTATTTTAGGAATCACAATGTTCACTGACAACAGTAATAGTATCTTACATCCTTTAACAGTTGATTAAAACTTTTTTTCTTATAAGAACTTAATAAATGTTTGTTGAATGATATTCAACAAGCATTTATTAAGTTCTTATAAGAAAAAAGTTTATAAGTCTTATAAGAAAAAAAGCATGTGAAACATGATAAAGGGAATGGCAGCAATCAGTCTCAAATGATTGATCAACAAGCATATGTTAAGCACTTAAAATGTCAGGCCTTGTGCTAACTACTGGGGATTTAGAGAAAGGCAAAAGCAAGGATACATACAAATCCATAACATGCTGATGAATACAATTCTCCAAGCACCTAAAGTTCCCCATGGGGATATACTCAGGTTGGTAACAACAATAGCCCTCTCTTGAATGAGGAATATTTCAGATCCAACAAATTATATTCTACTCTCATTATCTATTTAGGGGATTCTTCACATCACCAAAAAGAGGCCATAGTACAAGTTGAATTAATGAGTTAATCCAGGAGGAATTTATTTCTTAGTTTGGAATTTGAGTGGTCCAGTTGTCTCCAAGATATTGAAGATCCACTAGAGAAAATTCTCACCACTAAAATTGTTGGCACCAAAACAAAAAACATTAGAAATGGATATGGTTTATCAATTAAATGACACTAAAGAAGACACATTGCCATTTGCTTTACTACTTTAGATTTCTAACTGGACCATTTGGCCTCAACAGCTTCCTCACAGGGAAAACATGTGGCTGGCCTCTGCTATGTTATCATTCATCTATATTCATCTATAAGGAATTATATTTGTTGTTCATTTTTAGTTGTGTCCTACTCTTTGTGACACCATTTGGATTTTGGGTTTTTTTGTGTATTTTTGATAGAGATACTGAAGTAGTTTGCAATTCCTTCTTCAGATCCTTTTACAGATGGGGAAACTGAGGCAAATAGGATTAAATGACTTGTCCAGAGTCATACTGAAGAGGGAACCCCAAAACGGAAAATCTTTAAAGGAGAAAAACTCCTTCAACTCTGCCTCAGGGAGGGAACTCCACCCCAAGCACAAACAGTTTCATCTTTGTTATCTGGGTGGGGTCGACTCAGTCCTGAAACCCATTCAATTCAATTCATATTCTAATCCTGGCTGAAACCCATTAGAGGAGCCAACCTGGGACTCGACCTATGAGCCCCCTTCAGCTTGTAGCCAAAGCTCCCTATTATAGAAGAGCCAAACTAAAACCCTCTTTTTGCAGAGGTTTCAAACATGGCAGCCCTACGCTTGGCATGGCAAGGGTCTCTGCCCACTGGAATACTGTTTCCAGTGGCCTCCTCTCTTTATCCTCACCTATTTCCTTAATTAGACTTTAACCAGACTCTAACCTTACTTCCAATCCCTATAATAAACCCCTTTTATCAATCTAGATTTTTGGGTCTGTAAATTCCTTTACAGGGGACTCTTGTGGCCACTAGACCTCATTTAACTCCCTGACCACTAGAAACCCTAATTTCATTTGGGTACCCCAAATCTAAACCTCAGCAATACACTTAGTGTCTGAGGACAGATTTGAATTCAGAGAAATGAATCTTCCCGATTCCAGACCCAGAATTCTCACCACTGTGACACCTATGTGACCTAAAGAATTAAACAGATGAACTAAATTATCTCTGAGAATCTTTCCAGTTTTAAAATTCTGTGATTCTATTTTTGAAGTCTCCAAAGACCTCTCCATTGTATTTAACAATACTGCTAACAAATATATTGAGATTCATATGACCAATAACTTTTCATATGAGGATATTATGATTTTATCCTTATTCTCATAAAACTTTTTTTTTCTTGTTGATATCTATAATGGTTTTTGTGTGAACATATCAAAAATCACTTTAATGCCTTAAAAAGTGCTAGATCTTTATAGGTACTCACATTTGACAGTTCAACAGAACTTCTGTAAAAGCTTCTTTTCTGTAGTGAGTGGCTTAACTTTCCTTTCAAGGCTTATACTATGTTTCTTTTGGACTATATTGTTGATAGAATTGATTCATTTTTCTCAGAGAAAAACAACCGGTTTCTCTAATCTCTCCCATCAGGAAAGTTAGGAAGTAAAAGCAAGCGTTCCCATAGTCTAGTTGATAACATATACATATTTTGATAACATCATGTGGTTTCATTCAGAACTAGTACCCTTGAATATGAACAATCATAAATCTCTGTTCTAATGAATAATTCGATTATTTTCCAAACTTTTCTCCTTTAATGTCACTTTTGAAACTTAGTGGGAAGGGTTTTTTTGTTGGACAAAATAAAGGCAAATCTAAGAAATAAGAAACCGCTAATCTCCCTAGTATACTTTTAAATCTCAAATATTCATATCATTCTTTAAATCACCTAAGTGGTTATATAAATGAATTGCTTTCGAAATGAGATTCAAGAGCTTTTTACTGTGTGAAGGCAGCATTTAGAATAAGGTTTGTTCATTTATCAGAGCATTTTTCACTCTTGGGATCTGATTTTTTTTTTTTTTTTTTTTTTTTTTTTTTGATCTCTGCTATTTAGTTAGCTCTTGTGGACTAGACCTCAAGACCCACCTTCCCTCCTCCCCTCCCCCCCTTCAGAACTTGACAGGAGAGTATGTGTAATAGGAACTTTAGTAATATTTAAAAGTTATTCATATACTGCTCCCCAATAACAGTGCCAATACTTGGGAAGTCTAAACTTTAGGGCAAAGTCACGTGTGAAGGGAATCCCTTAATCTCCATCTCTCGGGAAGCCTCCTTTTGGAAAGCCGAGAAATTCTCTCAAGACAGGAGCGCGAGATGAGGGGGATCGGTTTGGGTTTTTTATTGTTTCCCTCACGCTTAGCGCCGCGCCTGGCGCACCACCAGCGCTTCCTAAGTGCTTGGTGAATAGGACCGATCGCGTCCTCGGTATCCTCAGCCTTGGACCGAGCTAACCACGTTTAAACAGGTTCTTGTCAATCAGAACTTGTCAAACTCCACCCGCAGGGATTTGGACTCTAAAGTGGGGTCTCGGGGAGCCGGGCAGCGAGACTGTTAAGATTAGACAGAATGAAAGGTCAAGAGAGAAAGACCGGTTGGAACCAAAGCCCTCTGGGACCAGAAGAAACTTATCCAGGGAGTGAAGCAAGAAGTTTCCCAGCATCCTAAACCCTCCGGGAGCCCCAGGATGAGACTCCCGAGCCCGCTTCCCCTTCCCTTCACTGTTCTGCGTCCTCCCTCCCTCCCCCAGAGTAGTTCTGGGCGGGGCCGACTAGAACACCGAGCAGGGAGGGCGGGGGGAGGACCGAGAGGAAGAAGGAATAGTTCGCACCTGCGGGGCTTCAACTCCCGCCCCCGCCCTAGCGCCTAGCCCCCAGGCCCGCCCTCTTTCCTGGGCTCGTCGGTCACTGGCCAATCCGGATCTCTGTCTCCCTTCTCCTTCCTTGGCTCCCCCTCCTGCAGTCTCTACCCCCCCGCCCCCAACCCCGGATACTGGGATCCCGCGGCGTGACGCGAGCACGGCGGCTCCTCCTCCTGCGTCTCTGGCTGCGCCGGGCAGGGGGGATGGTTCCATCATGGCGTCAATGCAGGTGAGAGGAGTTTGCGGCATCCGAGCTACCGGCTGAGGGGGGACGGGGGGCGGTGGATTCGGACCAGGACAGCGGCGGAGGCCGCGGGAACCGCAGGCTGAGAGTTGGGCAGGGTCTGGATCCGCTGGGCCGGCTCCGCCTCTTTTCGCCCCCCGCGGCCGCGGAGAAGGCGCGCCCTAGCCGACCTCGGAGCCGGAGAAGTTGGGGGGGGGGAGGGTTGCGGAGAAAAGGGGGCGATTAGGCCCTTCTTCCCCCCCAGCCGGGCTCCCCTACTGCGCCCGTCCCCCTTTACGGCCGGCCTTTCCCTTCCTTGTCCGGAAAGAAAACAGCTGTTTTCTGTGGATTTCGCGATCTCCCGAATGTCCAGAAAACAGTGAAAATGAGGGTGTAAGTGAGTGTGTAAGGGTGAGCGTGAAAGACAGGGACCCAAGAGACACAGAGGTCAATTCCTGAGGAACCGGCTCCCGGAGGACCTCGGATGCTCTTCCTTGGGCTGCCTTCCTTTTTCTTCCTCCTTCTCTCCTTACCACTTTCTCTTTTCCCCACCTTTCTGAATAAAATACTCTCCTAACCCTACGCCCTTGAATAAAATCCTTTTTCTAGTTAGTCACTCCCTTGACCGGTTGCCTTTGCCTCTTGCTCTTCCCTGCCTCCTACCTAGTACATCCTCCCACTATTTAAAGTCTCACCCAAACATTAATCTAAGAGCATCCAGTAATATTACAGTCTTGCTCTCTTAGTCCCCCAGAAACTTTGACTTAACCGGTTCCTCTGCTACTTATTTACCCTATAGTTAGTCCATGATACCCCCAAAGCTTTCCAGGATACCCTACTTTAAAAAAAAAACAACCTTCGTCACAGTATTACATTCTTCTGCTTTCGTTTCTCAAAACATTTTAGCGAAACACTTTCTAGTTGGCGTTTGTTAATGGGAAGTGTCGTTGGTTTTCCAACTTAAATACTCTTGTCGATATTGTACAGTCAGGCTAAAGACTGCCGGAAAGATGGCAGTGTTCTAGTTCGTTGAAATTGAATGCACATCAGTTCATTCAAAGGTGACTAAAATTACTAAAATTTTAGTTGTTTTGAAGAGAAAGTAAGTGCAGGGTATGAATATCACCTCAGGATTTTTGGAGGTTAAGGACTTAACTATTTAGTGAACAAAACTGCTTCATTTTGCTTCATGATATTAAAAATAGCTCTCTAGTTTTTTTGGCTTCTGAAAAATTTAAACTCCTCCCAGCTTTTTCCCTTTATAAGCTATGACAACATGATCTTTATTTTCTCTTCTTCCCTTTTCTGCATCCTTCCCCTTTTCTGCACACCATCTTTGTTCCCATTTACCTCATTCCCCTTTTATTATCCTCTATGCTTTTTCTTCTTTACTCTTTTGTGCAGCGCACAAAAGTTACGTACTTATTGTTGAAGAGATATAAAGAAAGATGTAATTAAATTAATTTGAGGGGAAAAGTGTCAGTTCAATATGTGGGAAAAAAATTTTGAGGAGTAAACATACTCTAGTCAGGAGTAAATTTGACCACAGAGTATAGATGGAAAGTTCATCTATCATTTAAGATTTAGAAGGAGAAATGTAGGAAGAAACTCCATGTTGAAAAAGTTTTTAGGCTTTATTGTGGGAGAGGAAAGAAACTACCTCTGATAGGATTATTTGATAGAGTATGTTACAGGGATAGTGGTCTGCTACTAAAATTAGACTTAGGATTCTGAAAGGTAAGACTTCTTTACAACTCTTGACTTTTTTTTTTTTCCAAAATGAGAAAGAAAAATTGAATTGTTAACAGAAACAAAGTTGGGACAGAACTATCAACTTTGTTTTTTAAACTTTGAATTTGTCAGGCATAGTTTAGTATGAAAAAGGTTAGCCCACACAGTGTGTATATGTATATGCACGTGTTCTGATCTAAGAGATTTTTGTGACTTTAGATTAGATGACTGGGGAAAAGAACAAACCTTATTTTGTTTTTGTTTAATTAGAAATATATTTGAAATTTTATTTTGGAATCTCTAATAAAGTTTTCCCCTACATAGGAATTTTAAAATGTTAATATATGTTCTCGAATGTGTAAGGCTTAACAGTTTCTTTTTTCATTAAGTTTCCAAGGCTATTCTTTTAAAAGATAATTTTATTCGTGCTTTTTTGTGTGTGTTTTGCATCAGTCATTTCTTAAAAGGGGAAGGGAGGATGCTTAGTATGTAGAAATCCTTCCAAATTTAGCTTTATAACAAAGAAAAGCAATTAGTAAACAGTATCTGATACAGTGACTATATCTAACAATTCAATATGCTGGTTTAGTGGTGTATCCCTGTTCTTTGGGTCCTTCATTGCTTTTTCAGTTATTGTACTCAGAATTTCCTGTAAGTGACCTTTTCATTTCCATAGTTGTAGTTAGTCATAGTGTATATTGTTTTTTTGGTTCTATTTATTTTATGCTCCAAGTTCACGTAAATCTTTTGTTTCTGAATTCTTTGAGGTTCGTTTCTTATGCATAATATTCATATAGTATAATTTTGGATTTCCTCCCCCAAATCGGTGGAATCCACATTGTTCCTCCCCCCACTTCCACAATGAGTGATATTATGAATGTTTTGCTATATGTCTTATTTCTGTCATTGTCTTCCTTAGGCTACATGCCCAATAGTGAGATTATTGGGTCAAAGAATATTGACACTTCTTTTTTCATAATTTCAAATTTGATAGATCTATTGAACTGTCTGATGGACAAGACACCTAGGTGGTACTGTAGAAAGAGCACTGGGCCTAGAGTCATGAAGATCTGAGGTCAAATTCAGCCTCAGAACTTAATAGCTGTGTGACCTTGGCCAAGTTGTTTACATCTCTTTGCCTCAATTTCCTCAACAGTAAAATGAGGATAATAATAGGACCTTGCTTTTGAGGGTATTGTGAAGATGAAATAAAATATTTGTCAAGTTCTTCAAACAGTGCCTGATATACTAGGTCCTTATATAAATACTTAATTCCTTTCTGCTTTCCTTTCCCTTCATCAATAGAGTATTAATGTGCATGTCTTTCTACAGCCCCATTAATATTTTTTTTTGCTAGTTTGCAAGGTTACATAATACTTCAGCTATTGTAATTTTATATTTCTCTTTCTATTAGTATTTTGGAAAATATTTTCAAATGATCATAAATAGCAATTCTTTTGAAAACTGTTCATCTTTGACCACTTACCTATTGGGAAATGGCTTAGAATTTGTCATTTCCTAATATATCTTGGATATTATGCAAGTCTATTCTTACGTTCTTCTTGGACCAGATTTTTTTTTCTGAAAGATTTATAAGTTTGTAATATATTATTTTAGCTGACTAAAATATCTACTGAAAAATAAGTAATGTCTTAAAGCATATTTTGTTTTCTGGTTTGTGAGAGATGGCCTTACTATTTAAGATATGTAATCAGGTTCTTTAGTTTTCTTAATCTAAAGATTATTATCTGGCCATACTGCTGCTACTGAAAATTAAGGGATTAAAGAACTCTACAGTTTTGTGAATTGTCATAAAATATATATTAAAGTAATAGGATATAAATACAAATAGATATGAAAAAATTTAGCTTCTAGAACCAGTGCAATAAAATCAAAGGTATTACCTAATGATTAAATTTGAATCTTTAAAAAAATTGTTTTGAGATCTCAAGTTGTATATTAAACTAATATTCATAGATTTAATTCAGTTGAAAAGCTGATAGGGAAGTTAGCAATTATCTAGTCTAAATTAGTTTTTCAGGTATAGGAATGAATGCCTGACTTTTCCAAGCACCCAAACTGATATGGACAGCCCCTGATCACAGCCTATTTTATGCTTTTTACTAAATAAGGCAATGGTTTTCAAACTTTTCCTTATTTATAATTTCTTTTGGAGCAATGCCTCCACTATTTTTTTGTCTTTAAAAAGTTTCATGAACTCAAGCATTAACATGAATATTTCAATTAATTCCTGCCTCTGTCATGTCCTGATTATGTGATCTCCCCCCCCCTCCCCAAGTTCCTCCAGCTTCTTAGGCAACTCTCTAGGATTATAAATTGCAGAAAAATAAACATTTTTGTAAGAATTTCTAACCTGGGAGTTTTTAGGATCAATAATTTAGAATTAGAAAGGCATCTTATAGGTTATAAAACTCAATCCCTTCACTTAATAGATAAAGAAACTGAGATTGATTTGTCTAGGGTCACATAGTGGCAGATAGGATTTGAATCTAGGTCTACTTGACATCAAGTCTTGTACCAATACCTTCATGATGAAATTGTCAGTACGGTTAAATTTTGTTTCATTGATACTTTTCTTAAGTTACTATTTTCATTAATTTAAGTAATTCAGTAATTTTAAATTACCAACTCACCTTCTCTTGAATGAAATCAATGAATTAAAAAGTATTTAGTAAGTGTTCATCATATGCAAGTCATTGCTTCTGGTAAAACCAAAAAAAAGGCCTCATTACCATGGAAAAATAATGGAAGGAGTGATATGGTTTGGGAAGTCATTGGAACCTCAGAGGAGTGTCCTTTCCAGGAGTGATAGTGATGATTTGGTTATTCTCAGAGCTGTGTAGGGGTTAGAAAGAGAAAGTGGTATTCAGGTATTTAAAGCCCTGGAAGCAAGCCACTTTGGGAGACTTCTCTGTTATTCTGAGCAAGGATGACCCCAGAGCAACTGTGGAGAGACCAACGGAGGAAGAGGTTTGGCTTCTGCTGGCTGCTTGGTGCTGTCTGATTAATTATGAAGAATTCTCACTTTGAAAGACCAAGAACTCTGATCAGTCGCTGCCAGTGTAGCATACTTTACTGCTTTCTTGGTAGAGTGATGTTGGACACATATCTACAGTTTTAGCTAATAAAAGATAGATGTATTAAGAGGGGAAAAAAAAAAAAAAAAAAAAAAAACCTTAAATATTTACTTTGCCAAGCACTGAGGCTACAGAGAAAAAGGTGACCCTATCCATACACCCAAGGAACTCAACTTTTTTTTTTTTTTTTAATAATAGCTTTTTATTTTCAAAATATATGCAAAGATAATTTTTAACATTCATCCTTGCAAAACCTTATGAGGAATTCACATTCGAACAAAAGATAACACATATATAGGAGATTTCAGTTATATAGATCTACTTGTTTTTAGGGTTTACTTTCAAGGCACCAGGTAATGTATCTTTAGTGTCATTTCTATTGATAAAACCATATCTGTTTCTGATGTTTACTCTATCAAGTATGTTGGTGGCAAGAACTTTCTATTTTGTGTCCTTAGTAATTAAAGATACTTGTAACCAACAAGTATATAATCAAGCATTTGCTATATCTGACAGCATTATATCTTATTCTGTTCCTCTTGTACACATCACGGTCAAGAGATGAGAAGCTTACTTTTTTATTCATTTTCTGACATGTTGAGTTGTTTTCCTTAACATTATTAGAATTATGTAAATAGTTCTTCTAGTTCTCCTATTTTACTCTGCATTAGTTTTTACAAGTCGTCTTAGGCTTTTCTGGCACTGTGATACTCCCATTACATTTATATACTGTAATTTTTTCCACTGTTGTAAAATTGGTGAACATCCATTTTTTCAGTTAAATTAACAGGGTCTTCCCATTATTCCCTCCCTAATTCTTCCCCTAAATGGTGGTCTATTTCTTTTTTGCAAATCTGTTAACTGTTTGCATTTTCTATTAGTCATTTAATGCTTTTTTTTCATATGGTTATTGATAACTTACATTTCTTTTGAAAACTACTGATGCATATCCTTTGACCAATTATCCTAGGAAATGGCTTTTGTTTTTGTGTATTTATATTTGTGTAGATTCCTTGTATGTCTTAGAAACCAGATCTTTGTAAGAAAAAATTTATTGCAAATTTTTTAAAAATTTTCTTTGCCGGGGGAGGGGGGGGGGCGGGGAGGGATTAGGAGAGAAGGGGAGGGCGCTATCTTGATTAGGAATTGACCATTCTCTTTGAATAGGAATTGGACTAATAATAATAAGCAGTGGTAGTTGATTTCTGAGTAGGGGAATTTCTGGTAAGAATCTGCCACAAAATTAAAATTCCATATCTATAAATTTTTAGTATGTGACTAAGTAAATAAACCTTTTGCAGCATCAAATTTCAAAAATCTTAAATATAAAGTGAGTTTTCCCCATTTAGTCTGTAGAACTATATTCCCTATATCTTTACTGTTTTTTCTTTTCCTTAATTATTTTGAGCCATTCTAATATTTTTCTTTCTGTTAACATTACTTTACATATATAATTTACTTCACTCTTCACATCAGTAAGGTAACCTCTGAAGTCATCTGCCTATTGTGACCTCAGGATGATTCTGGATTTTTCTGAGCATTGCCAGCAGCTGAATTATAATGGTTTTTAATATGGTCTCTGTGTGTGTCTCGGTTTTTTGAAACTTAGCCTGCCTAATTTTGAAGAGGCCCTTGACCGGGTTTTTTGCCTAATCAATTCTCAAAAGTATATGTAACTTGCATTTTGCATAAGGAGAGGGATTGGAATTACAGATCCTTAAAATGCTGAAATTTAATAATGAATAAATCTGATAAGTCAGAAATAAGCTTTCTCATTTTCCAAAAACAGAAAAGATTTGTTCTAGTCTCAGCTGTCACTAATTAGCAGTGTTTCTTTTAATTATTCACCTAACCTCTCTGTGTTTATCCTTGCCTATTAAAAGAAGGGAATTTGATTAGGTCATCTCTTAAAGGTATGTTACAGCTTCTTGGGTAGTCAGTCTTTTATATCTTTGTTCTCTAGCAATTATATATATGCATGGACTACCATTTACTAGCTGAAAAAGCAAGTTGAAAATCTGATCATATTGGTTATTCATTTTGTGATTATCTGTAAACTCTTCCTGTTAAGTGCTTAACTAAACTGTAGACTTTGACAATTAGCTAGAACAGGTTGAAGGTGGGCATGGGAAGGAGGTGTGTGTGGGTGGGTGTGTGGGTGTGTGTGTGCACATAAAAATAACATCAGTACACAGAGGATGAGATGGCCCAAGATCAATGAATTGGAAAGTCAAACTGAAGCATATGGAGAATCTGAAACAATTGATTAAACCTCATAACATTTCGAAATTAGGAATGTCCCCATGTTCTGGGGATATAAAGAAAGGCAAAAACAGCCTTTGCCCTGAAGGAATTTTAATGGGGGAGACAATATGCAATAGACTAAAGGGGGGGGGGGAACCAAGAAAGCCTCAGGCTAAAAGGTGGTATTTTACCTGAGTTTTGAAAGAAACTGGAGAAAGCTGAGAAAACATTTCAGTTATTGGGAACAGCCAGTGAAAAGGTAGAGTTAAAAGTATAGTGTGTGAGTGTATTGTGTTTGAGGAATAGCAAGGGAAGTCAGTATTTTTGAAGGGATGTGAAATGTAAGACTGAAAAGGAAAAGACTACATTGTGAAAGCCTTTAAAAGCCAGAGAATTTTCTTTTTGATCTTGGTGTTTATAAGGAGCCACTGCTGTTTATTAAATAGGGAAATGAACAAGATCTATACTTTATTAGTGATCACTTTGGCAGCTAAGTGAAAGATGAATTGGTGTGGGAAAAAACTTTTGAAACAGAGAGATCAATTGGTAATCTCTTGTAATAGTCCAGGCTTGAGTACCCAAGTAGTGTCAAAGAAGACGAAGGTACATGTAGGAATTGTAGGAATTGTTGTTATGGTGAAGGTAGAAGGATGAGACTTGGCAACAGATTTTTTGGGTTGAGTGTAACTGAGGAGATGAGGATGACACCTGGTTTTCAGCCTGGGAGTATGGTGATATCTTCAGCATCAGGGAAATGAAGAAAATAAGCATTTATATAGCACCTACTATGTGCCAAGCATCACACTAAACCTTAACAAAAAGCTCATTTGATTTTTACAATTCATTGAGGTAAGTGCTGCTATTCTCATTTTACAGTTGGAAGGAACTGAGACAAATATTTGTAATGCACTTAGCACATAGGTGTTGTATAAATGTTGTTATTGTTATTACTATTCTTGTTAGCATTTATATTGTGTCTACTGTGTGCCAACTAGCTGTGTTAAGTGCTTTACACATATTATCTCATTTTATCCTCATAACAGTTCTTGAAGGTAAGTGCTATTATCTCCCATTTTGTACATGACGCAGCTGAGGCAAATAATGGCTGGAGTCACATGTTTGAGGAATATTTGAGGCCTGATTTGAACTTGGGTCTTCTTAATACTGGCTGGTCCTAGGTAATATGCCCTGATTTAGCTTCATCTAGTATCCAGCCAGACCATCTCACCATTTGCCTGCTATTACTAACCTATTTAATTTATTTATCCCCACCTGGATCATCCTCTACACTACCAAGTCCATAACTGGGTCTCCCTGAATCCAAAGTTCCATGGAACTTGGATTTAGAAGCTTACGTAGCTTCGACTAGAATGAATTAGCAAGCCATGTTTTTCCTGACTCATTAAAACAAATAATAGGAAAATAAAGCTCAATTCAGGACCTTACCTTCAATCTTCTGCTGAATAAGAATCATTAAAACATTTATACCATCTTTCCTCCAAAGTTTTTATATTCATATTCTCATGTTATATTTCCAATAATAATGGCATCTCTCACTACTTCTATTCTCTTTTGGTAATATAATAACTTGAAGTGGGATTGAATCCCAAAAAAGGAACCTTGGGAACTTGTTTGAATGCCCTGGTTAAGGATGTGGATATGCTGACTCTTAAGATCAGAATCAGGATGAAGCTTAAATTCATACCTTAAGACTTCTTACCAATCACAATTGCTGCTGGAGAACTTAAACCATTTCCTTCCCCAAATGCCTGCTTGGGATCTCACTGTCTTGATAAATGGTTGACATACCCATTTCAGCTAGATATACTTAGTTTTCTAAATTTCTCACTTGTTCCCATACTTTCCTGAACTTGCACAGTCCCCTTTACCCCTTCCTTCCTACCACATCTAAAATTGTAATTAAACTCGGTTCTCCTTAGCCCTGGAAAGTATGTTTCAATCTATTCTTTCCAGAATTACTTTCTAAACCAAAATATCCTTCTCCGACTACTGTTCCTTCAGAAGCATTATATTCCACAGTGTAGACAAGACACCCTCTGATCTAAGGAAGCTAAGCAGGGTCAAAGTCTGGTTAGTGCTTAGATGAGAAACAGCTTGGGAATACCAAGGTGTTATTATAAGACCTTTTGGAGACGTAGTTCAATGGATAGAAATCTGGGCCTGGAGTCAGGAAGACCTGAATTCAAATCCAGCCTTAGAAACTTGTTAGCTGTGTGACCCAGGGTCCTTGGGCAAGTCACTTAACTTATTGCCTTAATCAGTTGGAGATAGAAAGGCAAACCATTCCATTATCTTTGCCAAGAAAACCCCATGAATAGTATGGTCTACGAGGTCATAAACAGTCTGACATGATTAAATGACTAAAAAAACAGCAAAACAGTTACCTGCTTTCATGTATACCTTACATGTTGAACTACTACTTAATCTTTTGTTCAGCTATATCCTTTGTTTTATCGGACTAAGTTAAAACTTCTTAAAGATTGGGAACGTGCATTATACTTTGTATCTCCCATGGTACTTTGCAACAGTGGCCTCAAGAAACATTTTTATTTGATCAGTACTCCATAGTAAAAGACCTGGTTGACTGGTTGATATGCTTGAGCACTAAATACTAGAGTAGTTCAGACTATAAAATGCAATACAAATTGATAGCAAGCACTAAGTTGCATTGTTGGTTGTCTTTTTTTTTTTTCCCCACTTATTTTTTTTTTTCTTTTCTTTTCATCTTCTCTTAAAAAAAAAAAATGTAAAATTTCAGTTAAAGTCCAGGAAGAAATACATAGGTTTTCGATGTTTTTAAACTTTGATTATATGCAATGTTAGAAGTACCTAAAATGAGAAAGGGGCAGCTAAGGAATTTAAGGGATAGAGTGCCAGAACTGGAGTCAGGAAGAGCTGAATTCAAATGCTGCCTCATAGAGATTTATTAGTTGTGTGATTCTGGGCAAATTATTTAACTGTCTTAATTTGTCATCTGTAAAATGAGCTAGAGAAGGAAAACTTTTCCAGAAAAACTCCAAATAGAAGTCATGAAGAGTTAGACATGACTGAAAATGATTAAACAATAGCAACAACAGATTATAGCAAAGTTATTTTTCATCTCTTAATATTCTGAAAAACTCTGGAATGTTATAATGGAAATTACATTGGGTTTGGAGTTAGGAGACTAGTTCAAATTCTAGTACCTCTTGTGTGATCTTATCTCACTGGGCCTCAATTTCCTTAAATGTAAAATGTTGGATGTGATCTCTAAAATATTCTAAAGATTCCAGCTCTGAATCACATGAGCTCCTCAGAAGTAGCAGTTCTAAACAAAGCTGTTGTATTTTGCTTACTTATATCAGTTTTACAGCTATATCTTTTGTGCAGTTTGGTACTGAATACAGGCATTTATTTATTTATTTTGAGTTTGATTGATTTTCTTTTTTTTTTTTTGGCTGAGGCAATTGTGGTTAAATGGCTTGTACACAGATAAGCAATGTTAAATGTCTGAGGTCACATTTGAACTCAGGTCTTCCTGAGTTCAGGGCTGGCATTCTATCCGCTGCACCAACTAGCTGCCCCTTAATATAGGCTTTTAATAGGCTTTCAAGATTTGAGATGAATTTTACATAGTGTTTGCATGTTTACCTCATGTTTATCTTCTCAACATTAATGCTTTAAAAATAAATGTCTTTTCGGTGTAAGACTGCAATGCAATCATTGTTTTGCATAAAGAAATATAAAAATTTTGGACTTTTAAGTAGTATCAACTTAAGTTGATAACCAGTGACAAGTCCAGGAAATAAATGTTATTAGGCTAAGGTATTCACTTTTTAATAAATCAGTAATTTATTAAATAAATAAATCAGCTTGTTGGAAAAGTTCTTTAAAATATACCATTCTGTAAAAATAGGTAATTTAAATATGTATAGGATATCTTGAAAGCCAAACTTAATTTCTTTTTTGCCCAAATATATTATAGTCTATGCTAATGTATTAGTTGTGTTCCATTTTATAGTCTGAACTTACCCTAAAAGGAAGCCATGAATGATTATTATCACTAGTAAAAGAAAGGAAACTAGGTCCAATAAAGAGCTTGACCAAATTCATCCTTGGAGTTGTGACTAGAACCCGTGTTTCCTTAGCTTCATTTTTGATCTTCTATAATTGTTGCTTATTGTGTTGATCCAGTTCTTAAGTTGCTTTTCTTTATGATGTTGTTATATAAATTGCTTACCTTTTTGTGCTTATTTCATTGCATCGGTTCATACAAGTTTAATAAGGTATCTCTGAAATTGTCACCTCATTTGTTATGGTACTGAGAGTATTCCATTATGTTCATATAACACAGCTTTATATTCATATAACATGATTTTTCCAGCATTTATGGGCATTCTCATAGTTTCTAGTCTTTTGCTACCATGAAAAAATAAAATTTTTCCTCTGCTCAAAATTAATCTAACACAATCAGTCTTTATTAGGGATAGTAATTACCTTTTTTAAAAAAATTTTAAACTTTTTTAAATTATAGCTTTTTATCGACAGAATATATTCATGGGTAATTTTTCCACATAGTCCCTTGTAATCACTTCTTTTCTGACTTTTTCCCTTCTTTCCCTCCACCCCCTCTCCTAGGTGGCAGGCAGTCTCATACATGTTAAACATGTTAAAGTATATCTTAAATACATGTGTACATATTTGTATAGTTCTCTTGTTGCACAAGAAAAATTCGATTCAGAAAAGTAAAAATAACCTGGAAAGAAAAACAAAAATGCAAGCAGTCCACATTCATTTTCTAGTGTTCTTTCTCTGGGTGTATTTGGTTCTGTTCATCATTGATCAATTGGAACTGAATTGGATCTTCTCATTGTTGAAGATATCCACTTCCATCAGAATTGATCATCATATAGTATTGTTGAAGTGTATAATGATCTCCTGGTTCCCAGTTCATGTAAGTCTCTCCAAGCCTCTCTGTATTCATCCTGCTGATCATTTCTTATAGGACAGTAATATTCCATAACATTCATATATCACAATTTACCCAGGTATTCTACAATTGATGGGCATCCATTCAATTTCCAGTTTCTAGCCACTACAAAAAGGGCTGCCACAAACATTTTTGCACAAAAAGGTCCCTTTCCCATCTTTAATATCTCTTTGGGATATAAGCGCAGTAGTAACACTGCTGGATCAAAGGGTATGCACAGTTTGATAACTTTTTGAGTATAGTTACAGATTGCTCTCCAGAATAGTTGGATCCATTCACAGTTCCACCAACAATGTATTAGTGTCCCAGTTTTCCCTGCATCCCCTCCAACATTTGTCATTATCTTTTCCTGTCATCTTAGGCATTCTGACAGGTGTGTAGTGGTATCTCAGAGTTGTCTTAATTTGCATTTCTCTGATCAATAGTGATTTGGAACACCTTTTCATGCGAGTAGAAATAGTTTCAATTTCTTCATCTGAAAATTGTTTATATCCTTTGACCATTTATCAATTGGAGAATGGCTTGATTTCTTATAAATTAGAGTCAATTCTCTATATATTTTGGAACTGAGGCCTTTATCAGAACCTTTAACTGTAAAAATGTTTTCCCAGTTTATTGCTTCACTTCTAATCTTGTTTGCATTTGATTTGTTTGTATAAAAACTTTAACTTGATATAATAAATTTTCTATTTTGTGATCAATAATGATCTCTAGTTCTTCTTTGGTCAGAAATTCCTTCCTTCTCCACAAGTCTGAGAGGTAAACTATCCTATGTTTTTCAAATTTATTTATAATCTCGTTCTTTCTGCCTAAGTCATGAGCCCATTTTGATCTTATCTTAGTGTACTGACGGTAATTATCTTAAGAAAACTACTGGCAGTTAGGTATCTGAGGCTCTGGGCCTGGAATCAGGGATACTTGAATTCGTATTTGACCTCACATACTTACTAGAAATGTGACCATGCACACTTAATCTCTTCATCTCTGACTGCTTCAGTTTTCTCAACTTTTTATAAAATGGAGATAACACTGCTAAAGTTGTGAGGATCAAATGAGATAACATGTAAAGCATTTAGTATAGTGCCTGGAATATTATAGATACTTAATAAATGCTTCTTCTTCTCTTAAGATCACATTTTGACATTTTTTCTTCATGTGCCTTAAGCTAAATGATACTGATATAATTGTATTATCTATCTTAAAAGTATTTTAATTATAATAAAAACTGATTTTGAAAATAGCACAGCTGGCTTTTTATGCTTTATCTGATAAACTAGTTTTCCTTGAATTTTTATGTGAGTTAAGTTGTGACTTTGTAGGCACATCTTGTTTGATGCAACATAATTGCTAAATATCATAATTACAAATTTTTACTCATTTTAAATGAAGTTATTTATAATACGCAGCTATTTCTACAACCTTGAAAGTAGTTATTGATCCATCATCTGTAGACCAAGTTGTCTTTTTCAAGAAGTGCTTTTTTGTTGATTGGACTTCTATCCCCCTTGTGACCATCCACATGTATTTGCAAGATAGCTGGCTAGGGCTTTGGAGTTAGAATCTGTATATGAAATACATGGAAGCTAATTGGGTCACATGAGGATCACACTTATGATCTTAGCCTCATTACCATGTTTTTTATTATAAAGAGAGCTAAAAATATGTATGAAGACAACTATACTTATTTTATTTGGTCACTGTTATGTCATCTTAAAAACTTTTTTTCTAGTTCATTGCATTTTGTGAGTAACTTTTTTACTATTCAGTAGTATTTTATTTTTCCAATTACATAATATAGTTTTCAACATTCATTTTTGTTAGATTTTGAGTTCTATATATTTTTCTTTCTTCCTCCCTAAGATAGCAAGCAATCTGATATAGGTTTTATGTATATAGTCATTTTAAACATTTCCATATTAGTGATGTTGTGAAAGAAAAATCAGAATGAAAGGGAAAAACCATAAGAAAAAAAAAGCAAACTTTTTAAAAAAGTAAAAATAGTATGCTTCAATCTGCATTCAATCCACAGTTCTCTCTCTACATGCAAATGGCATTTTCCATCCAAAGTCTATTGGAATTGTCTTGGATCAATGTATTGCTGAGAAGAGCTAAGTCTGTCACAGTTGATCATCATATAACCTTGTTGTTGATGTGTACAATATTATGGTTCTGCTCACTTCCGTCAGCATCAGTTCATGTAAATCTTTGCAGGTTTTTCTGAAATCATGATGACTAATTTTCAGTGTTAGTAAACAAGTATGTAGAACCTGACACTAAATTATTAACTGGAAAAATTATTCTGATAACATAGTTTGACAAGAAATAGTTTTATCTTTTTTTTTTTTTTTTGAAAATGGGAATGGAATCTATAGACTATAATGTAACCTTGATTTAAATTTCTTTTTGAAAGTATAATTAAAGGCTATAGCATCTACAATGAAAAGTAATGATCATAAAGATCATAGCTTCATCAAGAACAAGTCATGCTGAATTCAATTCCTTCTTTGACAGTGTTAGTATTAGATTTGTAAATAAGAATAATGTTGTAGATCTAATTTACCTAGCTAGATTTTAGCCAAATATTTAATAGATTCTTTCATACTATTTTTGTGGAAGAGATAGAGAGATGTGAAATAACAGCAAAAGTGTCAAATTTGACCCTTATAGCAAAATTTCAGAAGTACTTGACCAAAAAAAAAAAAAAAAAACAACCCAAAAACAAAAACAAACAAACAAAAAAAACCCACCCCCAAACAAAAAAACCCATAATATTAATTTGTTTCTAAGTCAATATGTGTTCTTCAGGGATCATGATCCTGTTTCAATTTGAGCTAGAACTTATTAGAGTTAGGGGGATTTTGAACTGGTTGAATAGTCAGACTCAGAATAATCATTTAATGGTTTGGTTTTATCTAGGAGGAGGGGCCTTAGTCTAGGAAGGCTGTATATGGATTAAAAAAAATTAATAAGGTTAAAATGGGGCAATGTGACTGCAGATAAAGATCTGAAATTTTTTAATGGATTGCAGGTTCATTATGAGTCATAGCATGAATCTGGGAGCCAAAAAACGTATTGCAACTTAAGAGAGGAATAGTGTTCAGGATTAGAGAGAAAATAGTTCAAATGTGGTTTGATGATGAAATTCTATGTTTAATTTTGGGTCATCACATTTTGGGAGTGACACTGAATCTGGAGGATACTAGGGTGTTATTGACATTATTCTCTGTGAGGATTGGTTGATGGCACCAAGAAAATTGGGGGAAATTAATCCGTGTTTGAAGAGCCCTCTTTTAAGAGAAGAATTGAACCCAGGAAGCAATACTAGGAGCTGTGGGTAGAATTGCAGGTGTAAATTAAAACTTGTGGTAAGGAAAAACTTAACAGTGGGAGTTCTCTGAGGCATCGTGTTTTGTGGTAGGGTAGAACTCTTCCTTGTCCAGGTTTGTTTTGGATTATGGACAGCACAGACTCTGTTCTGAGATTCTGTGAATTGTATTTATTTTTTTCCTTTTGTTACATGTTACTGAGTCCTAGAAGGAACTGCTTTTCTCTGTGTATACATGCATATATTTACAACAAAATTAAGTAAACATTTTTTTGGATCCTTTTGTGTTGGAAGAGATCCATAATGTCTTCAACGAACTTATCCAGTTAATGATTACCCACATAACTAGTAATATGCCATACTATAAGGCATTGGGGACATATATCAAATGCTCTGTGAAGTTTAAAAGGGGAATGTTATTGGCTAGGGGATTATAAGAGTGTTTTCTTCGAATCCTATAGAAGAGAGCATAGCTTGGGCTAGGTTGTAACTGGAAGCTTGTTATTATGTATTTTTATCCAAAAAGCTGATTCAAGTACTTTTTGTTGTTGTTGTCATTGGGGAAACATCTAAATCATGAGTATATCATGGTATATACATTTATAGTTGATAAATGAGAAAGCTATTTTGGCCATTTCTATGTACATAAAGAAATACTAGGCCATGGTTCCCACAGGTATCATATTAGAATAGTTTTCTCATCTGTGCATGTACCAGAAAGAAAATTAAGCCCAGTACACACTTGTTAAAAACATTTTTTTCAGTTTTGTGCTAGTCAACAATTCCAGTCAACAAGCATTTTAAAAATTGTCTACTCATGTGCAAAGTGCAAAGCACTAGTTGCTACAAATACAAAGACAAAATAAAAAATGGTCCTACCTCCAGGAAGTTTATATTCTGTTAACAAATGAACAGATAAAGATAATTTGAGAAGGAGGAGAGTACTGATAACTAGGGGAGATTAGGAAACACTGCCTTTTGAAGGTGGCATCAGAATTGAACCTTGAAATAAGGTAAGGATTCCAATTGGCAGAGGTAAAGAGGAAATAAAATCTGAGCATTTGGAATAGTCTGTGCAAAAGCAGGGAAATGGGAGAGAGAGCAGAGTAATGTTAAATAAGCCTGTCGAAAGAGACTGGAGCCAGATGGTGAAGGGCTTTAAATATCAAATTTAGGCATTTGTGTTTTCTCTTAGAGACAGTAGGGAGACATTGTAGTTTTTGAGCAAGGCAATGATACAATCTGCTCTGTATCTTAACATGTTTCTTTTTCAGTGATGTGAAAGCTTGGAATCAGTGAGTCCAGTTGGAAGGTGAAATATTATATGGTATGAGGAGGGAAAGGACTATATACTCTTTTGTTGTATAGTCTGGGGTATTCTTAGCTAAAATACTGGAGTTTGCCAGTATTTTCCTTCCCCAGTGGATTAAGGTTGAAGAAGGTTAAGTGACCTGCCCAAGGTCACACAGCTAATCAGTATTTGAGGCCAGATTTAAACTTCCTGATCCCAGGGCCCAGAACTCTTATTGAGCAAGCTGTCATCCTAAAGACTGTGCTTTAAGAACATTAATTAGCATTCTGTTTACATGTAATTGATATATGCTAATTACTATGACATTTTCATCAGAAGTTTTCACCTTAATTTACTTAATCCTCCCAAGAATTTGTAATTAATCATTTTCTTATAGAAGAAGAAGATATAGACTGCAGGGGCTTAATTAGGTATCACAGTAAATTAATGGTAGAATCTAAGTCAATAAACTTTTATCCATTGTACTTATTTTAAAAAAGGAAAAGAAAAACCATAAACTTGTTGT
Organism: Sminthopsis crassicaudata; assembly: GCF_048593235.1. Classification (NCBI taxonomy): domain Eukaryota; kingdom Metazoa; phylum Chordata; class Mammalia; order Dasyuromorphia; family Dasyuridae; genus Sminthopsis; species Sminthopsis crassicaudata. The sequence continues at coordinate 282,271,679 of NC_133617.1, read as the reverse complement.
GGAAGTTTGTTTTTTAAAGCATATGTAAAATTTAGTAAGATAGTTATCAGTTGTTCCTTTTTTTTTTCTGGACTACATTTTCTTTTGTGTATTTTTTAGTGGGAGGATAACATTACCACACACAAATTCCAGCCCTTCCTCTAAAAGTTGGGGAAATATTTTTCATTGTTAAGTTTTCCAGAGTTGTGACTGGTCACTACATTCATTGATAAGAATTAAATCTTTCGAGATTATTTCCTCATACATTATTGTCATTATGTAAATTGTTTCAGGTTCCAACCAATTTTTTTTTTTTCTCTTCTGGAGTGAAATGCCAGTTTATAAAAGGAGCATTTTCTTTTAAGTAGAACAGAAGATTATACATGAAATGTTGTTTTCCCATCTAAGTTTATAATTAAATTGGGCATCTAATTTTCAAAGATGGTCTACTTTTTAAAAATTTTTTTCTAATGTGTATTTTTAAATGGTTTAATGACTTTTGTAATTAAAGCTCTTTATTTTCAAAATATATTCAAGGATAATTTTCAGTATTCACCCCTACAAAACCCTGTTTTAATTTTTTTCCCTTCCTTTTCCCTACTCTCTCTCCCAGTCTGCAAGTGATTAATATATGTTAAACATGTACAATTCCTCTATACATATTTCCACAAATATCATGCTGCACAAGAAAAATCAAGACCAAAAAGGGGGGGGGGGGAAATGAGAGAGAAAACAATGTAATTAAACAATAACAAAAAGTGAAAATACTAAGTTATGGTCCATATTCAGTTCCCACTGTCCTCTCTCTGTGTGCAAGATGGCTTTCTTCATCATAAGACCATTGGAACTGGTCTGAATCTGTGACCCAATTTGCCAGCTCTCCTTTCTGTTTCATTATCTTCTCCCATTTGAAAAAATTGCACATTTAAGCACACTATAGTTTCACATTGGTCTTGTCTGAAAATGTATGCCTTGTTCTGTACCTTGAGCCCATCACCTCACTTTTAAGAGGTATGCATAGTATGGTTCACTATCTGTCTTTTGGAATTATAGTTGGCTTTTGCATTGAATATAGTTATTAAATCTCTGAAAGTTATCTTTCTTTACAATGTTGTTATCATCACATGTATTCCACTTCCTCTGCAGGAATTTGTTTCCCAAGCAGATTTCTCTAAATCCTTAATTTTTGTCATTTCTTACAGTTCAATAATATTATATTATAATCATATGCCATCATCAGCCATGTTCCATTTGATGGCTGTTCATTTTTTTCCAGTTTTTTGCCATGACAAAAAGTATTATGATAAATATTTTTGTGCATACAGATCTTTTTACTCTGTCTTTGATCTCTGTGTTTTATATATATATATATATATATATATATATATATATATATATATATATATATATATATATATATATATATATATATATATATATATATATAGTTAATGGCATTACAGAGTGAAAAGGTATGAGCAATTTAGTTGACTTGGGGAGGGGGGTAGGACATAGTTCTTAATTGTTGTTGGGATCAGGTTGTGAAGGGCTTTAGAGAATATTTCTCTTTCCAGAGTATCAGTTTCCTTGTATGTAAAGTGTGTATAATCTCCACCTTAGAGTTGATAAATATGCAGTCTTGAAAGTACTTTCTAAAAAAAATTATCAGTATTATTAAATTTCTTTAGGTAGTATTACATTATCTAATACACCTAAAATATTTTATATAAACTTTTGAAAGAGCAATACTTGAGTGAGGATGAAAAAATAACATTTTATAACCATCAAATGTTCATTCTGTGGTTTGCAACACATCATATTTTTGTTAAGACAAATTCTGCTGCCACCTATCTGTCACATTTTTACTGATGTTAATTGTTTCTGTTGTTTAGGTTATAGAGTATACAATTATATCAAACTTTTACTAATTGGTGGCCAGTTTAATCTGTTCAGAATAGTAAAGTTCAGAACAATATTACTAAATCAGTAATCATAATTGCAATTTAATCAAGTCTTTCTTTTGACTTTGTATAGGAAATTAATATCTGATTTAGCAAATAATAAACTGTCCTTATAAATTACTGAAGGTGATCATTATGAATTAGAATTTGGCAACTCCTCCAAATAAAGATGGATTTATGTAACGAGCTGTCGTCTCCAGAAGCTGCTGGATCGCTCTCTGGGAAGAGATCTGCTGTGTCTACTCAAATCTCTCAGACAGATTCTTCTTCCTGTAACGAACCGTTGTCTCCAGGCAGTTGCTGTTAACTCTTGTCCAAAGAAGTGACTTCCCTTCCTGCAGAGAGCCCCGTCAAGCCTGATGCAATTCAGAGTCTTTCTTCTTGAATCCTGGCTCTGAATCTCCTCCAGCTCTTATCCTTCTCCAGGCCGATCTGCCCTCTGCGCCCAGTGCTGTCTCTTTTTATCCTCCCAGAGAATGGGCGTGGGATAATGCAAGGGCTTCTGGGAAGAACCACCCCAGCCAATGAGCTTGCCCCCTCTATCAAGTCAACCTGAGTTCTCACCTTGTAATTGTCCAGAAAACCTGAGTTCTCACTTAGTAATCCTAACATCTCCCCCTTTCTTTTGATTTAGAACATAGGACAGTCATGACCTTGAAACATAAATCCATCAATATGGGAAGTATTACAGATAATTACATAAATGACCTTGAAACATAAATCCATCAATATGGGAAGTATTACAGATAATTACATAAATTACATAAGCACATAGTAACATAGTAACATAACACATGCTAGAAGTATATAACATAATCATAAATTGAAAATTTATAAATGTCCATAAGTCCATTGTCCATTAGTCTCATCTTGTGTGAGGAAGTCCAATGATTCCTGCTGGTTTTTAAAGTTCTTTAACAGTCTTATTATTATCCATGCTCTTTCAGTGTCAGATGTTTCTTAGATCTTCTCCTTTATTTTGAGGTTTTTCTCTTTTTCTGTCTCTCTCTGATGGACAAGGCGAATATGACTCGTTGGCACCCATCTGATTCCTTCTCCTGCTGAAGAAATACAAGCAAACCCTCTCTCCCAGGCAGTTAACCTATCTAATTACATTCTATTTACCACTTTCTAAATCTCTTCTCATCATCTGGCAATTACATTGGAATTGTTTGCACTGGACACAGCCCTGTTGGTTTAAAAGGCCTGTATTCTCCCCAAGTGTAATCCATTTTTGCAATCTGATTGCCTTTTGGTTGACTGATTGGGTAATCCCTTTCTGCCATGTGATTGCTTCTCTGCTGATTGATTAAATCAGAGTCCTGGCCTTCTAAAGGTTCTTTGGGTGTAACATCAGCTGCCATCATGCCCCAAGTCTTTTTTTTGCCTGGGGCCCTGGACCTGGGCCCCTCATCCCATTTCCCTGAATTATTCTACATTCAGAGGCCCAGTGGAGGCCCTTGTGACATTTTGGACATGGAGTTTTAGGTCTTCTCTCACCCTGTCTTCTCACTGTATCTCCATATCTACACTGAGCTCTTAGATGCCCAATTTTTCCACATTGAAAACATTGCCGAGTTTCTCTAGAAGGCCCTTGCCATGAGGGACCCTGTCTTTCCACATTCATCATTGTCCGGGTGTAAAAAGCATTTGTTCCCACTGTAGCACAGCGTCTTATGATCTCCTCTAAAGGAGCATCTTTGTCTAATCCCCATATAATTCTTTTGCAAATCTCATTGGCATTTTCCTTAGCCAGATGTCTGGTCATTATTTCTGTAGCTGAATTTTCTCCAATAGTTCTTTTGACAGCAGTTTGCAAACGTCCCACAAAATCTGCAAAAGGTTCATTGGGACCTTGCTGTATTTTAGTGAAAGCCTCTCCACGATCTTTCTGTCCAGGAAGGACACCCCAAGCTTTTATTGCAGCCTTAGCAATTTGCTCATATATTGTCATGGTATAATTAATCTGTTCCGAATTCTCTCCATACTGACCTTCACCAGCTAAGTGCTCAAAAGTGAATTGTGTGTTAACTCCTATTTCCAAATTGCATCTGACTTGAATTTTACATAATTCATGAAATTCCGCAAGCCATAATAAATTTTCTCCAGGTTCCAGACATGTCCTTGCTATGGATTTCCAATCATTCGGGGTTAGGACTTCATAAGACAAACCATCTAGTAACATTTTGACATAAGCTGATGTAGCCCCATAAAGGGTACAACCTTTTTTCAAATCCTTAATTGTATTCAAATCTAAAGGTGCATATCTTCTCCTTTTTTTACCTACAGAGTCAGTATTTTCAATCACAGGATATGCATGTATAAAATCACTTATATCCTGTCCTTCTCTCTTAGCTTTAACCAATGCTTTTTCTAATCTTGTCATAGGCTTAGGCTTCTTCACAGGCAATTCTGTTTGTGTTTCTGCCTCTTCCCCTCTTTCTTCCTCCATCTCTGAAGGTGGGGTTGATGTGGGCCTGTCAATAATCTGTTCTCTAGGCAGGGTTGAAGCTTCTTCAAGAGAATCATACCATAATTCCTCATTTAAATCCTCTTGCTCTAGGGAAAGATCTTGATCTTTCCTTTTTTCCTCACACTTCCTCCTCTGTTCATTTTTAGAACTTTTCCTTCTCCTACAACTTGCTTGATAGTTTAAGGCTAATTGAACTATGTTGTAGATATAAAATACTTCTGCAGAAATTGAACGAGGCCCATTTTTTGCTTGAAATTCTTTCATTTCATATCCCACTAGCTTCCATTTATCTACATCTATCTTTTCTTCCTCTAAGAACCAAGGGGATGTGCGTCTTAATGCAGCCAAGAGTTTAGCAATCTGTACCCAGGTTACAAGTAAACTCTGCTCCTCAATTATCTTGATTATACTCTCTATAGTACCACTCCTGAATGGAGCTGAGGTTGCGTCTGGGGCTGAGGTTGAGTCGGCTGAGGTCCAGGGATTGAATATAGCTAACATCTGCCCCATTTCAGCTATAAGAGATTCCTGGTTTAGCCCTTAACAAGTTAAGTTCCTTATTTATCTATTAGCACGCTCACTTAATCTTTAACAAAGTTTCCTCGTTACTCACGGTTCTGGGTCAGAGAGATTGAGATCTAGATTGGAAGCTTTTCCACTGGAATCAGGACTGTGTCTGTCCCTGTTCGGGCGCCAAAATTGCAAAGGTCTGGTCTAGCTCCTCTTGTCAGGATAAGTAAAAGTCCTTGCCCCACGTGTGGACGCCAATTGTAACGAGCTGTCGTCTCCAGAAGCTGCTGGATCGCTCTCTGGGAAGAGATCTGCTGTGTCTACTCAAATCTCTCAGACAGATTCTTCTTCCTGTAACGAACCGTTGTCTCCAGGCAGTTGCTGTTAACTCTTGTCCAAAGAAGTGACTTCCCTTCCTGCAGAGAGCCCCGTCAAGCCTGATGCAATTCAGAGTCTTTCTTCTTGAATCCTGGCTCTGAATCTCCTCCAGCTCTTATCCTTCTCCAGGCCGATCTGCCCTCTGCGCCCAGTGCTGTCTCTTTTTATCCTCCCAGAGAATGGGCGTGGGATAATGCAAGGGCTTCTGGGAAGAACCACCCCAGCCAATGAGCTTGCCCCCTCTATCAAGTCAACCTGAGTTCTCACCTTGTAATTGTCCAGAAAACCTGAGTTCTCACTTAGTAATCCTAACAGATTTATTACACACTAACCATTTTAGAAATCCATTGCAAGTTAATACTTGACTATCCCTAAGTTATGCAGCTATCAAATATTTTAAAATGTTATTTAAAAATATAACTTATAATCTTAAGTATTAAAGATATGACCCCAAATGCCAAAGGTATATAGATATTTATTCTCTGGTAAATCTACAATAGACGGTTGGGAAAATGTATTTAATTGTATCCATTTAAGTAAAAGAAATATTAAGATGAATGGATGAATGAAAATAGCATTTATGAGCTACTTACCATGTGCAAAGCATTTTGGATATAAATAAAAAGCAAGGCAGTCCCCTGCTCTTAAGGAGCTCCCATTCCGATGGGGGAGATAGCACATATGAAAGTTTCAGCTCAAAAAGTGCCATAGTGCTTAAGGATACAGTGGCAAAACAGATGCTAATGATTCTTTTTTTTTTTTTTTTTTTTAATGTAATTTCTTCTGATAAAATGTAAGTTTCTGGGGTTGAATCAGACCAAGGGCTTTGGCAAGAATTTCTTTTGTGGATTTTCATTAAGTGTGGCTGGAGTTACTTGCAGGAGCACTTGCCAGGCTGCATTTCCACAGGGGCTGCTTCCCAGGGTGAGACCTGAGCTGGCAGTAGTTCTATTCCAATTGGTCTTAGGTTCATGGTGCTGGGGGGGGCTATTCCAGCATTTAAGGAAATATGATAGATAGTAAAGGTGGTGACTTGCATGATACATGCTGCCCTCTAGGCTTCTCAGGGTACCTTGCTATTTCACCTGTGCTAGATTGCCTGATTTGTGTTCAGCAGTTAATTGACAGTTGGTGAAGGTGGTTGTCCCCTTCATAGGATTTGCTCACCTGGATAATGGATGTGAAGACTAAGAGTGGAAGTAGGACTGGTGATCTTTACTGGGTGGGTTGGGGGAGTTACTGCCAATCACAGTGGTGATGATTATTAAATTTATGTAGTACTTACTATGGATTAGTCACTATGCTAGTTTATCTTTATTATCTTATTAGATCCTCACAACAGTCTTAGGAAGTGTAATTACAAATGAGAAAACTGAGCTGAGCAGAGCTTAAGTGACTTGCCCAGGGTCACACAGCCAGTAAATGTTTGAGACTGAATTTAACTCGGCCTTCGTTACTCTAGGTCTGGCACTCTTTCCACTGTCCCATTAAAATAATTCTCTCCTTCTTTGCTTTTACTTGGCAATTGGTCAGCATTTATTACTAATGATGAGAAAAGTTGGCCCCCTTTCCACACTGATTTCTCTCCTTAATGTCTGTGTGGACTGAACTGGAAGCAGGTCTAGTGTTTTGGAGGACAAAATTATTCCTGAGCTCTCAAGTTCAGGGTCTAAAAGATGTAGTCAGGATGATGGTGGTTTGACTTGCCTAAAACATTCTGCTTTAAGAATCTCAACTGGAGACTTATTAGTAAGGTAAGGAAAGTAGTACAAGTTAGATGTATGCCTGGAATTGATCCCTCCTCATCTGTACACCATGGAATCCCTAACTCTAGGCATAGTGTTGTTTAAGACCTTGTTTAAGGTCTTTTCAAAATATATGCAAAGATAGTTTTCAACATTCACCATTGTAAAACCTTGTGTGGGTCAAATTTTTCTTCCTCCCTCCACCCATCCTTCTCCCTTAGATAGCAAGTGATCTAATACAGGTTAAACATGTGCAGTTCTTCTACATATATTTCCACATTTTTCACGTTACACAAGAAAGATCAGATTAAAAGGGGAAAACAATTAGAAAAAAAAAAGCAAGCAAACGACAAAAAAGGAGAAAAGACTATGCTGTGATCCACTTTCAGCCCTATAGTACTTTTTCTGGGTACAGATGGTTTTCTCCATCACAAGACGATTGGAATTGGCCTGAATCACCTTATTTTTTTTTTTTCCCCTTTTTCTGAGGCTGGGGTTAAGTGACTTGCCCAGGGTCACACAGCTAGGAAGTGTTAAGTGTCTGAGACCAGATTTGAACTTGGGTCCTCCTGAATTCAAGGCTGGTGCTCTATCCACTGCGCCACCTAGCTGCCCCTCTGAATCACTTTATTGTTGGAAAAGCCAAGTCCATTACAGTTGGTCATCACATAATCTTGTTGCTGTATATGATGTTTTCTTGTCTCTACTCATTTCAGTTAGCATCAGTTCATGTAAGTCTCTCCAAGCCTTTCTGAAATCATCTGTTGATTATCTCTTATAGAACAGTAAATATTCTGTTACATTCATGTACCATAACTTATTCAGCCATTCTTCAACTGATGGTCATCCATTCAGTTTACAATTCCTTGCCACTACACAAAGTTGACTGCTACAAACATTTTTAGCACATGTGGGTCCGTTTCCCTTTTTTAATGATCTCTTTGGACAAGCTCAATGGAGATATTGCTGGATCAAAGGATATGGACGGTTTTATAGCCCTTTGGGCATAGTTCCAGATTGTCCTTCAGAATGGTTGGATTACTTCACATCTCCATTAAGAATACATTAGTGTCTCAGTATGCTACATCCCCTTCAGTATTTATCATTGTCTTTTGCTGTCATCTTAGCCAATCTGAGAGTTGTGAAGTAATATCTCAGAGTTATCTTAATTTGCATTTCTCTAATCAGTAGTGATTTAGAGCATTTTTTTCATATGACTAATAAATGGTTTTAATTTGTCTTGAAAATTATCTGTTTATATCCTTTGGCCATTTATCATTTGGAGAATGGCTAGCTACAATTATTATAACGTGAATTTATGCTGTTTTCTTTCCTGTTTCCCTCCTTTCCTTTCTTCCTTCCATCTAAAATAAGGTTTAGTGGTATTTTGGTTTTTATCAGTCATTTCCAGATATTCTCTCTCCCCATGCCCTCCAAATATTGAACTTTGTGCTTGTTAAAAAGAAAAACATTTATGTAACCAACAAAAGCAATGACCACCTTTAATGGTGCTCCCTCTCTTTAAAGAGAAGAGTAATTTAATTTTTTATTGATGCCTTTACATCACCAACATTTTTCTGAGTATTCCATATGATAAATATTTTTAAAGAAAAGGAAATAGAAGAGAAAAAACAAAACTGGTCAATACTTTTTTTTTTTTTTTTTTTTAAATCACAAAATATGTACAGTCCATGCCTGTGGACTTCTCATTCCAGCAAAAAAAGTGATATGGGAGTGTCTTCTCATTTCTCTCTTCTTTTCAGCTTTACTTGTTCTTAGTAATTTTTTAGCATTCACTTTCGATTGTTTTGTGGGTTTTTGTTTATATAGTGTGTTATTTTCCTTGCTCTATATTAACTCTTAGAAATCTTTTTATTCTCCATACTTAGAATATCTGTCATTTCTTACAGAATAGTTAATAGTATATTGCATTCAAGTACCACAGTTTGTTTAGCTGTTCCCTAATCAAGAGCATCTACTTTTTTTCCTTATATTTAGCTGTCATAAAAAGTGTTGCCATAAATATTTTGGTATATATGAGGCCTTTCATCAGTGAGAAGAGGTGTACTTTTTTATCTGTTCTATAGGAATAAGATTGATTATTAGTTTCTTAGATTTGGCTTTTAGCATTCATTTCATTTACATAATTGTGGGTTTTGTGAGTGTTGTTTTCCTGGTTATATTTTGATCTATCAGTTCAGATAAGTCTAATAAATTTTCTGAATTTCTCAGACATTTCTTACTACAAAATAATATTTCTTTGCACTATTTAACCACTTAGTGGGCATGTCCTCATGTCATTTTTACACACATAGCATAGAAGTCTTTGGCCTCCAAGGGATGTTTATCTTTTAATTGGATTAATAAGATTGATGGTTAAAACGGTATGAACATTCCATTTTCATAAGAAAAGGAAGGTGAATTAATTTGGTGCCTTTTGTTTGTAGAAGTCTTTTTATTGGCTTATGCTCCAGATATTAGCTATTTTTAAACTGTTGGGTTTATTGTAGGCTACAATGTATGAACCACCTATGCCTTTGACATAAAATTGGGATGAAAATACAATTGTTTTAAATTGACTGGTCAGTATTATCAAGTAACCAGATATTGTAGCAATATCCAAAACAATGCTTCTTAATACTATAATTTCCAAATAGCTCTTGAATAGCAGCACAAAAAAAAAAAAAATTACCCTTTTCCCCTTCATTATTTTTTCTACTTTCTCAGATGCTTCAGTTAAAATGAGCTCCTTTAGGTTAGGGGTTACTTTTCTATGTCTTTGTATCCCTAGTATCTTGTTGAATAACTGAGATGAGGAAGAAATAGCTTTTAATAGTTTTATAATTGTATTTTAACTATTTTTCAAGATAGGAAAAGAACATTTAGAATAAGAGACATGAATGATATATGGTAAGACTTGATGTGTGCTTTTTGAGAGCTAATTTGAGTCTTCACACTTAAGAGCTGATCTGTAAAATCACCTATTCCAACTTTCTTAATGTTAGAGAGATTACTTGTCTGAGTTGGTATGTTTAGTGGTAAAGTTGAGATTGTAACCTAGATCTGAGTCATAGCCCTGTGTTCTTTCTACTGCATTACTACCATTACTCATAAAAATCAGTGTAATTGATTTGAATGTTTCTTCTAATGAGGTAAGTTGTAACTCATCCATGTCTGCCTATCCTGTACAAATCTTGTTCATGTCTTCTCATAAATTCATTACAGCTCCACTTGATATCCTGAGGGTCTTCACTTTGCTTTGGCATCAAGATACTAGTAGAGTAGCCAGTCTCTCCACTTATCACCACTTGTCATGTGGCCAGCCTATATTTTAAAAATGTTTTTGATTTATTTGCCTAACACCCTGTATTCCAGTTTTTCAAAATTCCTTATTTGTTATGTGTGGCAGCCTACTTAACACTCACCTTGTGCCTTTCTGTGAACTTGTGTGATGCTCATTTTTGTTTTTTAAGAGAGTTCTCTCCCCCCTCCCCCCATGTATTAGTTTTAAAAAGAAGCCTTTGTTTTGGGAAGAAATTGGAACTCATTAAACAAATTGATCTAAAATAGATTTCAAAAAATGGTTGAAGATATTTTTAGGGTTGTCATATAGAACTTGTTGAATTTATAACTAGTTTCTTCAAAAGTCACAGCATGTGTAAGTTGTAGAGTGTCTTTTCAAAGAGTGCTTGCTAAATACCCCAAGTTCTCATTAGCTTTTTGGAGTAACAGTGATTCACTGAGATCCCTGATAACCCTTTATCTTTTTCACATGCTATTCAGTCTATCAGTAGCAGACGCAAAGAATTTTTGAGCAGGCACTGAGATACAGTGAAAAGCAAAAAAGCAATCAATTAAATCCTGAGCTCCGCAGATGATTTGTCCATTCTGTACTTGTACAGTTTGAATCATTCTGGTAGTCTTAAGAATCTTTGTATAAGAATTTCTGAAGTTGTGTTAAAACTGAGAAAAGTGGGGCAAGAAAAGAATTATTGTAGTTTCCCCCTGAAAAAGTGTGTGTATGTATCCTTGATCTAAAGTAGCTTTTTATATAGCAATAAAGGATATATTATGTATAATTTGTTTTGGGACATATTGATGTGTAGACTCAGAAAAATTCAGTAGTATGATTGTTTCTGTCAAAAATCTTGGGGTGGGAGGAAGGACAGGTTGTTTCTACTTTGTTCCCTATCCTATTAATTTTTCTGAGTTTTTTCTTCAGACTTTCTATATCCATAAACACAGACTGTATCAAGAAAAAAAAGTTTTATGATGTAATTAGAGAAATAAGCAATTTGGAGATGTTAGCTATTTGTGGACTTGAACAAATTATTTTTTCCCTTTTTTAAAATTAATTTTTATAATTATAACATTTTCTTTGACAGTACATATGCATAGGTAATTTTTTTTTTTTTACATTATTCCTTGTATACCCTTCTGTTCTGAGTTTTTCCCCTCCTTCCCTACATCCCTTCCCCTAGATGGCAGGCATTCCCATACATATTAAATATCTTATAGTATATCCTAGGTACAATATGTATGTGCAGAACCGAATTTTGTTGTTGTTGTTGCAAAGGAAGGGATTGTATTTGGAAGGTAAAAATAATCTGGGAAGAGAAACAAAACAAAACAAAACAAAACAAAAAAAACAATGCTCACAGTTTACACTCATTTCCCAGTGTTCCTTTTCTGGATGTAGCTGATTCTGTCCATGATTGATCAATTGGAATTGGATTAGCTCTTCTCTATGTTGAAGAAATCCACTTCCATCAGAATACATCCTCATACAGTATCATTGTTGAAGTGTATAATGATCTCTTGGTTCTGCTTGTTTCACTCAGCATCAGTTGATGTAAGTCTCTCCAAGCCTCTCTGTATTCTTCCTGTTGGTCATTTCTTACAGAACAATAATATTCCATAACATTCATATACCATAATTTACCCAACCATTCTCCAGTTGATGGACATCCATTCATTTTCCAGTTTCTAGCCACTATAAAAAGGGCTGCCACAAACATTTTGGCACATACAGGTCCCTTTCCCTTGTTTAGTATTTCCTTGGGATATAAGCCCAGTAATAGTACGGCTGGGTCAAAGGGTATGTATATTTTGATAACTTTTGGGGCATAATTTCAGATTGCTCTCCAGAATGGTTGGATTCTTTCACAACTCCACCAACCATCAGTGTCCCAGTTTTCCCACAGCCCCTCCAACATTCATTGTTATCTGTTCCTGTCATCTTAGCCAATCTGACAGGTGTGTAATGATATCTCAGAGTTGTCTTAATTTGCATTTCTCTGATCAATAGTGATTTGGAACACTCTTTCATATGAGTGGAAATAGTTTTAATTTCGTCATCTGAAAATTGTCTGTTGAACAAGTTATTTAATAGAACAATTAGAAAAGATTTCAGTTTACTCATCTCTCTAACATGAAAATGTTGAATTAGATCTCTAAGATTGCCTAGTCAACAGTCAATAAGCATTTAATATGTGTCAGGCACTGTGCCAAGCTCTGGTGATATATAGAGAGAAGGGAAAAAATAGTCTTGACTGTCAAGGAACTCACATTCTAATGGGAGAGATAACATGCAAATAACTATGTAACATAAAAGTTATATTCAGTGTAATTGGAAATAATCTCAGAGGGAAGTCTCTCCTTGTGTGGGATGGGAAGGAGGAGAAGAATAAAGTATAATGAGATTTTAAAAGGTAGGATGGAGCCAGGTTGTGAAGGGTTTTATAAAGAATTTTGTATTTGGTTTTTAAGATAATAGAGAGCCACTAGATTGGAGTAAGAAGTGACATGATTAGTTAGACCTGCATTTTAAGAAAGTCAGTCTGGCAGCTGAGTGGAGAATGAATTGGAATAAAGGAATTGAGGCATAGAAACCAATTAAAAGAATTTTTGGAATGATCTGACCTTGAGGTGATGATGTATATTTATGCAAAGTTAATAGCTGTTTGAGTGGAAAGAAAGGTGCATATATAAGAGGTGTTATAAAGGGTAGAAATGAACAAGATTTGGTATCAGGTTGGATATTTGGACTGAGTTAAAGTGAGAAGTTGAGTTCTGTCAAGATTTTGAGTCGGTGATTGGTACCTTAGCCCTTGATAGGAACAAGGAAAGGGATTGAGAAGCAAGGCTCTGAGTTCTGTGTTGGTCATGTTTAGCTTGACATGTGTAGGGGACATCCAGTTCAAGGTGTTCAATAGGTAGTAGTGATGGAAGACTAGTGCAGGAGAGAGAACAGGGCTGGCTATATAGATCTAGGAATCTTATGAATGGAGATAAATGAACCAGTGGGAGCTAATGAAATTGAGTAAGATAGTACAGGAATAAAAGAACACAGGAAAGTGGCTTGGTGGTGGAGAGAGTGAATAAAATAACAAGACGGCACAGTGAAGAGAGCTCTGAGCTTTAAATCTGGAAGAATTTGAGTTCAAATTGATCCTCAGGCATTTCCCAGTTGTGCATCCTTGGGCAAGTCACTTATTCTGCTTCATTTTCTTCAGCTGTAAAATGGGGATAACTACCTACTTCATAGAGTTGTTGTGAGAATCAAGAAAATATTTTTAAAGATTAGCACAGTATCTAGCACATAATACTTAATAAATGCTATTCCCTTCCCTCTCTGGATGTGACCTAGATGAAGATCCACCAGAAGAGACAGGATAAGTGATTAGGTGAGAGGAGAAGAATCAGGAGAAAGTAGTATGAGAAGCTGGATAGTGGTCAAGAATGATGGGATACCAAAGAGAGTGAAGAAGATGGAGCAGTCTTCTGGAGAACATGGGAAAGGATGGAATTAAAAGTGTAAAATAATAGGTTTGTCTTGGCAAGGAGACAGTCTCCCCTCCTTATCCCCCTCATGTTTTTTTTTTTGTTTGTTTGTTTTTGTTTTTTTGTTTGTTTTGTTTTGTTTTGTTTTAGATAAGTAATGGGAGAAATAATCAAGGAAAAATTCTTAAATGAGGAGAAAAGAAGGAAAGAGGGAACTATTTTGATATTTGGTAAAGTATAAAGTGAGGTCCTCAGTTGAGAGAATGGAGACAAGGAATATAATGGGAGGCTTGAGGAGGCAAGAAAGATTTAGAATAGCCATTGTAATTAATGGGATTGATAATATATTCTAACTTTAAAATTCCATGATTTTCATCATGATATAATTCATAGGTGGAAGAGATTAGTGTGAATTGTAATAGATGGAAGAGACATTCTTTAAAGGAATAGGATATAAATCATGGGAGAGAAATAAGGGGGACATTCTGGGTGGTTGGGATATATGGTCAGCAAAGGTAGGGAATGGACATTTGTTGTAGTAAGGGTATTAATATTAAAATTAGTATCACTGAAATACACAGTTTTTATTATAGTGTAGTAGAAAATAAATTTGAATTGAGGCCTTTCAAAGCAACCAGGTACTGGAATTTGAATTTGATGCATTAGTCAACAATAGATGTCTTTAGTATTATTTCTTTTTAAATTGAGTTCCAATTTTTTTCCTCCCTCTCAAGCCCACTGAAAAGGCAAGCAATATATCAGTTATAACATGAAATCATTCAAAACATTTCTTTATTAACCATATTTTTTTAAAAGCAAGAAAAATAAAGTGAGAAAATCAAAGAGAACTGAGTAAATTCATAATAATGAGTCATTCCCCAAATGATAAATGATCAAAAGATATGAACAGTCAGTTTTCAGAAGATGAAATAAAAATTATTTATAGTCATATGAATAAATGTTCTAAATTACTATGGATTAGAAAAAAGTAAATTAATATAGCTCCAAAGGAGCACTTCACCTCTATCAGATTGGTTAATTTGACAAAAAAGGAAAATGACAAAGGTGGAAGAGACATAGACAAATTGGTCCAATAATGCAGCATTGGTGGAATTGTGCAATTATCTAACCATTTTGGAGAGCAATTTGGAACTATTCCCAAAGGCTTATTATAAACTTATTCACCTTTTGACCCAGCAATATTGTTACTAGAATTATATCCCAAAGAGGTCAGAGAAAAGGGAAAAGATCATATATATACAAAAATATTTATAGCATCTCCTTTATAGAAACCAAGAGAATGGCGATCAAATTAGGGGATGGCTGAACAAATTATGGTATATGATTGTGATAGAATACTTTTGTGCTATAAGAAATGAGCAGGATGATTTTTTTCCCAGCTAAAATTTTTTTTATTAAAGCCTTTTATTTTCAAAACATACGCATATATAATTTTCAGCATTCACCTTTGCAAAACAGTGTTCCAAAATTTTTTGCCTCCCTTTCTCCCACCTATTCCCTGGACAGCAAGTAATTCAATATATGTTAAACTTGTATAATTTTTCTATACATGTTTCCACAATTATCATACTACACAAGAAAAATCCTATCAAAAAAGGGGAAAAAAATGAGAAAAAATGCAAATAAGCAAAAAAAAAAAAAAAAAAAAAAAAGAAAGAGAGAGAGAGTGAAAATACCATGTTGTAATCCACACTCAGTCTACACAGTCTTCTCTATGGATGCAGATCACAAGTCCATTGGAACTGATCTGAATCACCTCACCTCGATGTTGAAAAGAGCCACACCCACCAGAATTTATCATCTTCTAATCCTGCTGTTGTACACAATGTTCTCTTGGTTCTCACTTCACTCAGCATCAGTTCATGTAAGTTTCTTCAGGCCTCTTTGAAATCATCCTATGGGTCTTTTCTTACAGAACAATAATATTCCATAACATTCTTCATATAGCATAATTTATTCAGCCATTCTCCAACCGATGGGCATCCACTCAGCTTCCAATTCTTTGCCACTATAAAAAGGGCTGCCACAAACATTTTTGCACATTTACGTTCTTTTCCCTTTTTTATGATCTCTTTGGGATATAGGCCCAGTAGAGACAATGCTGGATCAAAGGTAGGCACAGTTTGATAGCTCTTTGGGCATGGTTCCCAAATTGCTCTCCAGAATGGTAGGGTCAGTTCACAACTCCACCAGCAATGTATAAGGGTCCCAGTTTTCCCACATCACCTCCAGCATTCAACATCTTTTTCCTGTCATCTTAGCCAATCTGAGTGTAGTAGTTCCTGAGAGTTGTTTTAATTTTAAGCAGGATGATTTCAGAAAAACCTGTGAAGACTTATATGAACGGATGCAAAATGAGCAGACTCTGGAGGACATAGTATTTGTATTGCACAATATAAATTGTACTACTGTATTGTACAAAAAGCAACTGTGGAAGACTTAGCTATTCTCAATACAGTGATCCTAGACAGTTCCAAAGAACTTGTGATGAAAAATGCTATCCACCTCTAGAGAACAAATTGATAAATTCTGAATGCAGATTGAAGTACTTTATTTTTCTTGTCTTTTTTTGGGGGGGTGGATCTGTGTACATATCTCCGTATTTGTCTTGCACAACCTAAAATTTTTTTCCAAATATTTTTAAAGGTTTTTTTTTTTTAACATATAATTGAGAAATATTTCATGAAGTAAAGATAAATTAGGGGAAAAAATAATGGTTAGGTTTCAGGAAAACGTTGGACACTTGTTTAAAGTGAAAGTGAAAAAGTGAAAACAGAACCAGGAGAACAATTTATTGGACAAAAATATTGTGAAGGCAAAAATTTTAATTAACACTTAGCAACATGATAAGTATAATAAATAAGTATAAGTATTAGCTCCTGAGAGCTAATAATGCAGTATTCTATCCATCTCCTTATAGAGAAGGAAGACTCCTTGCAGAATTTTTTTTTTTTTTTTGACTTGGCTAGTGAAGAAAATTTGTTTTCCTTTACTTTGCCTGTTTGTAACAGACTATTTCTCTCTCTTTTTCCTCCCTCCCTCCCTTCTTCCTTCCTTCCTTCCTTCCTCCCTCGCTCCCTCCTTCCCTCCCTTCCTTGTTTTTCTCCCTCCTTCCTTCCCTCCCTCTCTTCCTTGTTTCCCTCCTTCCTTCCCTCTCTTCCTTGTTTCCCTCTCTCCTTCCCTCTTTTCCTTGTTTCCCTCCCTCCCTTTTCTTTCTTTCCTTCCTCCTTCCTTCTCATTCTCCCTTCTTTCCTCTCTCCCTTCCTTTTTTCTTTCCTCCTAAGAAGACAAAGTTGATTTTTGATTAAAAAAAAAAAATTAATTAAAAATAAACTGGAGAGAAAGAATGATATAGGTCTAGTGGTATGTTAAAGCATGTGACGATTCAAACTTAAAAAGGAGGAACTACTGTGGAATTTATATTCTTTTTAGTTTCAGATTTCAGTTTTGCTTAGGCAATTACAAAATTACCAAAGAAGCAACTAAACTTGAATATTATTTAAGCTCCTCTGCCTAAATAATTCCTTTATTTCCATTTTTGTTAATAGCGTAGCCAAATCTAGAAGCTAAGAACCTTTTGGAATTTCTTCCACTTGACTCAGCTCTGTTTTCTCATTATTCTGCCTTATAGACTACTAAAACACATGTCATAATTAGATAGGGAGAAATTTCTCTTTAGGTTTGTGCTTCATTAATCTGACTGATGTTATTAATTCTTTGCATGAGTTAGAGGGAAGAAAATTGGTTACAGAAGCTGGATAACATTCTTATTCAGTCTGAATTAGGGTTGTCAGTTTTGTTTTCCTATTTTTTAACAGTAAAAAAAAGGAAGGAGATAGCTGAGGATTGGCTGCTCTTAAGCAAGAAAGAAAAGAAATTCAACTAGAAATGTCTATCAGAGTAGAGTTATTTTATTTGTTAAATAGATTGATATTTTCTTTTTTTAAATTATGATTAAAGCTTTTTTATTTACAAAACAAATGCATGGGTAATTTTTTAACATTGACCCTTGAAAAGCCTTCTATTCCAAATTATCCCCTCCTTCTCCCCACCCTTCCCCTAGATGGCAGGTTGTCCAATACATGTTAAATATGTTAAAATATATATTAAATCCAATATATGTATACATATTTATAGTATTACAGTGTCATAAGAATGTTGGGCTTCTGTCTTTATGTTATTATGGACAAGTCATTAATTTTTCTGTCTTATCCATAAAATGCTTATCTCACAGGATGTGAGCATCAAAATGAGAAATATAACATTTTGCAAGCCTTAAAATGCTATACAAATATCTGCTGTTGCTGTTTTCTATCTTTCTATCTAATATGAAGGATTGTAAATTCTCTCTAATGAGCTCCAGGTGAGACAGACACATTTTGGAATGGTCAGTCTGAGGTTTTGTTTTACTTGACTGTGTGTATGTGAAACAAGGCTTTTGCTTTTCTAGAAACCAGGGAGAATTTAGGGAATGTGAGATCAGGATTAGCCAATTACCAGTTTTGTTTTGTTTTGTTTTGTTTTTTAAGTAAATGGGGAGTGGTATTGAAACTTTTTTTTTAAGGGACAGAAAATAGCAGAAGGAAAGCCAGTAGATGAAACTTTTTTTGTTTCACTTTATAAGTTGAAATGTTAATATTTGATGCTCAAGTTCAGAATTCTAAAAATTTAAAATTACTTTCCTTTAAAGTATATATCTTGGTCTCATCCTTGGTCTCCTCCTTCATATTTCTGAGGATGTCTCTGTATTATAATACAATATAAATAGTTTGGAATCCATAAGAAAAAATTAATTATGTTTACTGTATTGTTTACCTAGGGTAGTGAATTATATATATTATATTTCAGGTTCATATAAAAAATAGTTAAGAAAAAGTCTTGAGTTTAGAGGGTTAGAAAATGCAAATTGGCCAGAACAATTCCTTCTACAATCTAGGTAACTTTTTATCAGAGTAAGATAAATGCTTGCTGGAGAGTGAGGTAGAAAAGGAAGGGGAATATAGATTTAGTGAAACTGAAGCTGTTGGAGTTCTTTATATTGCTTGTTGTAGTTTCTTGTATCATGGCCCCTATTCTCAAGGGTTCTTCTTCTGGTTAGCCTGAGAACAAATAAAAGATTGACACAGGTCATGTAGATAAATGAAACACTTTTTACTCACTCTTCTTCCTGCATGAGAGTACTGGCATTAAACTCTTGGGGAAAAAAAAATCTACATACTAAAGTTAATGTTTTACTTATATAGCAGAGCCCCATAGATGTTTTTTATTCAGAGATTATCTATAGTTAATTTTCTGAAGTTAAAAAAAAATTATTGATTTTTTAAAAATCAGCTAATTTTCCCAATTTATCCTTCCCCTAGAGTGACATCTCTTCTAACAGAAAGGAAAAAAGAAAAAACATTTGGCAAAACTAATATTAATTCAGATTAACTAAATCTGATTTTATATATAGTATTCCATATTCATAATTTTCTACTTCTACAAAGAAGAGGGAGTTATCACCCATTTTAATTAACATGATTAGCTAGTTTCTTAAACCCACTGATTAGAATCAATGAATTATACAAGTGAGGAGAGGCTGATAGAGGCAGATATTCTGACCATTGATAGAGTGATACCTGACAATAAGTGAAAAGATAGGAAAACTTTTAAAAGTATGGAACTCTTATAACAATCAGAGGCCATTTAATAGGATCAGTTAGTCTTATGGAATTTAGCAATGCCTTGAAGGCTTGGAAGAAAAAGTATTGGAAAATACTGAGGCAGTTATATGCCAGGCACTTTGCTACACATTGGGCATACAAAGGAAAAAAACACAGCTCCTCTTCTCAAGTAGCTTATAGCCTAATAGAAGAGACATGTAAACAATTCTGTGCGGATGATTTCAGAAGAGACTTAACATGAACTGATGCTGAGTGAAATGAGCAGGACCAAGAGATCATCATATACTTCAACAACAATACTATATGATGATCAATTCTGATGGATGTGGCCATTTTCAACAATGAGATGAACCAAATCAGTTCCAATAGAGCAGTAATGAATTGAACCAGCTACACCTAGTGAAAGAACTCTGGGAGATGACTATGAACCACTACATAGAATTCCCAATCCCTCTATTTTTGTCCACCTGCATTTCTTCACAGGCTAATTGTTCACTATTTCAAAGTCTGATTCTTTTTGTACAGCAAAACAAATGTTTGGACATGTATACATATATTGTATTTAATTTATACTTTAACATATTTAGCATGTATCTGTCAACCTGCCATGGGGGGGAGGGGGAATTAGAACAAAAGGTTTGGCAATTGTCAGTGTTGTAAAATTACTCATGCAAATATCTGTTAAATAAAAACTATTTTAAAAAAGAAAAGGAAAAAAACAATTCTGTGCAAACTATATATAGGATAAATTGTCAATAATCAACAGAGGGAAGGTAGTAGAAAGGGGATTGGAAAGGGCTTTCTTTAGATGATGGAATTTTAGCTGAGGTTTGATAGAAAGAAACCAGAGGCAGGAGATGAGAGCATTACAGGCCTGGGAGCTGGTTGCTGAAAATACGAAATGTAAGAAATTGGGAAGGGGGGCAGATGATTATGAATGATTGTAAATGCCAGAAGATGTTATATCTGTTCCGGGAGGTGTTGAGGAGCCATTAGAGTTTGAGTAGAAATGTGGCATGGTTAGACTTGCTCTTTACATTGTGTTGATACCTGAATGGAGGGTGGATTGTAGTGGAGTGGGGAGAAACCTGCGTCAGGTTAACCAATCAGCAAGCTATCAAAATAATCTAGTGGCAAGGGCCTGCACCAAGGTGGTAGCAGTGTTAAGAATGCAATAGAATTTTTAGCAATTGCATATAGCAGTATAGATTCAAGGGACATGAATGGGGGGAAAGTATGAATTAGGAGAAGCTTTTAAATAAGGGATTTCAGTATTCCATTCAGATCTTTTTCTGTAGGAAACATAATTTCTTTTGTAATACAACAAAAGATTATGCAGAACTTGAAATGCTATTGAATTTTTTTCTAGAAACGACTGCAAAAAGAATTATTGGCTTTGCAAAATGACCCTCCTCCAGGAATGACTTTGAATGAAAAGAGTGTTCAGAATTCAATTACACAGTAAGTACTTTATTTTTAAAACACTTATTTGATAATGCTATTTTTAGTAGCCAGGTTAATTGCAAGGCTATTTTTTTTAATAGAAGCATTTTAATATGTTCTTTATGTGTTGATATTAAATGATCTACATCTTGCATTGAATGTGCCAATTTGATTAATCTATATCAAATAAAATTATTTTTAAAGGAATGGTACCAATAATATATTAAGTTTTTGTCATACATAAAGTATAATCACCTGTTTACATAGCTCAGTAACATAAGTTAGGAGAAAAATTTTTAAACAAAACCAAGCCGTAAGAACAAATAGAACTATTTACAGCATTTCATGAGAATTTCACTTACTAGAATTAATTATACTTGATCAGCAAAATTCTGATAACATGAACCAAGGCAAGACACAAGTTGATTTGTTTCTGTAAGAATCAGACATTTGTTAAAATGGGATTTTATTTGTCAGAGATGATAATGAAGAAAATATAGCAGACACTTAATTGATCCTGGAGTATAACTCCTCAAATAATGAAAATTAAAAGAAGGAATACACTTTAAGTGTATATGTTGAGTAGAGATAAAAATTAACAAAAGCAATTTTGTACTTAGATAGCAGTGCTGTGACACAATACTGCACTAGAAGCAGAATATGTCTATTCTCCGATATTTCACCCTTAACATTGTGCTAATAACTTGTAGGCTCACATAATGTCTTGAGGTCTGTTTTAATTATAAGATACTAGAATTTTAGAGTTAGAAGAGACGTTTGAACACACCTAGTCTTTTTATAGATGAGAAAATTTATTTTATTTCTTCCCCTGTGTTAGATTGCTGACAAGTTAGTAGAGTAGGGACTATGATCCAATTTTTACTCTTTTCCTGGATACCATTTAGTTCACATGTCTTTTTTTTTTTTTTTTTTTTTTTTTTTTTTTTTTTTTAATCTTAAGGTTTTTACTTTAGATTCATTGAGTAACTACAGTTTGTACACTGGGTCTTCTCACAATAGCACACTTCAAGTGGGAAACATTCAAGGTTAAAAAACAGATGGTATGATTGTAGAAATGGGTGGATTATGAACTTTTCAAGCTTTGGTTTATAGGAGCCAGAGTAATTGTTTTTAACCACAGGTTTACTGAAGTTTTCCTCACATAGAAGTCATAGAACTAGAAGGGAATTAAGAGAAAATATTTATCTAGTCCATTCTCTGCATTTTACAGATGAGGAAACTTAAGGTTATAACTTGCTTGAGGTCATATAGTTAGTTATTTAGAAAACCAAGAATACAATATGAGTCTCCAAGCTTTTAATTTGTTGCTTTTTCTTTATATAATTCTTTTGCAAAGAAGTCATTGTTTAAAATGCATGTATGTTGATAATTGTTGTGCTCTCAGAAAAAAGAATAATGTGCTTAATACCACAGTGCCTTAGTTTGCTTTTAGAAAGAGAACATCTTCACTCAGGTGCTCTGTGATGTGTAGGATGGTATAGAGCACCTGTAATTTCTTTGCCATTTCTTGTACCCCTCACATTTAAAATTGTAGTGCTAAAAAGAACATTAAAGATTTTCCTTTAGTCTCCTGATTTTATGCTTGATAATACAATTTACTTGGAAGTTATAAAGTTTTTTCCTTAGAAACATGGTAAGTGAAAATGCTGGGGCACAGAGTAGTAATGTGCCCAATTTAGACATTAAATACTTACTGTATGCAAGGTACTATATAGGGTTTGGGAATGCAAAGACAAAACCACAACAGTTCTGACTTCTAAAAAAGGTTTCACTTTTAGTTTGTGGTAGATTTAGAACTGGAACCTAGCACTTAAGCTTTTCTTTTCAATTTTGCTTGTTACTGTTCTTCAAAACCTGGTGAGAAAAATTGTATGAAGGTGACCTTATTTCTTTAATGATTCTGGTACAATTTGTGCATCTTTAAAATAGAAATAACTATATATTTGCTTCAGAGTTGTAAAAATCAAGTGCAATTAAGTATAAAATGGGCTCTGTAAATTTTAAAGATCTATGTAAATGTTAGTGAATAAAATTCTTCTGCATGGAAAATGTCTAGACCTAACCTGCTGGGCTAATCCAGGTGTACATTGAAGGAGGCAGGGAGAGAGAACAGGAGAGGAGCTGGAGAGACAGAGCAGAAGTGCTAGCAGAAATAAACCTGATGATTTATATAGTGTCCCATCTATATAGTTATCTTTATAGTTGAGTGAAAATATGAAGTATTGATTGATTCTTCATGTGTTCATGAGGGAGTTTAGGTAGAACAATGTATTTTAGCAGCTGTAATGGACAAAGATGAAAATGAAGCTAGGAAGATGTGGGTTCAAATCATATTTCAAATACTGTAACCTTGGCTTAGTCACTTAAGTCATTCTTTCTAAGCCTCAGTTTCCTTCTTGTAAAATGAAGATACCTGTAGTACTGGACTATTGTGAGCTTCAGTGATATCACTTATGTAAAGTGCTTTGTAAACCTTAATATACAAAATAATGTATCCCTGCTTATTATGATTAGTCTTGGTTTGTTGCCCCAAACTGTAGTTTTCTTCTTTCATGACTTTAACAATAGCATTTATTTAAGGTTTTCAAAATGCTTTACACATACAATTATTTAATCACAACTATCTTGTGAGCTAGGCATTATAAAATTCTCTTTTACAAATGAGGAAACAAAAGCACAAAGAAATAAAGTGACTTGCCCAGGATCATAGAGCTAGTAAGTTCCTGACTCTTGACTCCTTTGCTCAATGCACTGAGTTACTTGGCGGCCTAAAAGTGCAAAGACTAGGACTACCTTGTTTTTTGAGTAGAACAGTAATACATGTAAGGGGAAATTAACAGGATTTTAATTATTTTTTTTTTTTTTTTTTTATATTCCAGGTGGATTGTAGACATGGAGGGTGCACCAGGTACTTTATATGAAGGGGAAAAATTTCAACTTCTATTTAAATTTAGTAGTCGATATCCTTTTGACTCCCCTCAGGTAATCACTTTCATTATTATTATTATTATCATTATCATTATTATTATTACTACTACTACTATTTAACATTTTAAAATTGTGTTCAAATTTTACATAATTTTAACTTCATTTTTATGCGTGTTTTTTTCCTATTTGATCTTAGCCAAAAGATTGAATAATGGTAATTTTAGTTCTGACTTTGGCAGTATGGCATAATGGATGAGGGACTGGACTTGGAATCAGAAAGACCTTCATTCCAATCCTGCATCAGACATTTACTAGCAGTGTGACTCTTGGCAACTTATTTATTTGAGTCTGTGCTTCATTTTCCTTATCTATAAAAATCCATGGACTTGGCTTCTGAATTCCCCTCTTGCTCTAAACATAGTCTTCTGTCAAGAGAATGGCTTTATTCCTTGTCGGTAATCATAGAACAGCTTATAGGAACTACTAAGGTTTTTCTCTTTTCCTTATTGTACTCTAAATCTCTATACTCATTGTTGTTTTCTGTATTTTTAGATACAGTTTTCATTTGTAAAGGCTAGGATTAAAAGGAGTGATACTCTGGTCTGAGCCTATGAAATGAATTCCTTAAAAATGTTAATTTTTTTAGTGAGAGGGTAATCCTAATTTTGACTAAATAGAACTCTCTTTTGGTGGAGAATGTTTTTGCTTCTGCTCTTCATGGTAATGAAAATAATGTAATGTCATTGTGTAGGCTTTTATGCATTATGAGATCAGGGATACATATATTACATATGCAAGTACATAAAAATATGTATGCTATTTTATATACTTATATATGTATATATATAATCATTTAGTAACTTAAACTGATTGAGTCAATCATTGAACTTAATGTTTATGTCCCCAAAATCTAGTCATCATTAAGATTTAATCTAGAAATAGAAAAGGATATCTTTCTGGAATATTAAAGAACACAAAATGTGGATCAAAAAAGCACCTGTGGGCAGACAAAATAAATGCCACAGGTCTATGAATTAAAGCTCCTATATTCAAGTCAAAGGAAACATACTCTTAACAGTCAGTCTGTTTTGCACATAGTTTGATTATTTGTTTTTCAAAACAAAATAGCAATAGACTGAGTTACAAAAGATGAATCCTCTTTAATGCTCACTAACTGTGATCATGAGCAAGACCTTTAATCTTTCTCAGCCTGTGGAAACTATCTTAACGCTTCTCTTTTATGTTATATAGGCTTAGTCTATATCAATAAAAATCATTTGCACATACTGACAAATCATAGAAACTTAGCATATTGTTGTACTGCATTTTAGGTATAAGTGTTAGGTGGGTGTAGTTCATAGCTACAGATGGAGATTTTGTAATTTGTCATAAAGATGGCTTTCTTGATAGTCCCGATTGTCTAACCGATTTTTACCCTTTATGTGTGTCATAAGGGAAAAAATATACTGCTACATAATACCCAGGTATATGGGCAAAATATATCTTCAGGTTAAAAATAAGATAGGATTTTAAAATAGTAGTAGCTATCTTCCAATTTTTTCATCTCCTATAAAGAAGTCACTGTTGCTGGTAGTCTTGACTTGTCAGAAGTATTCAGAACATATAGTTAACGATCATTATCCCCTTGGATTGTTGGTATCTCTTTTTGTCTTGCTTATAATTCCATCTTATTTCTCATATTTGGGAGGTATAAAATAATCTTCACTTTTTCAGAAATTTATGTTAAACTGTCTTGGGGAATTCTTGGTACAAAGTCTACAGAAGATATGACAATAGGCTATGGTTGTATCTAAATTCCTTGCAGTTTAATTTGACAGAATTGCAAGTACATGTTACATTGAAAATTGCTTGTATAATATTATCATAACTTTTGAAAATTATTTGTGAAACTTAGATGAAGAATTCATCTCATTATTTCATAGTCTAAATATTACTCCAGTGTTATAAGCTGAATCATTGAGCTAGAATCACTGGAAGGCAGATGGCTATGAAACTTCTTCTTTAAGATCTCTAGGGGGAAAATTTAGTACCCCTCAAGGTCTGTAACTTTTTTACATCTAAATCTAATCTGTTTTTCTTCACCTTGTACTTTTTGTTTTGGGGCCAGGCCAAAAAAAAAAAAAGTCTAAAATACCTGTTTTTGTTATGACAAGTCTTAAAATACTTGAAGAGAATATATCTTCCCCTCCTATCCTCTAGATGTTGTAGATTAAACATCCCTCAGTGCCTTCAACTGTTGTTCATATGAAATGGGTTTCAGAGTTTCCTTTATGAATCTTAGCTTTGTCAATGTGCTTTCTAAAAGGTGGCACCCCAAACTGATCATAGAATTCAAATATAGTTTCATCTAACATTAGACAATCATTTACAATTAGCCGTATTCTAGATACTGCTTTTGTTTCTGCAGTCTTAAGATCTCTAGGTTTTTTGTTTGCCATATCATTCTGCCTTACATTGAATTTTGAATCTGCCAAGACTCCTAAGTATTTTTTTTCATATAAATTAAGTAGCTATATCTTCCACTCCTTCTGTATTCTTACACAGCTGATTTTGGGAACCCAAGCATGAAATTACATATTTAATCCTATCATATTGCATTGTGTTGTAGTTAACTTCATTTAATTGTTAAATCCTTCTTATATGAATATAACTGAACTAGTAACTGCAAATTATATTAATCTTGAGGTGTTTGTAAAATGAAATGGGAAGAGAAAAGTCACATCTATGCTTTCCTTGGAGTTGCAAATAAAGGAGTTTGAGGAGCTGTTTTTTGTTGTTGTTGTTGTTTGTTTTTGTCATGTGCAAAAGGACGGCATGAAATGTCGTTCAATGAGATATAGGGTCCTTCGAAAATCCAGGGATTATGATAGGAATTTGGGATAAGAATGCCATGAAAATAATTGGAACTTTTGTAACACTGTTGGTGGGAATGAGGAAGTCGAAAAATTCTGTAAAACTTGATAAGCATTCTAAATTATATCAATTTTTTTTGATACTCAAAAGTATTTCAGTTCAAAAGTGAATATAGAGGATGATATAAAATGCTATAGCCAAAAAATGTGCCAAATGCAGCTTAGTGAAAGTTCAAAAAAGGCTTCTACAATATATCTAAGCCTTGCATATGCAGATCATGAATACTTAAACAGAGTTAGGAGGCACTGGTTGTGTGAGAAGCATATAACATGACAAAAAATGCAGCTGATTTTAATAAAAAATGATTACCAAGGTAAGTTTCCTTTAAATTAACTATATACAATTTGCTTTTTAGGACAGAGGTCAAAATCAATATCAAGCGAGAATAAGAATGAATACCATCATGCATATGTCAGATTAAGTTGATCCTTGAAAAGTTAAGATAACGTATTTCTTTGATCCTCCAATTATTAATGTCAAGAGATTAGAGATAGAGACTAGAATTTTAATTTCATTGGTATAGGGAGCTCCCAGATTAGAAAACATTCTCTGCCAATGTAAGTAAGCACTTTCTCTGTACTTTATAAATTTTAATAGAATTGTATAGGGCATTGAGTGGTTAAATGATTTTCTGATGGTCATATAATCAGTATGTATATATATAAAAAAATTATTTTTATATTGCTATTCATATGTGAAACGGCATTCTCAGCACTAATATACTTAGTATTGTTTTCTTGACTCCAAGACCAGTTCTTTATCTGTTATAATAAAGAAAAATCTATACTTGCTAAAAGTGTTACAACATGTCTATAACAACTCTGAATCAAGAGAGATTTTCTGTAAAGGGTGAGAAACTCCTGACATTTATTTTTATTTTTATTTTTTTGCTGAGGCAGTTGGGGTTAAGTGACTTGCCCAGGGTCACACAGCTAGGAAGTGTTTAGTGTCTTTGGCTAGATTTGAACTCAGGTCCTCTTGACTTCAGGGCTGGTGATCTATCCACTGCGCATCTAGCTGCCCTGATACTCTTCTTTATATTTGACATTGTACAAATTGCATTAAGTCTAGAACATTATAGGGCTCTCTTAGTGAGAATTTGGAAGTGATACAAATCACAACTTCTAGCCATCCCTGACCTCCTTGTCCTTTTCCTTCCATAGGTTCACCATGGGGGGGAGGGGGGAGATGAAGGGACCTACCAGACATGCTAGAGGCCTTCCTCACTTTCTATTGACATCATGAAGGTATCCACTGGACCATTTAAACTCATTCATCTTTTCTTCCTATATGCCATTCTATATGCTCCAATTCTTTGTTATTAGTAACATGTTATAGCCTCCTCATATCTAGAATGAGCCTTTCCTTTGTCTTGTATATAATATTGTTTTCCACAGTCCTACATTACTGCCTTCTCATGGCATGGAGATATCTCTGAATTCTTAAAGACTGTACCAGTAGAATTTAAGAACTTTCAGGTATGGCTTTAACAACAAACTGTTTTCTGAGGCCAAGTCCAATACATAATCAGGAATTGTCCTAAGAGTCAAATCTGCCTCCCCTCTTTTCCTTTGTTTCCCTCTCTATTTTTCTCTTTTCCTTCCTCCCCTTTTCTGTTCTCTGTCTTTCCCTCCTCTCCT
Organism: Sminthopsis crassicaudata; assembly: GCF_048593235.1. Lineage (NCBI taxonomy): Eukaryota > Metazoa > Chordata > Mammalia > Dasyuromorphia > Dasyuridae > Sminthopsis > Sminthopsis crassicaudata. The sequence continues at coordinate 282,243,200 of NC_133617.1, read as the reverse complement.
TCTTCCTTTTCTTTTCCTTTTTATTCTTCCTCATTTTCTCTTTTTCCTCCCTCTTTCCCTCTCCCCTTTTCCTTCCCCCCCATCATCTTTCCTTCCCTTTCCATCCCTTTCTTTCTTCTCTTTACTTCTTCCTCTTATCCTTCCTGTCCTCCCTCTTTCCATTTTTCTCTCCCTGTCTTTCTCATCTGTTTCTCACTCCTCTCTCTCTCCCTATATGGTAATAAACTGGGCCTAAAATTGAGCAAGAAGATAGCAAAATAAATTGCCTTTGGAAAACTGGGCAAGGATTATTTTTAATAATCCTAGCCTTCTTTACTAACAAAAGTGCATCTTGTTAATACTAATATATTTCCATTGTTGCTTTGTGGCTACAAGTTATAGAATATCAGTCTCAGAAGGATTAAAATAGAGGATTCCCCAAAAAGCAGCAGAACAGTGCATATTGCTTGTGTGGTTGAAAAAACATCAGTCAAAAATTGTAGAGCAAAGAAGATATATTTCCAGACATTAGGATGAACATTATTATTTTATAAGAGCAAAGATGGAATGGTATGTATGTTCCATTGAGTATCCATGCAATGCCAAGTAAACATTTCATACAGAACTAAGGAGAACATGGATATGCGTTTCCTAAGATGAGATGTCATGAATAAATTGTGAACACTATCATTGAAGGGAGTGTTCACATTCATAGAAGTCTGAGTAGGCAAGTGTTATAATTTTTACTTCTAAGTGATTGATTGTCATCTGATAATAGCTTTTGTTATCTACATACTTGATAAACCTGTCATATCTATCTTTAAATCATTGATAATGTACTAATGCCTTTTAGTTATGATAAATCCACCAAAGAGAAACTATACACTAGACTCAGTCACTTGTATGCTATCAACTTTCTGCCTTTTCATTTAATTTTTATCAAATCTAAGAATGTATTCTCTGATCATAGTTTCTTTTGATGTATTTACTGTAGAGGATGGAAAATGGTTTTTCTTTAAACTTGTATTTTCAAGGAAGGCAGGCCTCTAGCATACTTATGAAATAACCCCTCAGTTTCTGTGTTGTCATTAGTCCTCTTTTCAGATTTTCCCTTCCAGTGGCCGTCAAGGTTGTGAATTGTTAGAAATGCCTGAGTACTTGAGATTGACTTAATCTGCATTTTCTTATTCTCCTTCTGCTTAAGACATTATATATGACTATCTGGATCTCAGTCATATAACTTCTCTTATGTATCATGTTGACTGTAATGGTATAGTCAGCACCTTCAAAAATTCACATACCATAAGGGACCCCATAGTCTTTGCTGCCTCAAACACGTTAGTACCTTGATAAGTTATAGAATAATAGATTAAGAGGGAACAGAGGTCCATCAAGTCCAGTCTCCTCATTTTATAGTTGAGGAAACAAAGACTCGGAGAGTGGCTCACTCAAGGTCACAGCTAGTAAAATGTCTGAGATGGAATTCAAACTCAGGTTTTCCTGACTCTCTCTAGCTCTCTAGTCACTATACTGTATAGGAAATTATTGATTACTTTTCAGAAGAGGGAAGAGCACATTAGCAAATCACAGGAATTTCACCCTTAAAACATCAAGGTTATTCACAGGGAAGGAAAGTCCAGTGATTACACATTTAGTCTTAGGTTATGAGTATCCATGGGCTCAGATAGACTGATGGGCCTGGGATCAGGAAGAACTAAGTTAAAATCCAGCCTCAGAAACTCACTAGCTGGGGAGCCCCTGGCAAGATATTTAACATTTAACTGCTTCAGTTCTTTATGTGTAAAATGAACTGGAGAAGGAAATGACAGATGACTGCAGTAAAGAAAACCTTAGACAGGGCTTTGGAGAGTCAGTTATGAATGAACAACAAAAAACTTTTTGAGTTTTTAATGTATATATGATTAATGTCTATGACAAAATTCTTTAAATTTCCTCATAGATCTACCTACTAGCTTTTCATATTCTATTTATGTAGTACCTCCATTTATCTAATCTTTCATATTTGTAACCTTGGGATTTTCTGACTTTTCTTTTTCCCTCGTCTCTTTATTTAGTTGATAATTTCCTCTCTATTACATCTTAATCCCGTCTTTCCATTTTCATTGCCAATATTCTAGCTTAGAGCAAATCCTTGCTAATGTCTACCTCAATTGCTGTTAGTTTCCTGCCTTTATTCCATCATCTTGACTCCATCTGTTAGTTTCCTCATTCCTCTCAAATTCATACCATATAGTCTTGTTATATATGTGTGTATGTATGTGTGTATATAATGTGATAAATTGTATTATGTATATATTTTATGTTACGTATGTGTATATATGCATATACATAACTTGTATGTGTGTGTGCGCGCGCATGTGTAAAGCCAGACTAAATTTCCACATAAACGTAAAACTGCATGATTTCATAATCAAAAGGAACTTCAAAGGCCATCTTGTCCAGTCTATTCTCAGACAAGAGTCCACTTCAGAGCAAATATTTTAGAACAAGTATTAATGCAATCTTTGCTTGAAAACCTTCAATAAGGAAAGAAACCACTACTTCTTGAGGCAATCCGTTCTGCTTTTAGATATATCTTTTTGTAACAAAGTAGTTTCTTCAAACCTAAATGTTCATTTTTGTTACTTCTCTTTTTTTTGCTACTCATTTTTCCTTTGGGGGGCTAAGTATAATTAGTCTAATTATTTCCCCACGTGGTGGCGTTTCAGATTCATATAAACTAATCGTATCCCTTCTAGGTGGTTTTGTCCTTTCACCAGTCTGTGGCAGGAATTTGAGTCTAACTTTTACTTCTTTTGATATGCTTACAACATTCATCCTAAAACATGTCTAGAATTGAATATAGTGTTTCAGAAATAGATCAAGACTAAATTCAGCAAGACTTTCACTTCCATAGTCCTGGAAACTGTTTCTTTTAGGTATTCTCATTTACCAAATACCATTGACTTGTTGAAGTTATAGAACCCTAAATAAAGGAGAGAATAGAAGAAGCTTAAGGGAAACACAAGCAGAATAGCTTTGTCTAATGTTGGGTTTATTATAAAAGGAAAAGCAAGTTGAATATGATAGAGATTTGCAGTTTTATGTACTGTCCTTTTTTTATCTATTTTATATATAGATATATATATAGTTTACATTAGCTGTGCTCTAGAGATTTAAATCCCATTATCATATATCATCTTAACCATTTGCCTATTTCTCAATGCATCTATATCCACTGATGGATTTAAGTTTCAATTTTAAAACAAAACAAAACTTTAAAAAATATATTTTTCATATGAATCATTGTTTAGCATATCTCCCATCTTAAACTTGCAAAATTGGTATTTTGAATTATAGCATAAATCTACATATTTATTCCTATTACTATTATCTTCATAGATTGAGCCCAGTATTCTAGTTAGAGAGATCTTTTAAAATTGACTGTCATTCAGTTGTTAGCTCTCTTAGTGCTGGGATTTTTAAACTTGATAATGAACAAGATTTCTCTGTCCAGTTAAGATATTAACTAGTTCCATCCCATCAGAGAACTCTGGTTATTGAAAATCTTCATCCAGATTAACATCAAATTATTAATATGTTAAAAGCTCTGAAGAAAGATTTCAGAATAAAAGCAAAGAAGAAAAAGGAATATGAAGGCAAGAATATTGACCTGTACCAGAAAGTTGGGGGGGGGGGGTCAATTAGAAGACCTTCTGCGCATGAGTGAAGAAAGAGATGTGAGGATCTTCCCAAATTGGAGAGAGAAGGAAAGTAGATAGTTATTAGGTGAGGAGTGATGATTACATGTATATACATGTCCTGTGGGGGTGAAAAATTAAAGGTCAAAGGGAAAATATGAGTAGTAGAGCTTAGTATCTCTTGCTGGCAGTCTAACTGAAGCAACTGTTCTTGAGCATTTATTTAACATGTCAGAAATTTCAAACTGGATATTTACTGTACTTTTGGGATTTTTCATGGATATGTAATAACTTCAAGAAGAAACTTAGAAAACTTTACTAAAGATTGAAAAACCTTACTCTGAACTGAAGCTCATAGGACAGAAAGTACATTTGCATCACAACATTGGCAGGAAATACAGCATAGAAAATTTGATATGAGAAGTGAACAGGTAGCTAATATATTTGAGAATAGGATTTGGATTTCTGTATTATAGCTAAAAATATAAAAATTAAAATATCCTGGTCAAAGTATGGAAAGTATCCAACAAGGTATATAGTAAGAACATATTTTCTAGAAATCCTGTAAATATAATCAAGGAGTGCTTAAATTTAAAATTAAAGGGAATAGGGAGTTTAAAAAAAAAAAAAGATCTGGATATTCACAAAGTAGACAATCTGGAGAATATCTATATAGTGTAAAAAGAATACAATATTCAAAATCCAAGAAAGAATCCAATAATAATGCCTGGCTTCAGATGCCCTATACATTAATTTACTGCAAGTATTAAGTGACAAACTAGGAAAACTAGAAATTCTAAGTCAAAAATAACAAACCTCATTGGTTTCACTGAGACTTGGATGAGACATAACTGGAAATTAACTACAGAAAGATATATGTTAGTCTATTGAAAGAGCAAAACCAAAAGAGGTATTTTAGGTATTAGGAGAGAGAAAGTAGGGGCAGAATAGCATTATGTGTTCTCAATACTTATGTGGAAAGTTAGAAACAGAGAAATAATTTTAAGTTAAAATTTATGGTGGGGTGATTACAGTATGCCCCATATGAACTAAAAAGATGGTGGAAATTGTCAAGGAGTTCAGGAAATAAATCTCAAGCCTAGCAAAAGGCATTTTCATGTGGAGGATGGAGAAAGCTTCAGGCATCTAAATGTCTGCTGGAACTCTATCAAAAATAGTTCAGAAAATGAATAATTTCTTGTCTTTATTGATTAATGTTTCTAAAAGTAGAGGGATCAACAAGGAGGATTACCTTCTGGAAGATCTAATTCTCTTGAAAAATGAACTGGTAGCAAGATGGTTATTGATGGAATCTTGAAAGTGAATATTTATCTTAGAATTTGTTAATTAGACCAGTTAAAATACAGAGAACTTGCCAAACAACTTAGATTTTAAAAAGATATGTGAAATTATAGACAGAATGAGGCTGGAAGAAAAGACAGAGGATGAGCAAAAAAGCTTGAAAGAATCTCAGGGATGCTAATGCTCAAAAGGAGTTGGGAATAGCAAGGTTAAGGATTAAAAAAATGATTTGGTGAGGGTGTTTTGGGGCTTTTGTTTTAGTTTGGTTTTGTTTCTAATAAAACATTGAGTTAAAAGTTACTTAATATAGATAGGTGATAAGTAATAGAAGATGAACCTTCTCAACTCTTTATTTGCTTCTGCCTTCTCTATAAAAAAAGAATGATCTCTGGACTGGAAAGAATAAAACCACCAAAGCTAATAGTATGCTGTAACCCAAAATAAGTAAAGAAATTATATAGCAAAGCACTTATTTGTCCTTGGGTCTAAATCGCCTGTCCCAGATGAACAACAACTTAAGGTCCTGGGAATTATGTGTATTTGATATATCAGCAAATAATCTATAAAGGATCATATAGAATTGGATCAGTAGTGGAGAAGAGCAGTGTTGGCTCAACTTTGCCCTCCAAAGTTGAATGGAGATGGGTGATTGGGAAGTTATTTCTTAAATCTTACTGGTTATTTTTGTTGTTGGTTGGTTTGGGGGAGGGGTTACTTTGGTGTTGTTTTGTTTTGTTTTTTATTTTTTACATTGTTTAGTTTTAATGCAGACAAGATTAAAAAGGAAGCAATAAATTGGGAAAACAGTTTCACATTTAAAGGTTCAGATAAGGGCCTCATTGCTTAAATATATAGAGAATTGACTCAAATTTATAAGAATTCAAACCATTCACCAATTGATAAATGGTTAAAGGATATGAACAGAAAATTTTCAGATGAAGAAATTGAAACTAGATGGCACAGTGGACAGAACACCAGCTCTGAAGTCAGGAGGACCTGAGTTCAAATCTGGTTTCAGACACTTAATACTTCCTAACTGTGTGACCCTGGGCAAGTCACTTAACACCTCAGCCCCCCCCCAAAAAAAAAAAATTGAAACTATTTCTAGTCATATGAAAAGGTGCTCTAAATCACTATTGATCAGAGAAATGCAAATTAAGACGACTCTGAGATATCACTATACACCTCTCATATTGGCTAAGATGATAGGAAAAGATAATGATGAATGTTGGAGGGGATGTGGGAAACCTGGGATATTGATATATTGTTGGTGGAACTGTGAACAGATCCAACCATTCTGGAGAGCAATTTGGAACTATGTTCAAAAAGTTATGAAATTGTACATAACCGTTGACCTAGCAGTGTTATTACTGGGCTTATATCTCAAAAAGATCTTAAAGGAGGGAAAGGGACCCATATGTGCAAAAATATTTGTGGCAGACATTTTTGTAGTGGCTAGGAATTGGAAACTGAATGGATTTCCATCAGTTGGAGAATGGCTGAATAAATTATGATATATGAATGTTATGGAATATTATTGTTCTGTAAGAAATGACCAGCAGGAGGAATACAGAGAGGCTTGGAGAGACTTACATGAACTGCTGCTGAGTGAAATGAGCAGAACCAGAAGATCATTATACACTGCAACAAGAAGATTATGTGATGATCAATTCTGATGGACATGGTTCTCTTCAACAATGAGATGATTCAAATTAATTCCAATTATTCAGTGATGAAGAGAGACATCTATACCCAGAGAGGAGTCTGGGAACTGAATGTGGTTCACAACATAGCATTTTCACTCTTCTTGTTATTGTTTGCTTGCATTTTATTGTGCTTCTCTTTTTTCTTGTGCAGTACGATAATTGTATGAATATGTATGCATATATTAGATTTAACATATATTTCCACCATATTTAACATATAATGGACTATTTGATATCTAAGGGAGGGCATGGAGGAAAAGAGGGAAAATTGGAACACAGGCTTTTTGCAAAGGCTAATGTTGAAGAATTGTCCACGCATCTTGAAAAATAAAAAGTTTTAATAAAACAATTCCTCCTCTAATTTTCTTCACCAAGAGCCATTCCTTATAACTAACTCTCAGGTATTGTAGAGAGAACAAAAAGGATAAATATTGAAGGAAAGCCATCAGACTTAACAACTAAGACAGCATTGGTAACTCAAAGTTGAATATTAGTCTTTCACTTGTGTTTTAAAAAATCAACTTCACTTACATTCAGAAAGATGATAGAAATATGACTGGACATTTTATTTGGGGCAGTAGGGCATTATGAGAGTTTTAGTAGACAAGTTCTTTGAGTCAACAGTGTGATATACAAGCCAAGAAAACTTAGTGCTGCTTTAAGGAATGTGGGGTACAGAAATAAGGTGATATTGGTCTTTTTTTATAGTTTGGTCTAGTCAGACCACACAATCTGAGATATATTCACTTCATGGTATCCCATTTTAGAAAAGATGATGATGCATTAGAATCTCCAGGGCAAAAGCACTGAGAAAGTGAAAAGTTTCAAGTTCATTATCTAATGAAGCTTTTTTGAAGGGACTGTCATGTTTAACTTGGAGAGAATTATTAGAGAGGTAAGGGGAGATATAAGAAGTACCTTTTTAGATATCCTTAAGCTGCAATTTGGAAGAGGAAAAAGACTTTGACTTTGAAGAGTGGAAGTTGGTAGGAACAATCTATGTTCAGAAATTGGCAAAAGTAGAGTTTAGATTTTTGTAAGGAATTCTTGAATTTTTAAAGGATTTTGTAAGAAAATGAGCTATCTCCATAAACCTCACTGGACACCTTCAAGCAAGGTCTAGTTGCAAACAAAATTGTTTTAAGTTTCAACTTGATGATCTCTGATAACCTTTCTGGTTCTGTCATTCTTTGTCTGTTCTTTGGGTTCTAACTCCACTTAACTATTGTCTTGTCTAAGGTAGTGGTCTTATATCTGGTCACCCAGTTAGAAAATAGAACATCAGTTGTATCCCACTTGCCCTACAAGATAATGGCAATCATGGGCTTCTTGAATATAACCATATCACTTTTTATCTCTTCACATACATTTTTTTCTTCCTTTCTACTGCTCACTCCTGGGGCTTTACCCAAGCCATTAGGGCCATTATAACCTGGCCAGCCAGGTCCATATAGGTACAGGTCAGCAGCTATGCAAGCAAAATTTGTCCCTGTTCTGAAGCTCACATCTTTTATATGGCAAGTTCTAAAACTCTTTGCTCCAGTGTAGTCTGATTTATTGCTGGTAACATCTCTCTATTTACCACTCCCTTCCCCCGAACTTTCTCCTTATTTGCCTTGGAGAAGAATGAGTTTTCTAAGTGCTGAGCAAGCCAGGATCAATTGTTATAATTTTCATTCCAGATCTCAAGCTACCCAATTACTGTCACGTTTACCATCATCCTCTTTTTTTTTTTTTTTTTTTTTTTTTTTTTTTTTTTTTAATTAAGGCAATCGGGCAAAATAATTTGCCCAGGATTAGACAGCTAATAAGTGTCTCAGGTCAGATTTGAACTTAAATCCTTCTGATTCCAGAGTCAGTGCTCCATCTACTGTACCACCTAGCTGTCCCACTACAATCCTCCTTGTTGTTCAGTTACGTTGAGTTCGTGACCTGTAGACCACTGCTTACCAGCATTGTCCATGGAATTTCTTGGCAAAGATACTGGAATGATTTGCCATTTCCTTGTTCGTTGAATTATGGCCAAGATTAAGTGACTTGCTCAGAGTCATATAGCTAATAAATGTCTGAGTCCAGATTTGAACTCAGATCTTCCCGACTACAGAATCAGTTTTCTATTCTCAGAACCATCTAACTGCCCAAAAGAGGCTCAGATTCATAACTTTGGTTATTTTAAATTCATTAGCCAAATCTTGTGATTTCTATCTCCACAATATTTTTCATGTGTACTTCCTCTCTAGTCACATAATCACTACCCTTGTTCAAACCTTCACACTTCATGCCTGATCTATTGCTATAGCTACTAACCAGTCACTCTTCCTTAAAAATTTTATCAGTTTCTCTGAATTCATCCTTCACATAGCTGCCAAAGTGATGTTTCCTAAACACCACTTTATGTTGACCATATTATCACCCTACTTCATTAAGCTTCAGTAGTCTCTTAGTGACTTTTAAGTTAAAATGTTATTTGATTTTTTTTTCATGTTTTTTATTTCTATTTTTTGTAAGTTGTATGATGTATGTAATTTAAAATGATTGGGTGCAAGATTAAAAACATGGATTAGTAGGTCCATGTCTTAGCTCCATCTTTTCTACAAAAATAGGATGAGAACTATTAAGTACACTTTAATCTATACTTTAAGTATATACTTCTGCTCTGTTTTCTTTAATAACATCTATTCATGAGATTTTTTGAGGGGTAGGGAAAGGAGATTAACTGTTTCAACTCTCTGTCCTGGTGTTCAAAGCCTTTAGCTTTTCTATTTAGCTTTCTCTCTCTACTTTTCAAGTCAATTAAATGGAACTACTACCTGCTTTCTGAATAGTACTGCTTCCCTCTGTTTTTGATGAAATTGTATACTAAATCACTTTACTTTACTCTAAACCCCTATCAAATTCCATCTTTTCCCATTTGGAAATAATCTGGTACTTCTCTTGACATTTGTGGAACAACACTTAAAGATGCTTATGTCATGTTGTATGTCGTAATCTATATTTGCCTTTTTATTCACCTGTAAGGCTCTATGACAGCAGTGTCTGTGTGTTTTTTTAAAATAAGTTTTGTGTCTTCCCAGAACCAAACATAACTCCCTGTAAGGATTTTTAAAATGTTTGTTGAAGGAATAAATTGATACATGTATTATCTCTTGATACTGATGCTGCTTTTATGAATTCCTTTTCTTTTTGTGAAGTATAATGACTATTTATGACATTAAAAGTGTCCCTGCTTATGAGCAAACTGTAACATGCATTACTTAATAATTTAATTATTCATATAGTTTGGAAAGTTGTGGGGGGTTTTTTTTTGTTTGTTTTTAACTGAGATTCTGGTAGGAGCTGCCATGATGCATCTTTGTAGCATTTTCCTTACAGCTACTCTGATATAAATATTATCCCCAGCTTATAGACAAGGAAATTGTGTTGAGAGATTAAGTTGACTTTGACAATTGATTGTATTTTCATGTATTCGCTTCCCCTATTAGAATGCTTGAAGGCAGAGACTGATCCTAGTGTACCTTGTCTGTAGTAAGGTATTAATAAATACTTGATTTGCCTCCCCATCTCTAAATCTTTTATGGTATGAAGAAATTGAGTTCTGAGATATGACAAGGCCCACATGGAAATAACTCAGTGAGATTCTGAGGGATTGGCTTGCTGGGATAGTGGAAAGGTCTTGTATTTGAGGCTTACGTATGATAAGTGGGACACTGTGGCAGACTCATTTCACCTCTGGTCTTGAAACCTGGAAAGAATCTTGGAACAGAGGCTTTCAGAACTAGAATATAATTTGGTGTTTATATAGTCCAGTCCCACATTTTTAAAGCAGAGAGGAGAGATGTGCCCAAGGTTACACAGTTCACTTCAATGACTATTAAAACCCCTTTGCAGTGTATTGTGGTAGACCCCAGGGTACACAGACAAAAATGACAGTCCTTCCAGGTTTGTCTATGGTTTCAGTAGCATAAGATTCAGCCCAAGTCCTCTGACAATTATTTCTTTTAGTGGCTTCGGTGAAAGAGTTGTAATTATAAATAATTCCCATACCTATACTGGTTTGACTTACAATAGTTCAGTGTCTTCTCTAATAAATAAAGGAGTTAGAATATAGTGGAAATGGGAGGGGATACTCGCATTTTATATAGAAGGTAATAAAAAAAGACAACATAGACAAAAATTGTCAGTATATGTGATATGAACATAGGTTTTCTGATAACCATCCTAAAGTTTTGAAGGCTCTGGTGTGATAGATTAGAAGATACTTTGGCAAATTTCTTTCGCTCTCAAGACATATTTCATCATATCCAAAATGATGATGAGCCATTCTGATTCTAAATCCTATAATCTGTAAATAGTATGGAATTGTGATCATTGTGGATTTTTAAAGCTCTGAGTTTCTATGGTTAATCATTCTAGGTTAAAACTTTTCCATGTAGAAGTGATACTAAGTGAAATAAGCAGAACCAGGAGATCATTGTACATGGCAACAAGAAGATTATATGTTGATCAATTCTGATGGACGTAGCTCTCTTCAACAGTGAGATGATTCAGACAGGTTCCAATGATCTTGTGATAAAAAGAACCAATTACACCCAGAGAGAGTATTGTGAGAACTAAATATGGTTCACAACATAGCATTCTCACTCTTTTTGTTGTTGTTTGCTTGCATTTTATTTTCTTTATTTGTTTTTTCGGTCTGATTTGATTTTTCTTGTGCAACAACATAATTGTATAAATATGTATGCATGTATTGGATTTGACATGTATTTCTACCGTGTTTAACATATATTGGACTACTTATCCAGGGAAGGAGGGGGGGAGGAAATTGGAGCACAAGGTTGTAAGGGTTGATGTTAAAGAATTATTTTGAAAAATAAAAAGTTTTAATTTTTTTTTTTAATCCATGTAAAGTAGGGTGCTAACACTTAATTTATCTCTAATGCCCCTTTTAACTCTAAATACCTGAAAGCAACTTACCATTATTTTTAAAAGGGCAATGCTCAGGAAGTTGGCCATGAGCATGGATTTCATTTTCAACCCTGCTCATCTGTGTCTCATATGATTTTGGGGAGGAAAGGAAGGAAACGGCCTTAAGGCATAAGTAGCTTGGCACTTATAAATTGATATATATATCAATTATAAATTGATAAGGAGAGGCACTTTACCTGCCATATCTTTAATAAGGGAACTTTTGGGAAGCTAATAGAAAGGTAATTGCATTGAAAAAATGACCACCTGAAATCAGCCTCCCTGAGAGCACTTATATTTCTGTGCTCTTGAAACTGAACCCTCCCATCTCTGTAGAACAGAATGTATGTAGAATTGCTAAATTTGAAGATTGGTTGTACAATTAAAATTTCTGGGTTTGGTTCAATAGAGAGAATAAAGGAGGAGTTTAACCAAATTATATGCTCAGATTGTTTCCTAGTATGGTGCAGTATTTTAGGAAGGACTTTAGCAAATCAGAATGTCCAGAAGAATGTAATTATGGTCAGTTGAAAAGACTAAAAATGTTTTTTAAAGTATTTTATTTTTCTAAATACATGCAAAGATAGTTTTCAACATTCACCTTTGCAAAGCCTTGTGTTATAAAATTTTCTCCTCCTGCAGTCTCACCCCTCTCCAAGACCAATACACAAATATGCCATTCTTCTAAACATATTTCCATATTTGTTGTGCAAAAAAAAAAAAATTGATCAATAGGGGAAAAAACATGAGATGGAAAAAAAGAACAAAAAAAAGCTGAAAATACTATGCTTTGATCCACTTTGAATCTCCATACATAGCTATTTCTCTGGATGTGGATGGCACTTTCCATCACAAGTCCATTGGAATTAAAAGAAAATAAAACAACAACAACAACAAAAACCAAGTCTAATGGAATTGCCTTGGAATCAACTCATTGTTGAGAAGGGCTAAAGAAACTAAAAATGTTTAACCTGGAAATGAGAACTTTGAGGTTTAACATCATCAGTATTTTTAGATATCTTAAAGGCTACCCTGGGCAAATTTAAGGGAAGCAGATTTGGATTTGGTGGCTATTTTTCTAATTCTTAGTGTCCTAAAAGTGGCATGGGAATAAAATATGAAGAAGATCTAACTCAAATAGAGTTTAGACTAGTAGCCCTCTGCGGTCCATTTTCTCTCTGATACTGGGATAAGACATTTGTACTTTCAGCAATTTAGTTATTTTAGACCTTAAATTACAGGAGAGAGTATGATCTTTTTATTAAAGTTTTAGAATCTGTATCAATCTATGACTTCTATAATATGTGGTAGCTTGTTTCTGCTTGTGTCAATATTAGGTGTATAAATTGCATTATTCTGTGGTTTCATTTGCTGCTGTCCAAGTATTTTACCTTTAACAGATGAACTGTATGTGTTGTTAGACCTTCCCCTTTGACATAGCCTGAAGAAAGTGATGCCCTTAGTCTTCTGAGATCTAAATAATGCTTGATAGTTTAATAACTAAAGGAATGTCCTATGAATGGTGCCTTTAAAAAGGTATGATTGTTACTTGCCAAGTCTAATGAGACCTAAGTGGCTTTATGCCATTTTTTTCCTTTTTTGTGATTGCCTTTCTGCTAACAAGTTGTCAGCCACTTTTGTGTTTGGGCTTTGCTGTTTTGCTACTCTTACTTCACTATTTACTTTTTTCTTCTCTCCTATCTCCTTTCCCCATTGCTTTTTTCATGCTTCTCAATTTTTTATATGCCAAGTGGCTTGAATTTTTTTTTTTTAGTCATTATCAGCCAGTCTTTGACCAGAAGTACACATAGTATAATATTTTGAATTTTCAGCTTTCCTGAGTTGTTTTTATTGGTGATGGGATTCCTTTTTTTTTTTTTTTTTAATGCTTCTTTGAAGCCAGAGGTGCTTTTTTTTTTCATCTTCTCTATTTGACACTATTATCAAATACTAATGTGTTTGAGTTGGCCAGAAATATAATATACATATTGAAAAAAATTTCCAAGTTGATAATTGATCATTTACATAGCACGGAAAGTTTGCAGAACATTTTTAAATACATATTGAAAAAAATTTCCAAGTTGATAATTGATCATTTACATAGCACGGAAAGTTTGCAGAACATTTTTATATACATTTCTCATTTGATCCACATATAGTCATGTGAAGGAAGAACTATAACTATTATTCCCATTTTTCTGATGAGGAAACTAAGACACAAAAAGGCTTAAGTGATTTTTTTTTCCTATGTTCCTATTTTAAATCTCAGGGGTGGGATTTTAACCCCTCTAGCCTCCCAACATAAGACTTTTTATCATCTGTCTTAGGCATACCATTACTCTTTCCTTTCCCTCCTAAACCTAACTGTTCAGAGTATGCTTGTCCTCTCTACTTTGGAGGCTAAGGTTGTACTTAGGGATTCTGAAATACAATGAGAAAAGCTGACAGTATATCCAAACTAAGTTGTGTACCAATATGGTGAAATATCTTACGATATTTCTGATATTTGATCCTTCTGATCAAAGTGTTAAGTAATGGAAAAATACAGGATTTGGAATTATTTCTGGGTTTTATTTCTAGCTCTGATAGTTATTAGTTGTATGACCCTAAATTTACCTCTAATTTAATTCTCTCATTTGAAATAGTTCATGATTTACAGATATAAATGTGAACTGCTATTAATCCTCTTCTCTCTTCCAATTTCTATTCAATAAGTAATCTATAATAAATCTGTTCCATTTGTAAGCCAAGAAATGTAAATGTGGTGGTTGGTAAACAAATTGTAATGGGAATGCCATAAAGTTTAAAAATGAGATTAGATTTCATGAAGAATTTGTGTGTCATCAGTCTCATAAAATCAAGCCTCAAAGGTTCTTTTTAGAACATAGTGGAAAGAATTTTGGACTTAGAAGTCTTAGAATCCTATCTCAGACAAACTCTGAGATCTAAAGTATGTCACTTAGCCTGGGAACCTATTTTCTCATCCAAAATAGGAATAATAATATGTCATGAAAGTGCTTGTAAATCTTTAAACATTATGTAAATGTGAAGTTGGCTATTTAACAATAATAATAATAATGTTCTATCTATAATAATATTTCATTGTATCATAGATTTAGACCTTGGAGCTCCAACTCCTTCATTTTATAAATGAGAAAATTGAGACTTGGTTAAAACCATTTTTTCTCATTACTAGCATTTTAATGTTGCTTGTCCTCATTTAATTTTAAGAATTGTACTTTATATTTCAAATATGTGTTATTTCAGCTTTATTGAGTATGTTGTAATGGATTTTAAAATTAGTCTTTTAACTTCAAATAATGGTTTGGGGGGTTGGTCATTTAATATCTCTGAGCTTTAGTTTCATCTTAAATGAGGACATTAATTTTTATAATGGTATCTAAGGACTTTTCCTCTAAATCCTTTGGTTTTTATGATTATTGTCAATTATCCTATAACTTTCCTTACTACTTAATTATGAGGGAATGTCATTGTTTTCACTAATTCCATAACACAAACTAATAAAAATTCCTATTATAAAATAAGACTAGTCAGGTTGAAAATAAAAAGTTTCAAAATAAATTTTAAGAGATGTGGAGGGCAGACAGGAAGAAAGATTCAGGAATTAGAAGAAAAGTTCAGAAAAAGGAAGGACTTAAAAGAAAAAGTTAACATTTGAGATATAACCAAATAGAGAACTCAAAAACACCATTTAAAAGTTACATGTGGTTTCTGCCTTTTTTTTTTTTCTCAGCCTATTTCTTATCAATTCTAGCCACATAAATATTTGCTGATTTAATAAAATTCACTTTTTCTGAGTTGGCATGTGACGGGAAAAGAAGTGGGTGTAAAGATAGGGAGAATAAGGATACTGTTTCCAAATGGAGAATTTTCTTTTGGAATTTTAGTGGATTCCGCTTAGTATAGAGAATAATGATTAGAATTTGAAAAATTCTCTTTGGAAGTTGTCTTCAAAGAAATACTTTTTTTATGTGAATATAAAAATAGCTGTATCATAACAGTGGGTAGAGAGCTAGCCTAGAAGCTAGGAAAATATGTATTCAAATCTGTCCTCTGCCACATAAAGTTTTTGTGGTCCTGGATAAGTCAAATAACCTTCTCTAAGCAGTTCTCTCAGACTTTAAGTTGGCAGAGAAGGTGCTATCCTGTATTGGTAAAGGGAGTTGTCATTTGGAAGTTCCTTAAGCTAATGAAACTACAAGTCCAGTCCCTATTCTCTTATGAAAATGTTTGAGATTTTTTTTGAAAACAGTTTATGATTTAAAAAAAAAAAGCATAGATCCAATTATATATTGCATTTTGTATGGTTGTAATACCTAACTTGGCCCTGACTTACTGAAAGGTTTAAAGTCTACTATTTGCCATTATGTTACAAGTCAATATTTCTAGGCATAAATGGGAAATTTGATTTGGATTTTGGTGTCCTTTAGAATCCTAAGTGTTAATGGAATTTTATTCTTTCTTAGGTCATGTTTACTGGTGACAATATTCCTGTACATCCTCATGTTTATAGCAATGGTCATATCTGTTTATCCATTCTAACAGAAGATTGGTCCCCAGCGCTCTCAGTGCAATCAGTTTGTCTTAGCATTATTAGCATGCTTTCCAGCTGCAAAGAAAAGGTAGGACTTTTCAGTATTATTCAAGATAATACCTCTGCTTTCAGATTAGGTAAATAAAATATTTTAATATATAATTAGTTTTTTAAAGAAGGAAATATATTTTTGATTATAAACTATAGGGAATGTTATTTTTCTATAGAGAAATAAATTGAAATTTCTTTATTTTTTACTTTGCCAAACTTTTTGCTCCAAGTCAGAAGTTAAATGGATTAGAATGTTTTGTTTTAAAAGCCTTTTTACTGGTGCTCTAGAATCATGATATTGAATTAATTTCCTTAAAATTTTCATAGAAGAGCAAAGTGTACAGAAAGTTTCCAAAAAGTCATGCCATATAGCTCCTCTCTCTCACCACATTTTCCTTCTTTCTACTACCCCAAATCCCTAGCTTCAATTCAGTTTTCCCAACTTCTTTCCACAATTCTTTATGGCTACAGAGGGAGAAAAACTCCTTTTATCCTGAACTTTTTTTCCCCCCCCTCAGGGAGAAAGGGGAAGGGTGGTTAAAGGAAAGGTTAGAAAGATATGGAGAAGTTAGAGCCCCTTTGGCCAGCAGCAACTACACATTATTTGAAACCTCCTTTTCTCTTCTCAGTCTCCCATTTGACTCATTAAGAGAAAATAACAAAAAAAAAATGCTAAAAGAAGAATCAGTGGGCTAATTAAGAAATTACATCTTGAAGACTTTCATAGTCAGAATGTCTCCCATCTCAATTTTTTGTGTTTCTAACTTATTTCTGCTTGAAGATAAGGGAACAATAGAATGTTCATAGATTTTTTTTTTCCATGTGTCCCACACAAATGGGGAGACTTACTTTACTTACAAACACACACACACACACACACACACACACTCACACACTTTTGTTTATATGAAAAAACAAGTTTTAGTCTTGTTAAAAAATTACGAATAGGTTTTTGTAGATTCTTTAAATTGTTCCACACTGCCTTTGTCTTTAAGATTTCTTTCTCCTTAAATTTTCAGATCACTCACTATGGTCTTTAAGACTAATAGCTTTCTCTTGCCTCTTCTAGAACTTTGCTCACATTTCTTATAATTTATTTTTTCCTTTACCAGTTAATAGAAATTGTTTTTTGAAAGATTAACAATGATCTTTTTTTTTTCTTCCAGTTTTCAACTTTAATTTCTCTTCAGCATATTACTATTGGCTACAACTTCTTTTTTGGGCTACAGAGATATGTCTTCCGTGTATAGCCATTCTTTAAGGGTGGCTATTTCCCATAATTCTGGCATTGGTCTTCTTTTCTTTCTTCTTTGAAGTCATTCATTCTCATGGATTCATCTTTCACTTGTATATTAATGACTTTAGAACTCTTCTCTCTAGTATGAAGTCTCTTAGGAGCACAGGTCCTCATCTTCTATGTCTCTAAGGCTTATCTATTTGGAGATTTCAGTAACTCAGCAGGTCCAAAACCAATTTAATGTTTCTTTGTTTTCCTCTTCATTATTTTTGTGAGTTCCATCACCATGCACTTAGTTCCTTACATTTAAAACCTTGCTTTGTTTGGGCTCTTTCTTCTTTCTTACCTCTTAAATATAATCAGTTTTGGTTAGAGTCCTGCATTTCTTGCTCATTCTGTTTATAGCTACCACTTTGATAAAGGCCATTGTGCTTAAGTATCCTTACTCTAGCAATACTACTATATGGTACAGTGCATCATGATATAGTCAATAGATCACTGACCTGTGAGTCAGAGACTTTGATTTAAATCTCACCTCTTATGCTTGCTATCTATGTAATCTGAGATATGAGATTTTTACCTCATTGGACCTCATTTTTCTCAGCTGCAAAATGGAGGTAAGGTGAGGGTTAGACTAGATAACTTCTGAGATCCCTTTCATTTCTAGATAAATATGCTCCTTATAATTTCTCTCTTCCATGTGAACTTATCATACATTCAAATCAGATGGGAATACTCTCTATTCTCTGGCCATATTCTGTAATCTCTTGCCTTGGTCCTTTTGTTCAGTGTTCTTTTTTCCAAAATATCTTCCATTCTTCTATTTACATATTGAATTGCCAACTCACATTTTAAATTCTAGCACAAAAGCCATTTCTTCCACAAAAACTTTCCTGATTTCCTCTTCTCTCTTATTCCCAGTTCTCTGCACCTTGGATGGTATCTTAACTTCATTGTCATTAACGTCAAGAAAAAATTATTTGTTTATTTATTTGTTTGTTTATTTTATAATTATAATATTTTTTGACATTACATATACTTAGGTAATTTTTTACAACATTATCCCGTGTACTCCCTTCTGTTCCGAATTTTTCCCCTCTTTCCCTCCCCCTCCCCTAGATGGCAGGCATTCCCATACATATTAAATATGTTATAGTATGTCCTAGGTACAATATATATGTGCAAAACCTAATTTTGTTCTTTTTGTTGTTGTTGCAAAAGAGAACCTGGGGAGAAAAACAAAAAATGTTAACAGTTTACACTCATTTCCCAGTGTTCCTTGTCTGGGTGTAGCTGATTCTGTCCATCATTGATCAATTGGAATTGGATTAGCTCTTCTCTGTTGAAGATATCCACGTCAAGAAATATTTAAAAGCTTATTTAGTATGTAAAATGAGAAGAGGCTACTAGATTTGGCAATTAAAAGATCTCTGGTAAAATTTAAAGACTGTTGGGAATGTGATTACAGAGATTTTAGAAGAGAATGATAGGAAAGGAAATGGAGATACTTATTGTAGATGGCTTTCTTTAAGGAGTTTAGCATAAGAAAGATAAGCTGTATAATTTATATGTAGCTAGTGGGAATGATCTCTGCTCAAATGAAGGTTGTTGTTTGTTTTAAAGAAAAATAAGGATAAGACAATATGTTTGTAGAAAGTATAAAAATAGCTAATACATAGGAAGAAATTAAAGATTGAGTGATAAATTCTCTGATGGAGATATGGGATCATAGGTACATGTATCATAGGTACATATTAGGGATATGTAAAAGTCTTGCTTTGCTGCAATGAAGGTCCCATTGAAATTGTGACATAAATTTGTAGTGTTTCAGGTAGCCTGGTTTCATGATTTCTCCAGCATTATTCAGGAGCATCAGTATATGATTGAAGACAGCCAATTGTAGGAATAATCTGAGGTTGGGATTTGACAAGGCATAGTGGGTGATAGGTTAAAGGGTACAGTGGATACTAGTTGAGATTATGTTTGTACCTCTCCATCATACTCATAGGTTTTGTAATTAATTTATTTGTATAATGTACTATGTGATCTCCTAGACAAGTTCATTTAGAGCTTATATCTTATCTTGCACTTCAGCACCTCAAAACAATACTTTACACATAGCACCCCAAGAGAATCACAGGATTTAAGTGTAGGGGCTTAAAGACTATGTAGAATACCAATATAGAATACCTGGCAGCGTTCAATGGAAAAACCTCTAATGAGAAGAGGACTATTATCTTTTGAGGCATGACCTTCCATTTTTGAATAGTACTAATTAACAGGAAGTTTTTCTCTTACATCAAACTGCTTTTGCAACTTCCATGTATTGCCCCTAGTTCTGTCCTCAGGAACGAAATAAAATAAATCTAATTCCTCTTGCATGTGATACTTCTAATATTTGAAAAAAGTTACCATGTCTTTTCCCACCAAACTCTTTTGCCCCTACAGCAAAAAAATAAAAAATAAATTCTTTCCCAGGCTAAACATCCCCATTTCCTTCAGCTGGCCCTGATATAGCAAGAACTTGAGGTTCTTTATCCGCCTGGTAATCCTCTTTATTAATTTTATTCTGAACCTGTGCTGCCCAAAATTGAGCACTGTACTTCAAATTCTATCACAAAATTGACTAGTTCAGATCAGTACTATCATCTTCATATCTGACAATTGTGTCCCTCTTGATGCAGACTTATCACATTGTCTGCTCTGTTGCAGCTTTTGAGTTTGCTACTCCCTAAAATCATCTAATCTTTTTCTGACAAATTTTGGTCTGAATTTACCTCCTTCATCTTATACTTGCCAAGTTGAAAGTTTGTTGTTTGTTTGTTTTTTCAAAACCCAGGCAAATAATTTTTAGTAGTTCCTTTTGGATATATTCCATTTCTGGTCAGGATCTTGTCATTTTTGTTTTGGATCAGAGCTTGGATATCCAATCTCTTGATACCATTTTTATAGTATTATTCTGTACTTTGATATCCATCTTTAGTTACCTGCCCTTTTTTCCAATTTTTTTATGTCATTTGAAAAATCTAATTGGTAAGTTTCTATGCTTCCATATCTATTTTTTTTTTTAGACCTTTTATCATTTCATTACTTTTTGTATCTTCAGAATCATAGTCTTAAGAAATTCCCAATCTTTTTGAATTGGATTCCCATTCCTCTTAGACTGAATTTTCATTTATGAGATCCAACATATTCTTTCTCCAAATTCTTTGAAATCTACCTCTTTGGCATAAGTTAAACTGCAGCTTTGTTACAAATACTAAGATTAGTCCTCCTTTCCCTCCACGATTTCTATCATCTCTGCCCTACCATTCATTTTCTTCTTTTGGTAACAATAAAATCCAGAATAGATTTTATTTTTTATTTGTTTATTTATTTTTAGTTTTTCTACCTTTCAAAGGATGCAATTATAATTAAGGCAAGTCTCAAAATTATCTGCTTTGCTTTTGGCATATATTTAAATAATTGAAGTCCCCCATCATGTCTCTTTGCAAAGCTTATGATCTGTGATCTATTTGTTGAACTCCCCAATTGTAATTCTTGACTAAATACCTTCATTTTCTACCTCTTAATCCAAATCTTAACCCTCTACAATGTTTCCCTCTGCAGTTCCTGGATTTCTTAATGTGGGTATATCTTCTAAAGAATACTCCACATTTCCCTTTACTCTTTTTTTTTTTTTTTTTTTTTTTTTTAAAGAAGTATATCCTCCCAGAGCTAAATTCCAGGTATAAATCTTCATTACTTATTAAACCACACTTGTACATTTCTATATAGACATTTGAAATCATGATTTATTAATAACTCTCCCCTTAGATTTTTATTTGCTGGAGCTTTGGGATATGTAAAAAGCTATTTACAGCTCTTTTCTATGTGAAGCTATTTACAGCTCTTTTCTATGTGATCTAGCCTTCTTGTTATACATGTGCAATTATTTGCCCCCCTGTTATGTTTCCAATGAAAAGTATTTTGATTTTATATCCAAAATTCTAGACAAATACATTATTTCTAGACTTTGTTAGATGCACTTGGTCATTCTTTTGCTTTAGGCTGTTCTTAACCAGCTTCTCCCTTCTCAAATCTCCCTTTCTTCTTCTGCTTTTCTTGGTTCTAGTGAGCAGCAGTGAAGAAAATATTATTTATATCCTCCTATGATCTTCAAGGTTTTCTTTTGTTTTGTCAAAGACTTTGTAATCTTTGGCATTTGTTTTTTTAGCTTCTGTCATCTCAATTGTGCTCAGGTGAAGCATCAGATACAACAGAAACTTCAGTGATATATTGGCTGTGTATTCCAGCAAAACTGTCATTACTTAGAGGTGATTGTGGCCTATAGTCAAAAAAACCTAAGTTCAAATGTGGCTTCAGACACTTATTGACACTAATCTTGGACACTTCAGTTTCCTCAATTGTAAAATAAGGATGATGCTAGCATATGATAGCATCTCTCTTGCAGAGTTATTATGAATATTATATAAGATATTTATAAAGTGCTTAATACAGACCTGGTACATATTAAGTACATAATAAACCAATCCTCTCTTTTCTTTTCTCACCTTTATATTATAATTTCTCACCTGAGAGCACTAGTAGATTGGCATCATAGTTATCTTAAGCACTTGCTTCTTCTAGAAGAATCTTCTCAATCATTCAATCTTTAAAATAGCCTTTAATTTGTTGATTAGTTCCAAGTGTTCACTGGTGGATCTTCTGATTCTCCTCTGCTTTTTCATATTGTTTTCAATCTCCTTTTTTTTTTTTTTTTTTTAAGGGAGTACCCCATTCTTTCTAATAGATAGAGAGTAGAGGATTCCTTGAATTCTTTTATTTTATTACTTCCCAAATTCCTTTTTACTTAAAGAGTTTTGCTTTTGAAGTTAACATATCCTTGGATGTAATACATATATTTCTACTATATTTAGTATATTTTGGACTATTTGCCATCCAGAAGAGGGCATGGGGGAAAGGAGGAAAAATTGGACCACAAGGTTTTGCAAGGGCTAATGTAAAAGAATTGTCCATGCATATGTTTTGAAAATTAAAAAGCTTTAATAAAAAAAAAGAAGAAAAAGAAATGAATATATTTTATGTGAGATAGCTGTCTGGCCAGTAGGAAATAATCAGCATATGCTGACGTGGTAGTTAATTACAAATACTTACCATCTAGTGTAAGGTTTTGAATAATAGAGGAAAGAGCAAGGAACAAAAACATCCTAATGAAAAAAACAAATGCTTTTGAGTCATCATTAAAATAAGGGATTAGACTAGCTATTTTCTAGGATTCCTTGCAGTTCTAATTTTCATGACATGGGAAATAGTGGTATATAAAGTTAAAAGAAATAATTGTGGGACCATTTGAATGAAGGTCTTTTGGGTTAAAGTCATTATTAGCTTGATAACTCAATGAACAATAGGGAGTCATAGTAAGCATTTAATAAGCTGATGTTGAAAAGCAAATTGTGGTAACATTTTATCTTCAAGAGGGAGCAGCCTGAGTATGGAAAGTGAAAAAAGAACAGGAAATCAAGTGAAATTTTAAGGGAAGACTAATATTTTGGTGACTATTTGGAATTATCTTTGAATTTTGCTTTCTTCTACCACTTTTACGGCTTTAAAATTTGGGGGGGTCAAGTTCATAAACCTGCCTGCTTTGTGCAAGTTACAATGCTAAATGTTGGGAGTGATGAAAAAATAAATAGTATAGTCCATTCCCTATAGTATAAGAAGGGAGATGGTTATGTGTACAAGAACATAGTAAGTACTGTACAAATAGCAATGAATTTGGAGTCAGAGCTAAACAACACCATATAAGCATGGGCAAGTTATTTTAACTTCTTTTATCCTTAAATTTCCACACATGTAAAATGAAATGATTGTACTATATGGACAAAGGACCCTTCCAGCTCTACATCTCTGATCCTATGATTCTCCAAAATATTTAATAATCACAAGTATTGGAGGAGGGGGAAAAGAGTACATGCTACTGGTTATGAAGAATCAAAGAAGGTTTCATAACAAATGAACTGGGCTTGACACATGAACTGGGCTTTCAGGATTTCAAAAGGCAGAAATGGGAGGAGGGAAAAGAGCATTCTGGGTACATAAGGGAGATGGAGTGTCAGCAAAGTCACAGAATTGGGAAAAGTTAAGCTGTATTTCCTAGTATTTCCTGAGCTAGCTTGACATTGAGGGAATAAAATAGGTACACAATATAAGCAAATATGAAAGATTTATAAAGCAATTTAGCATGACAGTTGTAGCTAGGAGGATCAGAAAAGGACTCTGTTAAGAAGGGGCACTGGAGCCAAGCTTTTAAGAAAGCAGGCATTCTAAGAGGAAAGGATGAATTCTATGATATAGTCATAGTGTTTGGAAGGTTTTGGAAGGTTGTTATATACCTGGAACAGCAAGTGGCTCAGTGTGGCTAACATGTGGAGTGCATGAAGGAGAGAATAGCATAAATATTAAAGACCAAATAGAAGAATTTCTGTTTTGTTCCAAAGAGCAATAAGGAGCCACTGGAGTTTTTTTTTTTTTGAGCAAGGAAGTGGCATGGAAAGACCTTTGCTGCCAAAACATAACTGGTAGCTGTGTGCAAGATGGATTCAAAAAGGGAGAGATTTAAGCAGGGAGGTCTATTGGAGTGGTCTAGGCAAGAGATGATGAAGATCTGAATTTGAACATTAGTCTTGCAAATAGAAAGAGAAAAATAATTGAATGGGAGAGATATTGGGAAGATAGAATTTAAAAGGTTTGGCTGTCAATTTGGCTAAAAGGGATGAGGCAGAAGGAAAAGTCAGAAGTGACTGCAAGATTTTAAACTTAGTTTCTCTGGGAGAATAGTAAATTGCTCTCACTAGAAAAAGGGTAGTTAGTAAGAGGAATGGCTTTGGGGGGAAAGATAATGAGTTCTATTTCAGATATGTTGAATTTGAGGTGCCAGCAAAACAACTCTTTAGAAGTGTCTAATAGGCAACAGGTTACATCTGCTCAGAAATGTTCCTGGGACTTCTAAGTTAGGGACATTTATTAACTGTTCAGAACTCAGGTGAGAGATCATCATTGCCATTAAAAACTAGAAAATAATGACCTATAGTTCATCCATCTTTGTCTAATCCGTGTTGTCTTCCTCAGCATTCATTTTACTCAATCATTTTACACACCATAATTAATCTTTCCTACTTGATTCTTTGGTATGACTTATACCAATAAGTTTATTTATTTATTTATTTTGGCCAAAATAATCTTTTCATGTCCTAGCTTGGACAGCTGATTAAGAATACAGTAACACACAGCTTAGTTGTAAATCATATTTCTGACATCATCAGATTTCTGGATGGTAGCCTCAAACTAAATAAAGCAAGATTTTTCAATATTCAAATACTTCTGCAGGTTCTGGGACCAAAACATTTTGCTCCTTAGGAGACACAATTGACCTCTTGCTCAGTCTTATTTACTTTCATTTAATACAGGCTTGTTAAGAAGATTGATTTTTCTGATACCTGTCTTCTTAGCAAATTGAAAGCACTAGGAAGAGTTTGGGCAGAAGGAAGGAAGAGAACTATTAGAGGAAGGCATCATAATAACAGATAGTGAAAGAAGGAAGAATAACTAAAGAGTAGGTAGAACTGATGTGTTTCAGGCCCAGGACATGATATTCATTATGGCTTCTCTACTAAGTCTAGGAAATGTGTATCATGGAATTATCAATAACAGTGAGCAAAATGTTGATATAGACTCAGTTTTGTTCTGAAATATTTTCAGGTTCCTACTTTCATTCCTATTTTTTCTATAATTATCTTGAATGGTAACCAATTACACATTCAACTTAGTATAATTGAGTGACTCATTTAACCTTTACTTTAGAATTTTCAAAGTTAGGGCAGATATTCTTCCTGTTTATGTTTTCACAATCCTACCCTTTAAAATCATCTTAAGTATCAAAGGAGATAAATATGACAATACTTTAAAAGTAAAACCATGCTGTGCTAATTCAAAAAGTGAGGTTATTTCTCATCTTTACTATTTTCTTCCTTATACTTACTTGTAAATGCACCATATTCTCCAAGTATGTTTTCCCATTTCTGATTGATGTCATGCAGAGCTATCATCTTTAACTTCATATAACAAGGGAAGACCTTGATTACCTGTTTCTCAAAATTTATAAGTATGTATACACATATATACATGCATATATGTATATAATATGTATATAGTTCCCTTATTAGCTTAGAAAAATTGATTTGACAGTGTGTCAAAATACGCAGTTTTTAACAGAAAATTATAGGTATACTATAGTATACTCAGTGATTACTCAGTGATTAATACTCTGTGATTAAATTGAAGCGATGAGGTGGTTGCTGTGAAAGAAGGGAGAAGAGCAGGAAGAACATTTTCCCATACTGGTTTTATTGCCCATAAATGTAATTTCCTCGAGTCTTGTAATTGTGGCTTTGAACTTGGACGGAATTCTTCTGATCAGTGTTAGTTAGGTTTTTCATGTTCATTTCTTCTTGAATTGCTCTTAGATTCACTATATCTCTTGTGACTTTTTTGCCTTTGCTAATTTCCCCCCAAATCCCAGGAGCATATGGCAGTTGCCACATGCCCTTGGTCTACCATATGGGGTTTTTTCTATATGGAAATCCCAGCATGGTCATTTTTTCCCTTTTCTTTTTATCATGAGCAACTTACTTCCCACTTACATATTAGAATAACACATTATGGAAGCTTTCCTGTCCTGTGACATATTCTTGTAAACATTACATTGTAGGACCACATGGATTTCAGTGCTTCTCAAATTTCTCAAATTCTTTGGATGGTTGAGTGCTTACTAAATTGTATTTTTGAAGGCATTAAGTATATTAAAAGGTTTTTTTTTTTTAAGAAAGATAAAATGATATCAGTTTTTTTACAAAAAGGCCATAAGAAATTCTTTGATTTCCTCCTTCATAGATGAATATGTGTATACACAACCATGTATGTGGTTGAAATCTGATTTTCCCTTTCATATTGACTCTTCTCTAGTGAATCTCTATCTCCATTCTAACCACAGAATACATGTAATCACATGTGACATTTAAACAATTTAGTTACCAATAGTATAATTTCCCAAAATAAAAAACTTTCTGTTCTTTTTGCTGTCCATTGATAAGATTTATAGACACATATTGATTTCATGTCCATTTCCTAAGCATTACATACATAGATTTTATATTTCTAAGGATTATTCAGAATATTTCACTTTTTTTTCTAGCTATTTATTTTATTCATTTAAACTTTCTGTTTTCAGAGGCGACCACCAGATAATTCTTTCTATGTAAGAACATGTAACAAGAATCCAAAGAAAACAAAGTGGTGGTATCATGGTAAGCATTCAATTTGAAATGACTTTTAGATATCTAAAATGCTGAAAGAAGAAGAATTATATTAAAGAAGGAAGTTAGTGGGAGGGGAACATATGCTAGCTTTTATGAACAAATAAAACACAAATAAAATGATGTGAGCATTTACCATATATACAAAAATAGAAGAAATCCCTCTAAATTTTTAATTCATATTAGAAGTAATGTTGGTGGGGAAAAAATTTTTGCTTTTATAAACAATACTAATTCCTTTTAGTATAAGTATTGATGTTATGTGTTTTCATTTGGTTAGAGATAGATTATTTCAGTAGGAAAAAAGTTATTTAAAATGATTAAATATAAGCTTTCTTTATCCAACTGCTTCCCTCAAGAATGATGCTTAGGTGTAGTATCTTCTAAATTATTTCTAATGTCCATAGCTCATAAGTATTTCCTGATTCTCTTTCTCTTTCAAGTTGATAGGATTGTGTTAATGTTTGAGTTGTTTTCTGTCTTACTTGTAGAAACTTATTTGCATTTAATATATGATAATCTATTTAAAATCTAGTATATGACTTTGTATTGTACTAGTTTTTTTATAACTTTTCTTTGTAGTACTATCCTTAATAAGCTAAAAAAGATTGAGAGTCTAGAATGAAAGTATTGAGAATTGTTTTATGTAAAAAATTGTTAAATCTTGATGTGCTTAGATGAATGAGACATTTTGTCAGAAGTAATAATATACTTAGATTTGTATCATACTATAAAGATTTACTAAGCATTTTCTTCCCATCTCTTTGAAGTAAAAAATTGTTTATTCCCATTTTGTGGGTGAGAAAACAGTTGCTGAGGGACAAGATAAGTATCCCAAAGAAGAGCCCCATGGCCTTTTCTCTTTCATTACATTTTGGGAAAAAACAAAAAAACAAAAAACAAAAAAAAAAAACTTTCCACGATGGTCTTCGTGTCTGTGCTTATTGGTTCTCACAGTTCTGTTTCACATTACATAAATGTCTCTTAGCTGGGCAGTGCTATCCATTGATTTTGGAAGAGAGAGAACTAATGACATTATTTTAAGCTTGTATCTTTTTTTGAGAGACAGTACAGTTTTCGTAGAGCCAGCCTATCCCATTTAAATAGTTAGACCAGAGACTCTTCAGGATGACATATTTGCCTCAAAAGGAGGATCTCATCATTTGGGATTAGACTATTATTGGTGTAAGTCGTTTTCAGTTGTGTCTGATTCTTTGTTGATCTCCCTTTCCTAGAAAACCACTGAAGTAGTTTGCCATTTATTTCTTCAGCTTATTTTGCAGATTAGGAAATTGAGGCTAATAGTTACCTTATATCATTTGCCTGGGGTGTAACAGCTAAAAAATGTCTGAGGCCAATTTTGTACTATTTCAGTACTAAGCCTTTATTGTGCATTAGTTAACCACAATTAGTGCTAAAATGTGTTGAGATTTTGTTGTAAAAATTATCTATAGATAATTACAAGGATATCAAAGTGGTGTGAAAGTTATGCCTGCTTTCCTGGACTTTATTGTCTTTCCTGTTTAGAAAGTAATTGTTGGGACAGCCTGATGGTACAATAGATGGAGTACCCACCCTGGAATTTGGAGGACCCAAGTTCAGATAGGTCCTCAGACACTAGCTATGTGACCCTGGGCAAGTCATTTCATCCCAAATACTTCCCCTCCCCCCCCAAAAAGAAAGTAATTGTTGATGTTTACCTAAAAGCTCTTTATATTTTACTTTTAGCCAATCATATTTAGTTTTTCATCTGCTTATGGTCACAGAACTACAGAATTGAAAGGGAGCAAAAAAAAGTTAGCTGTAATTAAGTTCTGATATCCCTGAGAACAATTTGTCCAGTGTCTGAAAATTTTCAGTGGCAAAAAAAATTATTCTTTTTAAGGTCACTTATAAGACTTTTGCATATCTCTAATGTCAACAAGTTCTTGAATTAAGTCAAAAATTTGCCTCCCATAACTTCTATCTATTGATACTACTTATTTCCTCTGGAGGCAAGTATCTTTCTTAAAACCTTCTCTTTAGGCTAAACAGTCATGATAACTGCAATAGATTTTTTTTTTTAATGCCATAATACACTGCTCTTTACTTGCTGCAGGTTATTAATGCCTCTTATTAAATATAGTGTCAAGAATTGTATACTTTATTCCAGATGTGATCTGACCAGGGCAGAGTACAGTGAGGCTGTTATAAGTTTATTTAACATTTATATAACAGTTTAAACTTTTATAAATCATCTCTTAATAATCTTTCCTCTGGGCATTATAATTTTAACGCAGAGGAATTAGCTGCTTTGACTGTTATATCACTCTCATTGAGCTTTCAGTTTGGCAAACCCCTTAGATTTTTTTTCTCATGTAACTTTCTTTTTCAGGCACATTTTTCCTAGAATCTTTGAAGCCAATATATAGGACTTAATTTTTATGCCAGTAATTTCATCTTTCAGTCTATCATTCCAACCAGTCCATCTGTTAGATCCTGATTATGTCAGACAGTCATGTATTAGCTAACATTTCAGCCCCATGTCATTTTTTCAAATTTTATAATCATGTCATTGATGTCTTCAAATTATTGTTTTTAAAAATATTGATGAAAACAGGGCCTTATACCTTATAACTTGTCTAAAAGACTCTGACATGTAGATACAAATCCATTAATCAGCACTCATTGGCTCTTTCAGTCTGTTTAGTTCCCAACTTGAGTTTTATGCAGTTTGTTTCTCTGTGCTTTTCAAAACAATTTCATAAGAAAATTAATAAATACTTTGCTGAAATCCAAATATATTGTGTCATTCTCACCCCACTCCCAACATTCTCCTGTCTTACAGGAAATGAGCCTTCTATAGTATGATTTGTTGTGGTTTTTGAATTTTTTTGTTGATGTCTTTTTTTTTTTTTTTAAATGTATTAGTCTGTTAATTGTATGTGGATAATTTTAAGTTTTATTGTGAAAAGTCATCAATACTAACATTCTGTTATTCAGAAGACAAAAAAGAGGTATATAGAAATTAATATTATGTATTTTAAAGTCTATATTAAATTGAACAGAGAAGAAATAAAATTTTCCTATTGGTCATGACTGAATGAATAAATCATAAGACATTTGTTTAGGGATTACTGTGTGCCAGGTACTATGCTAAGCAGCAGGAATAAAAAAGTATTTTTTTTTTTTAAAGAAATATTCTCATTTCCAGAAACTAACCCTAGGGATAGACAGTATTTGTTAGGGGGATGGTCACCAGAAAAGAGAGTTTTGTTTTTGTAACACACAAGAGAGGTTGGGAAGTGGGGTGAATTGGGAGCAGGGAGGAAGGTTCCCCAGCAAGAATAGGCAGAGAGAATAGATGGGGTGTGAAACTGAAACATGGGCCTATGTTCACGATAAACAAGTAGTTGTGCTGGGTCAATAGCATAGTTAGATAAATTGAATACATTCAGTTAATATTCAACAAAATTGAACCATAGAATAGGACTAAGCTCTATGCTAAGTACTGAAAATCAAAACAAAGACAAAAATAGTTTTTTTTTCCTCTCCTCAGAAAGTTTACAATCTAATTTGGTGGGAGAATGGGGATAGAGAATAAGCAAACAGCTATGTCCAACAAAGAATAGCATAAATTTGGTGGAAAAGGTGTTGAGTACTGGAAAATGCTCCTTGCAGAAGGTGTGGTTTTAATTAGAGATTTCAGGAAGCTGAGGAGGTCAGGAGATTTAAAAAAAAAAAAAAAAAGAGGAAGAACATTCCAGGCATGGAAGATAGCCATTGACAAAGTACAAAATTGTATTTTTAAATGATGAAATGTGTGTAAGGAAGAGAAAGAAGGCCAGAGTCACTGAAACATAGAGAGTAGGTATCAAAGAGTAAGACTAGAAAAGTAGAAAGGAACCAGTTTATAAAGGGCCTAAAAAGCCAAACAGAAGCATTTTATATTTCATCTTGGAGGTAATAGGGACCACTGGAGTTTACAAGAATAGCCTAAGACTTTGTTGGGTATTTTGCTAAAATCTAGGTAAACTGTATCTAAGCATACACTTTTGATCTCCTAGTCTTTAATAACTTTAGTTTAAAAAGAGAGAGAGAATATTAGCATTACTTAGATTATCTTTTGTTTTCTACTTCATTTTCAAATGTATTCCTACCATAATCCTTCCTCGGAAAGCTATCTTTTTCTTCTCTTCTCTTCTCTTCTCTTCTCTTCTCTTCTCTTCTCTTCTCTTCTCTTCTCTTCTCTTCTCTTCTCTTCTCTTCTCTTCTCTTCTCTTCTCTTCTCTTCTCTTCTCTTCTCTTCTCTTCTCTTCTCTTCTCTTCTCTTCTCTTCTCTTCTCTCTCTAAACAATAGCAACAAAATCTTAAAATATAGGGTGGGGAAAAGTGTGGAGTGGAAAGTAGCTCTGCAAAATTAATCAAATTCATAGTTCCTTTTTCCAAGTGGGACATTATTTTTTCTTTAGGCCCAAGCTTGGTCAGATGTTTACACAATTTTTTATTGTGGTATTACAGTTGCTTACTTGTACATTGTAGATACAATGTATAATTATCTTTTTCTGGATGATTCAATTACCATTATACCTTGAATATAATAATAATGCATTTGAAAATTTCTCCCAGAATCAGTCAGATTCACTATAGTACTCAAATAGTCATTCTTTTTTTAAGTTAATATTTTTCTAATTGCATGTAAAAACAATTTTAAACATTTATTTTTGAAAATTTTGAGTTCCAAATTTTTCCCCTCTTTTTTTTTTTCTTTTCCTAAAATGGTAAGCAATTTGATATAGGTTATATATGAGATATTCATCTTTTCACTTTTTTTGAAAACTCCAGGCATTTGTTCTTTTCTAATCCTGACATTATCCCTTCCTCTTGTTCTTTTTGTTTATTTTTTTAATAAGCAATAATAGTCTCAATGATATCTTTGAAATTAAATTTTGTCTTTTTTGCTGAGACTCTCTAGTTCACCTTGATTTGCTTTCATCATATATTATAAATTTTTTTGTTTGTTCCTAAGGACTCTCTACTGAATTTTGTTTTCTATTGCTATTCTTCTTACTTTATCTAGCTTGGTGAATATAGTAAGGCAGGTTTTTTCCCTCCTTTCCCCAGACTTTTTCCAAAATTGTGTTTTCATTAGATTTGCAAAATTACAAGTAAATTCTTTTCAGCCTTATAAGATGGATTCTTTCTTTGGCACAAAGATCATCATTCTTGTTTTTTTTTTTAATCATGATACAGATATCTCCTTAGGGGGATATCTAATTTTTTAAAGCTACAAATCTTTAATTATTTTTTGTTGTAAGCTAAAGTTG
This sequence comes from Sminthopsis crassicaudata, assembly GCF_048593235.1. Classification (NCBI taxonomy): domain Eukaryota; kingdom Metazoa; phylum Chordata; class Mammalia; order Dasyuromorphia; family Dasyuridae; genus Sminthopsis; species Sminthopsis crassicaudata. Next base: position 282,211,024 of record NC_133617.1, on the reverse strand, counting down.
TATCTCTTTGAAGCTTTTCTCTCTTTTTTTTTTTTTTAAACCAAATAGTCCTGAATCCTAACACTAGCTTTTAGGCAGTAAATCAAGATGATAGAAGCTACCATTACACTTCTTACACAAAATGCTAATCTGCTGATATGTTGCATCACTTTCTGTCTTCTCACTATTCACCCTTACTACAAAAAAGGAAAAGAAAAAAGAATGACCAGTTTCTTTGTCTCATTCTTATTATCTGACCAAAAGATTAGGTCTGTTTCTTAGGTTCTTTCGATATATTTCTAGCCATCCATGATAACTTTAATTTGATGTTGAAAGCTAATGGGGACGATATCTTTGTGCTATACAATATATGTTCATTGAGCCAACAGATAATTGAAATTAGATTTGCCTTCAAATATAAAGGTAGAGTTCACCTATTATTTTATAGACTATTTTTTAAAGGAAGAATGTCCCCCTCTCAAGAGGTCTGTAGGGTATATTCCATCCAGCCCCTTACTCAAAAACTCATGTCTTAGATCTATTTTACTCTACAAAATCTCATTTTAATCTTATAATTAATATTCCCTGCTTGACCTCTCATTTCTTATCTACTAGTATTCCAATTCCAGACATCAAAGATAATTCAGTTTTATTCTTGAAGGAACCTTTGTTAAATGTAAATTCTGTCCTTCAAATATGTATTCTTCCTCAGCTGATAATGATTTCCCTTCTCAATTTAATTTGTTAAATGTTTTAAGTACCTTTGTGCAAGACACTATTAAATACTTCAACTTATTTTAAAAAAAGTCTGATTTCAAAGAGCTTACAAACTTCAAGGAGAGAGATAAAATGTATGTATATACACTTTAATACAATATACATATTAAAACAAGAACATGGATATATACTCTCAATACTTTGCTTTGAGTCAAGAAGGAATAAGGGAAAAGCATTTATAAAAGAGGTAGGGAACTGAATGCTTTCTAGGAGGTTGGTATGCAAATGCTAGGAGATTAGAAAGTATAACTCAAGTGTAGAGTATGAGTAGTTCATTTGTAGAGATCATGGGCATAAGTGAAGGAGGAGGATAGGGCTAGATTGGTCTTAATGCTCTTTACAAACTTGATGAAGAAAACAAGTTAGTTTCCTTCTAACAGTTAAACTCCAATTGATCAGCAGGCTCAGAATTTAGAAAACTGATTCACAGGGCTTTCTGGAAGGTTGGTGCAAATTCACTGATCAAAGCTTTGGTCCCCATTAAGCCATTTTTCCGCAGATGTGCTGTTATCTTCAATTCATCAACTCTGACAATCCTGGTGACAACAGATTTTGTTTAGGATAATAGTTTCACAATTTGTACCCATGAGTTCTTTGAATTTCTTTAGTGGTATACCCTCTTCTAATTATTTTATTTTTTCTTTAGTAGGTAGCCGAAAGGATTTCTCTGGCCTCTGAACTCTTTAAGAACTTTTGTGTTTTGTTCATATCTTTTTAATGTACATAAACAATTTTTCATATTAAAAAAGGGAGGGGGAAAAAGCAGTTTGGCAAAACTAACTCTTTGTAAATTTTAATGACATTAAATTTCTGAACTTATGCATTCCATAAGAGACCTTTCTAAAGAAAGGTTAGTAAATTCTAAATTTGGGTAACTTCCACTTTCTGTTCTCTGCATATACATATTTGTATTTTATAGAAAAGGAATATATATCATTTGAATTTTTATTTCACTAAATTGTTTAGAGGGAGTTTTGATGGTATTGATGATTGGGCATATGCTATCATTTCTCAGGACACAAAACAAGTTTCCTTTTTAATTTCTGTGTAACTGATTTGTCAGATTAATATTATCAAGGTTTAAGACTAAAGACTGTTGCAAAATCATTGATTGGAGAGGCAGGGTCAAAATGGGGGACAGGTTTTTAAAATATATTTTTGCCTTACGAAAGTGACTTTTTATGCTGAAATATTTTGTACATTTGTGCATGCTTTTAAAGTATATTCTCCTTTTTTTTTTCTTTAAGATGATACATGTTGATGCCACCATCATGAACCTCCTAGCAGAAGATAGCCCTACTGAGAAAATGAGCACTTTGATCATTCAGTCTTTGAACTTTAACTTTTGACTGGAAGTGACCTATAGGCAATGAAGACTACTTCCTTTTTCTGCATTTTTACTCGTGTGCATTCTGGGCACGTGTTGATCGCTGGTTCAGTCCAGGCAACTGACATGCTTTATTAGTCATACAAGTATTAATGCAGGTGTCAGGAAATGTCAGAATAATTCCATTTTTTTATTTTTATTTTTTAAAGCTTTTGGAAAATGTCCAGGGCCTCCATGTATTGTGCAATAACAGTGACTTCTTGGCAGTTTTGAAACGTTCATTGCTGGCAATGGATGTTGTTAACAGGAAATGTTTTACTCCTGCCACCAAATGATAAATGCATGAAAGGGCCTATGAAATGAGCTTATCAGTTATAATGGGATTATAAATAAAGTGAAGGATCCATCATAACTTCGAAAGTCACCCCAACCATTTAATTTTTGGATTCTATGCACTGTGATCCTAAGGTTAGCAGCATGAATTCACATGCGTGTCTATAAAGGACTGTAATGAAAGATCATTGCATATTTATTGAATTGTTTATATGCCGTCAAACTGTTTTGACATGAAAGGTTTTCGAGTAACATTGGCAGAGAGGTACAATATGTTATCCCTATGGTGAAAATAAATACATTGTATATAGTTACTCAATCTCTGAAGTAAAGGTATGAGTAATATAAGGTATGAATGGTTTAATCAAGGGTTTATTTTGGAAGTATGAAAAAATGGCAGTGATCATTGAATTGCTGCAGTCCATGATTGGGCTTATAATTTGTACATTAAAAGCTTTTTCCAAGTAGATTACACTCTTGTTACTTCCTGCTAAGCCATCAGCATGAGCCCTGCTGCCTTCACAATATTTCATTTATTTATGTGTTTCAAAAATCCATGCCCATTTTGTTGGCGGTCTCATTTCTTTGTTATATTGTAAGTCAAGTTTGAATGTTGCAATATTTTAATTGAAAAACTTTGTCAAAATATTTTCTTGTAAATTTTCTTTATGTGTAAGCATCATCTTGTCTTTTAATCCTGTACTATAAAAATACATTTTTGACAGAGGCTTAATGTTTTGACAAAAAAGTGTGGACATTTTTATTTAAGTTTAAACAACTAGAGTATATGGTCTTTTTTTTTTTTTTTTAAATTTTAATTTTTATAATTTTTTTTTTTTTTTTTGGTCTGTCTCACACAGCTCTAGTTTTTCCTTTTTTTTCTTTTTTTTGGTGGTGGGTCTTTAGAAGTTTTTGCATTTAGATGACTTTTCTACAAAAAAAAAATATTGAAAGATAGGTTCAGTTATTGTCACCAATATTGTAATTTAATAATATTGCAACTAGGTTCTCTTTTAAGAAAACACTTAATGTATTTTATAAACTACCTTTAACATTTATGCAAAATCAGTTTCTACTACAATGTTTTTACTAATGCCTTATTGTTGCACTCTGAAAAAATAAATCTTATGGTGAATATTTGCTTTAATTTGGACCTTTTAAAAAAAAAGTAATTGGATAAAAGTATTGAAATATGACCCCCAAAAAACTAAATTTAGAATTGGCAAAAAGTATTCTAAGTACTGTTTTTAATCTGTGTATAGTAATGATATTTTGTAGCATTGTACATACTGTTAATTACATAAAACCTTACACTTTTAAAAAGTGTAATTGCTGAACTCAGGGGTGGGTAGACATATTTTTGCTGTAGAAGTGTTGGATTTAAAAAAAAATATGGCCACCAAATTTTGGCTATTAATTTAGCAACACTGCTAGTTTTGCAACTCTTACCTTTTCTATTAAAAGTTTGCTTTAGGTCTCATTTAACATTTAAAATTGTGTGGTGAAGCTAGATGTACACAAGTTCTCAATGATCTTTATAATACTTCAAGCAGTTGGCCTGTTTAGAGCCAATTATTTTTAATGCTTTGGAGCTACTATAATTTAGTTTTTAACTACTTTTAATATAAAATTTTGCAGCTGTAAATTAGTTAAATTATGTATTTTCATATTTTATCTGACTGCTTTATAGTACTGGGTGACTTGACCCATCATTTTCCCCAAAATCTTTCCATTCTGCTGGATTCTTTCTTCAATATTAGAGATATTTCTTGTGAAAATTATTCACCAGAGGACTTAGCCTTGCTATATTGTAGATTGAGAGGTAATATATGGGCTTTATAGTAGTCTTTTGGTATTAGCAAACTTAACAGTCTATCTACAGTCACCATGAAATGGTTTAAAGTGCAAATGGAAAAAAAGTTTTAAATTAACTAATCACAATTGAAAACAATGATTTAAAGAAAGAAGAATGTGGTAAAGTATTAAAAGAACAGTCGTAAGCCAGTTATCCATAAAATAACATAGCGATTTAGTTTAGAATTTTATTATTCCCCAGAATTTAAAAAAATTGTAAAGAGCAAAAACATTAATTTCTTTACATCTTGTTTGCAAATTTGATTGTTGACAAGTTGACTTCACAAATATTTTGTATTTACTGTATTATGAAATGAACTGGTTTATTCACATCACTGTCCTAAACTAGGGCTAAATAATTGATTGTTTTGTGGTGGAAAATAATAGTTACTAATGTTAGTAATTTGCCCATTATTGGAAACTTCGTGTCCAAATGCTGTAACCAGAATACCAAGAAAATGTATATAATATTAAAGAATGTGCTTCCTCCCTTTTCCACATCTACTTCAAGATAAAGGCACTATTTGTTGCACAATTCTGTAGAAATAATACTTTTTTTTAGCATACGTATTTTTTGGGATATTCTTCTAGATTGCCAAATACTTAACTAGTGCTGCTTTCAGCTTATACATTATTTATGCATGCTTAAGTCATGAGCATGATGCCCTTTCAAAAAGCATTTTAAACATGTCAAATAGGCATTATTGCTGTTAGTCAGTAAAGGGTGAGGTTGCATTCATCTTCCTGGGAAAGAATTTTTTTTACTACATTTTGGGACTGTTCTTTAAGGATCTAATTTTTGCAACTAAATGACCTTTTATAATATATCAAAGAATATAGAAAGCTGCTACTTTTCTCCTAGAAGAAAAGTTGAGATCTTAACTATGATGTAAAAATTCATTTGGGGTAGGGGAATGTCTTCCCATTGTCTTGATCAATATTTGGCACAAAGAATAACTAGAATATTTCCTGAGTAATTCTTTGGGTTTTTTATACCTATAAAATATCTCCAAAGGTCGGGTGCCTATATTGGGCACATACTCTTCAGATTCTAAAATAGGGACCTAATGGCTGCATAATTGCTCCCAAACCACACCAAAGATAATGGAATCATTGAAGTTATTTGGAAGCAGACTGTCACTGTTCATGTACACTTTTATTACAACTTGTTGCTGATATCAACTTTAAACACCTGTTTCCAAGAATTAAGAGAAAAATTGTTGGAATTTCTTGCTAGAAATAGAAGAGCTAAGGAGAGGTAATGTTTGTTTAATCTGTTTTAAATAAAGAATTCGGTGTCACTAGTCCTAAGTTTTTATGATTCCTGCTGCTTATATTTCTTGACTTTAATTATGGATTTTAGTTTACTTTCTCCACCTTCACTAAATGCTACAAATTGAATATTATATTGCTTGGATTTCTTTTACACAGTATTTATCTGGTATTACAGAATTAAGAATGTCACTTAAATGATTTTTCCTGACAAATGAAACCCATCCACAATTTAACTTTATCTTATTCATATTTCATGTTTAGCCCAATTTATTACTAAATTTTAATTCCTGTAATCCCCTTAATTTTATAGGTTTGTTTGACCCTATATTAACTGGCTTCAGGCTGCTTTATTGTTTTAAGTTCATATCCTCTTTCTGTAGGTGTTATGTGTCCTCCCAAACTGTCACAACTTGGTACATACTATATGCCTTATTTCCCCCTTCAAATGTGGTTCAGATAATCAAACCTGATAGAATCATGTCTAAAATGTCATGAGCTTAGTCTTAGTTTCTCATGAATAGATTGCACAAAGTTTATGCAGAATGCTGGACTTAAGAGTTAAGAAGAGTTGTGTTCAAATTCTGATTCAGCCTTTTACTGGCTTTATGACCCTGGGGAAAAGTCATTTAAGCTCTCCGTGTCATCTTTCACGTAAGGATTTGGACTTTATGAGCTTCAATTTTCCTTCTGTCTCAAAATTTATGATCCTATGAAACTCAACCAATCCTATTAACATGTTTACTCAAAAAATATCATAATGATTTGACATTTGGAATGTATTTTAAGATATGTTCCAAACTTCTCATTTTACAGATTAGAAAATATTCCTAAATGTGTAAATGGATAAGAAATTATTTCTATATATTCCAAACCCTTAAATTATTTGTATTTCTTATGGTCTTTTTTTTTTTTTTTAATTTGGATCATATTTGTATGAAAACTCAATGAGAACAAGATCAGTGCCTTTTGTTCTTGTTGTTCAGTCATTTTAAGTCATGTCTTACTCTTTATGATTCCATTTGCGGTTTCCTTGACAATGATACCGGAATAATTTGCCTTTTCCCTCTCCAGCTTCTTCCTTCTTCCTTCTCATTTATAGATGAGAAAATGGAGGCAGACAGGGTTAAATGATTTGCTCAGGGTCATACACAAATAAGTGCCCTGAGTCCTGATTTGAACTGAAGAACTCCTAATTTGAGGCCTGGCATTGTGCCACCTAGCTGTTCTAATGCCTTATCTACTCTTCTCGTTTCCCTTTATCACCTTATAATACATGCTCTAATAAATAATTGCTGAAGGTGACATGTCCAATGACAGATCTAAGATTTACTAGTACTATTACCACTGTGCTAGTAGACTCCTGGAACATATACTACTACTTCAAGCCCTACCAATCGTGTAGCAGGTAGAATTACCTCAATTCTTTTTCTAAACACGCATCTATTCTAGGAACATGGCCTGCTGTCAGAACCTTGTTTTGGATCCCATTGTCTTCCAGCTTGTTATGACATTTGTCGGATTGGCTTGGATCTACATGAACTAAAGAGTTTCCTGGCCTGGCAGCTGAGTCAATTAAAGAATTTTGTAGAGTAACCATTAAACATATAAACTCATTTTTATGGTTTTCAGGTTAAATTGTATTGGTTAAATTGTGGATCAGATTAAATACTTGATAGCTGATTAAATACATACTGGATCTGAAGTAAAATGTGTTTACTTTCATATTCAAGCAATTAATTGCAATTAATCTTTGCCTTTTATATTATTCTTGTTAAAAACATTCATAACAGGGGCAGCTCGGTGGTGCAGTGGATAGAGCACCAGTCAAATCTGGTCTCAGACACTTAATACTTCCTAGCTGTGTGACCCTGGGCAAGTCACTTAACCCCAGCCTCTGAAAAAGAAAAAAAACATTCATAACACATCAGCTTTTTTCACTTATTGACCCCTAATTGAATTTACCCTTTATATTATGAAATTTCAAAAAAAAAATTTGAAGTTTTGAATTGGTCAAACTAATACTGATAAAATAGACACCAAAATCTTATACCTGGATGTAAATAAAGAAATGCCTGTCCATGTAGTGAATATACAAATTTACAAAATGCACTTACAAAACCTAGGATCTAGAATGCTGTTTTAAATTTTACTTGGGTTCACTACAAAATTTGTCATTTCAGCAGGGACCTTAGTGCAAAAAAACAATCCCTTTACTTCTCCCTAGTTTTTTCTCTATCACACACCACTGCTTATTGCTGTTTTAAAACTTGCTATCTTCAACCTTCCTCACCTATTCATATATTTAGCAAGAAGAAAAGTCGACTCTTTCTGTATCACTCCCCCACCCCCATTCTCTTTATTCTAGTCTGACTTTTCTCACCAAGGCTATATGCATTCTTGATCCTGTGATCCCCAGTCTTCTCTAATAAGTAGTCCTCTTTCCTTTATTTTCAATCTGTTCTTAATTTCTTTCCCTGCTGCCTACATAAATAGGTTCTAATTTTCCCCATCCTTAAATCCTTTCTAGATCCTACCATATGTCTTACAACTGTTTTCTTATGTCTTTTATTTTCTCATAGGAAATCTTGGGAAAATCTGTTAACTTCTGCTTCATATTCTCTCACTCTTCTGAGCTTTTTGTTTTCTGACCTCATTACTCAACTGAAATTGTTCTTTCCAAAGTTGTTAGTGATCTTTTAATTACTAAATTCAATAGCTTTTTCTCAGTCATTTTGATTTTGCTGCAGTATTTGGCATTTTACCTTCATGTTTACCTCTGGGTTTTTATAATAATATTGATTCATCTGGAAAAGAGGGGAAGTGGTGTTTATTAGATTTAGTCCATGGTATATTCCTCCACCATTTTGTTTTCTTAACCTATACTTTCATACAGAATATTCCTTGCCATAGAAATATTCTTTAGTGGGGTCCTCACCCATTATTGTCAAGATGTGCCCATTTCTATTTTGATTCTTCCTTTTACCATTTCACTCATTTTCTAATAGCCTTTCCATGGAACTATAGAAGTTATTTTTCCTTGATTGTTTAACATTGACCTTGTTATGTCCAACATAAATTTCTGAATCTTTTATGCACTTTGCCATTATTTTCTTTGATAAGTCAATTTAGGTTAACAGTGTGTATAATTTGGGTTGCATTTGAGCATCTTTTCAAACTATTTCATTCCCTTCTATAGTTCCTGTCAATTATAGACAATGTTTCCTAATCTGCTGTAGAATTTGTTGTAATTGGAATTATTAAGTTTATCCATTTGTATTTGAGCAAAAGGGGGTTGTTTGAGGTTTTTTCCTGGAGGCAGTCTGTGAATTCTTTCAACTGGTGGGTTTTTTTTGTTTTTTCCTGTAATTAATTCTTGGCTATTTTCTTATATTATTTCTTGTATCATGATTGGAAGATTTTTTGATTTGTCATATTTTTCTGGGAGGCCTATCATTTTTAAGTGGTCTCTATATGTTTTAGTCTTTAATATCAAAGTATTTTCCTTGTATAAAGATCATGTGGTTTTTTTAAAAAAAAATGTTACTGTATTTTGCTTTTCTTCTAGATTTTCTTTCACTTCAGTATATTCACATTCCCAGTAGTTCTGACTTTTGGTTTTTTAGAGATTTACTACCTTGGATTCAAGTTTTTTTCTGTTCTAGTTATTTCTTATGTGCAAGTCATAAATTCTACCATTTGTTGGGGGATTTTTTTTTAACCTCCCTTTAAGTTATGACTTATTTCTTGAACTGTTTTGGAGCATCTTGCTATGACAGTTCCATGTTGTTTTGAGAATGTACAATTTGCTGTGGTTTTTTCTCATGACATCTCATCACTTACTTTCTGACTCCTTTGCTTTTAATTATAGGTTTGCCTCCCAAAACTGCTTGTGAAAAGGCTGTCTTAGTCTTCTCTCATGTTGAGATTTCATTTTTCACTAGCTTCGATCCCAGACCAGTGTGTCTTGTGAGGAGACGGAACTAGAGGCCCCAACTGAATACCCATCTCTTTTCCTTCCTGGTTCAGCCTTACATACTAGCATCCTGTTCTAGTTCTTGTATTTCTTTAGTTTGCAGATTCCATTGACACCCAAGGAAGAGATGGTCACATCTTCTTGTACCTTTTAATCTTCTGCTTATGGCTACACAGATTTGAGGTCCTCTGTGGTCACAGACTTGTAAGGTGAGAGTAAAGGCAAATCCTCTAGTAGAAATTGCATCAGAAGAGAAGTTGCTGAATAGTTCCCAAAACATAAGCCAGTGGATCAGGTTAGCTGCCTATTTTGTTGGACCCCGAACTGACCATCCGTAAAATAGAACAGAGTAAAAATATGGATGAAAAAGCAGAATCCAACAATGTATTATTTACATGAAAGCCATTTGAAACAGATTCACAAAGGTCAAATATATGGGAATAGCAAAAATCTAATCTGCTTCAGATAAACTTAAAAAAGAATAAAAAATGGGAGAGCAATCCTAGTCTTGCAGGAAGAAAGAATTTACAGGAAGAAATAATAGTATTTTTAATAGTAAAATTATAATAGCTGTAGCTCTTAATTGTTACCACTTTTTCAGACCTTCACAAATATAACCAAAAGATAAGCAAGAACTTAAGAACCTAAACAATATTTAGAAAAGTTAAGATATGATAAGAGTTCTGATCACTGCTAAATGGAAAAAGTAGTAACTATACATCATTTTTCAACTGTGAATAAAACTTTGAAAAAATTGCCCAGGTATTTGGACATAAAACACTACACAAATAAAAGCCAATGTTAAATGTAACCACTTACTGACTGTAATGCAATAAAAATAATTTTCAACCAAGGACTTCTGAAGAAAAGATTAAAAAATTGTTGGAGATTAAACTCAATTGTAAAGAATAGGTAAGATTAAGAGAAAATCTTACATATATTAATCACATCCCCCCTCAAAAGTGATGACAATGGATGACATCCCAGAATTTGTGGAATGCTGCCAATAAAGCAATGGAGCAAATGGTTCTTATTTGGGGAAAAGTCTTCACATGCTTGGAATAGACATCCCCCAAGCTCATCAAAGGGTTTGAGGCCTGTCAGTTACCTTCCATCTGGTTTAGCCTGTTAAAAACACCAAAAAAGAAGATGGCAAAGAGTAAAAGTAATCCCAAATCTCCCCACAACTATCGTAACAAAGAGGAAGAGCATCTGACTGAAAAGATCAGGAAATCTTAGGGAAAAGGCAACATAAATTATTTTTTCTAGCCTGGCGAACATTGAAGCAACAATCGTCCATCTGATCGCAGAGTTGCATTGCATTTACAGCATGGATTTATAAAGAAGCCTTGGCTTTAATTGCAGTTCTGAACCATGTTGCTAAACCCCAGAGCTGATTAGGGACTTAGTTGGGGACTGAAGCTAGGTGAGGACTTGATTTATTGTTTTCTTTTAATTGTCCAGATTTAAGTGATAGAGAAAATGTTGATAACATAGATTAAACTTAAAATATTCCCCCCCTCCTTCCCCCCCCCCCAAGAGCTAGTTGTTAAACATTTACCAGCATGCTGGTGGATGAAAACAAGGTGAACTTATCTCACATAATTGTTAAGTACAAGTAGCATATTACACAATCAAGGGAAGAGTGGAATGAGCTTATAAAACCACAATCTCACTTTCATCTAAACTGGTAAAAGGAGAGTAGAACATACCAAAAAAATCACATAACTTTATGTAGAAATATATTAAGGTCAATAGGAGGAAAATGGACAGAAAGGAGAAAGAATAAGGAGAATAAATTGGGGAAGGAATAAGTAAAGTTATTTTGGAGAGTGAATCATTTTCCATTTTGAATGGAGAGTGAATCACTTTCCATTTTGAATGGAAAGTGAGGAAGGGTAAAAAACTGAAGTCTGAGAAAAGAGAAGGGCAGAAATATTTCATAACAGGGAATAGGGGAAAGGGAGCAAAATGAAGAAAAAATATAAATTAATAGACTGAAGGAAAATACATAATGATCAAAACTGAGATTAATTTATATATAAAACATAAGGGAGAGGCAGTTAGTTACGCAGTGGATAGAGCACTAGCCCTGAAGTCAGGAGGATCTGAATTCAAATCTGGCCTCAGACACAATACTTCTTAGCTGTGTGACCCTGGGCAAGCCACTTAACCCCAATTGCCTCAGCAATAAATAAAACATTAGGGGATATCAGGGTTCAGCAATATATTATTTACTAAGGGGTTGGAGCGAATTTTATTGTGCTTAAGTTGAACTAACAGTTAAGGGCTAACAGTTGTGATCTCAGACAAGATAATAGCAAAAAGAGATTTGACTGAAAAAGATCCAACAAGGAAATTATGCTATTCTTAAAGGTGCCCTAGACAAAAGAATTAATGATAATACTCTGCATATATGCATCAAGTGCTATAACAGAATACTAAAGGAAAAGCTATACAAATTACAAGGATACATAGATAGTAAAACTACCATAGTTGGGGACCTCAGTGTATCTCTCTTACACAGATCAAGAGAATCCAGAAGACTCATCTTTGTGAGTTCAAATCTGGCCTCACACTTATTAGCTGTAGGTTCCTGGACAAGTAACTTAATCCTGTAGGTTCAACTCCTCATTTGTAAAATGATCTGGGGGAAGAGGAAATGGCAAACCACTCCAGTTTCTTTGCCAAGAAAACCTCAAATGGGGTCATGAAGACTTGGACATAACTGAAAACACTAAACAATTAAACAAATGGCAAAAATTAATTGTATTAGACATAATTTCACAGATGCAGAAGAACAATATTCAGCATATCTTATACTGACTACAATAAAATAAAAGTTACATTAAACCAAATGCTGTTGTTTAAATAATCCTAAAGAATTGATGGATCAAAGAATAAATCATAGAAACAAAAGATGCTTTTATTCAAGAAAATGACATTATCAGAACATAACAAATTAGTGGTTGTTAAGGGAAAGTTTATACTGCTAAATGTTTTCCTCAACAACAAAAAAGAAAACACATCACTAAAGACCAGAAAGCTAGGAAATAAGAAATCCTATTAAATACTGAAATATAAATTCTGAAAATTAGTAGACATGACAAAATTTAAAACAATCCATTGAATTAATCAAAAGTAGGAACTCATTTTTTGGTGGGAAAACAATACAATAAACAATTAAAATTTTAAAAGAAAATTCACACTATCAATGTGTTAAAAATTTTTAAACGAACTTTAAAATTTTGGAGAAAATAAAAGGAAATATTAAAAACTTTTACCAAACGATATGTCAATAGAATTGAAAACTAAAATGAAATAAGTGTATAGATAGGTCATGACTTCTATGTGTGCAAATAATGTGGAATTTGACTTACTGAAAACCAGGTCACTAATACAATCAAGTTTCAATTAATATGATGCATATGAGCTAGTCAAGTTTTAAAATGCCATTCTCATTGAATTGACCTCATCAAGTATGGATATGATATTCTATATATGATATTACCAACTGTTATGTTAGTTTTCTTTTAAAGGAACCCTTATCAAAATGGACAATAATAAAGAGTTTCAGATGGAAATACTGCCAGGGCAAAAAAAGAAGCAATTTGTTCTTTAAAACAAAAATTCTTTGTGATTTGAGTGACATGAATATTGTCATATTAAAGTAAAATTGAATAAGATATTGGAATAACAATATACAATATGCAATATTATAAACACAAGCAAAACAAGTGAGCAAAAAATTATAAACAGCTACTACTACCTACTATGATAGGAACTGAGTGAATTTTAGCTGCATAAAGTGAAGGTTACAATAAAAAATACAATCCTCCTAGCAAAGCAAAACTTCAAGTTTAATCAAAACAGTGAAAGCAAATAAAAATGAAATAGATAATGAAGAAATGTGTATTCCAAGTGTTGGTTGTACATATATATATGTGTGTGTGTGTGTGTGTGTGTGTGTGTATAGTTATGTTATTTGTAATTGCAAAAACTGGAAACATCTAAATAGCTGTTTAATGGTTGGAGAATGATTAAGTAATCTAGCAAAAGATATGTGATTTTAATTAGGACTCCCAGTGTGGTAACTCCATATACAAATGGCTTAGTATCCATGCAAACAAAGTCAAAGGATGGAGTGGAAAAGCTTCTAGTACATTGAGCAAAGTTCTATGGAGTATTTCTCAGACAGCAACACTCTAATAAATATAATATATAAATTTACTCAAGTGTTAATGGAATTTACTTGTAGAGAAATAGCCCTGTATCAGGGTGACACTTTTCATAGTTTTCTGTGGTAAAACTACAATTTCATTCCATGTGATTGGGGCAGATCATAACCTCTCTATACTTTTTCATAATGTTTGTTTCTTGCTATGCTGTCCCAGGCCTGCATGTGGAGTCGAGTGACCTAAGTTTGAATCCTAGTTCTGACATTTACCAGTTATGTGATTTTGCGTATGTCACCTAATTTCCATAATCCTCAGTTTCTTCATCTCCAAAATAGTAATAAAAGGTTTTTGTGAAGGAAGTATTTGCAAAACCTAAATAAACTTGAATTATTATTATGATCATATAGGGATATATTTCCATTATCTTATCAATTACACTAGTTAATAAGTACTCAAGTAGGCTTTAAGATGAAGGGGATTGGGAATATGTTTTCTCTGTATTGAAAAGAAAGTAAAATTGCATCCTTGTTTGATACTTGTTAACGATTTTTGTCTTAAACTTGGTAGCCAAGAGATTCAAATATATAACAAAAGTAAAGAAAATAATTGTCCATTAAAAACACAAAACTTTAAAAGCATTGCACATATTTAACCTATGTCATATTGCTTGCTGTCTTGGGGAGGGAAGAGTTAAGAGAGGGAGGGAGAAAAACTTAGAACCCAAAATTTTACAAAAATGAATTTGAAAAATATCTATATATGCATTTGAAAAGATAAAATACTATTAAAATTTTTCTACCCATGGTATATAGGTGATGCAAGTCAAAAAAAAAAGTGACCATTAATTTTTTAGTAAATTGAGTGCTACTGGGCTGGTGAGGAAAGGAACATGTCTTCCCTCTTTTTTGATCCTTTACTACCACTCTCTTCTAGCTTCTTCTACTGTCCTTCCCTCTATCCCTCAGATCTACCTTTGGTGGAAGGGAGAAAAGAAGGAGTGATGGGGAGAGATTGAAAATCTCTGAAGAGAAAGATCACTACAATTCATTCTGGATCTGGAATGAAGGGCAAAAAATTCCTCCCTGAGCTTTCCTTTATAAGGGACTCAAAATTTCTCTTGATTTGCTACCAGTTGCTCAGTTTGATTTCAATTCCAACATTATTATCTTGCTCCACACTGGTATTGGGTACTTTCTGTCACCTATACTTCACCTTTTCAGTTTCCTTTTGTGTATTGTCATAAGCTACTTGAGGATCAGGATTTTTTTTTTAATTCTCATCTCTTAACACAGTTAAGACATGTTTTAGCTTTTGTCATTTGCCTAGGAATGAATCCAGGATCATATTTTCTCCTTATGCAAACAGTTATGAGATAGGAATAAAAAAAAAATCCTTCATCCATACTTCTGAGTGTTCAGCTTGGAAAATTTCCCTGGTGAATTTTTATAGCAGGTTCTAATATATTTCTCTTTCTGGCATCCCATTCCTACTGCTCTTCTTCAGCTTAATTAGAGTAATGAAATACTTAGCTCAGCAATGTCAACACAACACAATAGAGCAACATAGAAAATATGTCAAGGAAAAAATATGTCCTTTGAAAAAATAAAATAACTTTACCTTGAAGGTTATCTCTAGTTAATGGTTTTAATTAATCTAAAATGAATACAGTTTTTTAAAAGAATTTTAGATCACTTGCTTTATTGCTCTAATGGAATATGATTTTTCCACATACCAATGTACCAGGTATCAGTTACATACCTACTTACAGTATTACACACATGAAACATACAAAACACAAAAATTAAGCTTCTTTATACATTTAAAGAATTTTTATTATTTCAAATGTACCAGGTAGGATGGGGAGGGAAAGAGAACCAGGACTGCCTTGATATAACTAGGACCTTTTAAATACAAACAAGAAGTTCCTTTCATGGGTCAAATGATTTGAGTTCACATTATTTGATTATGATTACATGTAAAGCATTGTCATTAATTTCATCCTAATAAAAATTCAAAAATGACCACTTAATAGGATTTTTTTCACATTAATCAGGACTTTGCTTTGCTATAATGTGAGGAATTTTATGCTAATTCAAATCAGCATTTAGATCCTGAATGGTTTTTATTCATGCCTCCAAAGCATCCTTTAATCATATAATCCAAGTGTAATGAGTCTTCATTCAATGCCCAATTGTATATTTTGCCAATTTATCATTTATTTATTAAGATATATATAGATATCAGGGCATCTAGATAGCACCATTAATAGAGTATTAGGCTTGAAATCAAGAAGACTTGAGTCCAAATCTGGCCTCAGACACTTAATACTTACTAGCTGTGTGACCCTGGGCAAGTCATTTAACCCCAATTGCCTTATCTCCCCCTCAAAAAAGAAAAGATATATATGTATCACCTACCCACCCCTTTAAAATGTGTCTGCCTTTAAAGATACTGTTTTTGTTCATTCATGTTTAATTTTTTGTGACATAATGTCCATGGGATTTTCTTGGCAAGGATACCAGAGTGGTTTACTATTTTTCCAATGGATTAAGACAAAGAGGCTAAATGACTTGTCCAGGGTCACATAGTAGTAAATGTCTGAGAGAGAAAAAGAGAGATAATAAGAGGGAGAATGAGAGGGAGACAGAGAGAGAGGAAAAGAGAGAGGGATAGAGTCAGAGAAAGATACTGAAAAAGAGAGAGAAAGACAAAGAGAGGCAGAAGGGGGGATAAGGAGAGAGGGAAAGAGACACATACATACAAAGACAGAGAAGAGAAAGAGAAGGAGAGAGAGGAAGAAATGCTTCACCTGGAGTCCTGAAGGATGGTTGGTTGTGCTGACAAAGACAGATGAGGTAAGCGAAGGCTGAAGGAAATTGCATCAGGAAAATTCTGATCCTATGACATTCCATCCCTTGATGACAAGGTTTCTAAAAGAATTTCTACTATTTAAATGCTTACGTAGCTTACGGTAGACAGTCTTACTGGCATGGTGGTACTAAAGGGAAAAAAAGGAGAAAAAATGAAGAAGAGGAAAACCAACAAAACAATATAAGAAATCCTAGATCTTCACTTTTCCTCTGACAAGACTAGTTCTCCAGTCTGCTCCTTGTGGTGAATGATGTGGTTCACAATGTCTTCTACAGCAAGGTTGTGATGATAAACCAAAGTGTGTGAAATGAAGACAAACAGGAGTCTCTCCAGGAACTCGGGCTCCTTCAAGGATACTTCTGGCATTGATAGAGATCATCTGCAGTAGAGTGGCTAAGTCAAGCCTCTTGCATGCAACCTGTTTGGTATTAAGTTGATACCAAGATGCTTCCAGGGCTGCCACTCATTTGGTGTCCACTGGCTCTTATCCACCCTAACCCCTTCCTGGAGGGGTCATCAGGGGCATGATGACAAATTTTTGCTGTTTAGAGACTTCTGATGAAGTTCTGCCTCCTCCTTTCCAGGTAGATTAAGGGATCTCCTTTCTTCCAAGTGAATTCATCATCACCATAGCTGTGGAGACATTTTTACTTCCTCCATGTCATTAGAAAGTAGGGTACTGTGGACAGAAGAAGAGAGCTCTTCTTCCACCAGCTAGTCTCTGTGACACTTCCAGCTTCTAGCCTCTATTCCAGTTCATTCTCTCAGCCTCCAGGCTGTGTTTTCTGTTTGAGACAAGACCTTTGACCTCCCCCTCCCATCCTTGACATCCCTTCAGAAGCATTACTTCTGTTCTTAACACTGCTTCTTCTGTGGGTCACTAACCCACAGTGTTTTCTCCATGATCTGGGGTCTGAAGGCATAGATCTATCCCCATATAATCCCCAAATAACCCTTTCATAAACTCACCACCCTGCTCAGGTATCCAAAATAATAAGTAATTAAGTGGGTCCCTTTAGGTCATCCTTCCTCCAAAAGTCTAAGATTAATAAAACCTACAGGACTTCCTTTGGGACAAGAAAAAAAAGAAAGTAGAGTACCTTTCCATAATTCTACCTCATCGTCTCCCAAACCTTCCAAGGGGAGGAATTATATGAACCATCCTAGGAGAAAAACCTGATCCCTTTTCCTAGTATGTACTTAGACCACTTAGCAAGAAGGATCCTTGAAACCTTCAAGACTTTGCATAGAAAATGGAATGAGGAAGGCCTTTAAAGATGATGAGGAGGATACCAATATAGCTAAAATAACAGGAACAAGGTAGTACAGTAGATAGAAGACAGGCCTGGAGTCAGAAAGATCTAGTTCAGATTAGCTTTAGACATTAAACATATGTTTGACTTTGGGCAAATCACTGATTCAGTTTCTTTATCTGGAAAATGGGGTTGATAATAATAGCACCTATCCCCCAGGGTTGCTGGGAAGATCAAATGATTATAATAATTGTAAAGCACTTAGTACACTGCCTGCCACATAATTATTATTATATAATCAGAATATATTGTATGCAGTTTCCTTGTTGATTTGACTTTTCTTGTGCAGCAAGATATTTGTATAAATATGTATGCATATATTGGATTTAACATGTAAAATGTATTTTACCATGTTTAACATATATTGGATTACTTGCCATCTAGGGGAGGGGATGAGGGAACAGGGGAAAATTGGAGCACAAGGTTTTGCAAAGTTTAATGTTGAAAAATTATCCATGCATATGTTTTGAAAATAAAAAGCTTTAATTTTTAAAAATGGAGAGCACAAAAGAAAAGAACAATACTTGTAAATATATAAAATACCCATTTAGAGATCTTAACCAAGTCTCAAAAAAGGAAACAGATCTAGCTATAAAGGAACTACTATAAAAGAGGAAAGAGGAACTCATCAATCTGATATGTGCACAGCAAAATTCTATCAAACTTTTAAAGTTCCTTCACAAACTACTCAAAAATTGAGAAAGAAAGGACCTTATCAGAATACTTTTATGAATCAAGTATAGTCCTAGAATTACACCAGGGAAATATAAAACATGGAAAGAAAACTATATGCCAATATCATTATAAACATTGACTCAAAAATCTTAAACAAAATTTTATACCAGGGTGCATGAATGGTTCAACATTAGAAAATCAAGTAATCATGTTAAAAAGTAAAACATCTCAAATCTTGTAATCATCTCAATAGATACAGAAAAAAAAATTTTTTTAAACAAAGTACAGCACTCTTTTATCCTAAAAACCCTACAAAGTTTAGGTATAAAGGGACCTTTTTAAAAAATTATAAAAAGCATCTATCTAAAATCATCAGCAAGCATTATTTGTAATGGAGAGAAACTAGAAACATTATCAGTAAGATCAGGGGTGAAACAAAAATGCCTATCATCACCATAATTATTCAATATTATACTATAAATGTTGACTCTAACAATAAGAAAATGAAATAGAAGGAATTAGAGTGGACAATGAAGAAATCATCTTTATAGATGAAACGATGGCATGTTTGCAGAATCCTAGAAAATCAACCAAAAAACTACTAAAAACAATTAACAGCTTTACTAAAATTGTAGGTTATAAAATAAACCCACACAAATTATCAGCATTTATGTTACCAACAAAGCCCGGCAGTAAGACATAGAGAAATTCCACTTAAAATAACTGTGGACAAAATAAAATATTTGGGTGTCTACCTGTGAAGACAAACCAAGGAATTATGAACACAATTATAAAACCCTTATCACACAAATAAAATCAAATGTAAACAATTGGGAAAATATCAATTACACATGAGTAGGCTGAGCTAGTAAAATAAAAATGGAAATTCTACCTAAATTAGTCTACTTAATCAGTGCCATACCAATCAAACTGCCAAAAAAAATTATTTTATAGAGCTAGAAAAAATAATAACAAAATTCATTAGGAAAAAGAAAAGTCAAGAATATCGAGGGAATTAATGGGGAAAAAAATACAAAGGACAGTGGCTTAGTAGTATCAGACCTAAAACTGGATTATAAAGCAACAGTCATTAAAACCATCTGATACTGACTAAGAAATAGAGTGATAGATCAGAGGAGTAGGTTAGATACACATGAGACAATAATCAATGACTATGGTAATCTACTATTTGATAAACCCAAAGATTCCAGTTTCTGGGATAAGAACTCATTACACTGGAACACTGGAAAATAATGTCAGAAACTACATCTCACATCCCATACCAAAATAAGGTCAAATGGTTATAAGATTTAGGTATAAAGGCTAATACTATAAGAATCAATTAGGAAAGCAAGGGATAGTTTACCTATCAGATCTTTGGAAAGGGAGGAATTTATGTCAAAGAAGAACTAGAGAACATTATAAAATGCAAAATGTATAATTTTGATTACGTTAAATTAAAAAGGTTTTGAGCAAAGAAAATCAATGCAGCTAAGATTAGAAGGGAAGGAGAAAGTGGAGGGAAAAAATTTATAGCCAGTGTTTCTGCTGAAGTCCTAATTTCTAAAATATATAGAGTATTGACTCAAATTTATAAGACTACAAACCTTTCCTCAATTGATAAATGGTCAAAGGATGTGAGCAGGCAATTTTCAGATGAAGAAATTAAAACCATCAATAGTAATATGAAAAAATGCTTTAACTCACTATTGATTAGAGAAATGTAAATTAAAGCAACTCTGAGGTACCACATCACACCTATCAGATTAGCTAAAATGACAGGAAAAAGTAATGATAAATGTTAAGAGGGATGTGGATTAACTGGGATACTAATACATTTTTGGTAGAGTTGTGAACTGATCTAACCATTTTGGAAAGCAATTTGGAACTAGGCCCAAATTTCTATAAAATTGTGCAGTTTTGATCCAGCAGTGCCACTACTGGATCTGTATCCTAAAGAAATTATAAAAAAAGGGAAAAGGACCAACATATACAAAAATGTTTAGCTGCTGTTTTTGTGGTAGCAAGGAATTGCAAAATGAGTAGATGCTCATCAATGACTGAAGACGATTTGGTATATGAAAGTAATAGAATATAATTGTTCTATAAAAAATAATGAAGAGGCTAATTTTAGAAAAGCCTGGAAAAACTTATGGAACTGATACTGAGTAAAGCAAGTAGAACCAAGAAAACACTGTATACAGCAATAGCAGGATTGTATAATGATCAACTATGATAGATTTGGTTCTCTTCAGGGGTTCACTGATCCAAGGAAATCCCAATAAAATTTGAGATTATGGACACTGAATGTAGATCAACACATACTTTTTCACTTTTGTGTGCGTGATTTTTCCCTTTTGTTTTGATTTCTTCTCTCTCTACACAGATCATATGGAAATATGTACAAATGAATGTACATGTATAACAAAAAATGTTTTTACATGTAACGGGAAAATACAAATCACAATAAAAATAAAAAATATGAAACTCAAAAAAATATAACTAAAAGCAGCATCATAAACACTGGGAATGTACTAGAATCTTTTTCAATAAATACAGCCATGAAGGGAAAGATGCTCTCTCTCTTTACTATGATTTGATATAGTTCTGGAAGTGCAAACAATAACAATTTGAGAAGAGAAAGAAATTAGAGGACTAAATATAGATAAAGACATGTATGGATTCAATTGAAGAAAGCTCCTTATAGAAATTAAGAACAAGCTGGAGAAATATTCAGTGCGCATGTTGAAACTATGCAAATATAATAAAAAATTATCAATACTACTAAAATTAATTTATACTTTTAATGCTATCTCAATTAAATTACTATAGGGTTACAGAATTTTTTAAAAAAACAGAAGATCTAAAATATCAATGTAAAGGATGAAAAAAAGTAAGGAAAAAGTGGAAATAGTGCTTGCAGACTTCAAACTATATTATAAAGCAGCAGTCATCAAAACCATCCAGTTCTAGTTATGAATAGAGGCAAAGATCAAAGGAAAAGACCCCCTTCAAAAAAAAAAAAAAAAAAAAAGACAAGGAAGATTCAAAAGCCAAAAGAATTCAATATTCTAGTTATTTTTTTTAAAGTAGAAAACAGAAATTACCTAGGGAAGAATTTCTTAATTAATAAAAAACCAAAACAAAAGTCTTCCAGGAAAAACAGAAAGTCGACTGACAGGAATATATCATATTCTATAAGTGCATTCTAAGTAGATACATAACTTTAATATTAAAGATTATGCTATAAAAACATTAGAAGAGAAACAAATCATATACCTCTTGTAGTTGGTTTGAGAATTATTCTTAACCAGAATCAGAGGCAACTGCAAAAGATAAAATAGATAGCAATAATTACTTAAAATTGAAAAGCTTCTCCAAAGACAAAATTAATGCATTTAAGGCTAAAAAGGGAAATGGTTGAATGGGAAAAAAAAATTTTTGTACTGAATTTCTCTGATAACAATTTCTTATCCAAGATTCTCTCTCTCTCCCTCTCTCTGTCTCTCTCTTTCTTTGTTTCTCTGTATCTCTCTCTCTGTCTCTCTTTTTCTCCCCTCCCTTCCCTCCTCTCTCAATAGACATTTCCCAATAGATAATTAATTAAATATGAAAGTTTTCAAAAGAACTATAAAATATTTATAATCACATGGAAGAATTTTCTAAAGCATTAGTTCTAAAAGAAAAATGTATATCAAAATAATTCTTAAGGTTTCATTTCATACCCCACAAATTGGCAAAAATAACAACAAAAAAAAAGACAAGTCATTATAGAAGGATAGGCACACTAATACATTTTTGGTGAAGCTGTGAAATGGAACAATCATTTTGGAAATCAATTTGGGATTATGTAAATAAAATAATTAAAATGTCTATACCCTTTCAACCAGAGCTTCTGAGAGGTTAAGTAACTTACATAGGATCATGTAGCTAATAAAGATCTGAGATCAAATTAAAGTGTAGGTATTCCAGACTACAAGATTAGGAATCTCTCCCTCCCTTACACAATTCTGCCTCAGCAAATCTGTGTTCCATGAAGTTTGATATATTGAAATACAACATGATATTTTAAGATATAATTAATATATTATCTAAATTTTGATTAAATTAAAAGCTTTTGCACAAAGCCAATTAAACCAAGATTAGAAAGCAAGCAGACAGATGGAAAGCAATTATTACAGCAGATATTTCTGATAGAGACTTCATTTCTAAAATTAAATAGAGAATGGAGTCAAATTTATAAGAATATGTCATTGATAAATGGCCACAGGATATAAATAGGCAGCTTTCAGATGAAGAAAAGGCTATATAGTCACATGAAAAATGTTCTAAATCACTATTGATTAGAGAAATAAAAATTAAAATGACTCTCAGGTACTACCTCATGCCTGTCAGATTGGCTAACAGAAAAGGAAAAGGATAAATTTTGGAGAGGATATGAGAAAAGCTGGGACACTAATGTACTGTTGGTGGAGTTATGAACTGATTCATCCATTCTGGAGAACAATTTGGAACTATGCTCAAAGGACTATAAAACTGTGCATACCCTGTGATTTTTAGCAGCGCCACTAGTAGGTCTGCATCCCAAAAAGATCATAAAAAAGGCAAAAGGACCTAGATGTACGAAAATATTTATAGCAGCTCTCTTTGTGGCGGCAAATAATTGGAAATTGAGAGAATGTATATCAATTGGGGAATGGCTGAATAAATTTTGGTTTATATACATATATATATATATATCATATCATATACACACACACACATATACTAAATTTCTCTGATAATAATTTGGTATCTAAGATATTCTCATTCCTTCTCTCTCTCTCTCTCTCTCTCTCTCTCTCTCTCTCTCTCTCTCTCTCTCTCTCTCTCTCTCTCTCTCTCTCTCTCTCCCTCCCTCCCTCCCTCCCTCCCTCTCTCTCCCCCTTTCTTTTCTTCATCTATATATGATAATATTGCTTTATATGAAATAATGAGCAAGCAGATTTCATTAAAATCTGGAAATATTTACATGTACTGATGCTGAATAAAATAAATTGAACCAGAACATCATATGCAGTAACAACATTATGTAATAATCAACTTTGATAGACTTAGTTCTCTTCAGAAATGCAACAATCTAAGACAGTTCCAAAAGATTCCTGGAAAATGCTGTCCATATCCAGAGGAAAAACTATGGAATTTGAATGCAAATCAACGTATACTATTTTCTTTTTTGTTTGTTTGTTTTCTTTCTTGTGGCTTTCCCTTTTTGTTCTTATTCTTATTTTACAATATGACTAATGTGGAATCATGTTTAATATGATTGTATATATATATATAAAACATATTAAATTACTTGCTTTCTTGGAAAGAGGAGAGGAGGAAAGGAGAAAAAAATAAAAATAAAAATCTTATATAAATCAATGTTAAAAATTAAAAGAACCTCCAAAATAATAAAAATGGCAAACCCCCCCCACAAAATATATTATCTAGATTCTGAGACTAATACTCATCAGGTACTTTTGATTTTGATTTTTAAATTTTATTTCTGATAACTCATCTGCTTCACAAAATTGTTTCAAATGTAAATTATCCTATCTCATTAAGGCATTTTTCATATTGAGCAGCTTATTGATTTAAAGGAAAAAAAGTAGAAGAGTTTTTATGTAAAAGAAAAGATTTACATGAAGTGTCAAATAATGTAAATTTTTTACCATTGTTAAAGAAGAATGTTTTGATATCTAGGAAGAAGAGAAAAAGAACCTTGTTTTACTTTAAATACATGTGCATGAAGAAATAGCTTTTAGATAGGATTTGAACAGTTTTAGACTTGAATTGTGAAATAAATTTAAAGACGTAAATCTCCTTGTGAATAAAGTAGAATACACTTGTAAGGAAAGAATTTGATATTTTAAATAGATAAATATCTTTTTATTTGTTAAAAATGGAAAATTATAAAAGTAAAGAAACACAAATTCAAGGATACCAAAAATATACAGGGCTATGCTGAAACTTTCAGTCGATGACTAAAGAGGTTAAGACTAAAATAAGGAATCAAATAAATATTTGTATATTGAGATATAGATTTTAAAGCTATTTATTTGACATTGATTTAAGGAAATTTGGGGCCTTGTGACTTTTAAAGTAAGTCGTGGAGAGTCATTGGAAGTTCTCAGTTAAGACTTTGAAGTCTGGGTAGAGACACTTGAGAAAACTTGATTTAGAACCTGTGGAGACTTTTCAGCAGGAGCTAAAAAACTGCCTAGGGACTTGTGGCAGCTAGGAACAGTTATTTGCTAGAAAGGATTCTGATACATGGGAGAGGGAATTAAATTCATTGGCCAAAAGCTTCAATGACAGCTACTGTCTTTCTCTACCTACTAGGATTAGAGATAGGACTTCTCATGAGCACCCATTGCTTTCTGTTGCCATCATTGGCCTGAAAACGAAAAGCAGAGGGTCTTTACAGCTATTTTTCTCTTCTGTTTCACTGACTGGGTTTCTTTGAGTTCTCAGCTGTGTTGCTATGAATTCTGCTATGATCAGACAATATAGATTCCATAGAAGAGAGGGATATTTCTTTAATTAAAGAGTAGTAAGGGTTTAAAAAAAAAAAAGTAGAAGAGAAGCAGTTTTGTGAAGTACAGATATTTATAAATAGACTAATGATATCAAAATCCACAATCTAAAGTTGTAAATTATGCCAAGCAAATGAAGCTTTTTCTCTCATGTGTTTTCACATTCCTGTGTGCTCCCATTTTTATTATGAATGTTGAGTACATTGGAAGGCAAGATGATCCAGATTTATTTTTATATTGTTATGCATTTTATTATTTATGCATTAGCTTTAGTTTATAATATTATTTCTTTTGCCTTTTTAAAAGTAAGTAATCATGCTAAGATCTAAAAGTGTCACTATTAAGAGTGGTTGATTATAGAAATATCTCTCACCATGTGGATTTCTTATGTTTTGAATGGCTGGTTATATAGATAGAAAATGCATTGAATGGGGATTTAGCAATGGTAAATAGGGGAAGTCTATTTCTCTGCAATATGGTTACTTATCTGTATGACCCTGAGAGAATTACAATAATGTGTATTATTTTTCTGTTACCTTTATTTATGAAAGACACTTTGTATATAAAGATTTACATGGGTTGAAGAGTTGATTTTGATCTGACTTCAAATTTCTTTGATTTTACCAGGTATCTACTAGAGCCCTTTGTAGCTATTATCTTCACTGGTTTGAGAGAATAGTATGTAACTAAATTACCTTTGAATTCACCCACAAATTTACATTCCACTGAAAAACTAACAAAAAGTTTTATTTTTAAGGTAAGGAAACATTATATTTATTTTAAGAAACATTTCCTTACTATTTTTAAGTTGTGGATATGTAAGGACATATAGATTCTGAGAGAGATGTATTTTATTCTTTTTGGGAAAATGTTTTTGTTTATTAATGAACAATTTAGCTAACTGTTAACCATTGTAGTCCTGATGCATTTAGGAGACAGTGAAAATGAGCAGCAGCTGTCTGCAGCTGCCTCATAAAGGAAAAAACAAAAATAGTCTAAAATACTGCAGGGACACCTAGTTCAAATAGCATAATAAACTACACATTTTTTTTTTTTTTTTTTTTTTTAGGCTCTTATTTATTTAGTGTCTGGCTGTTGTAGGTTTCCTTGTTCTTTGTCTACACAACAGTAAAGTTACACTAGTCTTCATTTGGTGCAAAAGATTCATGGCCATACCATACTGCACAGTGAGAGTGAAAAAGAGAGCATTTGCAAGAAAAAAAAAAAAGGATGGAAACACTTAAAAACCTTATAGTGAAGGTTGATGGGCAAATGAGGATATTATTTCAAATTTATGTTAACAAGCCCCTTAAAAATGTACCTACATGAAAATACAACCAAGTTAATACATAGGTATCACTGGAATATAAACAGTTGCTTTAAATAATATTTTCAAAGCTTTTCCCCTCTTCTTACTCTTTTTAAAAAATTATCAATATCTCTCTTTAAAACATTTAAAGACATTTTAGATAATATAATCTCTCATATTTTAAACAACAGGCACTGTTATGGACTAGAAATATAAAGATGATAAAAATGAAATAGTCTCTGCCCTTTAGGAAATTGCATTCTGCAGAGACAATATAACATTTGTTCATTAAAATAAAAACAGAATATATAGGTAATTTTAGGGAGGTTGGGGAGGTACTGGCAACTGTGGGTCAGGAAAGATCTCAGGTAAGAAGCAACTTTTAAGCTAAGTTTTAAAAAGAATTTGTCTTAGTGCTCTAGTATTTTGTCTGAAAGGTTGAGGAGCAATTATCTCCAGAGATGGTGTTGGTATGTTTGTATCTGGGCCAGATGGAGTCATTTAAGAAAGACCACATTTCAGAATTTTAAACTGGGAAAATAAATCTCCTCTCAGGAATTCTTAACACAGAGTCTATGAATTTGAAAAAAAAAAAATTAGCTGAATTTCAATATATCTGAGTGCATTTTTGGAGTGATTCTATGTATTTTACTTTGTACATTTAAAAACATTATTCTGAGACCTGAGCTATAAGTTTCACCAGACTATCAAAGGGGACTATGACACAAAAAAGGTTAAGAACTCCTGCCCTAGAGAATAACTGAAAAATTGTGAGAATAGGGACAAAACCGAAATGAAAAATTATCAGTAGCATAACCAAATTAAATCTTAACGGCACTTCCTAAGTTATGAATATGTAATTTAAAAGCATTTATGTAGAATATGTAACTTAAAAGCATTATATAGGAACAAAGAAGTCATTCCCAATTTCTTGACAATATTGGTATTAATTTTTCCTAGTTTGCCAATTGTGTTTCCTTCCATTCCATTCCAAAGAGATCAAATAAAAAAGAAAAGCACTAATGCATACAAAGATATTTATAGTAGCTATGTGTGTGTGTGTGTGTGTGTGTGTGTGTGTGTGTGTGTGTGTGTGTGTTTCAAGGAATTGGTAACTGGGAACATGTCTATCAATGGGGGAATGGCTGAACAAGTTGTGGTATATGATTGTGATGGAATACTATTATGCTATGAAAAATGATGAGCAGGATAATAGTTTCAGAAAAATTTATATGAACTAATGCAAAATGAAGTGAGCAGAATTGGGAGAACATTGTATGTAATAGCAATATTTTAATGATGATTAACTGTGAAAGATATAGATCCTTAATCAATACAATGACCTAAAATAATTCAAAGAACTCAAGATAAAAATTGCTATCCACCTCCAAAGAGAGAACTAATGAACTCTGAATGAAGATTTAAATATACTTTTTAAAAACTTTATTTTTCTTGCTTTTTAAATGAAATCACTAATATTGAAATATTTTGTATTATTTTTCACATATATAATTTATTTTATTGCTTGCCTTCTCAATGGTTGGGGAGGGAGGAAAAAATTTTGGAACTCAAGATTTAAAAAAAGCTAAAAATAAATAAATGATGCATTTGAAGGCAAAAAAAGAAAATAAAAGAAAGAAACAAAGAAAATACATAGAATTATGGAGTATATAGGGTTGTAAATGAGATAGATAATCCTCTTGAAGCAAACAGGAGATATATAGAAAATATTGTTCTAAGGATTCTTTGGAGTTGCACCACCACATGCCAGACATATAAATTTCCTCAAAGGTGAATTGGCCTCTTACAATCAATGGAGCTGGGAGAGATTAAACACCAGGGGTCCATCAATTGCAGCACCGATAACTGCATACATTAATGACCCTTTCCCAATCTTGAGTAGTGGGCAGTTCTGTGAAAAGTAAAAAGCATCTTCTCAAGAGAATTCATTAATAGACAGAAAAGAGAGACAGAATGAATAAAATCTGGCTTTGTTTTTTTCTCATGAAAAAAAATTTGGGATTATTATAAATTTAGATATGAAGATAAGAAGGGGATTACAAAAAAAGAAGAAATTTTGTAGAAGTTGAAAGAGTAGTTCATTATAGGAGGGCATAACATATACCTAAGTAAGTACAAGTTAATTTGAGGAGGGAGAGAGTACTATGCAGCTGGGGGAATATGGGAAAGCTTCATGGAAGAGACGGCTTCCATGCTGGACATACAAGAAGGTAAAAATTCTGAAAGCAAAAATGAGGGACCATGCTATAGTAGGATCTATTGAAGGAACAAGGGTTATTCAACTTAGATTACAGAAGACTTGCAGGTAAGAACATAACTATATTCAAATATTTGAAGAATTATGTTGCAGAAGAGTAATTTCACTTTTTTATTTGTTTATCCTTGAAGGCAAAACTAAGAGCAGGCAAACATAGACAAATTTCAGCTCCATTTAAGGACATACTTTAACAATTAGAGCTGTTTAATTGGGAAAATATTTTTATACTTAAAGGTTCTGATAAAGGTCTCATTTCCAAAATATATAGAGAACTGACCCTAATTTATAAGAAATCAAACCATTCTCCAGTTGATAAATGGTCAAAGGATATGAACAGACAATTCTCAGGTGATGAATTGAAGTTATATCCACTCCTATGAAAGAGTGTTCCAAATCATTATTGATCAGAGAAATGCAAATTAAGACAACTCTTAGATACCCACTACACACCTGTCAGATTAGCTAAGATGACAGGAACAAATAATGATGAATGTTGGAGAGGATGTGGGAAAACTGGGACACTAATACATTGTTGGTGGAGCTGTGAAAGAATCCGGCCATTCTGGAGAGCAATTTGGAACTATGCCCAAAAAGTTATCATAATGTGTATACTATTTGATCCAGCATTGCTGCTATTGGGCTTATATCCCATAGAAATACCAAAGAGGGGAAAGGGACCTGTATGTGCCAAAATGTTTGTGGCAGCTCTTTTTGTAGTGGCTAGAAACTGGAAGATGAATGGATGTCCATCAATTGGAGAATGGTTGGGTAAATTATGGTATATGAAGGTTATGGAATATTATTGCTCTGTAAGAAATGACCAGCAGGATGAATTCAGAAAGGTTTGAAGAGACTTACATGAACTGATACTGAGTGAAATGAACAGAACCAGAAGATCACTATACACTCCAACAACAATGATGTATGAAGATGTATTCTGATGGAAGTGGATATCTTCAACATAAAGAAGATCCAGCTCACTTCCAGTTGATCAATGATGGATAGAAACAACTACACCAAGAGAAGGAACACTGGGAAGTGAATGTAAATTGTTAGCACTACTGTCTATCTACCCAGGTGTAAAGGGCTAGAACTGAGCAATGCACTTGGATAATGAAGCACGTGAGACTAATTGCCAATTGGACGGTTCCCTATTAACTTGTTTGAAGGTTGACCCTCCCCAGCTGTTCTGGGCTGACTTGATTGCTGGGACAAAGAGGGGGAAGTGACTTGTGTGGGAGGAGTAGGAGGAGGAGGAGAAACTTGGGTCGTGGAACTCAGGCTCTCTCCCACTCGTGACCTGGCGTTGGAGGGTGACAGTAAAAGATCAAGAATAAAGACGTTTAGTGATCCTGACTCCGGCTGATTTCTGGGAAGATAGAGTTCCAGCATTTGGCACCCAACATGGGCCATCAGGAATTATCAGGTTTTGAAAATATTTAATATTCAGAATTAAGATTCTGAAAGATCTGGTAGAAACGCCACTTAGGAGGGAAGGCAGAGAGGCAATATGGACCCAGGTAACTCTGAGATCGGGCTCAAGGATATAGCTGAACATAATGCTTATATAAAGAGGTTAAAGAGACAGATGGAAGATCTTTTAACAAAGATCACCACTGAAGAACAGCAGGAAGCTTGTAATCAAGCTCCGAGAAGGCTATCCCCACAGCCATTAAATATAGCTCGGACAGGGAGCAACCTAGAGCTAATGTGTTTGTATGACAGTATAGAGTATAAAATGCCACAGCAAGAGTTGCTGGAATTGCAGGTTAAACTACAGATTGAGACAGAAAGAAGAAAAAGCTAGGTTACTACAAATAGAACCGAATGAGTTCAAACCAGTGGCTGAAGCTAAGGAGGGAAATAAATGAACCACATGGACTTCAGTTGGAGAAATTCTTAGCATTTTGTTGGTTTACCTTGTGCATTATTGTTTTAAGGAATCTATTGATTACTTTTCCATTGAGAAGTTTAGTTCTTTTTATGTGCAAAGCTCGGGTTGGATTTTAAATTAGCCTTTGGGGAATTTTCCAATTCCTCTTCCCTCAGCCTCACCTTCCTGGGCCAAGGGAGAAGGGAAGGGCGATAATATCATCAGCACTGCCCATTAATCCATTTAGAACTCATGTGTCTTCATTTCAAAAGACAGGAATAGGCTTTATGGCCCAAGGCAAAAAGGAATTGTGGTGTATTGAGTATAATCAGAAAAATTTTTAAAATACCGTTCAGTTAATTTCTAAGAAACCTTACAAACATAAGATCTTGCAGTTAGAGAAAGTGGAGTTTTATACTTGTAAAACTGCTAGGATCGTCTTTGGAGACGATCTTTTCTTACCTCGTGGATTTTTCACCTCCACAGGTGGGCTTGATTGCCCAACCCCCTACGAGTAATTATAAAACAGTGTTTATGTTTAGAATGGTTTGGAAAATTGCTGTTTTAATCACTAGAATAAATAGACAGTGTGTGATCTTTGACCCAGGAGGAAAAGTAATATCAGATTTATTGATTCACACTCTTGAAGTACAATTTGGTATCAGAAACTCAAACTTTGATTTTAGGCAAAAGAATTCAGGGATATAGCCGAGTGTTCTTTTTTCATTAACTGTATGAATGGCAGACCACTGAAAAGGTATCAGCTCTTTTAAAAACTTCGAGAGCAAGTGAGAAAGCACTCAGATAAATATATCCTACATGTCCATTTTCAGAGTGGACCTTCAAATCATTTATAATCAGGCTGCTAGAATCTTATATTTGCAAATTGTGATAACTAAAGAGGAAGCTAAGAGCATGGCAGAAGGCTACATAGTTTCTTTCTTTCACTCTCCTATACTCCCTATAGGACAAAACCCTTATAGTTTGAAATTTAATGTTTCAAGACCAATGGACATTATGGCTTCATTCCAATCTGGAGAAGCAGCTAGACATGTGATCAACCATTTTTCCATTGTAGAAATTTCACGTGCATTTAAGACAGTTTATGGATTGGCTTACAAATATTTTGCCTTTAGGTGTTTTTGCATTGAATTTGACTTTGCCCATTCCATTGGCATTTCTTATAATCCTATTAGTAAAGTCATTACTGCACAGACTATATCCCCAAGATCTTCTCTTCTAAACAAGAGAAGGGAATTTTGGGATATGCACAAGATGTGGCAATACATATATGTGATTGCTTGCAATTTTTAAATTTTGATTTTACATTTTTAAACACTTTTGATTTTACATCTTCAAAGTATTTTGATTTTACATTACTAAGTTATTTTTATTTTACATTTTAAAGTTATTTTGGTTTTACATTTTTAATCTATTTTGGTTTTACACTTTTAAATTATTTTGGTTTTGCATTTTTAAATTCTTTGCCTTTTACCTTAGCAATGCACTTCAGGCATACACAGAAAGTGCAGCTAAGTGACAGACTGACTAACTTTTGCCTGGCTTTTGTTAATCTTTTTGACAACAACTTTGTTTCCACTGTGATGTGGAAAGGCCTGAATGGCATTTGGAAAGGCCCAAGTTGGGTCCCGGGTACATTCCTTCCTAGGTGCAGATCCAGAAGCAGAGTTCATCCCTACCAGAGACATTTGTAACCTGGGGATCCAAGAGAAGGACCAGACAACAGCCCAGAGGGACCAGCCAGATGTCCGCAGCCCTCTGGACGCTGATGACAGCAATGTCCCTCCTGACTGTGACACCAGAGACAGCAGACACAGTTCCAGTGTAGCAGCTGAAATGGACTGTCTTGGGTGACATGCAATATAAAGACTGTAAATGGACAATGGGCCTGCTTGTTCCTCCCTTGGCTACTTGCCATATGGTGGCCTGGGGAGAGGCTTTGCCCTATGCTTTCTATTGAAGGACTATGCATTTAAATTAGTGGGTGAAAAACCAACGCACCCACCTGCCATTGTTATTGAGACAATGTTTCTGGACATGACTTTGTTTATGTGCACTTGTGAAACTAGAATTGCTCTAGGATTGTGAAAAGTGCAATAGAGAATTGTGATAAGCTAGAATTGCTCTAGAATTGTGAAAAGTGCAATAGAGAATTGTGAGAAACTAGAATTGGTCTAGAATTGTGATAAATGTAACTAGAATTGTGACAACCTACCTCATTGATATTTAATTGTTAACTAGAATTGTGATGTTTTACCTTGTTAACTTCCTCAGTGTTTTACCTCAGTGTTGACATCCTATCTCATTGGCATCCAACCTCTTTGGCTTATTATCTCGAGTATGACTTTGATGAATGGGTTGAACACTTGGGCCACTGTTGAGCCTGGTTCTTATTGTCATACTTCTGTTTACTGATCTGCTGCTTCGTACCTCCTTGGGCATAACACTCTGTCATCTCATGGATCAAGTGAACTATATAGCTGGTGCTAAAAGTTTAGCTTGGTGAGATGTGCAGTTCCCGCAAGAGAAGAGAATTGTAAAAGCCCTTTAAATGGGCGGTGCCACAGCACATCGGGAGATTTGAGTCCCCCAGGAAGTAATTTCTGTGGATATTAGGACTGCCTTGTAGGTGGGATCTTGGCCACATTGAGATAGCTTTGTAATGGGTGACTCTCTTGCTTACTGGCTGTGGGTGTAACCTCATAGGCCCTTTATAAGCCCACTGCAGGCAGCAGTCTCTCTCTTTAACCTGGCGCTCTTTACCCTGGCTCCCTAGCCTGGGTGGCCAAGCCAAGATGGGTAGCCAAAAGAGGTAAGGATTTGGTAGTGAACACGTGGGTCTTCAGACCAGGTGTTCACTCGGGAACCAACAAGTCAGGGCATCAGTCAGGGCATTATGTGAATAGGTATAATAAAGGCTTTTAAGATTACATGTGGCTGTTCTTGAGTGTGCTACCGGTTATTTAACTACAGATTCAAGAGATCGTGGCCAGAGACTTTTGAAGGCCTCAGAGGAGGCAACCCAGGTAGAGTTCACACTGCAAAGGTCAGTGGTCAAAGGTACTCTGTTGGGCCTAGGACAGACTAGTAATTGTAACTGCCAGGAGGGCATGTTACACCCAGGTTACTTATACCTTCGGAAGCTAATACTTAACGTGCAACAAGAAAATTGGATTTAAACACATATATTGTATCTAGGTTATACTGTAACACAAGTAAAATGTATGCGATTGCCTGTCATCTAGGGGAGGGAGTAAAGGGGGGGAGGGGAAAATTTGGAAAAATGAATACAATGGATAATATTATTAAAAATTAATTAATTAATTAAAAAACAATTAGAGCTGTTTCTATTCCTATTAATATTCCAAGGAAAGACTGCCTTACTACTCATCAATATTATTGTAGAGAAGATGTCCTTACTAACTTAAGAATCTAATCTTAGAATCAAGTATTAGAAGGAATTTGAGAAGCTGTCTAGTTATACCTGGACCTGAATAAGAATTTCCTTTACATCTCCTCAGTCACTTGGGCTTTCACATTCCATTCAGAGGTATGCTGGAGCTGTTTCTGACAGTTCATGAGACCCCAATGTTAAATTTTTAAGCCATCAGTGTGAGTGAGCATTTATACCTCAGAAATCAACACTATAAATCAGGACTTGTTTGGTTACTTTGTTAATTGTCTACTCTAGGCTTAAGAAACAGATGGAGAAAATGTTAATTTACAGATTAAATTTAGAAGTATGTTGTGGGTACTCCCTCCCATCCCAAGCTGGTTGTTAAACATCATTCCTTTTTACTTTGCCCTCACTAAATGGAAGTACTACTTGACTACCAGATTCAACAGCTTTGTAAAAATCTATATTCTTATTGACTTCTCTGTAGCATTTGATAGCTGATATGCAACTGGGTACTCTCTTTTCCTGACTTCAAAAAACTATACACTCCTGCCTCTCTATCCATTCCTTTTGGTGCTCCCAGGCTGCTCATCTTTCCCCATAATCTTTAATATGGTGTTTCTCAAGGATGTGTCCTTGGTGTTTTCTCTCTTTTACACTGTCTCTATTGTTAATCTTCTTAACTTCTGGGGTGACACATTCTATCTTTCTAGCCTTATCACTTAATACTCCCCACCTCTAAGTTCTGCCAAACAGAACAGGACTGCTCTATTTTTTAAAGCATATCCACTTCCCTTTTTTGAGTAGCATTTTCTATGCCTTCATGTTCCTTTTACCTTTGGAAGTTTTGGGGTTTTTTTTGTTTTTTGTATGTGTGTCAAAACCTGTTTTTATTATTATTTTTTTTTTGTAGGGAATTCCCAGGAAAGAAACTGCTAATTTCTGTGGATGCATTTGTCTTATCAGCCTATGAAAACTTTTTTGTCATTTTTGCCAATTTTGGAAGTATGTGAGATCAAAACTTAAGAGATCTGGGATACATTGTAGGAAACTCTGGAGAAAATACAATAGGGCTGAAAGACAAATTTGATGTGCTCAAATGATTAGTAGATATAATTTTTAAAACAAGATAATAGTATTCTTTTTTAAAAAAATATTATTGCCTTTCATTTTTATATCATAGCCCTCTACTCTAGTGTCCCAACCTTTCATCAACTTTTCCTTGCAACAACAACAAAACAGTTAAGAAAAACTAACCAACTTGGCACTCTTAGTTGACAAAATATACAATATTCCACATTCATGGTCCTTCATTTCTCTAACAAGAGGAAGGAGGTGTATTTCATTATTCATTCTTCAGGACTAATATTGTTCTTTATAATTCATTCATGTTCAGTTGCTTTCAGTGTTGTTATGGGCTATGTTATAGTCATTGTGGGAATGAATGAATGGATGATAAAAAAAGAATTATTAATCACTTATTATGTGCAAAGCACATAGTCCTCAGTGCTGGGGTTACAAGAAGGAATGAAACCTGCTTTCAAGGAACTCAGAACTGTAGTGAAAGGATAACACATATGGAAAGTTTCAACTTTAAGTCAGATGGAAAGGTCCCAGGAGCTGTGGAATAGCAGCAGAGCAGATGGTGATGCTTATTGTTTAATGTCATTTCCACCAGTAAGATGATACTTCCTGAGGCTGAACCATTTAACACTAAAAAAAACTTTGGTATCAGGAACTTTTTTTCTGGGTCTTGAGAAGTTGTGCTTTTAACACCTTCAGGAGCAATTTCTATGCTGCATCTGCAAAGGGGATTTTTTTTTTTTTTATGATGATACCTGTGGTTCTGTACTAGAAGCATCCAAGGGCCCAGGGTCCTAGGCTGTCTTCACTGAAGTATGAAGGGAGAGAGTGATCCAGGTGATGGTGATAGTTTGATCTACCTATCAAACCACTCCTGAGATGCTTTGGTGCCTCAGCTAGACTAGCCCAGTTTTCCTGTAGATGGCAGGTGGTTGGCAGTTGATGAGGATGCTGGGACTTTTTCTGCATTTCAGAGGAATTTCCTCCCTAGATGATGACTTCTAAGATAATATGCATATACTACAGAATATATTTATATGCATATATAAATATCATACATATATTTTACTTGGTTATGCTTTCTTCACTGAATTAATATTTATTATTTCTTATAGTACATTATTTCATTACATAAATAAGCCACAATTTGTCAGGTATTCCCCATTCAAAGAGCACTTTGTTGCTACTACAAAGTATTGATATAACTATTTTTGGTATACATGGACATATTTTGATATATTTATGCCATTGACTTCCTTAGAATATACACCCAATAGTAGATTAATGTTCAGTGACTTTCCTTGAATAATTCTTATTTTCCAGAAAGTATGGCCCAATTCATTATTCCATTAGGAGTGTACTGTTGGGGCAGCTAGGTGGAGCACTGGATAGAGCACGGAAATAAAGAATACCTGAGTTCAAATCTGGTCTCAGACACTTAACACTTCCTAGCTATGTGACCCTGGGCAAGTCACTTAACCCCAATCACTTCAGGGGGAAAAAAAAAAGTGAGCTGTCGATGTTACTTTTTCTTTATTAAGAATCTACTTTTGCTTTAAATCATTGATGTCTAAATATAAAACAAATTGCTTTTGCTACAAATTAAAAAACAAACAACTCTAGTTTCCAATTCTTATAGTTACAAAATAATGTAGGCTCTGGAACAATGTGGCAAGACTACAAACAAAACTGCTAAATCAGCTAGTATTTAAATGCTTACTATGTGCCACATAAAATACAACCCCTGTTCCAGCCCTCTGCATCTCCTGCTTTCTTTTATTTTAAATCCCTGACTTCTCAGAAAGGAGGGTGAAAATACCAAAAGGAAATGGGGAGTCAAAGCAAATATTGTTAGCAGGTTTCCTCTGGGCTGAAATTGAAACAGGTATACATAAATCCATCAGCATGGGAGGTGTTACACAAGCACATAGTAATATAACACAAGCTAGTAGTGATGTAACAAACAACATGAATCAACATAGTGATATAACAAACAAAACATGTATATGAATATACATGTCCATAAGTCCTAGAAGGAGGGTATATAAATAACAATCACACATAGACCTCTTTCAGCAGCCAAGAGAGAATCCAAAACCAATCTATTGTCCATTGATTCCTGAGGATTTTGAAGTCCAACAATTTTTGATATCCACAAGTCAAACGCCATAATTGCCAGGATCTTTCAGTGGTGGGAATAGTCAGGGATGGAACCACCCAATGTTTCTTGGGTCTTCTCCTTTGTTTCAAGGGTCTGCTCCTTCTCTCTCTGATGGACAAGGTGAATACGGCTTGTTGGCACCCATCTGATTCCTTCTCCATTTGTAGAGATACAAGCAAATCCTCTCCCCCAAGCAGTTAACTTATCTGGTCCCTCCTATTCACCACTTTCTGGGTCTCTCCACATGACCTGGCGATTATCTAAAGATAGTGGAGCTGCTCTCACTGGACACTGCCCTTCCAGTGGGTTATAAAACCTGTCTGCCGGAACCAGTGCATCTTTGTCAAAAATCAAGAAGTTAGTAGTATAAAGAGCTAAATTTAGACATTCTCTAGGGTTACCTGTGGCTCCCCCTTTCTTTTATTTTTGGAGGAGCATCTTAATGTCTCTGTTTTTCCTCTCTACTATTGCCTGCCCTTGAGGATTAATAGGTGTGCTAATAGTGCGTAAAATCTTATTCTGTGCACAAAAGTATGCAAAATGTTTAGAAGTATATGCAAGTGCATTGTCTGTTTTTATTGCTTGTGGCACACCCATAATTGCACATGCTTGTATAATGAATTCAGTGACCACTCGGGCTGTCTCTTCTGCTGCTGGTATTGCAAAAGTGAATCCTGAAAAAGTGTCTACCACAACATGGAAAAAATAGACGACCAAAAGATTTATAATGGGTCACATCCATTTGCCAATTTTATTGGTTTTCAAACCATGAGGCTTCTTCCCTGGAGAGAGTGTAGGAGAGTGGAAAGGAAGGCAAGCTGTATAGGCTTTTACTATGCTCCTAGCTTCTTCTCTTGTTATTTCAAATTGTAAACATAAAGCTTGAACAGTCTTTTGATATTTAAAATGAGATTCTTGGGCTTCTTGAAACAAGTACTGGCCAACATAGTTAGAAGGCTATCTGCCTTTGTATTACCATAAAAAACAGGACCTGGAAGTCCACTATGAAAGTGGACATGCAAGATATAAATCTTACCTGGATGCTTTCTCACTTGCTCTTGAAGTTCCTTAAAGAGCTAATATATATTGGAGGCTACACATTTTATTTGGGCTGTGGCAATTCTTTGTATCACACGTACTGAATAGGCCAAATCAGATATTATATTTATGATTTCGTTCTTTATGCCTAAATCATAAATAAATTGGAGGAACATGGGATGGTTTACCTCTCAGACTTGTGGAGGAGGAAGGAGTTTGTGTCCAAGGGAGAACTAGAGACCATTATTGATCACAAAATAGAACATTTTGATTACACCAAATTAAAAAGTTTCTGCACAAACAAAACTAATGCAAACAAGATTAGAAGGGAAGTAACAAATTGGGAAACAATTTTTACAGTTAAAGGTTCTGATAAAGGCCTCATCTCCAAAATATACAGAGAATTGACTTTAATTTATAAGAAATCAAGCCATTCTCCAATTGATAAATGGTCAAAGGATATGAACAGACAATTTTCAGATGATGAAATTAAAACTATTTCCACTCATATGAAAGAGTGTTCCAAATCACTATTGATCAGAGAAATGCAAATTAAGACAACTCTGAGGTATCATTACACACCTGTCAGATTGGCTAAGATGACAGGAACAAATAACGATGAATGTTGGAGGGGCTGTGGGAAAACTGGGACACTGATGCATTGTTGGTGGAGTTGTGAAAGAATCCAACCATTCTGGAGAGCAATCTGGAATTATGCCCAAAAAGTTATCAAAATGTGCATACCCTTTGACCCAGCCATACTACTACTGGGCTTATACCCCAAGGAACTACTAGAGAAGGGAAAGGGTCCTGTATGTGCCAAAATGTTTGTGGCAGCCCTTTTCATAGTGGCTAGAAGCTGGAAGATGAATGGATGTCCATCAATTGGAGAATGGTTGGGTAAACTATGGTATATGAATGTTATGGAATATTATTGTTCTATAAGAAATGACCAACAGGAGAAATACAGAGAGGCTTGGAGAGACTTACATCAACTGATGCTGAGTGAAACGAGCAGAACCAGAAGATCATTATACACTTCAACAATGATACTGTACGAGGATGTATGCTGATGGAAGTGGATTTCTTCAACATAGAGAAGAGCTAATCCAATTCCAATTGATTAATGATGGACAGAACCAGCTACATCCAGAAAAGGAACACTGGGAAATGAATATAAACTGTTATTTTTACCTTCTGAATCCAATTCTTCCTGTGCAACAAAAAATTCGGTTCTACACACATATATTGTATCTAAATTATACTGTAATATATTTAACATATATAAGACTGCTTGCCATCTGGGGGAGGGGGTTGGGAGAGGAAGGGAAAAAATCTGAATAGAAGTAAGTGTAAGGGATAATGTTGTAAAAAATTACCCATGCATATGTACTATCAAAAAATGTTATAATTATAAAATAAAATAAAAAATTTAAAAAAAAAAAAAAAGATATTATATTTATGTCTCCAGGATAATAAGCAAGAGCTAGAATGATTGCATACAATTCATTCTGCTGAGTGGACTGAAAAGGAATTCTGATTATTCTCTTTATAGTTAAGTCATGATAGTGTACAGTGCAAATATTTATATTTGGATGCATCTGTAAAGATAGTTGGTACTTTAAGAGGAATTTTAGAAACCTTTTCTTCAGAATACATTGCCAATTATGTAATAGTTGGGTTATCTTTAATGGAGACCTGTATGTAAAATTTGGAGCTTTGGCCAATAAAATTTACCACTCTGGCATGGTTTCACAGCATACATTAATTTGTGCATTAGTATAAAAGGTGTATATTTTTTTCAGGTCTTATCCCAGATAATTTTACTGCTCGCTTAATGGCTTTTAATAATATTCTAGCCACAAGCACTGGATAAGGAGTAAGGCTTTGTTCTGGTTGTGCTGGGAGGTTCACTCACTCTATCACACTGTCTCCTTGATGAAAGACTGCTGTGGGTGCCTCTTTTGTAGCAAAAACTGATATTTCCAGGGGTTTTTAAGTAACTCTTTCAACCACATTGGATAAAATCAGTTCCAACTTCTCTCAAAGCCTCTTAAGCTTCTTTTGTAAGCTGATGTGGTGAGTTTAAAGCACTGTCTTCCCTTACAATGTCATATAATGGTTGCAATTGATAGGTAGTCCAGTCTAACACTGGATGCATCCATTGGATATCTCCTATCAATTTCTGAAAGTCATTTAAGGTGTTTAGCTTCTCTGTTCTTAAAGTTTTTGTATTGTAAGCACCTGAGGATATACTTCATATCTTAAATAGTGAAAAGGAGCATGTCTTTGATTTTTTTCTGGAGCTATGTGCAATCTGTAATTCCTTAGTGTTTCTATGGTCTTTTGTAGGCATGCTTCTAATAGTTGTTCCTCAGGTGCACATCCCAATATATCATCCATGTAATGTAATAACATTACTTTTGGAAATGCTTTTCTTACTGGAGTAAGAGCAGCAGCAACATACATTTGGCACATAGTAGGACTGTTTTTCATTCCCTGTGGCAAAACTGTCCATTCATATCTTTTATAAGGCTCAGCTAAGTTAATGCTGGGCACTGAAAAGGTAAATCTTTTCATATCCTCCTTATCGAGAATAGAAACAATCCTTAATGTCTATAATCCAAAGAGGCCATTCTCTAGGCAATTGAGTAGGAGATGGAAGTCCAGATTGAAGAGTTCCCATAGTTTCCATCTGTTCATTTACTTTTCTTAAATCATCCTCCATTTACTAGATTTCTTTCTTACAAAAGTACTGGGGAATTCCAAGGACTTAGAGAAGGTTGTAAGTGTCCTTGGTCAAGTTGCTCCTGTACTTATGTCTAAAAGGCCTGAATTTTATCTTTGGCTAAGGGCCACTGTTCTATCCACACTGGTGAATCAGTTTTCCATTGGATAGGAATAGATGAAAGTGTTGGCAGGTCTTCAACAGCAGCTCTGCCTAAAAAACCGAAATACTCAATTGTAATCCTGACTGTTGAAAGATGTCTCTTCCCTACAGATTGATGGGGATTTTTTCTACAATAAAAGGAGTAAAAATTCCTGTTTTGCCTTCAAATGTCCCATCTCAAAGGGGTAGCACTAACTTCAGCTGCTATTGATCCTCTTACACCAAATATATAGGTGTCTGCCTTAATCTTTGGCCAGTGACTGGGCCAGTGGGCACCTCTAATGACTGTACAATCTGCACCTGTGTCTACCAATCCTTCTAATGGTATGCCAATTATATAGTGAGCATAGGTCAGTCAGCTGTCACAGCTGCTGTCTAGAATATTCTTGGATTTTGTTGCTTGGAGTAAGTATCTGGAACTATCACCAAATTGCTTATTAGGAGTGTGTATCAGTAAACCTGATGCTACTACTTCTCCTGGTTGATCAGTCACACATTGTCTACCTGTATTAGTGACTGGGATATTATCTATACATTCCCCAGTTTCCCACATCAGTGTATGGATGGATACTGTTTTGTAAGTACTCTCAGGAAGTGAAATGGTCAAGCCTACTGTGCCTGGAGGCAAGGGATCCATAGGCCGGACAGAGACAGATTCCATCTCTCCAGGGGATATCTCAGTAGTCCCAGCTGCATACAATTCTCCCCAATTGTAATCCCTTTCCCCCATCAGGTTGCTTCTAGGCTGATTGATTATGTAATCTCTTTCTCCCATCAGATGGCTTCCTGGATGATTGGTCATGTCTGGGTACTGAACTTCTAAAAGCTCTCTGGGTGTAGCATCAGTTGCCATCATGCCCCAAGTGTTTTTTTCCTGGGGCTCTGGAGTTGGGCCTTATATTCTGTTTCCCTGAATCAGTCTACATTCTGATGCCCAATGGAAGTCTCTGTTGCATTTTGGACATGGGAGTTTAGGTCTTGTTCTCCCACCTTGTTTTCTCATTCTGTCTTTATGCCAACCTTGAGCTTTCAGATGCCCTACTTTATCACATTGAAATCATTGATGAGTCTCTCTGGAAGTCCCTTGCCAAAAGAGACCCTGCCTTCCCATGTTCGGCTATTGGGAAGTCTGCATCATAGCCTGGGTATAAAAGGTATTTGTGCCCACTGTGGCACAGCATCTTATGATCTCCTCTAAAGGAGTATCTTTGTGTAGTCCTAGTATAATTCTTCTACAAACCTCATTATAATTTTCTTTAGCAAGTTGTCTTATCATAATTTCTGTTGCTACATTTTCACCAATAATTTGTATGACAGCTGTCTGCAGATGTCCCACAAAATCAGGAAAGGGTTCATCTGGACCTTGCTCTATTTTCATAAATGCTTCCACTCTATCTTGTCTTCCTGGGAGGGTGCTTCATGCTTTGATAGTAGTAGAAGCAATTTGCTCACATACTGCTATTGGGTAATTAATCTGTGCTAAAGTGTCTGTATAATGACCTATACCAGGTAGTTGATCAAAAGTGAGTGGTATATTAACTCCAGGTTGCCTATTTCTTTGAGCTTGTATTCTGCAGAGTTCACTATACTCAGAAAGCCACAACAAGTTTTGTCCAGGTTTTAAACATGCCCTTGCTGTAATTTCCAATTGTTAGGGGTTAAAACCTCAAAAGCCAAATTCTCTAATAACATCTTAACATAAAAGATGTAAACCCATAAAGAGTGCAAGCTTTTTTCAGATCTTTGATAACATTGATAGATTAAAAGGAATGTATTTTCTTTTTTCTTGGCCTGAAGAGTTAAGCTCTTCAATCACAAGGTACATTTTCTATTCTCAAATCAGATGTATCCTGCCCTTCCTCATTAGCTTTAATTAATGCCTTTTGTAATTGTGTCATGGGGATGGACAAAGCTGCTGCACGGGTGATGCTGGGGGTGTCATTATCCCTCCTCCTCCTCCTCCCTCCACCCAAGAGTTGAAATTAAAGAAGGATGGTCAAGAGATAGGGAATGCCCTAAGGGCACCTGCTTGGGTGTAACTGAGCTGTGAAAGTGAGAACCATCACACTCTGTAAGCTTATCAGCATGGTACTTAAGATCCAACTCTCCATGCCTTTCAGCTGCTTTGTCAGTATCATTCCCCTCCTCTTTTTCCTCATACTTCCTTGCCTTAGAACTTTTCCTTTTATTAGAACTTGTGGGATTCTTTAAAGCCAGTTGTATTATATTGTACATAAGGAATGTTTCTTCGGGAATTGAATCAGGACTCATGGCTTCATAATATTCAATTGATTGATCTTCTACTAGTTCCCACATATCTGGCTCTAGCCAAGGAGACTGCATTGTAATATATTTAAGAGCCTAGTGATCTGCCTCTGAGTTACCAACAAACCTTGCTTCTTTATTAACCTAACTATGCATTCTACATACTTCCCTTGGGATGGGGAAGGCTCTTTTCTTAGTATTTGCCCCATTTCAGCTAAAAAACTCAAGTGACTAGTTTAGCCCTTACCAAAGTTTCCTGTGGCTGAGAGAGCCTTCTGTGTCTGAGACTCCCTTAAATACTTCAATAGGATTACATAACGGCAACACACTGAGCATGAACAACCATTACATCACCATAGAGAACCATTATCTCACATCAAGTAGATGCTTAACTATAAAGACTATGCTGACCTAGATGCAAGTACAATTTTTCAGAGTTCCAGCCCTCTACAATAGGGAGCCACCAGCATTTATTATAGGGGTGTGATGGTAAATGTTTAACAACTGGTTCTCT
This sequence comes from Sminthopsis crassicaudata, assembly GCF_048593235.1. Taxonomy (NCBI): domain Eukaryota; kingdom Metazoa; phylum Chordata; class Mammalia; order Dasyuromorphia; family Dasyuridae; genus Sminthopsis; species Sminthopsis crassicaudata. Next base: position 282,167,080 of record NC_133617.1, on the reverse strand, counting down.
GGAAAAAAAAATGCATGAAAATACTTGTAAGTTTAATTTGCTTTAATATTTTCTCCATCACTTTAAGTAAGTCTAAACAATCAACAAAACAGTAAACCAAGATGTTATTTGAGTTGCCTAAGCAATTCCAGAAAATTCTTGTGTAAACTGATTGGAAGATCATTTTAACTGTTAAGTGGAGGATGTATTGGAGTGGGAAAAAACTTGAGGCAGGGAGATCTACCCAAAGACTACTGCAATAGTCCAGTCTTGACTTGTTGAGAGCCTTCACCTAAGAGTGTTTTTATCTGGTGTTAAAATTGCAAGATTAACCAAGACTTCAAATTTAGGTGTGTATTTTGGAAAATGTTGAGATTGGCTATGGGAAAGAAGAGAGCAGCTTATGTGGAGGGGAATAGTGAATATAGCTAGGGAGATGCCATCTTCCTGAGTTCAAACCTGACTTCTGACACTTATTACTTAGTGTGATCCTGGGCAAGTCCCTTGACCCTGTTTGCATCACTTTCCTCATCTGTAATATGAGCTGGAAAAGGAGATGGCAAAGCACTCCAGTATCTTTGCCAAGAAAACCTCAAACGTGGTCACCAACAATCAGACAAAATTGAAAAACAACTGAACAGAGAAGAGAATGGGCTGTTTTTTATTTGTATTTTTAACTTTTTTATTGATTTTTGAAAATATTGCCCAATTTTTCTCTGTATTTCTCTCCTCTCCTTCCCAGCAAAGAAAACGAGGCAGAGAAAATTTATCAGCCATTTCAGTCGCACTTGACAATATAATTGATGTTTCCTATGTAGATTTTTCCTGTAGAAAAGAATTGTATTTGTGCCCATATGCATGTATATGTGTGTAAGGTCAGTGTTATTTCTAATGAAATATGATTCAAATTTTCTCAATACGATTTTTTTCCCATGACATTTACCTAAACATGGAGCAAAAAACTACACTAGGTTTCATTTATAAAGGATGCGATCAAACTACATCTGAGCCAATCCCATCCCAATCTTCCGCCTCAGTTTTAGTAAAGTTAAGAAACATTTTTGAAGTGTTACTTGGGAATACAAATAAAGCAAAAAGATGATCCCTGACTTCAAGGTACTGTCATTCTACCAGGGGTTCTCAAACTCCTGCAGATGCGGCCCACCGAGCTGTTTATGGCAAATGGCTGAGGGACGGAGACAGAGTGAGTTTTTGTTTTTACTATAGTCGGGCCCTCCCACAGTCTGAGGGACAGTGAACCGGCCCCCTATTTGAGGACCACTGTTAGGCTTGATGGGACAAGGAGAAGAGAGAGCCCTGGACAGCCATCTCTCTCCTCCAATTAATTCCTTCCCATGCCTTGTGCTGGAATGCTATTAGTCTTTTCTCCCTAGCCAAATACTTTGTTCCAACATCAAAAAGAACAAGCAGCATTCATTAAGCACCTTCTGAGTTCCAGGTCCAGACATAAGTTTCAACTACCCCAATGTGTTATTTAAGCCCCAGAGTACGACGAAGTCCCTCAGCCTATAACTTTCTGCGTTCTCACCGTATAAATGTGGTATAAATTAAGGCACACCATCTTACGCTTTATTTTTAAGTGGGACTGGGTATTGTCTGGTTTGCCTCCTCCTCTACAAAGCAGAAACAAAACCAATCCAAACCGAGTCTCACAAAGGTAGCGCTTCCAGTTTTGTTCAGTTCAGAAATAAATCTTTTAAGAGCAAGCCCAGGAGACTTTCCAAGAATTTCTGGTTCTTCTAGTTTGTTCCCTGAAAGCCAAAGAGACATCGCTTTGTCAGGACTGGATGTCCCAATTCCGGGATGGCCGCGTGTATCCTCCTGCCTCCGGGATCCTGAGGGGGCGGGGGTGGGGTGGGGTGGTGAACGTTCCATTCTCCCTCCTCCTTTCAGATCTGGGAGGGTGGAGCGAACAATGAAGCCGGCGGCCGGCGGGGTTACCCCGAGGCTTTCGGCCAGGTCACTCGCAGATTTGATCTCTCTGAGCCCAGACTGGAGCAAATGCCGTAGCCTGGGAAAGAAAGGGGCGGAATGCCTCCAGGGATCAGCGTCCAGGCGCTGGGGGACAAGGGCGGAAGGCACGGCCGCAGCGCTCCGAGCTTGCCTGGCCAATGCAAAGGCAGCCCCCCTCCGATTCGGCAGCCCTAGAGCAGCGACAGAAACCTAGGCAGCAGGGGAGCCCGCAGGTTGGGGATTCTGCGGCGACCGCCAGGTGGCGCGAGAAATCCCGTGAACAATGGCCCGAGTTCCCCCACCACCCTGGTCCTCGGCCGCCCCAGCCATCCGGAATCGACCATTTGAGTCCGAAGAAAAGGGGGGCGGAGGGAGTTTTGAGCGTGGCGCGCGTGGAGAAGCCGCGGGAGAGGGGGCCGCGCGAACACCCAGGCCCGCCGCGGTCTACGGGATTTGTCGCGCCGGCACGCGGCCAGACTCGCGTGCTGGCGGATGGGGGAGGGGGGTAGGCGGTTGGGCCGGGAGGGGGCGCGCGGTTGGGAGGGTGGCGCGGGCCCGGGCGGGAGAGGAGGGAGGGAGGAAGAGAGGGAGGGAAGAAGGGAAGGAGGGAGGGAGGGAGTAAGAAGGGAAGGAGGAGGAAGGGGGGAGGGAAAGCGGGAGTGGTTGAAGCCGGCGGCGGCGGCGGCCGAGCTGGGTCAGTTCTCTTTAGTGTTTGCCAATGTTGGAGGTGTTTCCAAACTATCTCCGGGAAGAAGGTAAATCCTCCCCCCACCCCGGGGAAGCATCCGGAACCACCCCCGATCTCGCCACCAGCCCCGGCCGGTCGGGAGGCAGAGGGCGCTGGGGAGTCGCCGCCGAGCGGCGGGGGTGGGGCGCGAGGGCTCGCCTGGAGCGCAGCCCTGTCCCAGGCCCCCCCCATTCCGGAGCGGGCGTGGGGTGTGTGTGTGAGTGGGTGCGCAAGGTGGGGGAGGGGCGAGGGTACGCGCGCGCGGTGGTGTGTGCCTGCGTGTGCGAGTGTGTGTGTATGTATATGTATGTATTTGTGCGCTGTGGGGCGGGGTGCTCTGAGAACCTACGGAACCGGGAGCGAAGAACCGGGGTGGGGTGTTTGTACGCTGTGGGGAGAGATGCCGGGCTGGAGAAGAATGAATGGGCGCGGAAGGGGAGGAGGGGAATTGGGACAGGTGTCTTGAAAGGGGAAAAATGGGTAATTGAGAATGGAGAAGGCAAGTGAGGAGGGGACGCGCCTTCTCCGGGTTTGGGGACCCGGAGCTGGGGAGGTTGCTCCCCAAGGTCTTGGGGGAGGGGCACCAGGATTAGGTGAGAAAAAGCATTTAAAGCGCTGACTAGGTGCGGGGAATTTAAGGGAGTAGACTGAATGTGTGTGTATGGGGGGGGGGGGTGTAGAGGGGCGGGGAAAGGAGAGTAGGTGGAGACCAGACCTGATTGGGAGGCTTGAAAAGAGGTGGAAAGGACCTCCTCGGAGGGGCGGGGGGGCCGGGCCAGGAAGAATGAAAGGTAGATGGGAAACAAGATTTCCTAGGAAGAGGGGAAAGGGTTGATCTGGTTTTAGCAGGTCGAATTTGGGCCTGGGGGTGCCTGCTAACTTCATAGGGAAGAGAACAAGTTCTTGAACTGCAGGAAAGAAAATAGCTGGTGACAGTATCAGTGTAATAGGAAGGAAGCCCTCGGTGGTGGCTTTTTTTTCAATACCAGTGACCTTGCTGGGGCAATAGAAGAGTCAGGTAAGCTGACAAGGATCTGTTAAGAGAGTGAGCAATTTTAGAGAAGGGAGTTAGTGTATCATCTCCAAAAGAGATTAGAGGTGCATTGAGAATTGCAAAATGAACTGGTGGCAGCTGGAGAAACTTGAGTGAGAGAGGAACAAAGAATGATTTCCAGTTGGAGTCGGAGAGTTTATTAAGGAGTTTTAGTCTTATGAGTGGTCCCTCATATGTCAGAGGTTGGCTGGATCTTATTACTTCCTTCAGTGATGATTGGAAACTTCACTATTCATTTCAAAATCGAAGTAATTGAGCGATTCTGCTGCTTCCCCATAGATTTGGAGAGAAGCTGTATGTACCTGACTTGTATTGGTGGGAGGAGTAACCGACTAGGGGAAAAAATATTCCATTACAATTTCAGATTTTTATATTCTTCCAATAAAGAACTGTGAATCCTAAGTTTCAGTGTCAGTTTATTTATTAAATCAAAAGTCAACATTTTGCATCTTTCTGATATATTCATATCACTTTGACTAGAGATAACTTGGATTTATAGATTTGCTTTTTTATTTTGAATCAGGCCTGTATTTAATTTTTGAAGCAGTTTTCAAATACCAAAACCCTTTTGTTTTTTCTGTTGTGGTTCACTTAGTGTGCCACTTCTACATTTCACTAAGTCAAATTATTTGCTTTTTAGTGATCATTAGCAGGATATGGCCAATATTTCTCCACTGTTCTTGTTTTTATAAGAGCTAATAGCCTTAAACTTAAGGAAACTTTCAATATGATTCCAGTATGTACTTCATCATACACTTCAAATAGAACACTATAATTTTTTAGTTTTAGTATTAGTTGATACTAGTGTCAATCTTGTCATTTGAAGTTATTTTTCTTTTTATGAAGGAGTAATTAGTTGAAAACAATTTAGTGGTCTTATCTGTAGGTTTAGAATATCTGTATTTGCTATAAATTTCAAATGTTGATAGTTTTGGCTTAACATTCCTTAAATTAAGAATGATAGGAGTTTTAAAAAACACTAAAAACCATGATCCTTCCTTTATAAATTAAAGTGAGATAGCATGGTTTATTTTAGTCTAAAAAAAAGTCTAAGCTAGACTTCCTGGGCCTTCCTCTTACTCAGTACATCTTTCCTAATCTAGTATTGTTTTAAGAGTTAAGAGTGGAATGTTTAAGAGTTAGAGAAGGGGCAGCTACGAGCTACAGTGATAGAGCATCAGCCCTGAAGTCAGGAGGACCTAAGTTCAAATTTGACTTCAGACACTTAATACTTCCTAGCTGTGTGAATTCTGGGCAAGTCACAGTTGCCTCAGGGGGAAAAAAAAAAGTTGAGAGAACCTGAATTCTAGTCCTGTCCCTCATATTATCACAGGATAGTAGGTCACTAAATCCTTTTGAACTTCATTTCCCCCTTTATAAAATGAAGAAGTTGGACTAGGAGTTTTAAGTATCTTTTCCATGATTTATAATATCCATGATTTATAATAGTTTATTTTTGTTGCTAAGGTTTTAATTCCGTTAAAATAGATGTCTGAGGGAAAAAATATGAAATGGCAATCTTAAATAACAGGAAATCACCAAATTAGATTTCTCTTCGAAGTTTATTCAGATGTATGAAATCTACAAGTCATATGCAGACTGGTGTTACTCTTTCCATCCTGAATGCAATTCTCAGTAAAATGCTAGCTAGTAACAGAGTACCAAACTTGTATTCTTATATAAATAGTGAATTTATCTAGGTTAAGTTTTCAGATCTTTAAAATTATACACAGGTAGCTTGTTATTTAAATATAATCAAGCCTTGTAATGTTTAGCCTAGTGAAAGGTGAGAGGCATGCAGTTGAAGCCTTCTTGATACTTTGTATTGGAAGTGAACCTACTGTATTGTACATAATTTCACATATGAGTTATATTATAGCAAGTTTTAAAATTCCTGATTCCAGGGCCAGCACTCTATCAACTGCACTAACTGCCTCTTTTAAATTTCTTAAAATAGTTTATTAATTACTAGAAAGCCTACTTTATTCATACTGAGTATTTATATTTGTGTAAAAGTACATTGTTGGTATTTTTTTGAGACTTTTAAATCCTGAAAAATAAAAGTAAAGCGTAGATGAAGTCTAATTTATTAAAGGACCTTATGACTTTTTAAAAGATAACTATTCATTGTTGTTGAGTAGGATGGAGCTCTTTTGTGTTTTTCTTGGCAAAGATAATTTCTTGCTTTTTTTTTTTTTTTTTTTTTTTTTGCTGAGGTTGGGGTTATGTGACTTGTCCAGGATCACACAGCTAGGAAGTGTTAAGTGTCTGAGACCAGATTTGAACTCAGGTCCTCCTGACTTCAGGGCTGGTGCTCTATCCACTGCACCTGCTATTTCTTTCTTTAGCTGATTTTATAGATGAAGAAACTGAACCAACTTCCTGACTACAGGCCTTAGTACTATCTACTGTGCCTCCTAGTTGCCTTTCTAGTCATTTGATAGTGCTCTGTTAGTACAGTGCTTCATAATCTGGTACTTTGGAGGATTGTGAAATTATTTAAATAACAATTGTACTTTGATTGTGAGAGGGATGCTAATATAATTTTTAGAATGTTAGTGGCAATTTTAGAAGATTTTCAATACAATGAAAAATTTCAGTACATGGAGAGTAGTTTAATTTTTTTCTTGTAGCTGATTGTTTTATCAATGGATAGTAGTCATGTTCTTGGAGTCATTTCTAACAAGTTGGAGAAAAAATAGGAACCTTAGGTTAGGAGATTTTCCTAAACCTCAACTTTCCTATAGTTAGGAATCATAAGTACAATTCCCTATTATGTATCATTTATCATTTACACACACACACACACACACACATGCATGCCTCTGTGTATGCATATATGTACATACAAGTATACATATGTAGAAATCTACCCCTGATGCATACTGACTATGTGACTGAGCAAATCATTTAACCTCAAGTCTGTCGAGGCAACAGAGACTATAAGTTGCTGGTCAGGTATCTATCTGTAATGGTATAGGTTTCCTCACTGGTAATTCCCTACACTGAAAAAATCATAGGCTCTATGTGTATATAAAATATATACATGTATATTTCATATATATTTTGCATATGAATATATGTGTGGGTACACATATTGCTGTATGGCAAGTGGATAGATGACTTTGGAATCATGAAGAGCTGGGTTCAAGTCTGTTTGATGCATACAGTATACTGACTTTATGACCCTTGTATACATCATTTAATATCTTAAGTGCCCTTGGCAAATTGTAGAGCAGGTTCCTATCTGCATTGTTGGTGTTTGCTCTCTGTGAACTTTATATTGAAGAATAAGTCATACACACATATGTGAATGCATACATACATATATAAAGCAAGGTTATGGTATAGGTTTTTCTTTTTACCTCAGGGTTGGGAAGATCAAATTAAATGATATATATAAAAGTGCTTTATAAATGTCAGCAATTGAATAATAGCTATGAATGTCAGCTGTTATTCAATGAATGCTTAATAAGTGATGTTTATTGATTGATTAATAACCCAAAGCTGTGAAAAGAACTATACCTTAAAAGGTAGGGTATATAAATCATAGTAAACCTTTTTTAAAGGATCAATAAATCAACAAATAAACATTTATTATATATTATACACCAGGCATTGTGCTAAGTAATTTAGATGCAGCAACAAAAGTGAAATAGTCCTTTTTAGTTGTTTACATTCTAAGTTGGGAGACAAGTACCTATATAGGTATGTACATATAAACTGAAATATACCCAACATATACCACATATGCTTTTACTTATAAATATATATATATGCCTATATACTTGTACACATGTGCATACATATAATTATATATAATATGTACAAAATGTATAATAAAATATAAAGTATTTTTGTGAGAGAGTACAATAACAGCTGGGGAACTGGAAAAGACTTCTAGAAAGTGTTGATACAGCTGAATGTTAAAGAAAACTCCAGATTTACAGAAGAAAGAATACACTCCAGGCAAGGGAACATTGTGACAGAAGGGGAGGAAAGGGGAGATGGAGCATGTTTGTGTGGAACAATAAGCCAGTATATCTTGATTGCAGAGTTTATGGAGGACAGTTATGTGTAAGAAAACTGGAAAGAGTCAAGTTGTGAAGAGATATACATGTCACATGAAGAGTAAGAAGATAGAAACAAGAGTTGACAGTGGATGTCAAAATTTATAGAATGCTTCATGAATTTGTGTGAGACCATGGAATTGAGAAAAGTCCCAGTGTTTTGAACCTTGAGTGCAAGATGATGCTGACCCTAACAGTAATTGGAAAGTTTGGGAAAGGGGTTGGGAGGAAGAAATAATAAGTTATGAATTGGATTTGTTGAATTTGAAATGCCTAAAGGACATTAAATTTGAAATAGTCAATAGGCAGATTGTGAGGCAGGACTGGAGTGAAGGAAAGAGACTAGGGGATATATATTTAGATACCCATGGGAACTGATAAGATCACCAAGTGAGTGAATAGAAAGTCAAACCTTGGTATACACCTGGAATTAGTGGATATAAAGATGATCATTTTTTTTTCTACTTTCCAATTTCTTTTAATCAAATATATATCTTTATATATGCATATATTCGTGCATATATTCACATATGTGTATGTAACTTTGCATATATATATATTCAAAATTCAAAATTGTTGAATTTTTATATCTTAACATTTATATATAAATTTTTGTATACCTACATTACATGTATATATTTATATATCTTCTCATATATATATTTGTATATGCACTATGCACCAGGCATATTGTGTGTGTGTGTGTGTTTACTTATTTGTTAAACTTTTACAAGTGATGATGTTCCAACTTTCTGTAAAATGAATTTTTTTTTGTGATCAGTTAGTCTAACTCCCTCATTTTACAAAAGGGAGTACCTGAGATCTAGGGAGGCCTACAACTGATGAGAAATAGCATATTTGGGCACAGATTTACACATAAGAAAACTGTGGTGCTGTAGTAGTAACAGTACTGGACTTGAATTCAAGAAAATCTAGGTCTTCTTCTGCCTTTTTCTAGTGAAAAGTTGTGTGATAATGGGCAAGTCACTCTTCATATTTTTTTTTTTAAATCTTTGAAATAGGGATAAAAGTACTTGTACTACTTAACTGATAAGTCTATTATGAAGTTCAAATGAGATAATCCATGTAAATAACATGTCAAATTTTAAAGTGTGATAAAAAATGCCAGTTTTCATTGACTTTAAGTAAATTGGAAATCTCAAGCAGAATTATGGTAACATAGATGAAAAAGTTATAACCTCCAAATAAAATAGACAATGAAACCTAAAGAAAATAAACAAAGAGAAACTTGTGATGCTGTTGACTTTCTTCTCCTATAGCTTCTGATATCTCTTTTCTGGTTTTCCTGTTTGTTTGTTTGTTTGTTTTTTTTCCTGACTGCTTCTTTTTTAGCCTCCTCTGTCAATTCAGCATCTCTCTTCTGGTTCTACTTCTGAAAAATAGGCTTATTCTGAGCATGCTTTCTCCCCCCTTCTCCCTTTTCTATTTTCTCTTAGTAATTTCATCAGCTCCTCTAGGTTGGGTTATCATCTGCACTCAAATGATACCAAGTCTGCCTAGGTCCAGCCCAGAGGCACAGAGGAGTTAAGTGACAATTCCAAGGTCATGCAATTAGTGTGATAAGTGGCAGGAGAATATCTGGAGTTAATGGCATAAGCATTGAAATAAGAATAAATTGAGAGGTTATTAGTTTATAATACTAAAGTTAAGGGTTTTATGGATTTTGTGTTATTTTTAACATTTAAGATATTAAATTAAGATATAACTGGCTAACTTTGTTAATATGCTCAGAATTCATATACTTGAGAATTATTTTAAGAAGATAGTGTTAGAGATAGATGAGATTTATTTTGTTGACAAAAGATATTACCTCTTTTGAAATGCTATAAAGGGCTTCTTTCCTGCTATATTATGTGATGCAATATAATCCATGAATATCAAGCAGTCATATATTGTAGATCTTGGCATTTCTCCAAAAGCCTCTTCTAAACAGGACATTGTATTGTAAAGACATGTTAAAGAAGATATTTTCCATTTTTCTTTCTTATGACTGCAGATATAGGGAAGAATGCATTTTTAATTTTTTCCCTTTTCCTCATTTGAATAAATAAAGATTTAGATGGTGCAAGAAGTGCCACTAAAGTAAGAAAGGTCTACATCTTTTCCAATGATGATAATACATTAATGGGAAGAAGACATTTTAATAGGCCTCTTAATGATTTTTGTATTAGAATCATCTAATGACTGCTTTATAGCAATCTTTCCCACATGAAATCCTTCTAACAAAAGATTTTTTTTTATTCTAATAAGAATTTTTTAAAAATCTCTTTACTTCTGAAGTCATGATTTTGTCAAAGATAATGTTAATAACCAAGTATACTTGGAGGATCTTGGATGTTGATTTGCACCTAGCTTTTTGCATATTTATTGTAGCCCTCAAAAGTTAAGATTGAATTATAACTATAATTCCTGTTGATGTAGAGGACATGTAAGACTCATCATTAGCATTGTTTTTCTGAGATTGTGGTCAGACATCTCTATATATAGCAGTTATAGTATTGATTACATAGATGCAACAGGGAGAGTTTATTTCTTCATTTGCTGTTGGTTGAAACAAATCACAAAACACAACTTTATTTCTTTTATTTTTAGCAGCTTTGAAAATTGGAATTTGGATTAGGCCTAAAGGAGTTTCACTAACTGGATATACTTTTAAATGAGTTTCTGGAATTGCTTAGCAGAGATGAAAGAGAGATGAAGGTATCCCATTGTAACTAACAACATTTCTTCTTCATTTCATTTATTGTTGTTTAAATTGGCATAAGTGAGCTATATCAAAAAAATGGGGATAGTGTGGTTAAATATTAGATACTAGCAATCATTAAATATTAAGTTCCATGAGAAGCCTTATACAGGAGATGGTGTTTGGCCTGAGTTTTGAAGAACACTAGAGGTTATAAAAAAGAGAGGATAGGAAGAAGGGAATTCCAGGCATTGAGAATAAACTGTGTAAAGGTATGAGATGGGAAATGGGTATGCAGAACACAAAGAAGGCCAGTTTGTCTGGATAGTAGACTTCATGGATGGTAGTAATTTTAAGTAAAATTTTGCCTTCAGATGTTGAATTCAGTGCATTGAATTCTTTATAGCAGACTGGATGATTCACAGTTTTCACATTTAGTATTTTCCTATAAGATCAAATATTCTTTGTATTTATAGATATACCCTACATACATTCATGAGCAAACACAATACACATTCACACACATACATATATTCGATTCTACTTTACTTTTGATGAAATTGAATACTATCTTCTTAGAGATGAATGAGCTATCCTTCTGGTACAACCCAGTGAAGTTCTTGTTTTTCATTTAGCAGCTTCTGAATTTCCCCCTCATTTTCATCAAACCAGTTGATGTTTGCAAGTGTTCTGACCCTATGAGCAAGTGCAGTACTGTACACCAAATCTCTGAAGGCTGTCCACTCCTTTTCTGCTCCATTGTTGCCAACTGTATGTTGGTTCATCTTACTCACCAAATTAGCAACAAACTGTTCCCTCTCAGAGAAGCACTCTAATCTATTGACATCAATTCTTCTAATAGTCTTTTTGCTGTGAGGCCGCCATTTTTGAGGAATGTGAATATTCAGCTTGGAGAGGATAATTATGATCAGCCCAGTGCTCTGCACTACACATTGCCTTGGTCATTCTCATATCCTGTCTATCTCTTCTTACAATCACATAGTCTATTAAATGCCAATTTTTGCTGTGAGGGTTTTGTTCAAATGCCAAATATTTGCTTGCCAAAAAGATTATTTTATGGTGAACTCACATAGGACAGCGTTCACAAGGTAGTCAAAAAAAAAAAAAGTGATTCAAGGACATTCTCAAAGTATCTCTTAAGGACTTTAGAATGGACTGTATGACATGGGAGACACTGGCACAGGACCATCCATCATAGTGTGCCCTCATTAGAAGTGCTGTGCTCTATAAGCAAAGCAGAATTGAATAATTCCAAAAGAAACACAAAATATGCAAAATTAGAAAAGCTATCCTAAATGTTCATATGAATTATTTGTGTTCAACCCCTTTGGCAGAGTATATATATATATATATATATATATATATATATATATATATATATATATATATATATATATATATACACACACACATACATATATATATATATATACACATACATATATATATGATATAAATGATAATCACACATTTACATATATAGATATATGTAAATGTGTGATTATCATTTTTCTAAGATCAGTCAATAAGCATTTGTTAAGGCAGCTGTTATATGCCAGGCACTGTGCTAAGTGCTGAGGACACAAAAACAGGCAAAAGACAATTCCTGACTTCAAGAAACTCACAATCTAACGGGGAAAACAACAAGCAAACAAATTATATATAAATAAGCTATATAAGGAATAAGGAGGAAATTTTAAAAAAAAGGAAGGCATTAGAATTAAGAGAGATTGAGAAAGACTTCTTTTAGAAGATGGGATCTTGGTTGGGAAATTTAAAAAACCCAAGGAAGTCAGTAAATAAAGATGAAGAGGGAGAACATTCTCAGCATGGAAGAAAGAAAAGATACCCAATTATGAAGAGTAACATATTAGAAACTAAGTTATGTGATGATCAGTTCTGATGAAGATGGTTCTTTTCAACGAGATGATTCAGACCAGTTTCAATGGTCTTGTGATGGAGAAAGCCATCCACACCCAGAGAGAACTGTAGGGACTGGGTAAGGAGCACTACACATTATTTTTACCTTTTCAATTGTTGTTTGCTTGCATTTTTTTTTCTTCATTTTTTCCTTTTTTTTTGTCTGATTTTTCTTGTGCACCATGATAATTATGAAAATATCTATAGAAAATTTGCACATATTTAACATACTAGATTACTTGCCATCTACGGGAGAGAGTTGGAGGGAAAGGAAGGAAAAAAAATTGGGAACAGGTTTTGCAAAGATAAATGTTGAGAATTATCTTTGTATATGTTTTGAAAATAAAAAGCTTTAATGAAAAAAAGAAAGTTATAAGAAGACTGGAATGGTGGGAGGAAACTAGATTCTGAAGGGCTTTGAATGTCAAAAAGATTTGGTGTTGATTCTGGTGATGACAGGAAACCACTGTAGATTATTGAAGAAGGGATTGACATGATTGGACCTGTGATTTAGGAAAAACATTTCAATGGCTAAATGGAGTATGAATTTTTGTGAAGAGAGACTTGAGGCAGATTAACCCTTGAATAGGCAATATACCAGGTCTGAGGTGATGAGAAAAGAATATATTTAAAAGATGTTGTAAAAGTGAAAATGATAGATCTTGGTGACAGATTGGACATGAATATGGGAAGTGAGAGGTGCTGAGGATTTGAAGATGACTCTTAAGTGGTTAGTCTGAGGGACTGAAGAATGGTATTACCTACCCTCTACAGTAATAGGAAAAGTAGGAGGTGGGTGGGTGGGTAGGAGTCTCCGGGGAAAGATAATGAATTCTGTTTTGGATATGTTGGATTGAATTTAAACTATCTATTAGACATCCAGTTCAAGATGTCTAAAAGGCAGTTGGAGATGTGTGATTGGATGCCAGTAGTGAGGTTAGGATAGTTTAGGAAGATTTGAGAATTGTCAGCACAGAGGTAATTAAATCCAAGGAGGCTAGTAAATTCATTAAATGGAGTAATATGGAGGAAGAAACAAAAAGGGCCAAGGACATAATCCTTTGGGAAACCTATAGTTGGAGGGCATGATCAGGATGATGACTTTGAAAAAGAAAACTTAGAATGAGTGGTCAAATAGATTAGAGGAGAACCAGGAGAGAATAGTGTCCTGAAAATTTAAAGAGAAAAAAGTATCAGGGATAGATAGATAATCAACAGTATCAAAGACTGCATAGGGATTAAGTAACATGAAAATTAAAGACAGGCCATTTGTGATTTGGCAATTAAGAAATTATTGGTAACTTTGGAGAGAACAATTTTAGGGGAATAAGAATGCAAACTGGATTGTAAAAGGTTAAGAAGAAAGTAAAAGGTAAGAGAAGAGAGAGGGTAGAGCCACTTTCAAAGAATTTAGTCATAAGGAGCAGAAGAGATATAGGATTAATTATGGAGATAAAAGGTTTAGGTGAAGGTTTTTTTTTTTTTTTAAGAAAGGGAATACGGCATATTTCTATAGGTAAGGAAAGAGCCACTAGACATGAAGAGATTGAAATTAAGTGATATTCAAAATAACTGTTGATAGCATAAAATATTTGGGAATGTATCTACCAAAGGAAAGTCAGGAATTATATGAGCAAAATTACACACAAGTGTGGAAAGTGTTTTGCAATTTTGCTCATATAATTTGCTGACAAATAAAGTCAGATTTAAATAATTGGAAAAATATTAAGTGCTCTTGGATAGGTTGAGCAAATATATTAAAGATGACACTCCCCAAACTAATCTATTTATTTAGTGCTATATCAATCAGACTCCCAAGAAACTATTTTAATGAACTAGAAAAAATAACAAAATTCATATGGAAGAACAAAAGGTCAAGAATTTCAAGGGAATTAATAAAAAAAAATATCAAATGAAGGTGGCCTAGCTGTACCTGATCTAAAACTATATTATAAAGCAGCGGTCAGCAAAACCATTTGGTATTGGCTAAGAAATAGATTAGTTGACCAGTGGAATAGGTTAGGTTCACAGGACAAAATAATAACTATAGCAATGTAGTGTTTGACAAACCCAAAGATCCCAAAAACTGCTGGGAAAACTGGAAATTAGTATGGCAGAAATTAGTCATGGACCCACACTTAACACCATACACCAAGATAAGATCAAAATGGGTCCATGATTTAGGCATAAAGAACGAGATCATAAATAAATTAGAACATAGCATAGTTACCTCTCATACTTTTGGAAGAGGAAGGAATTTGTGACCAAAGAAGAACTAGAGATCATTATTGATCACAAAATGGAAAATTTTGATTATATCAAGTTAAAAAGCTTTTGTACAAACAAAACTAATGCAAACAAGATTAAAAGGAAAGCAACAAACTGGGAAAACATTTTTACAGTTAAAGATTCTGATAAAGGCCTCATTTCCAAAATATATAGAGAATTGACTTTAATTTATAAGAAATCAAGTCATTCTCCAATTGATAAATGGTCAAAGGATATGAACTCCAAAATATACGAAGGAACAAGGGGGCAGGGATGGGGATGGAGAAGCAAAGAGTGGGGGAAGAAGACTAGGGAAGGATCCTTGGGAGGAGGGTAAATAATAGCAAGACAAGTTAATGAGTAGAATTAAAGCAAAGTGAGCAGGAATAGGAAAGTTGTGTGTAGGGGAGATGGTATGTGTGTATGTATGTGTATATATCTAGATTATACATAAATAATTATTGCTTGGGTAGGGGATGAAGGAGAAAAAAGAATAAAATTTAAAAAGATGTACAACAGAGAACAAAAGAACAATTTACAAGGAAGTAAAGAAAAGATTTTTAAAAATAGTACATACGTTGGAATGAAGGTGTGATTGGAAGTTAAGAATTAGCATGGCACAATTGGTGAAATGTTATGGAGGCCAGGGACTCAATTCAAAAAGATATTGTAAGTTGAATTGGTTCCGTGAGGAGTCAAGATGGAGAAATTAAGAAAGAGTGGCTATTGCAGGGGAGATGACCTGGGAGGGGATTAAAAGAGGATGGAGGTCACAATGTAAGAGAATAGGATTTGGTAAGGAAAACAGAGAAAGGAAAACCAACAGATTGTGGTAAGAGGTGGTCTAATTGTAGGTGATGGCAAGATATAACCATTTTTTATGTGTGATTGACATGAGGTAGAAAAGTCGGTCATGGGAAGTATGTAAGTATATTTGAGTCAATATTCATGTTGAAGGTCCCTAATAGATGAGGGTAGAATAGAAGAGAGGAATGTCAGTGGAAAAACATTTTGAAACATGTACCAAATTCATTGAAATGAGAATGAAAGTACCTGGAGGTCTATAGACAGTGGCTACGAAGATTTTGATTGGATGGTAGACATGAATAGCACTCATCTCAAGGAAAGAAAGGTTACTGAATGAGACAAATAGGGAAAGAACCTGGAGGTGGTAATGGGGAGCAAGGAAGATTCCAATTCCCCTGCCTCAGAGCTAAAAGATGAAAGGAATGGAAGGAGAAAAGATTTAGGATGAAGGGAAATTTGTTACAGCAGAACAGGCATTCCAACAAGCACTGTGGAAAGGTATATTTGGTTAGAACTTTGGAATGGGAGGATTGAAGAGGTTGAGAATAAAGTATTTGGGTTGTAAAATATGGGGAATGAGTTTGGATCATAACTTACAGGCATTGAGAATCACTGGAACTTGGAGCTCAACTCATAAAGATGAGAACTTTTAGTTAATAATAACTGACCAATAGTCAACATATTAAACATTTTAATATAGCTTTTAAAAATGTAGCTGTAATAATCACCAGTGATTAGCAGGAAAGTATTTAAAGTGGTATTCTGACCTCAGCATTAGAATTGATTTCAGTTCTTTTGGATTTATTTTGAGTTATTAATAAAATTTTTTTAAAAAAATACAAGATTAATGTATTTGAAATATAATTGGAAAGGGAATGTTATAGACTTGATATTCATATCTGCCTAGATATGAATATGATATACTTATGATTCTTAATATAGTTTTGGTAAAATACCATTTCCTGATTCACTGATAATATTCTTGACATTTAAATTGTAGACATTCAACATGATTTCTATTGTCAGAGCACCTCTGTCCAAATCTTACCTCTATGACTTTGGTCAAATCACCTGAACCTTAGTTTCCTTGTAAGGATCAAGTGATAAAAATGCTTAGCACAGTGCCTAGAGCATAGTAAGCATTATGCAAATAGTAGCTATTATTTTTATTATTATTACTTAGAGCTAGAGGGGATCTCAATGATCTTATGATTTTATTTATTTTTGTTTGTTAACATCTGATTATTAGTATAGGATTATATACTTTGTATTAATTGGATTAAATTAGATAATTGTAAAACACTTAGTATAGTGCTGACCTATACTGGCACTAAATAAATACTTATTGCTTTTCTTTCTCTTCTCTATACCTTTAATAGCTTCTCATTGCCTATAAGGTAAAATACAATTTATTTAACCACTCACTGTATGTAACTCTCCATATAGCTCTAGGCTACCTTTTTGGCTTTATTTCATTCTACTTTTCTCCACATAAGAAGTATTCCAGATAATTGAGATTACTAATTATTCCTAGATCTTGTTCTGCCTTCTCCTGCATTTATATGTATATCCATGCCTACAGTAAATTCTTTCCACATCATTTATTGAAATAAATTCAATTTAACAATCATTTATTAAGTGACTACTATGTTCAAGGCATTATGCTAGTTGCTAGGGTTACAAAGGTAGACATGACATAGGCCCTGTTCTCAAGGAACTTACAAGCTAATGAGAAGGAACCAAAGACACAATTTATGTAAAGGAAAATGAGGGGGATATGCAAAGCAGAGGTCTATGAAGGTTGCTCCAAGAAATCTGGAAAGGAAAAGATTATTTTTATCCAGAATGGGGCAAAGAGGTACAAGGAAAACTTTCATGACACGGTGGGGAAGTCCATTTCAGGGAAAGAAGGCAGTATAAACAAAGGCACAGAGACCAGAACTTTCATGTGTAGAAGTTGGATGGAGAGAAATTCAATTTATTTATGTTAAATTTAAGTTTATTCTGAAGTTTTTATACTAAATAGGGTTTTTCGTCTGTGTTCAGACTGTTTTTTTTTTTTTTTTCTCTGATAAACTTGTCTGCTGCCTTACACCAGCCACTGTGCTAAGTACAGGTGTATGAGCACCGTTTTTATTCATAAGGAACTTACATTCTAATGAAGACAACTAAAATAAGAATAAATATAGCATAAATATAAAGTTAGCAATGTATTATAACTATTAGTTATCAACTATCTTCCATTCATCCACACACAAAGAGAAAAAAAAAACCCTTCCATTTTTAAAAATTGAATTTCTTCTTCTTCTTTATTTTAATCAACAGAAATCATCTTCATCCTTCCCTCATGCCCAAAAGAAAAACAAAATCTGTCACAAACCTGTATGTCAAGCAAGATATAACTGGCTATGCTTAAGAGGATAGGCATTCTCAAATTGATGGTACCCCTCCCCTCCTTCAATAATTCCATACTTTGATACTTCAAAAAGAGTTACAAATATTTTTGTTTGTCCTTAGAGTTTGTTTTATTTAGGACTAATCCCTTCCATAATCTAATCTCCCTCAAA
This sequence comes from Sminthopsis crassicaudata, assembly GCF_048593235.1. Taxonomy (NCBI): domain Eukaryota; kingdom Metazoa; phylum Chordata; class Mammalia; order Dasyuromorphia; family Dasyuridae; genus Sminthopsis; species Sminthopsis crassicaudata. The sequence continues at coordinate 282,148,989 of NC_133617.1, read as the reverse complement.
ATCCTCCTTCCCCTCCTTTCTCCTCCTATTTTGTGTATTTCTGTATCCAGCTTTGTGAGTTCCTCACTCCTTTTAACCACTTCAGATGAAAGTGAGGTTAGTGTTAGCTATTTCCCCTTTCTTAACCTTACTCTCATCCTTTTTGTTCAGATTTTTGCTTATATATCGTGATCATATGAGATAATTATCTGTAACCTTTCTTTCCCTTCCCTATCAATGCATTTCCTTTTCCCTTTATTTCAATTCTTCTTTAAGACCATCATTACGTAACAGAACTCCCAAGCTTTCTGTTTTGAACAAACTCCTGATTTTGATAGGGTTTAGAAGAGATATAGCCATCATTTCCTCTTCTAAAATCTAAGAACTTTATCCTTGTTTAATCCCTTATGATTATTCCTTTGTGTTTACCTTTTTATGTTTCTCTTCCCTCCTCTATTTGAGTGTCAAAGTTTCTCCACAACTGTGGTCTTCAGGAATTCTTGGAAGTCCTCTTTCATTAAAAGTCCATTCTCTCCTCCCCCCAATCTCCAACTCCTGCTTTTTAATATTATCCTCTATTTTGTTGGGTAAGTTATTCTTGGTTGTAGATCTATTTCCTTTGCCTCCTGGAATACTCTATTCCAAGCTTCCCACTCCTTTGCATTTCTTATGAAATTATATGTGATTTTGACTGTAGCTCCTCAGTACTTTCTTTACACCAAATTCTGTGTGTGTGTGTGTGTGTGTGTGTGTGTGTGTGTGTGTGTGTTCTTTGGTTAGATAACAGTTAGATTCAGGAGATATCTATCTAGCTCTTTCACTTTCCCCTTCATATTTGTGTACTCTTTTTTTATTGTGTTCTGTTTATTTGAGATAGTATTATCTTTTTCATTTTTTTTCTCTAGTGGATTTCCTTTTCTTTTGTCTCTTAAAATTCACTGTTACCTTCTATATTAGGATTTTGAATGTAAACACTTTATTATCATTCATTACTTAGGTCAAATATATTTATTCTCTTTTTTTCATAATCCTGTTGTTTGCTTTTCAAAATTTCTACTCAGTTTTAGTCTTTTTAATCATGAATTTTTGAAATTTTGTTTCCCTTTCTAATCCCATTTATATTCAGTTTTTCAGTTGGTTGGTTGTGAGCTTTTGGAATTTGGAATATTGTATTTCAAAATTCTAATGTCATGGTCATTATATATCTTGTATGACCCTGAATGTGGCTCCTTTATGCTTGTTACCTTTGGCTGCTAGGCATATATATATATATATATATATATATATTTTTTTTTTTTTTTTTTGACTTAGAAGCCCTGGCTCCTAGGCATATATATATATATATATTTTTTTTTTTTTTTTTTGACTTAGAAGCCCTGGCTCCTAGGCATATATATATATATATATTTTTTTTTTTTTTTTTTTTTTTTGACTTAGAAGCCCTGGATTTTGGTTGTGACTTTGTTGAGATTTCATATGGTGATTGATTTGTGGATTCTTTTAATTTTCATTTGGCCCTTTTTTTCTACTGGGTCAGGACTGTTTTTTAAAACATGATACAATGTTCAAGTTTTTTGGAGGGGCTGTGATTTTCTGGCAATCTGATTATTTAAAAATTTTCTCTGGTACAATTTCTAAGCCAATTGTTTTTGATAGCAAATACTTTGCACTTTTGATTTTGTTCTTATTTCTTGTCTTGTCTGTTGGCGCCATTCTAATTATCAGACATTCCAGTCTCAGTACAGTTTGTTACTTGAAATACACATTAATTGTCAGTTATGAAAGATAATGAACTTTTGATGTATCATTCTAACCAACAAGTCCTAGTAGGAGCTGAAATGTTTCAATCTGTTATGATATCCTAGTTTTTTGTTAGAATGTGATTTTCAGGTAATTTGATGATTTCTTTTTTTTTAGAATGATTTCCAGGTCAGTTGCTTTTGATAGCAGATACTTTGAATAGTTTTTAACTTTAGTAATCTGCTTACATCATTATGTTTATGCTTTCTAGGAATAACCTTTCTATATTTTCTAGTCCTTAACTGCTGTTCTAAACTTCCAGATTTCATAAGTGAATTCATGTTGTTTAGCCATTTGTTTACTTTTTGGCATATATCTGGTTGAATTCTTGTGACTGACATCCACAGAGGACCTTTTACTTCTCTTTTTAGATCTTTAACCACTTTTGGTCACATTTGTCAAATGCCTGTTATCAACCTTTATTATTGTTTAGTGAAGTGACATCTTGTTTCAAAAGTATTTTTTTAGATTTTTGAGTTGCTTATAATGTGCTCTTAGAGTATATATTAATTTTCTTTCTTTTTTTGGGGATGTGTGTGAAAAAACATTAAATTTCCTATAGTTTCCTTTGTATGATAGAATGTACTTTGTTAATATTGTAAAAGATATATCATATCATGTCAAGTGTTTTCAATGTGTTCTTCCCTCTAAGCTTTGATCTCTGATGGCATTAAGTCATACTTATAAGCCATATAATCCATACTTATATATAGGACATTCATATTTATTCATCTACCATATAAGCATGTAATTTACATAACATGTTCAGTCATAGAAACTTCAGTTGTTGTTCAGTTGTTTTTCAGTTGTGCCCAACTTATTAAGACCCCATTTGGGATTTTCAAAGCCCTAAGGCTTGTCAAAGATCCCAAGGAATGCTTTGCCACCATCTCCTTCTCCTGTTCATTTTACAAATGAGTAACTGAAGCAAACAGGATTGATTGAGTGCCTTGTCCAGGATCATACAGTGGTAAGTGTCTGAGGTCAGATTTGAATTCAGGAAGATGAGTATTCCTGATTTCAAGCCCAGTATTCTCTATATTATTATTTACTCCATTTAGATAGATAGTTTCTAGCTTTAAATCTGCTGAAGATATATTTTCTTCTTGCTCTTGTTTTCCCTCTTCCTGGTTGGAGATGCAAGACAAATACCTAAATTAAAAATGAAATGAGAATTAAATAACAATATAAAATAATAACACAAGGCATATCATAGGATCACAGAAAACTGGAAGGGAGCTTAAGAAGCTTGTAGTACAACTCCCCCATTTCACTGTTGAGCTATCTAGTTATTGATAGAAAGAATTCAGAGGAGGGAGAGTGTTTAAAGAAGGTTTTATGAAAGAGGTAATATTTAAGCTATGCTTTTGAGAAGAAATGGAATCTTAATAAATATAAAGGACATTTATGGCAGGGGAAATGACATGTTAAGTCACAGGGCAAAGATTCAGTCAGCCAACAAATATTTATTAAGTACCCAGTTTGTGACAAGCACTCTATTAAGACCCAGGATACAAAGAAAGGTAAATGACAGTCTCTGCTCTTAAGGGGCTCTCACAGGCTAATAATGGGGGAGGCATCATGGAAATAATTGTGCAAACAAGATACATGCAGGATAAAATGGAAATAATGAACAGGGGGAAAGCACTACAATTAGGGATAAGGAAAGGCTTCCCATAAAGATAGGATTTTTAGTGGGACTTGAAGGAAATCAAGGAAGCCAGGAGGCAGAGATGCAGAAGGAGAGTATTCCAGGTATGGTACAGCCACAATGTAAAATGCCCAGAGTTGGGTAATGGAGTATTTTGATCAAGGAATAGCAAAGCAGCTAGTATCATTAAATACTAAGTGTATGTGTTTATGGTGATGATGGTGATAGGGAAAGTACAAGGTAGAAAACTGGAAATGTAAGGGGGACAGGTTATGAAGGGTTTTAAAAGCTAAACAGAGCATTTTTTATTTTGATCTTGGAGATGAAAGGAAGCCACTGGAATTTATTGAATTGGGGGGATTATTGAGGGGAGGTTATTATATAGCTATACTAATATGGTCAGATCAATTTGATAGCTGAGTGGAGAATTTATTGGAATGGGAAGAGATTTGAAGCAGAGGGACCAACCAGCAATTATTGAAATACTCCAGGAGCAAGGTAATGACAGTGTCAGAGGAGGGAAATCAATATATGCAAGAAATGCTGCAAAGAAAATTGACAAGCCTTGGCAACATATTTGGGGGTGGGGTGAGAAGTTGAGGATGACACTGAGGTTTGAAATTTGGGTGACTTGTGGGGATGGTGGTGTCCTTTATAATAATAGGGAAATTTGGAAAAGGAAGAGATTTTAGGGGGGAAATATAATTCAGTGGATAGGATCTAAACAATGAGAAGCCTTCAAATTTAATGCTCTGTTTGTTAAATAATGTTAGTGTTATAGTAATGGGATATTTTGATAGTAGTATATTTAGAACTATAAGTTTTTGATTTATGTTATTCTGTAATGCCAGTTATCACTACAGAAACAAGATGAGTGAGTAGGTCAGTCTGGCCAGAGTTAGATCAGTCTGATTAGAGTTCATGTAAAGAAGCAAAGATAGATCAATTTGGAGAATTTGGTTGGGGCCAGATTTTGAAGAGCTAAGGATAGTATAAAAGAATTTGGAATTCATACTATTTGTAGGTTATGCAAAGACATAGAAGATTTCTGGGCAAGATATATGACTTAGGCAAGAGTGTTTGGGATGGTGAGATATGAGAGGTTCTGAGATATGGTTAGAAAATGCTATAACCTTAGTATGGCATGGTGAATTCATGTATTAGATTGAGAAGTTAAAGCTAGATGGGAAAGAAATAACAAACACATATCAAGAAGACTTGGTAAGGGGTAAGATATTGGGGGAGACCTGAAAGGGTGAAATAGTAAAGTAGAAAAAGCATTGTACTATGTTCTTCTGATCCCTTTTCTGCCCTTTGATAATTGTGATACCTTGGATGAACTTTTGAAATCCTTTCTCAAAAATCACTTTCCTCTCTACTTTCTTTTTAAACAATAGTTCTTAAACTTTTTGGTCTCAGGATCCTTTGATACTCTTAAAAGTAATTGAAAACTTCTTCCCACTCTTCCCCACAGCCTCATGGTAGAACTTTTACTTATTTATTTAAATATCATTAATTTCATTTTATTTAAATTATTTTATTTAGATAAATTAATTTATATAATTCTAATTATTATCTCTAAATATTTAATAAATATTAATAAAATTATTAATTAATATTAAATAAAAATAAATTATATTAAATTAAAAATAAATATTAATAAAAATTAATAAAAATTTTAAATATTATTTAAATATCAATGTTGATATTTGTCACATTAGAAATCAAAATATTATTATGAAAACATTTTTGACCTATGAGCCCTCTGGAAAAAGTGGATCCCTCAGGATCCTGGAGATTTGTTTTCATCTTCCTGAAGGATCAAAATCAATCCTCAGAAACTCACACTTCCTTAGTACCTCATGCCCTTTGGATCTTTTTTTCCCCCCCTATGATTAGAGAAAGGAGAATCTGGATATCAGAGAAATAGTTCCAGATCCTTTCTTTAAAAAGAGGCGCCTGGACAAATAGCTCATTATTTTGTAACTGATTGTTCCACTGGACTTCACTGTTTCCCAAAATTTATCTTCTTGCAAGATTAAATCAATCATAAAACTCACACTTCCCCTTGGATCCCACCTTTCTAGGACTGGAGATAATAGAGTGGGTATTTATTATAGAGCTCCTTCCAGATTATTTAAGGGGCAGATATATTCATAAATTTCCACTTGGTAGTATTTCATCATCGCTTTCCCCACTTTTCAGCTTCTTTTTATGTGTTGTCTTCCCTAAATTCTGAGGTTCTTTAAGGCAGAGATTATCTTTGGCCTTTCTTTATACTTCTGAAGCTTTCTTTATACTTATGCCTACTACATAGGAGGTACTTAATATATATTTATCAACTGACTAACAATGGTGAAATTATAGAGATAGGGAAAAGTTAGGAAGGAGAGCTTAAATTACAGGAAAGAAAATACATACACATTAAGACATGTTAAGCTTGAGGGGGATGACTTCTAAATTTACAATTGGTTGTTTGGGAGAAGAGACAAGATTAGAGAGAGAGATTTAGGAGTTATTCTCATGGAGAGATTCTAGAACTCAATCCTTAAATGGAGCAAAGTCAAAATGAACAAAATGGACAAAGTCAAAATGAAAGAGAATGAGAATAGGATGTTTCATGAAATAACCTATATCCTCCAAAGGAAAGAATATATTTTCCTTCTAAAGAGATATCACAAAATGCTCCCATCCAACACTGTCTTACAACAAAAATTCTAAACTTAGATGATATTAACACAGATTTTGTTTATATTGTGATTTTAAAGTTCATTCTTATTTAATAACATAAACTTACCATGCATGTATTTTTAACAACTTAGAGACAGGAGTGTTTGACTTCCAAAAAGTGGAGATTACATATATTTTGAAATGAATTTGGGGGATTGTGTTGCCATTTTTCTTATTGTTCTAACTCATGTGATCCAGTTGGTAGATTATACATTTTCTCTTATTCTTATGCCCTCAGTCTTTCTAAAAGGAATTATATGCAACAGATAAAGTGATTTCAGATATCTCTGTGGTTTAAGAGAGAGATTGTCAAGCTCTGATTTATTTAAAAATGTAAAAATATTTTTTTTCTTTTGGACCATACAAAAAGTTGCAATTTGCCCAAAGGCCTGTTTGCTGAATCCTGGTCTAGGACACTAAGAATCCAAATGTGGTAACAGTTCAGTGAATTAACAACAAAGTAGACTACTTGCTAGTATCTAAAGTGCTTATTCAGCACTCTCCTATTCCCCATGACTTTTTGGCAGCTAGGCCATAAAAACCAACCTATGCTTATAGCAGAAATCATTTCTCCTTCTGTAGTTCTCTTCTATGTACTTGGTTGTCATGGTAGAGTTTTGCTATTACCATGTACATTTGACAATTTCTTTTAGATTGGTTGGAGATTCTACTTAGAGATTGAGATTTCTAGAACATTGTGCTCAAAAAAATTTCACTTTCTTTTTCCTAGTTCCTTTTTTTCGTTTTTAGGTCCTCTTTATCTATTATACTTCTAGGAACTTTTAAAAAATAGATTTACTATCTTCTCTCCATTTTAATCTACCTTTCTTGCCAGTTTTTGTGCATAGAGCTGATTGTGTTCCTCATCTTCTCTGAAATTGTTTACACTATATAAAGAAAATTCCTTTGCCTAACAGTGAAGGTCTTCCATAAATATTCTTCTCCTTTTTAAAGACAATCTCAGAAGCCTCCTTTTTTGATATTTCTTGTCAGTAACAACCTTATACCTTTACCAGTAGATTTTGTACTTTCTGTGGTATTCATGTATATTGCATTATGTATTATAATGATCTATATAGCTATAGCCAAATGTATTATTTCTCTTCTAGACTTTAAGCTTCATGAGTGCAGGGACTTTTTTATTTAAACTTTGTACTTTCTTTTGTTCCTGATACAGTGCTCTACACATAGTAGGTAGTTAATAAATGTTTGTTGTTGGGTGTGAGCAGGCAAGTATATGAAATGATGAGAGTGAGAAGGACCAGTAACTCTACAAACCACTTGTAAAGGGACCCTCTGATTACCTTTCTTTTCTTTTCTTTTGTTTTTATTTACCAGATATATGCATGGGTAATTTTACAGCATTGACAATTGCCAAACCTTTTGTTTTAATTTTTCCTCTCCTCTTCCCCCCCCCCATGGCAGGTTGACCAATACATGTTAAATATGTTAAAGTATAAATTAAATACAATATATGTATACATGTCCAAACAGTTGTTTTGCTGTACAAAAAGAATCAGACTTTGAAATAGTGTACAATTAGCCTATGAAGGAAATAATAAATGCAGGCAGACAAAAATAGAGAGATTGGGAATTCTATGTAGTGGTTCCTAGTCATCTCCCAGAGTTCTTTCACTGGGTGTAGCTGGTTCAGTTCATTACTGCTCTATTGGAATTGATTTGGTTCATCTCATTGTTGAATAGGGCCACATCCACTTCTGATTACTTTTCAAACATACTCCTATCTTGCCTTCTTTAGTCCTGATTTTATTCCTAATTAGAGCATTTGTGAATGTATGAAGATGCAAAAATCAGTTATGGAATTTTAGGAACTAGTTTTACTGGACCTGAAAGAAGGTCTCTTTGACAACTGATTGGATGACTATCCTTTGCAGTAGCATTGGCTCATCTAACTCTTACAGTCCCTGGTCTATTTTTAACAATTTTGATCATGTTGTGTTCTGAATTTATTTTGGTTACCTACCATTTTAGATCTGAATATAAATGCCCAGCTTAGTGTCTTGCACATCTAGTACACTAAAAAAAAATTGCTGAATTACTGATAAGTAGATGAATATAATAATGTAAGCGGAAATGGTGAACCTTAAATGAGGGAAGAATGGATTTCATTATAATTCTGTATGGAAATATATTTCAGTTAATTCAGTTATTTGTAAATTAGTTACCCAGTTAGGGGGTAATATTGCCCTCTTGGTTTTTCTTCCTTTCTGTGCTTGAGTTTTTATTATTTCATTATTTCTTTTACTGAGAAAATTAATGTTATTTGTCATAAACTTCAAGTTTTCTCCTTGTCTTCTTTAACTTTTTTAATGTCCTTGATACTTTTTTTTTCCTGTCCTCCAGCCTCAGAGGAGTAAGTGGCCTTCGTTCTTTCCTATAGCATTGACTTGTCATGTTTTGTAACTGCCAGGCGAATTTCAAAGTTTTTTAAAAATCATATTTTGTGCTGAGTCTATTGGTTCATTATGATATACCATCAGTTTATAAGTCCTACTTTGTGCTCCATAGACAGCCTTAATTTAAGTCCTGAATAGCCTAGATTATTGTTAGTCTCTGAATTGGTGTTTCTGTCTCTGGTCTTCTTTTTTCCAATCTATCTTCCAAATACCAGCCTAGAATTTTTTTAAAGGCACAGATTTGATCACGTTGCTTCCTTCCTTAAACCTTCGATGACTTCTCACTTTTGTTTTTCAAATAATTTATCTACCGTTAAGCCTGGTCTTCTAGGTCCATCATTATCTGGTTCCACACTTCTTTCCAAAGTTATTTTATATTACTCTCCTGTATGTACTTTATGTTTAAACCAACCTGGGTTAATAGCTGTTCCCCAAAGTTGAATCTCATCTCCTTTCTCATCTCTGTAGGTTAGCAAAAGATGCCTTCTGAACTTGGAATAAACTTTTCATCTTTGCCTCTCAGAATTCTTATGTTTATTTCGATACAATGCTGATTTTATCTCTACCATCATGCATGCTGCTATCTTTTCTCTAGTTAATAGTGTACTCTGTTTCTTAGAGGGTTCTCATTCATTTGTACATATATTGCATTCTTGTTCTTCTTGAACATAAGCTCCTTGAAGGCAATTATTGTTTCATTTTTGTTTTTGTATCTATCATTAGCCCTTATACAGGGACTTATGCATATTAGAAGCTTAATTAAGTCAAGGCAAAAAACATTTATATTATTGATAGCTAATTACACTTTTACTGAGCCCTTCTGTATTTTCCCAAGTACTTGTGATAAGTGATCAGTAATTCCCACTAATGTACTTTTAACCTTTCCCTGTCTGGTGGGTATTACCATGTTCACCTTTATACCATTCTTAAAAAAGCCTTTTCTTGAGCTTGCAGTAGGCAACATGGTATTGTGGAATAAATGCTAGATTTGGAGTTAGAATATCTGGGTTCACATCTCAACTCTTATTATCACCTATCTGTCATTGAATTGTCTCTGGACCTCAAGTTTCTTTTCTTTTCTTTTCTTTTCTTTTGATTTTTAATAAATATTAAAATGTAATATATTTTAAATATATTAATTAACAATATAATATATTTATAAATATAAAAATTTCTTATAAATTTTATTTTATTATTATTTATTATAGCTTTTTATTTACAAAATATATGCATGGGTAATTTTTCAGCATTGACAATTGTAAAATCTTTTGTTCCAACTTTTTTTTCCAACTAACCCTCCTTCCCCCCACCCCTTCCCCCAGATGGCAGATTGACCAATACATATTAAATGTTAAAGTTTAAGTTAAATATGATATATGAATACATATGTATACGTTATTTTGCTACACAAAAAGAATCGGATTTTGAAATAGTGTACAATTAGCCTGTGAAGGAAATAAAAAATGCAGGCGGACAAAACTAGAGGGATTGGGAATTCTTTGTAGTGGTTCATAGTCATCTCCCAGAGTTCTTTCTCTGGGTGTAGCTGGTTCTATTCATTACTGATCTATTGGAATTGATTTGGTTTATCTCATTGTTAGAGGGCCACATCCTTCAGAATTGATCATCATATAGTATTGTTGTTGAAGTATATAATGATCTTCTGGTCCTGCTCGTTTCACCCAGCATCAGTTCATGTAGGTCTCTCCAAGCCTCTCTGTAATCATCCTGCTGGACATTTCTTACAGAACAATAATATTCTACAACATTCATATACCACAATTTATTCAGCCATTCTCCAATTGATGGGCATCCACTCAGTTTCTAGTTTCTGGCCACTACAAAGAGTGACCCTCAAGTTTCCTTGAGGGGGTTTTGCAACATGACTTCTAAATTTCCTTTGAGGTCTATGAGCCAAACTGCTATATATAGATATAGAGAGTACTATACATTTGTTAACAGTTACTTCCTCACCAGCACTTATAAATCCTCTGTGTGCAATAATTGTCTCTAAAGGCAAGTGTTCTTAATGATTTTTGTATCCTGGACCACTTTGGCAGTCTGGTGAAGCCTGTGAACTCCTCAGAGTAATATTTTTATAAGCATTAAGTAAATTACATAGATTTACAAAGAAGCTAATTATATTGAAATAGTTAAAGAAATATATGTTTTAAAAAGCCATGAACCCCAAATTGAGAGTTATTGCTCTTAAATCCTTTTCTTGTCCTTCTGGATACTAATGCTTCCCCCCCCCCTCCACGCTGAACATTTATTTACTATATATATATATATATATATATATATATATATATATATATATATATATATATATAAATAACTGCTTGCCTCAGTTTCCTCATCTGTAAAAAGAGTTGGAGAAGAAAATGGTTAACCACTCTAGTATCTTTGCCAAGAAATTCTCAAAAGGGTCATGAAGAGGTGGACACAATTGAAACTAATGAACAGTAAAAAATTGATTAACTAAGGCTATTAATGACCTATTTATTGACAAATTTTTGACCTTTTTTTTTGGGGGGGGGAGTGAATTGAGTCAAACACAATAGCACCTACCTCACAGGATATAAATATATTTATTTGCCTTCATGATTGAGCCAAACACAATTGCATCTACCTCACAGGGTATATATTTGTGTACTTTCATGTTATATCCATCCAATAGAATATAAACTCCTTGAGTGTTTGTGTTATTACCTAGCATTGTACTTATAGTGAGTGCCTTAAAAAGTACTTGTTGGATTGGATTCCTTTGATTTTGTTAAGGTATTCCCCTGTCTGTGAGAACTTTTTCCTTATCTCTTATTGGCTCCTTATCCACCATCTTTAATGTGTATCTCAAGGTTCTGCACTTGTTCCTCTTTTCTTACTTTTCTGTAGTCTCTCTTGGCTACATAATTACTCTTCATGGCTTCAAAAACTATACCTATATAGATAACTGTGAATTTTATATCCCTGCTTCTACTCTCTCTCCATAGCTTTAGTCCTATATTTTCAATTGCTCCTTGTATTCTATCTTTCCAAAAACTCCACCAATTAATTAGCCATTTAGCAAGAATTTTTAAGTGCCTGCTATGGGCCAGGTACCATAGGCACTGGAGATTAAGGTTCAAAAATGAAACAAATAATCCCTGCCCACAAGGATTTACATTTTCTGGAGGAGATAATATGTATTATATATGAAATAAATAATAGGTCGCATCAGTAGGTAGTATTAGTAGCTGAAGTGTCACAAACTGTGTCATGGAGAAAATAATTTGGATATTTGGAGAGAATGGGAAAAAGGGAGCATGGAATGGAGTTTATACAGTATCATAGCTGGGAATTAAGAATCACTGGGATTTTGAGAATATGATAAAGAAAGACTTATCTTAACCATTGAAGAATGAGTTCAATCAAAATATCAGTAACTAATGAGAAGTTTTTTGAAGAAAGCAAATATTGGTTTGTTCAAGGCCAACTCTGTATCCTACTTGCAGCATGTGAGATGATGGATCTTAGGAATTAGGAAGCCTGGGAGGAGCCATTCATTGCAATGAGGACAAAAGACATTGCTTAGAGAAATCCAAATATGAGCCTAGAACAATTAGTGATAGGTCTCATCTGAATTGGAGCATTTAAGAAGGCCCTGGGATGTAGACAGAGACCAGAGGCAAATCATGGGGCTCCCTGGTAAGTCGTGGGACAAATATAGAGGCCACAGGTGGGCAATGTGGATCTGGGGTTGAAACAGGGCTCCTTTGGAAGTTTCAAGAGTGGAGATAGAGGCAGATGATCTGGATTTGGTGTTGACGTAGCACTCTGATTCATATTTCTATCCAAGTTTTCTATAGTCATCTCAAACTAGACAAGACAGAACTCATTCTTTTCCCTCCAAATATATGCACAATAAAATTATTCTCTTTCTATAAAACCTATCCCTCTAACTTCCCAATTACTGTTGAAGGTACTAGAACTATTTTAGTCACTTGGATTCACAACCTAGAAATTATCCTAAGCTGTTTTCTCTCTTCTACACATCCCACAGTCAGCCAATTTCTAAGTCTCAATTCTACCACTCTAACATCTGATATATCAAACACTTTCTTCTCACAATACAAACTCCTTCCTCTGGGCCTTCATTATCTCTCACTTGGACTCTGGGTTCCTCACATCTCATTTGGGCTGTGGGGAAGGTTCATAATAATTTTCCCTTCTCTTTGATCCTTCTCCCTAAAATAATGAATGACTGTTTTTTTAAAAAGGGGTTTATATGGAAGCAAGGTAGAATACAATAGTAAATTAAAGGAGAAGCATATAAACTTAGTCATTTTGAGAATTGATTCTGGTTTTATATGTTCCATAAAGACCCATATCTTATTCTTAGCTCTTTTTTCCTTTCTGATTCACTCAGTTATAACATGTTTTCTACCTAGATATGAATCATGTTGTCAGTTCTTTTGTCTTTATAATAGCTTATATTGCAGTAACTGATTATATAATTCCTTATAATGTTTATATTGTTTTTGGTTGCAAAATATTTTGTATTCGATCTCTCAATTCAGTCTTTTCATGGTCTTTATGACTCTTTCATTTTAAACCCAAAAGTAATGCAACAATGTGCAAATTAACTGGAACAAAGTAAAATAATACACTTTGCAACATTTCTATAAAAGATTTTAAATATGTAATTTGTCCTTTTGCTGCAATCACTTGTTTTACATATTTAGTTATGAATTTATACGAATTGGATACATCTTTTAATTCTTCATCATGAAACCACACTTTAAATTACTTGGATATTAAACTTACCTTTGTCAAGTCTATTTTTTTAAGTTTGAGTAGGTAGTTTGTAAATTGAGTGGGATTAAAATCAGTAGTTTTTTTGATGTTCTTTCATTTTTAAGAAGTTTATGCTACTCAATTTTTATATGTTTCCTTCAAGTAATATCCATTCTTAAAAACCATAACATTTAATAAAACAACCAAGGGGAGGAATAAAACACAGGTATATGACACAAAGTCTAGTACTTAGCTGACAGAATTAACTAGAGTTCAGGAAACCATTTCAGTTTGATTTCAGCTAGCTTAAGTTAGATTTTATGAATCAACCTAGTGTCAGTGAAATTATACATGCATGACTTTAGATGTCTCAAAATTAAGCTATATTAAATTATTTGTCCCAAATAATATATACCCAACTGTAGATCTTAAATAGTCTTTCCTATAGTCCCTATGACTCCCAAGTAAGACTCTCTTTCTGTTTTTCTAAGACATTTTTCTCATCTAGCTTAAAGTTCCTGTGTTATGAGATCTGTGGATCTCAGTGCTGTGGTTCTTAGCAGTTCTCTCAATTTTATCTCATTCCCATCCTCTCTAACATTAAGCAAAATTCTTTTAGCTTAATTATTGGAACTGATTCTCTATTTGAGCTTTTAAGTAGAAAAAAGTCTTTCAAAAAACAATGCAGATTCTGATTTGCAGAAGAAGACTTTGGCATCATAATCCATGTTAAAACAATAAAGCAGTTTGGGGATCTTCTGGAATCAACCTGAGGTCTTAAATGGACCCAATTAAATTCAATGCAATTTATAAAATGTAGGTTATGTACAAGATCACTTGATACTGCATTGTAAGATACAGAAAGAATAAAATAGCTTCTGCCCAGAAGGAGCTCACATCCAAAAAAGGAAAACTTTTTTTCCTCTTAATTTTATTCTGCTGACCACACAAAAAATTAGTAATAGGTCAAGTACAATGAGATGAGAACACATACAAACATAAAGTGCCTAGTGTGCAAATCATTGTGGTAGAAACTGGAGTAGGTATAAAATTTATAAGCTAGCCTCAGGTAGCCTTACAATCCAATAGGGAGATACATATATAAATAAATACAATGCATACATACATGATTTAATAAGTTGTAAAATATGCTAAATAACTCTTTTTTGGTGTAGGGCATTTTGAAAGATAGTATACTCTAGGAGTTTCTGAATGGAAGAATGAAAAAAGATAAAATGAGCATTTGTCATGTTCTGGGCACTGTACTAGAACTAAGGAAACAAATTAAAACAAACAAGACCATGTCATCCCTGAAGCCAGAGTTCCAAAGTAAAATGGTGACTTGTTCTCAAATTGTCTGGGAAGAGAAATATGACCTGGTTTTGGGCAAGATGTGGTGAAACCTGTGAGAATGGTTTTGGAGAAATTAACCAGAAGTACCAGAAGTAGTTCACTTATACTTCTCATGACTTGAAGATAGATACATCAAATTTTGTGATATATTTTTTGTGTGATATATTTTTTGTGATATGATTTTAGGTGGCAAACTCTGGAATTTAAAATGTCTCTGAAGTATTTCCAGGGATTTTGGGAATTTCTAGATGTTGGGCACTTGTTAGCCTCTCTAGAGTAGGTAAGTCAGAAAGATGAAGTTTTGAAACCGATTTAATTCAACAACAAATATTAGTTACCTTATATATACTAATATAAGAAAAACTGAAAAAGTTTTGTTGTCAAAAATTTACATTTTATAGGATTATATATATATGTGTGTGTATGCAGAAAATAAAATATGAAACATGTAAATTAAATATAAGATAAGTGAAGTAGGCTAAAGTAAAAACTGGGACATGGAGGAGCATTAGGAAAGGTCCCTTATAGAAAATGGCATCTGAGACAAAACTTTAGCAGAAATAAAAGTGGCAAAATGTAGAGCCTAGAAGAACATTCTTGATGTAGAAAATAGTCTTTATGGAGATTGACCATCGTGTGTAGTATGGGGATAAGCAAAGAGGCAATTCTGTCTGAAATATATATATGTGAGATGGAATAATGTGAAATAAGTATGGAAAGACAGATTGGACCCAGATTGTGAGTCATTTAATTAAACAAAAAATTAAATACCTAATCTAAACCAGACTCTATGGTAGGCATTAAAAACACAAAGACAAAAATGAAATAGTCCTTACTTTCAAGGAGGTCACATTTTATACAGTAAAACAACATATATAGTGTACATATTTATATAAGGACATATTTATATATGCCCTTATGGACAAAAAAATCTACCTACCATAACAGCATTAGCAGTGGGAAGGGTCAAGAAAGACTTTTCTGAGAGATTGCCTTTGGGTCCAGTTTTAAAGGAAACTAGAGCTTGTAGAAGAAGGTAGGAGGCCTAGTGGACAGAGTACTGGGCCTGGAATCAGATAGACTCATCTTAGTGAGTTAAATCCTGCCCCAGATACTAGCTTTATGACCCTGATTAAGTCACTTAACCTTGTTTGCCTCAGTTTTGTCCTCTATAAAATAAGCTGGAGAAGGAATAGCAAACCACTCTAATATTTTAGCCAACAAAACCTGAAATGGGGTCATGAAGAGTTGAACATTGATGGAAAAATGACTCAAAAACAACTCAACAACAAAGGACTTGTAAGAGCTAAAGATGAAGAGGGAGTGTAAGGCCATTGAGAGAAGGGAGATGGCATGCAGTATTTGAAGAATAATAAGAAAGCTAGTTTGGACAGACTGCACAATGCTAGGAAGAGGGCAATTATAAGAAGATTATAAAGGTGTAGTGTAAAGCGAGGTTGTGAAAGGTTGTAAATACAAACAAAAGAATTTGTTTTAGAATGTAAGCTCCTTGGAAGTAGAAATTGTTTTATTCTTTGTACTTGTATTCCAAGTGGTGGCACATAAAAAATTCTTAATAAATTACTTTTAAATGAGTGATTGATTCAAGAAGTAATAGAAAGTCATTGGAATTTATTTAGCAAGGTAGTGGATGGTCATATCTGTGCTTTGGGAACCTGTAAATTTATGTTTTCCTCCTTTTTAATGAAGAGGGTCAAAATTTTTAAAAATATATTTCCTTAATCTTTTATTACATTCAGTTTTTAGTTGTTTATCAGTTTTATGATGTTCCTGGTTTCTGATTTATCTATTTTCTCCTCATTTATAAGATATTTATATTGGATATATTTGGTTACTAATTTTTTAAATTGCATATTTGGTTCACTAATGCATTTTTATGTCCCAATACTTGTTCTAAATTTTATAGATGTGCAATATGGTGATGAGAAATATGTATGTTCTTTTATTGATCCTATTCATAAGATTCCATAAATCTTTTAGCCCTAAATTTTGCAAAAGTTTGTTTGTTTAGTTCTAAGTTTCCTCACATCCCACCACCCTTTTTTCTTTATTTTTAATAATGTTTTATTTTTCCAAATATGTGCAAAGATAGTTTTCAGCATTTACCTTTGCAAAAACTTTTGTTCCAAATTTTTCTTCCTCTCCTCCTCCCATGCTCGACAGTAAGCAATATGATACTGGTTAAACATGTGTAATTCTTCTAAACATATTTCCATATTTGTTGTGCTTTATAAGAAAAATCAGATCAAAAGGGGAAAAAAATAAGAAAAAAAAGCAAATAAACAAACAGCAATAAGAACAACAAAAAGGTGAAAATACTATACTTTAATCCATATTCAGTCTCCATAGTTCTCTCTCTAGATGTGGATGGCTCTTTCCAAGTCTATTGGAATTGCCTTGCATCATCCCATTGTTGAAAAAAGCCAGTTCCATCACAGTTGATCATCATAGGGTCTTGTTGTTACTAATATAATGTTATCTTGGTTTTCCTCACTTTTCACTTCGCATCTTTGCGATACAAATCTACTAATGGTATTCCTAGAACAAAGGGTATGCACAGTTTTTGAGTCTTTGGGGCATAGTTCCAATTTGTTCATCAGAGTGATTGATTGAATCATTTCACAGCACCAGCAATGCATTAGTGTTCCAATTTCCCCAATTGTCTCCAATATTTATAATTTTCCTTTTCTGCCATATTAGACAACATGATAGGTGGTACCTCAGGATTATTTTGATTTGCATTTCTCTAATCAATAGTGATTTAGAACATTTAAAAAATATTAATTCCAATTTTATTTATTATTTTTCTCTCAAGAGTATCTTATTTTTCAACTACATGTAAAGATAGTTTTCATGTTCTTTTTGTAATACTTTGTATTCCAAATTTTCTCCCTCTTTTCCTTACTTTCCTCCTCCCCAAGATAACAAGCAATTTGATATAAGTTAAATATGTACAATCCTTTAAACATAGTTCCATATTTGTCGTGTTGTGCAGGGAAAAAAAATCAGGCCAGAAGGGAAAGAACCATGAAAAAGAAAGAAAAAAACAAAAAAGCTGAAAATATAAGGCCTTGATTCACAATCAGACTCTTTAGTTCTCTCTAGATGCAAATGGCATTTTCCTTTCCAAGTGTATTAAAATTGTCTTTTAAAAATTTTTTGAATATTCTATTATTATTATTATTATTATTATAGCTTTTTATTTACAAAACATATGCATGGGTAATTTTTCAACATTGACCCTTGCAAAAACTTCCAACTTTTCCCCTCTTTCCCTCCACCCTCTCCCCTTAATAGCAGGCAGTCCCATACATGTTAAACATGTTAAAGTATATTTTAAATACAATATATGTATACATATTTATACAGTTATCTTGTTGCACAAGAAAAATTGGATTTAGAAAGAAGGTAAAAATAACCTGGGAAGAAAAACAAAAATGCAAGCAAACAACAGCAGAAAGAGTGTAAATGCTATGTTGTGGTCCATACTCATTTCCCAGTGTACTTTCACTGGGTGAAGCTGGTTCTGTTCATCACTGATCAGTTGGAACTGATTTGGATCCTCTCATTGTTGAAGATGGACACTTCCATCACAATTGATCCTCATATAATATTGTTGTTGAAGTGTATAATGATCTCCTGGTTCTGCTCGTTTCACCCAGCATCAGTTCATGTAGGTCTCTCCAAGTCTCTCTGTAATCATCCTGCTGGACATTTCTTACAGAACAATAATATTCCATAACATTCATATGCAACAATTTATTCAGCCATTCTCCAATTAATGGGCATCCATTCAATTTCCAGTTTCTAGCCACCACAAAAAGGGCTGCCACAAACATTTTGGCACATGTGGGTCCCTTTCCCTCCTTTAAGATCTCTTTGGAATATAAGCCCAGTAGTAACACTTCTGGATCAAAGGGTATGCACAGTTTGATAAATTTTTGGACATAATTCCAGATTGCTTTCCAGAGTGGTTGGATCCATTCACAACTCTACCAACAATGCATCTAGTGTGCCAGTTTTCCTGCATCCCCTCCAACATTCATCATTATCTTTTTCTGTCATCTTAGCCGATATGACAGGTGTGTAGTGGTATCTCAGAGTTGTCTTAATTTGCATTTCTCTGATCAATAGTGATTTGGAATACTTTGAAATTGTCTTGAATATCACATTTTTGAGTAGAGCCAAGTCCATCATATAATTTTATTATTGCTGTGTACAAATGGTCCTGCTCACTTCACTCAGCATCAGTTCATGTAAATCTTCCCAGGCTTTTCTGAAATCACTATATAGAGCTTTTTTTTTTCCCCATATAATTATCTTTAATTTCTTCATCTGAAAGCTGTCTGTTCATATCCTTTGACCATTTATCAATTAGGGAATGGCTTATATTCTTTTAAATTTGACTCAGTTCTCTGTATATTTTAGAAATGAGGCCTTTATCAGAAATACTGACTTTAAAAATTGTTTCCTATCTTTCTACTTCCCTTCTAATCTTGACTGCATTGGTTTTGTTTGTGCAAAACTATTTTTAATGTAATATAATCAATAATTAATGTATTTCATAATGTTCTCTAGCTCTTATTTGGTGTTACTCACTCTTTATGAGGCCTTGTGGATATGTTATCTCATTTATAAAATGTGTGGGTTAGTCCCTTCAGCTCCAAATCCATAATCTTATAATTCTTTCTTGGCTTAAGTTCACAAAATCATCATTTAGAGTTTTAATAGCAATGGTATGTTTTGGTATACTGGATATTTTTTTTGGGGGGGGGTCTTTATGAAATGCTATCTACCTCGCAGATTTTCTGGTACATAAAGTATTGTGCAAAGGTCCAATTCCTGTTTGGCTAAACTTTTTTGCTTAAAATTTTTAGGATAGATAAAAGATATTCTCATCCTCCTCCAAACTGCTACATAAACTGAATTATAGTATACCCTTTGAATGAGATGATTTCAAGTGGAAATCATATATACACATGTGATTTTATATATGCAATTTATATAATCTATACAAATATATACTTATATTTTTATAGATGTGTGTATGTTTATATGTTGGTAATATATGTATTGAGGCCAATACATGGTTTTCATTAGTATAGGAACTTCTAGAGGAGGGAATTCCCTCTTCCAATGCTATAATGGGACAAGCTGACTCCTTTACTATCATGCTACAAATTTTAGATAGGAATTTAAAAAAAAAATAAATTCTAGTCTTTTCTGTGTCTTTCCCTCATCCCTGCCATTATCAAGCATGTTTCTTATTTCTCTTCTCTCCCATTGAAATAAAAGGCAAACTAAATTCTTGTAGCAAATATACATGATCAAATATAAAAAATTTTCACATTAGCCAGGTTCTCAAACATATCCTTTTTTTCATGAATTCCTTTGGCAGCCTTATGAAGCTAATGGACTCTACACCAGAATAATGTTTTTAAATACATAAAATAAAAGATATATGATTGCCAAGGAAACCAGTCATATTGAAATATAATGATTAAATTTTAAAGAACAAAACAAAATAAAACTGCAAGTTGCCTAGAGCTCTTAAAGGTTAAAAGATTTAACCTCAGGGTCTTAGAGCCAGTATCAGATGGCATGTACTTGAACATGTATCAGAGGCAGTACTTGAACTCAAGTCTTTCTGGCTTCAAAACTGGATCTTTATTTACCATGTCCTGCTGCCTTGCAATATTATATATTATTCATTATTTCTGATATGTGTATTTTATTTCTTAAAGGAGGTTAAAAAGCACAATTTGGGTTCTAAAATCTTGTTAGTACTTAATATGCAAATACTTCTTCCTTGGTAAACTCTCTGCTACTCAACAAATTCCTTTGTGCTTAATTAGCTTTCTCCTCATTAAACTCCCATGTTCCCTGTTGATTTTAGGGTAAAATAAAAAACAAAATAAATAAATCAATTAATTAATTAAATAAAATAAAAAATAAGAATAAAAATCCTCTGCTTTTTAAAGCACTCCACAACTTGGCCTTGATACATCCTTCTTCTCTCTTCTCACTTTCTTTTTGCCCACAAAGGCCTTCTTTCTGTTTCTCTTCCATGATTTCTCTTTACCTTTGCCCTTGGCTGTTCCTCATACTTAGAATGCTCTCTCTCTTTACTTCTCCCTCTTGGAATCCCTCTTACAAAGCTCAGTTACAAAACCACCTTCTATGATAGGGTTTCTTACTTTTTTTGTGTGTCATGGACCCGTTTAGCAGTATGGTAAAGCCAGCCCTTCTCAGAATGTATTTAAGTTCATAAAATAAAATATGTAAACTTATAAAAAGTAATCAATTATATGGAAATAGAGTTATCGCAATGTGAAATAAAACAAATAAAAACCCAGCTTGTAGACCTCAGGTTAAAAAACCTCTGTGCTAAAATAACAAGATTTTAGAGCTTCTTGATCATAATTTTTAATTAGTATAATAGCTACTAATACTTCAGTGTTGTGTTCCTTTGACTACACTATGTCAATTTTGTAAGCAAGGAATTCTCTTAAGTAGATATATTTAAAGAAATTATTAAGCAAAACCCCTTTTAGCATTTTTTTGTAATGTGAATAATTATTCCATAATTTGTTTTGTAAGTATAGATTTTTTTTCAAGCTTTATTAAAGAGTGAATTAACTACATGACATTTACACTCTGCTGCTCTCCTTACCTATATTCAGAACTTTTATTTCCAAACCAAGTGGATTGTTGTTTCTCAAAAATATAGTCAAAAGGGAAAAAAATGAACGTCTTTATTTTTATTCTTGAAAAAAATAACAAATGCACTTAAAATAACATTTGTCCTTACACTTTTATATGCTATATATCTTTTTGCATAAAAGGTAAATATTTAGCATAGCAGAAATGTGAATGTTGCACAGTGATTCTAGGAATGAAATTGTAAGGTGATGTAAAATTGGGACATCTTCTAATAAATTTTATTTTTTTTTCTTTTTAAAAATTCTTATTTTAATTATGGATATTTAAGTAACATACCATTTGCTGCAGTCAGTCATTAGCATTATAACTCCATAATGACTAGTAATTTTGTCATTAATGGACTGCTACAATAAGGAAATGTTGTAAGGGGACAATGTAAACATCAGAATTTAGTATTGAATCATTTTATAGTTTCCTTTATCTTATTAACTTTCTGAAAAGAAAGAATAATTTACCAAATATTTGTTTTTATTGCAGTGATAAACCGTGGCAAATAAAAATGCAGACTTCAGTAAACTTCACTGAATCTACTCTCTCTCCTACGGTGCTATCTTCATCATTAACATCTCCAAGTTCTCTGGGTCTGCAAGGCACCATGAATGGTTCAATTCCAGAGTTAACTGTCAATTGTAATAGTCATATAACTGATCTGTTGGATTCTCCTTCTAAGAACTTATCTGGTAAGGTTGTAATTTGCTGATAAAACAGTTCATTATCATAATTTTGGTCAATCCATTACAACCAATTATTTGAGCCTGCAAAAGAATGATGCTAAAGACTATAGAAAAATAATTGCTTAGTTTAGCCTAATTACAGGAAGTTTTAATGACTAATGTGCTTAAAATGAAGGCATTATATTCCTTGGGGTTTTTTAACATCCTATTCTTTATTCCGAGTATTCCCTAAGCAGTAAGTCAAGTTATATTTTTCATTTTTATAACTTTTTTTGGTATTAGCTGGTGGTGATTAATGCTGTTCCTTCCTTCCTTCCCCTAATAAATACACTAATTTAGTATCATGGATAAAAAACAATAAGTTTTTATATGCTATAAACATATTACATAGATAACAGGAAAAAGCAGGATAGACCATATTAACACAGTATAGAAAATGAAACAGTCCTCAATATATTAGGAAAAATTGAAAGTAAATGGAGATGGTGGGACAGCTAGATAGTATACCGTGGAGAATCAGGAGGACCTGAGTTCAAATGTGGCCTCAGATACTTAACATTTAGTAGCTATGTGACCCCCTAGGCAAGTTACTTACCTCAGTTGTATAGTTACAAATGGGGGGAGTTTGTGTTGAAGTATGACATGTTATGGGCAGAGAACTAGGAAGAGATTTGGGAGACCCAGTTCCTAGTCCTCCCTCTCTGCTCTCTTATATAAAACCCCATTAGATTAGATTTCTAAACCTCTTCTACACCTCACATTCTCTGATTCAGAGTTGCCTAATGAGAAAATACATATTTTACTAAACTTCTAATTAAAAGTTAAATTATTTGACTTTTAAACTATTTTTTCCACTTAAATGTGTTTTTAATTATATTAAAGACTATAAATATGCTGCCATATATAAGCACTATTAGTTGTTGAAGTGAAGGAAAAGCTTTTTGTTTTTATTTGATATTTTCTAAGTGATAAATTACTTCTGTTGTATGTAATGGAAAAGATAAAAAAGAATTTCTCAATTATAAAAATTTTACTCAGTATTTTATACAGGTATATGATTTTGATAAGATAATAATAATAATAATCTGTGAAATATTTTAAAAATACATATTTTTTTTCATTTTTGCAAAGTTTTATAACATTGTAAAGAAGGTATTTATCCACCAAAACTTTACAGATTCTTTATTTACAGCTCCTCTCCAAGATAACATGGAAAACCCCAAAGAGAAAACTCCAATGTGTTTGGTAAATGAATTAGCCCGTTTCAATAGAGTGCAACCCCAGTATAAGCTTCTGAATGAAAGAGGGCCTGCTCATGCCAAGGTAAGGTTACCATTTTAGGTAGTGAGCTATACTTTAAGTACTGAATAGGTGATTTTATGGTCTTGCAAGCTGCTTAGTAAACAAATCAAATTCATAATCTTAAATTTTTCTTTTTTCCTTTTTTGGGTTTTTTTTTTAATGGGGAAAGCTTAAGAAACATGGAGACTAAAATCATTGTTTCTGTGTTGAGATCAATAATGTAGGAATAAAAGTAGAATGAATTGAAAATAGATATTCCTTTTTAATTCCCATCTATTATGCTTATTCATTCATTCATTCGTTTGTTTGTTTATTTATTTGTCTGTAATACCTAGGTCTATAAAGGGCAAATTCTTTTAACACTCATGAGTCCAGATATATTGGTGAACCCAACTTTTCTCTCCATTCTAGAAACTATTAGAAATTGAGTCTTTTCTTTAGTGATTGTAATTAACAACCTTATCCAATGTAATGTTTATTTATAAGATTCATCTAATTCATATTATATTGGATATGTTAGCATTGAAACCAAATGATTTATTATTATCTGTGTATTTATTTTTAATATTTATTTTTCCAAGGAAACAATTTAGAATAAGTTATTTTTAAAGCATATTCCCATAATACTGTCTTATATTTACACTTAAAAAATCTTGGTTTTTAAATTATAAATTTTAAAAATATAAATGTAAAGCTACATTAATTATATGTTATTGTTTATGGTCAATCATTTGCCCTTGGAAATTTGAGATTATGATAGCATAGTTACACAATTATACTTTAGGATTAGACTTCAAATCAACAATTTTCTAGGAGTTGATTATGAAAATTTTGGATTATCTTTTTTCTTTGCTTCCCTTTCTTCTTTTTATGCTTTAATCTTTTGTTATTTAATTGCTCACTACCACCTTTTTCTAAATGTGGTTCAGATAAAGAAAATAAAATAAAACTAAAATTTGTTATTCTTAATTTAATGAAAAAGAAGATGAAATATGTGAAGGATTTTATTTATAGCCATTCTCTCCCATTTAGTATAAATAAATTGATCATTTAAGCTCTAGGCAAGGAAAATCTTTTTATGAGTAAACATTAGTGGAAAAAAGAGGCTCTTTACACAATAAATTCTGCATTGCCACTTTGGGCAAATCACTTGCTTCTCTGGTCCTACTTCCTTTCTTCTGTAATTTAAGAGGATTGAAGATAATTTGTAAGTCCCCTTTTACCTTCATTAGTTCAGAAATCTTTAAAGGGAAATCATTTTTACAAAAAAATCGGGATCAGATTTACGTTATGTACCCTTTTAAAATGGATTTTAAAATAAATTAATAAATAATAAAATGTTATTTGTAGCTCATATATTTTCCTACAGTTTCTTCGTTATTCAGTATGGTGTTTAACTACCATGTCCATTAGAATATAATATAATATATTATATTTTATATAACATATAACATAATATAATATAATAATTAATATAATTATTGTTTGCAGTCAATCATTTGCTCTCTTAGAAATTTGAGATTATGGTCTCAATATAGGAATTGATTATGAAGATTATGTATTATCTGTTCTCTTTACTTCCCTTTCCTCTTTTTGTGCTTTAATCTTTTGTTATTTAATTGCTCACTAGCAACTCTTTCTAAATATAGCTCAGATAAAGAAAATAAAATAAAGCTAAAATTTATCATTTTTTAGCCTCATACCTCTAGCCAGGTATTCCTTAGAGCAGAGGTTTTAAACACTATTACATTTGGCCACAATTGGAGTACAGCACTGGATCAGGAACTATTTAATAAAATACATTAAAATCTAAAACTATGTTTTATTATTTTTTTAAGTTAATATGCAGGCCTCTGGGAGTGTTGTGTACATTTTAATGGTTAGTCTTTTTATTCGAGTTTGACACCACTAACATGGAGTTTCAGGAAAATAGAATGCTTAGAAGAGGCTTTATCACCAACTGCAGCCATTATTCTGCATGTTTTGGGCTCAGTTTGTTGTAAAAGATTTGTAACTCTTCAGCTGAATGTTTATGAAGAGTAAGGGCTAGAATATTAGCCAATTTATGAATTAGGTTTCTGTTTGTTCTTTTGTAAGATAATTATTTGTTAATGTCAGTTTTTATTGCTTTATTAAAAATGCAAAATGTGTGAACTCCCCGTACTTGACTTAAGAAAAAAAAAAAGCGTTAAAGGACAATATGATTAGTTTTGACAATGAAAGTATAAAGTAAGTTTAATTAGTGAAGTTATTGATTGTCCTTCACTGCATTTTACATTAAGTAGTGTTTTGTTACATAGTTATTAGACTATGTGGCAAGTTGTTTTGCAGCTCTGTGGGAAGTAGTGCAAAATTGTTAGTTTTTCATATATGCACAGTCCTTTGATGGGAAAAATTCCCTAAGGATGGGAAGTATGTATTACATATTCACCCCAAGCTTTTTTAGATATTAAACATATTAAGGTAGCTACTTATTTGTAAATTTAGTAGTAGTAGCCAAGGATCATGTAACCAACATGTTGAAGAACATTTTTTCTAGTTCCCAATAACTCTTAAAACCCTCAAAGAGAAATTATGAGCCAGAATTTCAATTTAACTGTTCCCAAAGAATGAGAAAACAAAGAAGATTACTCAATAAGAAAGAGACTAATGAATTAATACTGGATAGTACTAATCCCTAGTTTGCTAACTCAATATCTCACCTCTCCCTACATCCCTTACTTACAGCCTGGGTACACTAACAAAACTATAGACTTGTTCTTTAGGACCTACTTAATCAATCTGCTGTTGTTGTAGTCTTTGAGAGCATACCCTATTCCTGTTCTTCTCTCAATATTGTGTTGCAACAACAAAGAACCTCAGTTCTACTTATGAGGTAAAGAATGAGGTATGGAAGGAGGGAACTGTGTACGACCTGAGATGTCCCTTAGATTAGGGAATCTCAAGGTGACAGAAACTCTGACTATAACACTATAACCCCTGAAATCCCCTCTGTGAAAAAGATAAAACATTAATTTAGCTCATCCAGAGAATCAAAGAATGGAGACAATTGGGTTGGAAAGGAAGGGCAGGATGGTTGTAGCAAGCCTTAATGAAAGTGTACTGACATTCAGTCCTGTCTCTCCAGAAATTACCTCAGGCAATGGCTGAAATGGATGAAAAGCAAGTTCATTAACTTGGGAGGAAGCTAAGACAACTTTGAGATCCAAATCTACTGGTAAATCCACTATTAAAGAAGGAAGAATTAGAAAGTGTGACAAAAATACAAGAAAAAAAGACTAAAATCATGATAGAACTTGGAAGGAAGAAAATTCAATTTAAAAAATCTAGAGCACACTTTACTAAATCAACAAGGAAAATACAAAGATTAGAAGAGAAGATGAGAAAGAAGATATTTAAAAGGTTATAGATGGTACATATAGATATAGAATCAGTATCTGATGAAACATAGAACCCTGTAGATTCCCAAGAGAGCATATAACTTTAGTAGGATGGCTCAAAGAGAGAAATCAAAATCTTGAATGAAGTTGAATGGGAACGAATGGCAAAAATTATGGCTTAAACAGTAGAAATAATTAATAAAAAACAAAAATATAAAACTTTTACTTCATAGTAGCAAGTTTCTCCAGAAGAAGAAGTTTTCTTCCAAAAGGGAAGACAACAAATTAATGTATTGAAGTGAAAGACTATCTGGAAAAAGAGAAGCAAACAAAAACTTTAAAAGAAGACATGATCTCTATATAAGTAAAAAGAAAAAAACTCAACAAATATTGATAATGAAGACAGGACAGATAGAGATAAGGATATCTCCCAAAAGAACATTAAAAAAAAGAAGCAAAAGAAAACTCAAAACTCTGTACTATAATGCAAAAAGTAAATAGAAGAAATTGATTAGAGCGTCTGATACATAAAATAAAACACTAATTTGAAGAATCTACCTCTGGGGAAAATAGTTTTCAATTAATAAGCATTTACTTTTTCTCCTTCTCACCCTATCCTAAATTTTTTTATTATTATTATAGCTTTTTATTTACAAAACATAAGCATGAGTAATTTTTCAACATTGTCTCTTGCAAAATCTTCTGTTCCAACTTTTCCCCTCCTTGCCCCCACCCCCTCCTCTAGATGGCAGATGGTCCAATACATGTTAAATCTGTTCAAGTATATATTAAATACGATATATGTATACATATTTATACAGTTATCTTGCTGCATAAGAAAAATCGGATTTAGAAAGAAAGTAGTCTGAGAAGGAAAACAAGAATGCAAGCAGACAATAAGAGAAAGAGTAGAAATGCTATGTTGTGGTCCACATTCTTTTCCCAATGTTCTTTCATTGGGTATAGCTGGTTCTCTTCGTTATTGAACAATTGGAACTGATTTGGATCCTCTCATTGTTGAAGATGAACACTTCCATCACAATTGATCGTCATATAGTATTGTTGTTGAAGTGTATAATGATCTCCTGGTTCTGCTCATTTCACTTAGCATCAGTTCATGTAAGTCTTTCCAGGCCTCTTTGAAATCATCCTGCTGGTCATTTCTTAACAATAATATTCCATAAACAGGCATATACCACAATTTATTCAGTCATTCTCCAATTGATGGGCATCCGTTCAAATTTCAGTTTCTAGCCACCACAAAAAGGGCTGCCACAAACATTTTTGCATATGTAGGTCCCTTTCCCTCCTTTAAGATCTCTTTGGAATATAAGCCCCAGCAGAAACACTGTTGGATCAAAGGGTATGCACAGTTTAATAACTTTTTGAGCATAGTTCCAAATTCCAGAATGGTTTGATCCATTCACAATTCCACCAACAATGTATCAGTTTCCCAGTTTCCCACATCCCCTCCGACATTGGTCATTATCTTTTCTTGTCATCTTAGCCAATCTGCCTCTCCTAATTTAAAATTAAAAAGATAATAAAAAGAAAAAAAAACTTTTTGTAATAAATATGCACATGTGGCTCCTTTTCCTTCTTTTATGATCTCTTTGGAATACATACAGACCTCAGTAGTGACATTGCTGAATCAAAGGGTACACATAGTTTTATAGTCTTTGGGCATAGTTCCAAATTGCTCTCCAGAATGGTTGGGTTATTTCACACCTCCACCAACAGTGCTTATTATTCCAGTTTTCCCATATCCCCTCCAACATTTTTCATTATTTTTTCCTGTCATATTAGTCAATCTGATAGATATGAGGTGGTATTTGAGAATTTTTAAAATTAGCATTTCTTTAATCAAGTGATTTATAGCATTTTTTATATGACTATAGATAGCTGTAATTTCTTCTACAATATTGTTTTTGTATAAATTGTTCTCCTGGTTTTTCACTTTATTCTATGTCAGTTCATACAAGTCTTTTTTTCTCTAAAAACCATTCCCTTCATCATTTCATAGAATACTATATATATGTAACATAATTTGTTTAGCCAATTATCAGTTGATGGGCAGCTTCTTTTCTAATTCTTTGCCATCTCAAAAGGAAATATATAATTTTTTTGGAGGAGGCACATCCCTTAGAGGTTTTTGTACTTAGAATTAATATTCCTCACATAATCTACCTATTTCTCTCTGTTACCTTTTCCCTGCTATTTACTGAGTGAGTATTTTTATGGTGCCTATATATTATGTTTTTATACACACACACATATTTTCACCAATTCATATCAAAATAAGTTTCAAGTTATCAGCCATTCCCCTTCCCTTCCTCTTTATTTGTTTAGACTACTACTTCGGTACTTTGATTATTTTGGTGATAATTTTCCTTAATCTTTCCTCTTCTCCATCTTTTCCTTCCCTCAAGGATATTCATCTTCTTTCTTTCTATTCTTCTTTTAAGATTATTAAGACATAATTGAGCTACTGGTAGGTCTTCTGTCTAAATAGATTCCCTCTATATTTGATAATTATAGGGTTCAGAGGAAACATTTGTCATCTCTCTATATTTATTCTCATTTATCTTTTTGTATTTCTCTTAGCATCTGTGTTTAAATATCAAAGTTTCATTGCAGGTCTAATTTTTTTTTAATCAGGAATATGGACATCCCATATTTCATGAATGATTCATTTTTTCTCCATTTAAGATTATACTAAATTATCAGGGTTAATTATTTGTGGCTATAAAC
This sequence comes from Sminthopsis crassicaudata, assembly GCF_048593235.1. NCBI lineage: Eukaryota > Metazoa > Chordata > Mammalia > Dasyuromorphia > Dasyuridae > Sminthopsis > Sminthopsis crassicaudata. The sequence goes on along the minus strand of NC_133617.1, from coordinate 282,119,432 downwards.
ATACACATTTTTTTTTGCCTTCTGCAATATTATGTCCTAAGCTCTCTAGTCCTTTATAATGGTAGCTACTCTATACCCAGAAAAGGAACACTGGGAAAATGAGTATAAACTGTGAGCATTTTTTTTGTTTGATTTTGTTTTTCTTCCCAGATTATTTTTACCTTCCGAATACAATTCTTCCTTTGCAACCACAGGGGAAGGAGGGGAAAAATTCGGAACAGAAGAGAGTACAAGGGATAATGTTATAAAAAAAAAAAAAAATTACCTAGGGATATGTACTGTCAAAAAAAATGTTATAATTATAAAATAAATAAAAAATACATAATGGTAGCTACTACATTATATGTAAGTTTGAATTTGGCTCCTTGGTATTTGAATTCTTTCTTTATGACTGCTTGTCATATTTTTTTATTTGGCCTGAAAGCTCTGAATTTGGCGTATTATGTTCTAGAGAGTTTTCATATTGTGAGTTCTCTTAGGAGGTTACCAGCAGATTCTTTGTGTTTTCATTTTGTCCTCTTGTTCTAGAAAATCTGGGTAGTTTTCTTTTGATATTTCTGGAAATATGATGTTAAAGCTCTCCTCCTCCTCCTCCTCTTCCTCCTTCTTTAGCCCTGTGATTCTTAATTTTTTTTTCTCCTCATGTGGTATTCCAGTTCAGTTGTTTTTAGTATTAGATATCTTATATTTTCTTTTATTTTTTCAGTCTTTTGACTTTGAACATTTCTTGTTTTCTCACAGAATCATTGGCTTCTATTTGAATTATTCTAATTTTCATTGATTTTATTGCTTGGGCAAAGCTTTGTATCTCTGTTACTTTCCTTTCCGGTGATATCTTCCATAGTGCTCTCTTGATCCAGCTTTCTCTTTTGTAATTTTTTCCTTTCATTTCATTTGCAAAACATTTTAAAACTCTTGCTTCATGTTTTCCAGGTATTCTATTTAAACTTATGTTCAGACTGAATTTTTCTTTGAGTTGCTTGTAGATAATTTTGAGCCATTTTCTTCTTTTGCTTCTATAAGTCTTAAGTGTCCTTGTTAACATAAAAGCTTTTTAGGGTGGGTTTCTTTTTTGTTTGCTTATTCTTTCAGCATGCTTTCCAACTTTGGATTTTGTTAGTGCCAGAAGAATAAGCAAGTATAAAGAAGTAGATGATATAGATGATACTACTGCTAGTATGAAAGGGAAATTTTGTTGTAAAATAGATTCCTGAGAGGGTTGTATATCCCAGAGAACAAGACGCTAAGAACTTTAGACCTTGTTGGACTAGTTTAACTGGCTCATTGCTTTACATAATTGTGTGAAAAGGCAGTATAGTTTTGAGTAATTTAAATTCTGTTTCCTTATTTGTAAAATGAGACTTATAATAATTTATTATGACATAATTAGTGATTAATTCACGTGTTAAGTATTATATTACTAGAAGTGAGTACTCTATATAAACATGCCAGTTGACTTTTAGTAGTATATGTTTTCAACTGCAAAAGATCATACACACAAGATCAGTGTGCCTTACTTTTGAAATTTGTAAGCCAGCAAAAGATTTTGTAGAGCTATCACATGCTTCTTATGAAGATAATTCTCAGGCAACATGGTTTTCTTTTATATATATATTTCTATTAAAGCTTAAAATGGACAAGGCGAATATGACTCGTTGGCATCCATCTGATTCCTTCTCCATCTGAAGAAATACAAGCAAACCTTCTCCCCCAGGCAGTTAACCTATTTGGCCCCTTCCATTCACCACTTTCTGGGTCTCTCCACATGACCTGGCGATTATGTAAGGACAGTGGAGCTGCTCACACTGGACACTGCTCTTCTGGTGGGTTATAAAACCTGTCTGCTGGAGCCAGTGGATCTTTGTCAAAAATTAGAAAATTAATGGTATAGAGAACTAAATTTAGAAGTTCTCTAGGGTTACCTATGGCTCCCCCTTTCTTTTGTTTTTGGAGGAGTGTCTTAATGTCTCTGTTTCTTCCCTCTACTACTGCCTGACCTTGTGGATTAAAAGGTATTCCAGTAGTGTGTAAAATTTTATACTGCGCACAAAAGTGCGCAAAATGTTTAGACGTATATCCATTATCTGTTTTTATTTCTTGTGGCACACCCATAATTGCAAATGCTTGGATAAGGAATTCAGTGACCACTCAGGCTGTCTCTTTTGCTGTTGGCACTGCAAAAGTGAATCCTGAAAAGGTATCTACTACCACGTGTATGAAAGACAGACGACCAAAAGATTTATAGTGGGTTACATTCATTTGCCAGATTTCATTGGGTCTCAAACCACAAGGATTCTTCCCTGGAGGGAAGTGTAGGAGCATGGAAAGGAAGGCAAGCTGTACAGCTTTTTACTATGCTTCTAACTTCCTCTCTTGTTATTCCATATTGTAAACGTAAAGCTCAAGCAGCCTGATGATATTTAGAATGAGATTCTTGTGCTTCCTGAAATAAAGGAGTACTGGTTAACATAGTTAGAAGGCTATCTGCCTTTGAATTTCCATCAAAAATAGGATCTGGAAATCCACTATGTGAGTGGACATGCAAAATATAAATCTCACTTGCTCTTGAAGTTCCTTAAAGAGCTGATAAATATTAGAGGCTGCAAATTTTATTTGGGCTGTGGCAATTCTTTGTACTACACCTACTGAATAGGCTGAATCAGTAATTATATTTACATTTCCTGGGTAATAAGTAAGAGCTAGCATGATAGCAAATAATTCATTCTGTTGAGTGGACTGAAAAGGAGGCCTGACTACTCTCTTTATGGTTAAATCATGAGAGTATACAGCACAAATATTTTCTTTGGAGGCATCTGTAAAGATTGTTGACCCTTTAAGAGGAACCTTAGAAACCTTTTCTTCAAAAATCCATTGCCAATTATATAGTAGCCGGGTTATCTTTAATGGAGACCCATGTGCAAAATTTGGAGCTGTGGCCAATAAAATTTGCCCTTCTGGGATGGTCTCACAGCATACATTAATTTGTGTGTTAATATAGAATGTGTATATTTTTTCAGGACTTATCCCAGATAATTGTATTACTCTCTTAATAGCCTTTAATAAAATTCTAGCCACAAGCACTGGGTAAGGAGTAAGGCTTTGTTCTGGTTGTGCTGGTAGGTTCACCCACTCACTCACACTGTCTCCTTGATGAAGGACTGCTGTGGGTGCCTCTTTTCTAGCAAAAACTGATATTTCCAAGGGTTTTGAGTGACTCAACCACATTGGATAAAGCCAGTTCAACTTCTCTCAAAGCCTCTTGTGCTTCTTTTGTAAGCTGGTGTGGTGAATTTAAAACACTGTCTCCCTTAAAATGTCATATAGAGGTTGCAGTTAATTGGTAGTTAAGCCTAACACTGGACGCATCCATTGGGTATCTCCTATTAATTTTTGGAAATCATTTAAGGTGTTCAACTTCTCTGTTCTTAAAGAAAGCTTTTGTACTGTGAGTGTCTTAGGATATACTTCATATACTAAATATTGAAAAAGAACATGTCTTTGAATTTTTTCTGTAGCGATATGCAGTTTGTACTACTTTAGTGTTTCCATGATCTTTTGTAGACATGCTTCTAACATTTGTTCCTCAGGTGCACATCCCAACATATCATCCATATAATGTAACAATATTACTTTTGGAATGCTTTTCTTAATGGAGCAAGAGCAGTAGCAACATACATTTGGCACATAGTAGGGCTGTTTTTCATTCCCTGTGGCAAAACTGTCCATTCATATCTTTTATAAGGCTCAGCCAAATTAACACTAGGAACTGAAAAAGCAAATCTTTTCATATCCTCCTTATCTAGAGGGATAGAATAGAAACAGTCCTTAATGTCTATAACCCACAGAGGCCATTCTCTTGGCAACTGAGTAGGAGATGGAAGTCCAGGCTGAAGAGTTCCCGTAGATTCCATCTGTTCATTTACTCTTCTTAGATCAGTTAACATCCTCCATTTTCCAGATTTCTTTTTCATCACAAATACTGGGGAATTACAAGGACTTAGAGTAAGCCGAAAGTAAGAACCTTATATCTCATTAGCACTTAGTAAGAACCTGACAACCTGTGACCTATTTAACTTGTCTCTGCTGGCAGTTTGCCCCTTTGATCATATTCTCTCTCTAAATTCAACTGCCTTCTTACTTTAACCTGCTTTCCTATTGCTGTCACCCATATTTCTTCTATCCTTAAAAAAACCTTCAGATGATTCTACTGTCCCATCAAGATATTCTTTGATATCTCTTCTCATATTCAAAACAAAGTCCTAAAAACATCATTTGCTTCTCAAGCCTACTTTCTGCAAGATCACCAATGATGTTATTGTTAAATCCAATGACCACTTATCAATCCTTTCTTTGATATTTCTTCAACATTTATCACTGTTTACAAGTTCTTCTTATTGATACTTCATCCTTTGTGGATTTTTCTGATATCAGTTATTATCCCTTTTCTTCCCCCTTTTTGTGTGATTGTTCTTGGTCTCTTGAGAGTCAACATTCTTATCCAGACTTCCTATGCTTTATTGTATCTTAAGGCTCTGTCCTGTTAGGCTCATGCCTGACTTGGACTAGAATCCTATTCACGTTCAATGTTGTAATAAAATGATGTATTCATACCTCATTCAGCAACAGAAGGATATGTACTTAGTCATAGCATAGAAAGGATGCTTAGCAAGGATATTTTAGTATATAGCTTGGGTAGATCTGGTTCCCCTTGTCTTCATATGGAGATGTCCAGTTGTCAGGGTATGCTATGATGATTTGAATTTTGGGATATCTGCCAAATCTGAAAAGTCCCCACTCTATATGGGTGGGTCTTTTTTATGCCTTTAGGTGACTAGGAAAGCAAGCCAGTCTAGGTCAAAGGCTACCAGAAAGTAGAATAAAGGGGAATCCAACTTGAACTATGTACCCTCTGGGCTAGTCAAATCCTGGACACAGCTTTGTTTTTTTTTTAAATTGCTTAAACCATATTGTAGAGAGAGGGAGAATCTTGGATTTTCCTAACAGTCATAGTTCTCTTCTTCTTTTCTGACTGATAACTATTGTTCTCTTCTGTAGGTTTGTCATCCATGTCCTGATTTCTGAGCCCTGATGCCTTTTCCCCTTCTCTCTCTCTTCTTTCTTTTGGTGATCACATCATCTCTTATGGATTCAGATATCATCTGCACACAGCTTATTCCCAAATCTACATTTCTAGTTCTCATCTTTCTCTTGAGCTCCATTTGTTCACTTTCAACTATGTATTTGGCATTATTACCTGTATATTTGATAGGCAACCTATCAACCTCAGTAAGTCCAAAAGTAAATTTGTTATTTTTCTTTATAAACATACTCTTCCCTCTGCTTTCTTCTTTTTATTAGGAGCACCACATTCTTCTACTCTTAACAGATTTGTAATATAGTAGTCATCCTTGACTCTTCACTCTCCATCATACCCAAATACTATTAGTTTCCAAGTGTTATTGATTCAAGGTCTTTAATACTGTTTCCTTTGTCCTTTTTTTTCCTTTTTTATACTGTTTATAGCATAATTACTCAGGCTAGGTAGGCCCTTACCATCTTTCAAACGGACTATCGTAATAGTTTCCTAACTGATCAGAAAGATCAGTTTTGCATTGTTTCTTCTTTCTTTACTCTCCAATAAGTTGCCAAGTTATATTCTTAAAGTACAGGTCAATCATTTTCTCAAGATGCTTCAGTGGTTGGGAACCACTGAACCACATTGCTCTTAGGATAAAATACAAATTTGTCCATTTAGCATTTTAAAACCCTTCATACTTTTGCTTTAATTTAGTGTTTTTGGTCATGAATGCATCTGGAGCTTATCTTCCTATATTATATTTAGCATTGGTTTCCTGTCCAATTTTCCCAGCAGTTTTTGTCAAATAGTAAGTCTTCCCCTGGGAGCTAGGATCTTTGAATTTGTTAAACTCTGGGTTTCATTTGCTTCTGTACAATGTGTACCGCATCTCTTTAATAGAACTCTTTTTTGTTTCATTGTTTCATTTTATGTACTATATTCCAGTCAAATAGGTAATAACTTTTTCTTTCCTTACTGTGGCCTTCTATCTCCTACTTCCTCAACTTTGCATAGGAATGGAAATTTATAGCTCTTTCAATAATGCATTAATATACCTAATTTCCTCTAGCCCAACCAATGCTTGAAATCTTCCTTTTTTTCCCAACTTTGCCAATCTGGCAAGTATGAAGGAGATCCTTTGTATTGCTTAAGTTGTATTCTTCTATAGTAAATTAATGATCTCAGGAATTTTTTTTTTCATATGTATATTGATAGCTTGGATTTCTTTGAGAACTGCCTGTTCATGTTAATATCCTTTGGCAATTTATCAAGTGAGGAATGACTTTTTTTTCTTATTAATTTCTTCTATACCTTTGAAAATGAGATCTTTATCAGAGAAATTTACTACAAAGATTTTCCTTTTTTTATTAATAGTACTTTGTTTTTTCAAATACATGTAAAATAGTTTTCTACATCCATTTCTGTAAGACTTTGTGTTCGAAATTTTTCTCCCTTCCTTACTTCCCTCCTTCCCAAGACAGCAAGTAATCTGATTAGGTTAAATATGTGTAAAAAGATTTCCACCAGGTAACTGTTTCCCTAATAATCTTAGCTGCATTGTATTTTCAACATGTAAAAACTTTAAGATTTTTTTTTTTTTTTGGTAATTAAAAGTTTCCATTTTATCTTTTGTAATCCTTTGTTTGATTGTAAACCTTTTCCCTTATTGAAGGTATTCTTAAAGGTAATTTCCTCCTACTTCCTCTAACTTGTATATGATATGATCTTTTACTTCTAAGTCTTGTATTTGGAGCTTATTTTTATTTATATATATATATATATATATATATATATATATATATATATATAGCATAGTTCTAAATCTAATTTCTGCTGAGTTGCTGTCCAGTTTTCCTAGAACTTTTTTTTTTAATCATGTACTGAATCCTTCCCCAAGGAAATAGGGATTTTGGATTTGTTGAACTCTAGTCTATTTGGTTCATTTGTTGCTGTACAATTTATACCTTATCTGTTACTTATATTGAACTCTGTTTTTGAACTATTGCTAAATTGTTGTGATGATTATTGCTTCTGGTATATTTTTAGTTCTGGTGATAGTAGGTCTCCTTCCTGCCTACTTTTTTTTTTTTTTTTTTTTTCATTATTTCCTTTGAGATGCTTCACTTGCTTTTGTGAGATAGCATTTTGCCACATCAAACAAAATGCTTTTTTATGATTTCCAAATAATAATTTAAGTGGGACCTTGTATTCTCTGGATCTTTTAGTCATTTTTGGTGATCTAGCATATGATATCACTTATAAAAACCTATTTCTTCTTTTTGTATCAACTATATCTCCAATAAATGTATGGATGTTTCTCCTGAAATGATTGTATAGATAGATAGAAAATAGGCAGAAAATTTAATCAATTTCAATAGGTCACTTGTGAAACTTTCTGGTTCACAGTCTGAGAGATTTTTTTTTTCATAAGTTTGCTATTTCTTCCTCCTTTAAATATCTTGAGAGTTGGTTATTCAGTATCTCAAAGTTGAATTGCTTCTAGCAATGATCCCCTCTATGCATCCTTGGTCTAATATAGCTATTTTCTTTATTGCTATTTCCATTTCCTGTGTAAACACATTCAAGATGGTGATATTAAGAATATAAATATAGTGGCTCCACTGTCCTTCATTTGTAATAAGGATGTTTGCAAACCATTTCTACCTTTTTGTCAGTTTGTGGTTCTCTTTCCAGTTTTATCATTATATCTGTTTGACTTTTTCCTCTTAGAGTTTATGATAAAGAAGAGGAAGAAATCTATTTTGACATGTGCCCTAGATTTTTAGGAGAACAGATTTCAAAGGGTTCAGATAGGCATGGTCCAACAAGCTAAAATTTTACAAGGGAATTCAGCTGAAGATGGATAGTCAACTCTTAGGAATGAAAAAGCAATGGTTTTTGAAGAGACTAGTGTGAATTCACAATGTTCTCACTAAGCAGTTTACATTATGAATGTTATGTACAAAGTAAGGTAACAGTAGATGATTAAAAAAATATGGCATAGTCATAAAAATATCAAGAATGCTAAAATTCAAAATGAGGCGCTAAAATTCAAAATGAGGCGAGAGTGATAAGGAAAGCAATTGATAAAAAATAAGGGTTTTTCAGAACATTTTTGGGGAAAGAAAAGAATTAATAACATCACTGATTAGGGTGGTTGATATTATGATAATTGATGATAGAACTTACAACGTTTATTTTTTCTGAATAAAAAGAATAAAACTGAATAAAAATGACTAATAGAAAATTGCTACCCCAAAAAAAAAATATTGTAAATAATAAAAGATGAAATAATGTAACAATACAGTAAGTAATAAAGAAATATCATAAAAGAGCTCTTAGCTGCCTTCAAGTTTCTCTGCCCAGGTATGGCAAAAAACTAATAGAACAGTTGTTGAACCACTGATAATTTCTGAAACACCATGAAGAGCATGAGAGAAGTATTACAGAACTGAAGTTAGGCAAATGCTCTGATTTTTTTCTGAATAATTTCTGAAATTTCTTTTTCATTTTATTTAATATTTTCAAAAACATTGTATTCAAAACAAAAAAAAATTTACATTTTTAAAATTTTTGAGTTCCAGGTTCTTTCCCTTATCCCCACCCACAATTAAGAAACCACATGTGAAGTTATGTAAAACATTTCCATGAAAGTCAAGTTGTGAAAGAAAACAATAGATCTCTTCCACTAATAAAACTAAAAAATTTCAAGAAAAATTACGCTAAGAGAGAGAGAGAGAGAGAGAGAGAGAGAGAGAGAGAGAGAGAGAGAGAGAGAGAGAAAGAGAAAGTGAATGCTTCAGTCTGTATTCAGATACAACCCTTCTCTGGGTATGGATAGGATTCTTCATCATAAGTCCTTCAGAGTAGTTGTAGATGATTGTAGTTATGGAGAGTAGCAAAGTCATTCCAGAACATTGCTATCACTTTGTATACAGTACATTTTACTTTACTTGAATTCATGGAGGAATTTCCAGGTGTTTTGTTGTTGTTGTTTTGTTTTGTTCTGAGAACTTTCTGTAGAGCTTATTTTTTAAATAGACAATTTATAAAAGGAAGTAGTGATGGCACAAAAAACCCCTGAAAACTTAGATGGCTTCATTAAGAACAAATCAAACCAGATTAACCTTTTTTTCTTTTCTTTTCTTTTCTTTTTCTTTCCTTTTTTTTTTTTTTTGACAAGGTTACTGACCTTGTTTAATAGGGGGATCTATATATAGATCAGGGGTTGTTTGTGAACCTAAGGATGTAAATTGATTTATTCCTTCTTTCACTCATTTCCTAGAAATGTAACTATTTTTACTTTATTAAGTCTCTTATGATGTTTCTTTCATGTTTAGTTTTTTATGCTTCTCTTGAGTTTTTTGAGTTTTGTATTTTCTATTAACCACTGGCCAAAATCAGGAATGCTTAAAAACCCTCTATTTCATTAATATCCATTTTTTTTTCTTTTAAAAAATTATACTCAATTTTGCGTGGCTGTAATCTCTGCTCTATTGCCATCTAGAATGTCATATTCCAGGTTCTCTCCTCCTTTAACATGGTAGCTGCTAAATCTTATGTAATTTCGACTGTATTCACAGTATTTGAAGGGTTTCTTTAGCTGCCTGAAGTATCTTCTCTTTGACTTGGGAATTCTGAAATTTCACTATAATATTTCTGGGAGTTTTAATTTCGACACCTCTTTGAGATAGTGGTTAGTAATTTTTTCCATTTCTGTTTTATTCTGTGATTGGGGAAGATTATCAGTACACCTTTCCTTGATAATTTCTTGAAATATATATTTAGGTTCTTTTTAAAATCATGACTTTCAGGTCATTTCATTTTTAAATTATTTATTCTCAATCTGCTTTCTGGGTCAGTTGTTTTTCCAATAAGATATTTCATATTTTCTTGTATTTTTCCATTATTTTGTATTTGTTTTATTGTTTCTTGATGTTTTATAGTATCCTTAGATTCTAAAGCTCAATTCTAATTTTTAGGGAATGATTTTTTTTTCACTGAGCTTTCATTACTTCTTTTTACATTTGGCCAATTTTACTTTTTGAGGAATTATTTTCATCAGTGAATTTTTCTGCTTTTCTTTTTGAAGGGGGGTATTTAACCAATTCTATCTTTTAAGGTATTTTTTTCAGTATTTTTTTTTTCTTCTTTGATGAAATTTTTAATTGGTCTTTTCACAATTTTCTTTCTTTGCTATTTTACTATTTTTATTTAATATTGAAAAAAATATTTTTGGCTCTTCCAGGAATTTCTATTGGACTTATCTCCAATTCGCTTTTTTTTTTTGGGGGGGGGGGCTTTACTTGTAGTTATTTAACTTCATTGTGTTCTTTTGAGTTTGTGTCTTGATTTTTCTCTGTCACCATAGTAATTTTTTATGTTCAGGTTCTGTTTAAAAAAAAATTTTTGCTCATTTTTCACCATATTTCTTGATTTTGAATTTTGTATTAATCTTGGGCTCGGTTCCTGATTGTGGGTAAGAGTGGAGAAGGAATACTATCTCAGGCTTCAGGAGTTTTTGCACTACAGAGCTACTTCTGGGGGTTTGGAAGTTTTTGAAAAGAGTGATATGACCTGAGGAGAGGTATGTATTTCTTAGGCTTCTCTCTAGTTCTTACCCAGAAGGGCCTTTGATTGCTTGAACTTGCAATCAGTACTGCTCCTCAGGGCCCCTACTCCCTTGGGATCAGAAACAATTCTGTTTCTCAGGTTCACTGATCCCTTGTGACCAAAAATGATTTTGCCGTTCAGAGCTTCTATTCCCTCTTGACCAAAAGTGCTTTTCTCCACTCTTTGAACTATGATCTAAAAGTGAGCTTAAACAATGGATTTGCCAAACATTGTCTGATCCTGAATCCACAGCTAGCATGGGATTTCTCTGTTTTTTCCTTCTGACTTGTTGCCTTCAGTTTTATTTCTGACTTGAGAGTTCTGAGCTTCTGTTCCTTCCGTGGCTATCACCTAGTCTCACTACTGGTGTTTCATCTATTTGGGCTACGGGCCAGCCTCCATCCTGAGTCACAGATTTCTCTTTCCAATCTCTTACATTATTTTGGGCTGGAAAAAAAAATCTCACTCTGACCATTTGTTAGCTCTGCCACTCTAGATTTTAGAGTTGTTTGGAAGGGAAGCTGAATGCTTTCTCAACTGTCATCTTAACTCAACCCTTAGAAGTCCCAGAAAAAAAAAAATTAATAGCTATGGGGCAGCTAGGTGTTGCAGTGGATGGAGTACCAGCCCTGAAGTCCGGAAGGTCTGAGTTCAAATCTGGCCTCAGACACTTAACACTTCCTAGCTATGAGACCTTAGGCAAGTCACTTAACCCTAATTGCCTCAGCAAAAATAAAATAAAACAAAATAATAATAATAGCTATATTGATTTCTTCTGTAAGCTTATTGATCTTGTTTTATGCATGAAAATATTCTAAGAAATACTTCAAAGTTGTGTGGTTTTTTTTTTGTTTTTGTTTTTGTTTTTTTTTTGCTGAGGCAATTGAGGTTAAGTGATTTGCCCAAAGGCACACAGCCAGGAAACTGTTAAGTGTTTGAGTTCAGATTTGAACTCTAGTCCTCCTGATTTCACAGCTGGTGCTCTTATCTGTTGCACCACCTAGCTGCCTCTACTTCAAAGGTTTTTAACAGACCATCAAAGGTCTCTCTTTGTACCACCAAAAAGAGCCCCTGTTATAAAGTTTGCCTAGATTTTAGGAAAATGTTTAGTATTCCCTTGCTGTTCTTGTGGAAAAGAGAGATTGTGGGCCAGATGATAGTACTACTTAGATTTGTTAGGGTTGAATGTCTGGATTTAGAAAATAGTCAAAAATTTCTAGAGAAGAGCCACACTTAACCTTGTACGGTTTAGCTTTTATTCATTTATTTTTAAAATTATAATGCCTTAGATAAAGGCACAGAAGACTTTCTTATTATAGTTGTAGATGGTCCTACTAGGAGGGTCATCTACCTGTTCACTTACTAGGAGGTTAATAAGATCATTGCTGACCTTTTAGAGAGCAGTATCCTCTGATAGTTGTGGGAGGCAGATTACAAAGGGTTGAGAAATGAGTAAGAGGTTAGAAAGTAGAGACAATGAGTGTAGATAACTTTTTCTCTAAGTTGTATATTAGTATTCATTTTAAAATGACCTTGAAGGCCTAGAAGATTTAGCCTGAATTTAACAAGAAGAAATTTGGTAGAGGTAGGTAATGGTAAAATCTCACATCTGGGTTCCAAAAACAATTTTACAAGGTTAAGATGGGAAACACTATTAGACAGTAGTTTTCTTGAAAAAAAAATGTATTGGTTTTATTGTATTCTGAGCTCATTACATAGGTTGATAGTGGCATTTGATATGGCATTCAGAAGAGCTCATGAGATTTTGGGCAGCAATAAAAAAGGGATGGCTTCTGGGAATAAAAAGGTGATCATTCTGTTGTTCTCAGTCCTGCTCAGACCATATCTAGAGCATTACGTTCAGTTCTAGATGCCCCATTTTAGGAAGAATGTTGCTAAATAGAATACTTTTTCATAGAAGGGCAACAAGGATGTTGAAGAGCCTTGAGTTTAGGTCACATGAAGATCTAGTAAATAAATTAGGGATATTTAAGCTAGAGAAGAGAACATTTGGGGGCATAATGATGATTAATTTTACAAATACCTTTATATAATAGATTGTTGTAGTTCTTGATGGCCTTTCTATTTTCTTGGTGGGCCAGTCAAGTTCTGACTACTGTGATTTTTAGGCTTTTTGGCCTTCTCAATGGTTTTCTTTGAATGAGATTGTTATAATCTGTGTCCATATCTTTCCTCCATTAATTTCTAAGTTTTTAGGGTCATAAAGTCAGTGTGGTGTAGTGCTAGGGCACTAGATTTAGAATCAGGAAGACTTAATTTTTTTAAGCTTATTTTAGATTCTAATTAGTCCGTCAACAAACATATAGATAGCAAGTATACTGTATGCAAGATGTGTGATCTTAGAGGTAAAATCCTCTCTGTCTTAGTTTCTTTCTCAGTGACATGAGGCAGGTGGCCTTGATAGTTATCTTCCAGTTCTAAATCTATGATTCTGTGATCTAATAACTAATTTTTAAAAAGTCAGGTGGGAATTTTGATTATATACTATACCATTTTTGTATTTTTATTTTTTCTTCTTTGTATTAACTTAGATATTTTGCTGTAACAAGTTGGTTGTCTGTTTGTATATAACTTATTCAAGATTTTCTCCTGTATTACTAATGAGCTACTTTATGCCTGTTGAAAGAAATCAATTTCAATTTTCCTACAATCTGAAGTTATCCATTATTTCCAACTGTATCTCACATGACTGGTCTTGTATTGTACCCTTCATTCAGACTAGATTATTCACCATCTTCCATAAATAATCTATATTTTCCCTTTCTCCACTCTAGGCTATCAATTTTCTTTGCATTCTTTTATTTCTCATTTCTTTTCTTAATAGTATTTTATTTTTGCAATTAGGTATAAAGATAGTTTTAAAGATTCATTTCTGTAAGATTTCAAGTTCCAAATTTTTTTACCTCCCTTCTTTACCTCTCTCCTCCCCAAGACAGCCAGCTATCTGATATAGATTATATATGTACAGTCATTTCAAGCATTTCCATATTAGTCATGTTGTGAAAGAACAATCAGAACAAAAAGAAAAAGCCATCTTTGCCTTCTTTTTTTGTTTTTTAATAGTATTTTTTTCTAAATATATGCAAAGATTGTTTTCAACATTCATTTTTGCATAGCCTTGTGTTCCAAAATTTTTGCCCTCCCCACCTCTTCCCTTAGACAGCAAGTTTTGCATTCTTTAAAGCTAATACCATCCTTTCAAGGAAGATTTCTTTGGTTTCTTTAGCCTCTTTGTACTAAACAGATCTCATTTAGCAATTATTTTTGGTTCCTCTCATATATATACTTAGATATTATTTTGTGCTGTGGCTATTTGTGTATATGCCATATTGTCCCATGAGACCTTTAACTCCATTAGAACAATGACTAATTCTTTTTTTATTATAGCTTTTCATTCGCAAGATATATATATGGGTAATTTTTCATCATTGATAATTGCAAAACCTTTTGTTCCAGTTTTTCCCTTCCTTCCCCTCACTCTCTTCCCCAGATGGCAGGTTGACCAATACATGTAAAATATATTAAAGTATAAGTTAAATATAATATATGTATACATGTCCATACAGTTATTTTGCTATAAGAAAAGAATCAGACTTTGAAATAGTGTACAATTAACCTGTGAAGGAAATCAAAAATGCAGGTGGACAAAAATAGAGGGATTAGGAATTCTTTGTAGTGGTTTATAGTCATCTCCCAGAGTTCTTTTGCTGGGTGTAGCTGGTTCAATTCATTACTGCTCTATTGGAACTGATTTGGTTCATCTCATTGTTGAAGAGGCCCATGTCCATCAGAATTGATCATCATATAGTATTGTTGTTGAAGTATACAACGATCTCCTGGTCCTGCTCATTTCACTCAGCATGAGTTTATGCAAGTCTCTCCAGGCCTTTCTGAACAATGACTAATTCTTAACCAAAGAATGTTAATTTGTATGTCTTCCAGCTTAGCCTATACTGTAGTACAGTTGGCACTTAATAAGTGGTTTTTTAAAACATTGGTTTTTTCCTGTACTTTAATTCCATATATTAATTTTTAAATACACATTTCTTTATAAATCATATTGGAATAGAAAAAATCAGAACAAAAGAGAAAAGCCATGAGAGAAAAAAAAAAAAGAAAAAGAAAAGTGAACATAATGTGTTGATTCATATTCAATTTTCATAGTTCTAGTTCTAGATGCAGATGGCATTTTCTATCCAAAATTTATTGGGATTGCTTTGTATCACTGAAGCACTGAGAAGAACCAAGCCTTTCATAGTATCATCACACATGCTTACTGTTATTGCAAACAATATATTCCTGGTTCTGCCTGTTTTGCTCAGCATTAGTTAGTTCATGTAAATCTTTCCCGCCCTTTCTAAAATCTTAATACATGTTTTTGAATTGAATCAACTTGATATTTAAGAAACTTTCCTCATCACCCTAGTGAAAGTTCTAGACCTCCAATCTAAGTAATAGATACCAAGTTCTGTCTTTTTACCATATCAGTAGAAGCTGGTATTGATGATAGGAACAAATAAAGAATATGATTTTGTAACAAAACATCTTTTTAATACCATTCAAATTAGCTTCACTAAGCGTATATAAAAATTCACATGCTAAAGTAAATTAAGCAGGCCAGCTCAATAATATTTTGTCTTTCTTTTTCATTTTTATTTAATTACTAGTTCTGCAATGAGAGTGACATCTAATAATATATCAAAAAGTTACTTCTATATTGTACTTGGTTAACTCAAACTTAAAAGAAAACTGCAACCATTAAAAAAAATTTTAAAAAAAAGTTATCAAAACAGTCACAAGTATTAAGATTGAACATTTTTCATAATATAGATCAATAAAAATAATTATTTTAACCACCTGAGAAAAATATTTTATGTGAAATGATGATAATCTGCCAACAAACTACCATTTATTTAGAAAACTCCAAAGTACTATAGTAAACATTGAGAATATGGAATCAACAATGTAATCGGGGCAGACAAGACATCAATACAGGCAAGTATAATATAAGATAGAATGTGAAAAGGGCAAGGAGAGAAGAGATCCAGACAAAATGAGATGAGAAGGGCTTTAAGATTTATTAAGCACTTTACATATATTATTTCTCAATAATTCTGTAGATTAGATGCTATTATTATTATTAACATTTTATAAATAAGGGAACCAAGAGACCCAGAGGTTAAGTGACTTTACCATGTTTACAACCATTAATAGTATCTGAACTTTCTTCTTTTGAAGGATACTTAGTTATGTGACCACACTGAAAGAAATTCACTTTATCTCTTTGGACTTCTTTGCTTCCTAGTATCATAGACTTAGGGCTGGAAAAGTCCTTAGAGGTCATTAAATCAAACCCCCTTATTTTACAGAAGAATAATCTGAAGTACACAGAGATAAAGAGACTTGCCCAGGGTCACACAGCTATTAAGTATTTGAGGCAGGATTAAAAAAGTTTTCCTGTCTCCAAGTCTATCTTGGACACTCTATCTACTCTTGGACATTCCTTATCTATACAATTTGTTAGATAGGACTCGATAATCTTAAAAATCTTTACTAATGCTCAAATTCCATTTTTCTATGAAGGTATTTATTTTTATTTATTTGGTACATATATTTATTTTTATGGATATATTTATTTTTCAGACAGGTAACATTTTATAATATTTGCTTAATAGAAAGTTTTAATTAATTTTTTTAACTTTTTTTTTTTTTTTTTTTTTTTTAAAGATGTTCTCTGTACAGCTGACTCTTGGAGAACAGACCTGGCAGTCTGAAGGGAGCAGTATAAAGAAAGCCCAGCATGCTGCTGCCAACAAAGCCTTGAGGGAAACTACCCTTCCCAAACCAACTCCTCGACCCCCCAAAAACAATATTAATAGTAATCCAGGTAATTCAGTGCTGAATGGTTTCCTTTTCTTGTGTTATGTTTGTGCCCTTTCCTTGTGCTTTTGGGAAAAAAGAGAGCTTTGGTTGTGTTGTAACAGATTACTTCTTTAATCAACAAAGATTTTTAGAATGATAAACTGGGAAACAACAGAGTTATGTCAATTAAAGGTAAAAGCTTAATGCTAAATACTGAGGTTTAAAACAATTGCTTTAGCAGAGTGCTACATTGACCTCTTCAAGTTTTTGTTTTTAAGAGTTAGCAATAACCTGCATATTCACACAGGTATTCACTTATTAATTCAACAATTTACCCTAGGCATCTGGCATCATTTGGATCCAAAAGAAGACACAATTTCTTCCCTCAAAGAGTTTGCAGTCTATTTAATCTTTCATACATATATAGACTCATTCAAGTCACACAAATGCTCATTCACTTCCATATTTTGCCATGGCAAACATAATTTGCCATAATTGTGTTAGATAAAGGAGATTGCTCAATTTTTCTTAGTCTTTTCTTTCATTTCCAAGAACCCCATGGTTTGCCCTGATCTATTTTATCCCATTTTGACCTCCTAAATATCTAGTTTATATTCTTCTGTCTTATACAGAAATAGTTTGTTAGATTGACTCTTCTGTCTTCAGCTTATTCTTATACCAGGGATCAAAATGACATTCATAATCATTTTCCAAATGATGAACAATTAACTACTCCTGGGCAAATGAGAAACATTTAAGTTTCTGTTAACTTCTTTAATTTTTCTGGATTATCATCATCATCATTTATACTGACCATTTGTTGTTGATTCCTTATTTCTGTTATGCAGTGTTCTGGGTGCTTGAGATGCAAGGAAATAGAATATGTAGTCCTATTCATAAATGACAAACTATTTATTTTGGAAACTAGGACATAAAAAAATAGGATAAGTAAAAATGCAGTGTATTTAAGTGTTAAATGAAATGGTATAACAGTGGTAAATGCTATAGGATTTTCAAGGACAGAATAATCACTGAGGACTGGTGCAGTTGAATTAGGCTTAATGGTGAAATTAGGACTTAATCTAAATTTTGAGAAATAAGAAGGAATTAGATAACTGGAGAGGAAAGGAAGCAGGAGAAAAACTCGTGAGCAGAGTTGAGAGTCCTGGGAAGTGGGTGATATATTTGGAAAATAATGAGTGGCATGCTTAGCTGGAACAGAGTATTTCTGTGGTGATTTCTCTCGAAATCCCTAACATTCTTCAAAACATGTCTCAGGTTCCACCTACTGGTGGAAGCTTTTCCTAATTTCCCCAGTTATTAGCCCCTTTTCCTTCTGAAATTACTTTGTATAACTTTATATTTATTTATGTTTATGTTTCTTCTCTTGTCCTGTAGGATCCTGGGGGGCAAGGACAGTTTCATTTTATCACTGGGTTCTCAGAGCCTAATGAATGCTTAAGAAATGTTTATTGAATTTGTTTGACCCACATAGATGATTATTCCAAACCACTTTGCCCATTTTAGACAGATGACTCTCCTTTGAATATTCCATGACAAGCAAATGGTGCTACTAACTAATTATTACTGGTTCTCATTTTACCTCTTCCATTTCTAGTAGTCTGTGTTCCTCCCTTAACTACAGCCTCTAGTTGAGTCCTGTTGGAAACCTTATTTTTCCATGAAGTTTTAACCTTGAAACCAAACCATGACCCTTCCAGAAGTAATTTCTGCTTCCTGAGATTCTTAATAGTCTTTTTTTGAGGGATTGGTGTGGGAAGGGAAGACTTATTATACTCATGCCATTCCATTCTACCTCATGTCACAGTTGTTTACATACATGCCTTACCTTATTAACTTCTTCAGGGCAGCTAGGTGGTACAGTGCATGGAATATTGAACTTCTAGTCAGGAAGACCTGAGTTTGAACCTTCCTGAGACATTTATTAGTTGTATTATCCTCAGTAAGTCACTTAACCTCTCTCTGCCTCTAGTGGTTGTTGTGAAGATCAAATTAGTTAATATATGTAAAGCATTTTTCCATCTTAAAGCACTATATAAATGATGATGATATCTTTGTTTCTCTGTTGCCTTGCACATAGTAAGTATGTAATAAATGTGTTGTTTTTTTTAAGTGAATTGAATCAAAATTTAGACATCTGGTTAATATTATAATACCTATTAGGGAAGAGATAAACTTAATATAGCCATTTAAAAATATGATTTAAGGGAATGGATATAGGTTATTGACTATAAGACCTTATTAAATGATTCAAATGCTCCAGCTGTTCCTTTTCTTTGTGCTTCCATTTCAAGTGATAATTGGTTTTGCTTTATTTTTATATTTTTATTACTTTATTTTTCTTAGTTTATCTCCTTTCCTACCATATTTCCTCACTTAGCTATTTCCCAATTCAAGTTTTCTTTTTAACGGATATTATGCCTTAATTGCTTGTGAGGAAAGTGGCAATGAATTAAGACAATATATTACAGAGTCCACTCTTAAAAGTAACTTTTTGTGTGTGTGTGTGTGTGTGTGTGTGTGTGTGTGTGTGTGTGTGTGTGTGTGTGGCACAAGTTACTAAATAAGGGGTATTTCAAAACAAACCTACTTTTACTGCCTTTCATTTAGTAAGCTCTCAATAAATGTTTTTTAAATTAAACAATTGAAATAGTGTTCCCTTTCCTAAATAATCTGACAGCTCTCAAGTATCTAAATTTAAATTCTTTGGGTCATAGTTTACTTATCTATAAACTTAAGAGTTTAGGTTACATTAATAGTTTAATAGTGTGTGGAATCAGGCAGGTGATAGGTAAGGAGTCTCTTTATAATTCTCTCTCCTTGTCAGACCACAGCTGAGCATTCAGTTCAGGATACCACATTTCAGAAATGGCATTGAAAAGTCTAGAAGAGGGCAACTAATATGATATAAGCCCTAAGATAATATTTTAGTTAATGAGGATTAGTTGAAGAATCTGGGATGTTGAGCCTGGGGAAAAGAAGACCTGAGGGAAGTTAACAGAAGAGAAGACAGTTTTATTATGATTGGACTCAAAAGTCAGAGCTCATAGCAGTGGGCAGAAGTTTCAGAGACCAAATTGGATTTGATGTAGGGAAAAATTTCCTCAAAACTAGAACTTCCTGAAAGAGATTGGATTCCTTTTCACTTGAGATCTTCTTTTAAGAAGCTAGATGAAGAATTGTTGGTTTATGTTATAGAAGAAATACCTCTTCTAGTAATTTGAGATTGGATTAGGCGATCACTTAAGCTCTGTGCTGAGGTGATCTCCAAGGTTTGACACTAAAATATACCAGGAAAACAGTGTAAAAGGTTGACTTCAACTCTAACATTGGGTGTTCTAAGTAAGGATTTTTTTTTTAAACTATGGTATTGTACTTTGTATTCTAAAAATAAAACACTAAATTTAAAAGAGGTTAAATCAATTTATGTGTTCATCTAATACATGTCATTAAAAACAGCATGATTTTATGAAAGTGATCCTTACTTAGCAAGTTAGTTAAATTTACTTTCTAAAGTTATTTTTTAGTATGGAGTTTATTAAATTCTCTTTGTATAACTTTCTATATAATCTGTTTTCATTGCTGAAATTAAATATTGCTAGATCTTTATTAGTGTGAATAATGAATCCCCTGAAATAATCTCTCACTATTTGAATTTTAATTACATATTTCCTTTAGGTTAGTACCAATTTAATAATTTACCTACAATTATATGCTTATAATATATTATCATTTGTCAGTTTACTTAGAATTATAACATTAAATAATCCAGCTTTGAATTGTGAAAAAACTTAGTGAATTGTAAAGAGTTGTGTGCTTTATTTCTTTGCAGTCAGTTACTAGAAAGCACTACATAAAATACTCAGAAAAAGAAAGAATGAGAACTACTGTAATTTTTTTTCCTCTTCTAATAGTAATTGTATTTTTTGAATAAGAAAATCATGTATGTGGCTCTCTATATAGAATCTCATTGTCTTACATTTCCATTCATGACAATAAAATATAGTTATAAGTATAGATTGCATTCTTTATTGTAGAAGTAGTTTACATACATTTTTCTTTTATTTAAACAGGCAGTATAACTCCAACAGTGGAACTAAATGGTCTTGCTATGAAAAGGGGAGAGCCTGCCATCTACAGGCCTTTAGATCCAAAGCCATTTCCAAATTACAGAGCAAATTACAACTTTCGGGGCATGTATAATCAGAGGTTTGTATGCCTTTAATTGCTTTTTAACTTTGATTTTGTTATTATAATTTGTTTAAATTGTCATTAAAAAAACCTTTTTATTTATGTTCTCCATGTGCTGCATATTCTAGCCAAACTGGACGGTTGGTCCCTGATTTTTTTTTTTCTTTGAAAAATTTTTTTTCTTTCTTTTTTTTTTTTTTTAAAATTGAGATCCCAACAGTCATCTTTACTTCAGTGATTTCACACAAAGTAGAACTCTGTGGAATGGACTTTCTCCTCATCTTCACTTTTGAGAAGACTTTTCTTTCTTTGATTTAGCTCACCTTTCCTATGTGTAGTCCTTTCCCAATTGATCAGGCCATGTGAAAATGTTCTCTTTTTTCAAATATTTGTAGGATACTTTTCTAATTCTATCTTATTTTTCTATCAATTCTTGCTTTGTCATATATAATGTACTTATTTTTATTTGTGTTATATCTCTTTATTCTCTAAGAACATAATCTTCTTGAGGATAGTAATGGCTGGCAGAGTGCCTTTGACATAAGTGGATCATAAATATTTTATATGTGTTCAAATTTACCTCAGGTAATATAATTTGTATGTATTAAGCTCATAAATTCTCAAGAAAAAAATTATAAGTAATATAGTTGAAAAATGACTTACTTCTCTCTACCTCACAATTTTTGTTGAGTTCTTGTTTTGCAGGCCCATTATTTTTTATTGAATTTACAGTTCTTAATGCTGTGTTATTTTATGTGATATTTTCATTTATTCAACAAGGATTTATTTTATGACTTGTCTGTGCCTAGTGTCATACTTTTTACTTTCTTTTGATGTTTTTCACAGTTTGGACAGTTTGGGCAGGAAAACTATGTATAATGTAAAATTATTAGTGTGCTTTGGGGGGGTTATAGACATATGAAAAAGACATCTAAATACTCTCTAAACTGGATAATTTTGTGGGAATTTTAAATGTAGAAGATTTAGAATTATACCAACTAATTTTTTGAATCTAGTTAAGATTATAGATATTTGTATGAAATCATTTGGAATTTTTTACCAGAACATTTTTTTTCTTTGCTTCTTAAATTTAGAGAAGTAGCATGCCTTAATAGAGCTTCTCTGAACATAGATTTGAGTCCTTACTCTGAGCCATTTATTTTATGTTATCAAAACTTCAGTTTACTCATTTGCAAAGTTGTATTATTTGCATTATCCACCTTATAAGGTTTTTTGTAAAGTGGTGTACCAATATGGATTATTATAATTACTTTCTCAACTTTAATTTCAGCAAATATTGATTAAGCACAGCTCAAGGTACTGAGTTACAAATGAAAAACATGAATCCCATCTTCAAGGAATTAGTCTAATAGACTATAAATAGAATTTTGTCTAAGGTTTACTCATATCTATTTTTTAGTAATGAAGTGACATAAAAAAACTAATTATAAAACAAATGTTACTCCTGAGAGTTCAAAATATATATTGTCTATTAATGGACCTATAATCTCATTGGTGTGGAAGATCCCTTTTCACTGCAGATTGCAAATTATGAGTATATTGTCTTGAGTCTTGTCCTATGTCTTCAAATTCTCTCTATATAGCACCCAAGTGGGTGGAAGATTTCTTTTAATAATTTTTTTTCTTTTAATATTTTGCAGCTAACAGTTGCATTGAGACTAAGATCTTTCCTTCTTTTCTAGTCATACATATTCTTGATTTCTTATAATTTCTAATCATGTCGACCACACCTAGTAATATGCTATAAACTGCTTTTGCTTACCACGTGTCTTTCTATTATCTTTTGGGTCACCCGCAATCTTCATTATTCTGACATCAGAGCATTCCATAATTTACAAGCATGTAGCATTACTGAAAAAATATTGATGTTAAAAAGATTGGCATTTGTGGTTTGTTTAGGTTGGAACAATTGAAAAGAAATCTGGGCAACATGTGTTTTTCATCTGCTTTGCTTTTTCAGTGTGGTTGGCGAGCACCATTTCTTTTGAATGAACTTGTATCATTGAGAAAGCCATTTAATCTCCCATGCTTGAATTAATGAATTATCTGCAAACTTTCTCTTTGTACTATGAACAGGACATCTTCAAGTATATGTTGCCCTGTCGTGTCTCATTTGATATTGATGCTCAAAGGATAACTGAAAAAGTGGTTTTTTTTTATCTTGGAATCTGGTATTATTTTTAGAATATACGCAGGTAATATTTTATTTAAGGACAAAGACAAGTACTCTTTAGTAATTATTTAAAAAATAGGTACATATATCTTTTGGTTTATTGTGTGACTGAAGTAGTCTGCTTAGAAAATTGTCTGTGAATGCCTCCTGTTTTCTTATTCAAGGATTTCCTAGATGCAAGTATGTATCATTCTTTGGTAAAAATGTCAGTATTTTTTATCTTTCATTTTTTTAAAGAATCTTCTCATATTTGAAATAGCTTGAAAATCAACCCCTGTGTGCTTTTAAAATTCAATTAAATTGGACAAATTACAAAAATGAATGTTGAAATTATCTTTACATGTATTTGGAAAAATAAATGGATGGATGGATGGATGGATGAAATTCTGTCAGGTCCAGCATAGATTTCTTTCTTTCATCTACATTGGTTTATTTCATCAGATTTTTCCCTACATCAGGAAAAATGTTAGAGTAAAATGTGGTGGTTCCACTAGTCTTGCTAATGAGAAAAGTTTGTCATATAAATACCAGCATATTTATTCTATTTTAAAGTTATTTGTTATCCTCCTTTCAATTTTACCTTCTTATGATCTTGGGAAAATGTGTCATGAGTGGGTCTTATGCCAAGATTTCAGTAGACTTTTTTTTTAAAACCACATTTTATTTTTTTGTGATAATTAGAACAAGAATCAAAATCAATCGCAAATCAGCAAAAAAAGATAAAAGCAAAAAAAAGATAGCATTTGACTGTAGAAATTGCGACCTGATTTCAACAAATTTTCAACTCCAAAAAATGTGAAATGGGCAAAAGTAAATATGTTCCATAATATATAATAATTTTTGTAACATTTCATTATGTCTTCCCTTATTTTTTTTAAATATATGAGTTCATTATCTAAATTGTCATCATCCTTGACTTTCATGTTTCATGTATTTTCATGTATTTTCTGATTAAGGTAGTTTGGGGGCTCTTTTGGTTTCTTTATTGCAGTGATTTATTTATTTGTTTTTTGGAGTTAAGCATCTCTTAGAAATAGTGATGGCTGGCAACAGCAAGATTATAAGATGATCAATTCTGATGGTTGTGGCACTTCTCAACAATGAGACAATTCAGACCAGTTCCAATGCTACCGTAATGAAGAGAGCCATCATTTTTAACATATATTGGATTACTTGGTATCTAGGGAAGGTGGTGGGGAGAATATATATATATATATAAACTATTTATAGAAACTTGATCCTGAATTTTTTCCTATTGTGCTAGGTAAAAGATGAAATGACTGAGAAAACAAAAGCTCACGGCTCTGATCATTTCAATTTATTAATCATTGCATGCCAGTTGTCTAACAAATTCACACCAGGTCCCTTGCTCAGCTTAAGGTTGGATCCTGAATACAAAGGAAGATAGTTTTATAAAATAAAGACAATTTATCAAAGATCAAATAACTAAAAGAAAACAATGCAGTACTAGGTAATTTAATTTATAATTGGACTAAAGATTAGATAAACAGGTACAATTCCTCTAAATTAGAAAAAGAAGTATCTCACTCCCTCTAATTGTTTGTAAATAATCAAAGAAACATGGAAACAGTAATCAATTAATCAGCACTTGGCCAGTTTTCAGATAAGTTCTTAAGATATACAATTGTGAGGAAACCTGCAACAATTTTTGAATTTGACTGGGTTTCTGGTCATTATAACCTAGATCCTTAATTAAGGTGAAATGCTGGGTTGTAGGTAGAATCTAGGGAATATAGTGTTCAATCCCCACTATCATCCTATACCTCTTCTATCTTTTGTAGTTAACCCCTTTAAAAGGCTGTCTACAGTATAGTCCTCCATTTTCTCTCCTCTTTCTCTTCTTTCAGTCTGGCCTCTGACCATATCATTCATTCCACTGAAACTGGCCTCTCCAAAGTTACTAATGATCTCTTAGTTGCCAAATTTAATGGATTTTTTTTTTCAGTCCTCATTCTCCTTGACCTCTCTGCAGCCTTTGACACTGCTGATCACTTTCTCCTCAGTACTCTTTTCTCTTTAGTTCTTTGGCACACTATGTCCTGTGTTTTGTGCTTGAGAAAGGGTCCCTCCTCCACTCCCATACCACTGCTCCCCACCCACAAGAAACTCCAGTTGATTATAGCCCCAAAAGCAATTACAAAATGCTATTTGCCATTCAGTGTGCCGCATAACCTAGCCTTCTCCTACCTTTCTGGTCTTATACCTTATTCCTTAACACATATTCTTTAGTTCAATAACACGGGCTGTTCTGGCTGTCTGTCATTCTTGGAACATTCTCTCTCCATCTCGACTATTGGCCTTCCTGGTTACCTTTAAATCCCAACTAGAACCCCCCTTCCTCTACTGCAAGCCTTCCCCAACTCCTCTTAATTTCCCTGCCTTTTCCTTGTTAATTTTTCCTATTTATTTTGTATATTTCTTGTTTTGTATATATTTGTTTACTTGTTATTTTCCCCTTTAGGTGGCACATGATAGCTGTTTAATAAATATTTGATTGATAGTGTTAAGCTGGACCTGTTTCTTAAGTGGATCCTCTTATGATCTGATCTTGAGACTCTTTACCATCCCTAGTATCCTTTTTTGAGTATTCTCTACTTTATGTCTTTGCTAAAATGTAAAATCCAGAAACTGACATGATATTCCAGATATGATGTAATCGGGGCAGCATATAATAGCAATAATATATCTATAAGATACATAATAATATATCTTATAGCCCTTTTCACTTGCCAAGTTAACTTATCCGAAGTTTGCAGTCCACTACAGTGCTAGGATCTTTTCTAGTTTAATTGGCTTCTCTCATCCTGTACCTGTGAAGTTGATTTTTTTCTTTTTGTACCCAAGTCCAAGATTCTAGATTTATCCCTATTAAATTTCATCTTTGATTCAAGATTCTGTTCTTTTGAGACATGTTTGGTTCCTAGCTTTGATAATACATTAGATGTTATCATTTATGTTTTTAATGATATTTGCTTTTGCTTATTGTGCATATTGCAGGCTGCTGTGATTAGGTGTTAAATAAAATGATGTGTCTTATTGCCTTTGGACATAACTCCTTTATTCACTTCTCTACGGAGAACCTTTGAGCTCTCTTTACTTTTAGCTACTGCTTATATTTTGGTCTTCTGATTTTATTTATAATGATATTCTTAATATGGATGTCATTATGCTATTTGCAGAGATTAATTGATCATTGCTTTAAAAAATATGACAGCAAAAGTACCAACAGTAAAATTACTGTTTTTGACAGTCAAAAATTTGGTTGATTCATTGTACTCTGTTGTCTTTTCTGCCATTCATTCATTTTTTGCTGCAGAAGGAGAAAGAAGATGTATTAGACTATTTTGTACTTTTTTTGTGTAATGAGTTGCTATGTCCAATATTCTGTTGATGAACCTCTCTGTATTTAGTTAATCTAGTCCTCAGACTGCAGACACACATGTCTTATCTCTAGAACTGTTTTTGAATCCGTCAAGCTTGTTAGAACCTTTAAAGCTCCTAGTCTGTGGGCATAGCCTTTGAGAATATAAGGTCATCTTCATGGCATAATGAGGCACTGAAATAAGATTTTTTTGGGAGGAGGGGAATATACTATGTTTGATGCTTTACTTGGACTTTTTATTTTATTTTGATTTTTGAATGTATTGAAAGTTTGATTTTCTGTGAATTTTCAAAGACATCTAGGAGATTTATGAAGTATCTTTATAGTCTGTTTTTGCTTAGTAAATAATGGAAATTGAAGATATATCTATATTTAAAATGTTTCAAGACAAATAAGATTTTAGGTAATGAAAATTACTAACATATTTCAGAGGTCTACTTAGCAAAATAAAAAAATGTGATGAAGCACACTATGTTAATCATTGTTGTATTGATAGAATACTAAAATTCTTTTTCTCTCCTTCCTTATTCCCTTCCTTCCTCCCTCTCTCCATCCCTCCTTCTTAAATTTTTGCTACAAGAAATTTCTGCTTTTTATTAAAATATATTCCTCCTAATCATGTCCAAAAAAGAAAAAAAAAATTGTGGTCGTCTTTAATTTCATTTACTGTCATAGTTGATAACTCTGAAAGTTATAGCTATAGTTTGGATAAGCTCTAAATTGCTCACCTTTACCACTAGATGGCGCATCTTGACTGCTGAGGTGAAATGCTGTTCTTAACATAGATCTATTTTATGTGGAAACACATAAATGGCTTTATTAAGACAATTAGAACTGAAATACAGGCATTATTAATGAAGGAATGGATTGATGAAATGTGATAAGATATTACTATTTTCCACATTTCATCAACCTAATGCTTCCTTAAAAACACCTGTATGAATACAATATGTTTTCCCATTCATATGACCCACCCCACATTCTGCTAATTTGCCTTGCTTAGGTAACACCACTAAGTTTTGTTTCAAGGTCAAATGTTTTCATTTACTATCTAAAGAGATATCTTTTCCTTTAACTAGTCTAAATAAAATATATTCAGGAGCTTCATGGTCACATAGCTAGGAAATGTTAAGCGTCTGATTTCAGATTTGAACTCAGATCCTTCTCACTTCAGGGCCAGTGC
The DNA here is from genome assembly GCF_048593235.1 of Sminthopsis crassicaudata. Taxonomy (NCBI): domain Eukaryota; kingdom Metazoa; phylum Chordata; class Mammalia; order Dasyuromorphia; family Dasyuridae; genus Sminthopsis; species Sminthopsis crassicaudata. Next base: position 282,091,867 of record NC_133617.1, on the reverse strand, counting down.
TCTATTCACTGTGCCATCTAACTACCCTCTCAATTCTCATTTTTCACTCCTATCAATTTACACAAAGGTTTTTGTTGAAATTTGGCTAGTAATTTTTGTCTAATATGATGTCAACAAGTTGTACTTGTAAACTAATTGGAAGGTGTTACATTTGATGTGTACATTAATATGTATGTATACACACATGTGTTTATGTAAATATACATACATATATATGTGCATATGTATATATGTGGATATATACACACAAATTATTCCACTGAAATTTTTCATTTGGGTAATTTTTGATCAATTTAGAAAATTCTGCCTTCAAGTTGAAGTGTAAATATTTCTAAATGAATGACCAATCATTTTTGGAAACAAAGGCTTAGCTTTTAAATGTCTTCTAAATCCTTATTGCTTTATACTTTATTAGCTAATATTACAAGGTACTGAAATACACTTATAATAAGTTTAATTATTAATTATAGTGGATATAAAGCTATATTTCAAATAATCTAATTGGTGGCTTAGAATTTTTTTTTAGCTGAGTTCTTGCCAGATCTGATTAGATCATTATTATTTTTACCTGATAATATGACTGATAAAGAGCTTGTACTAGGAGTAGGAAAATATTAAATTTGTTATTTGTATGTTTTTTGTTTGGGCTTATAGTGTTGGTATCTTTATCCACATTCTCATTGTAGGAATTTTTTTTTCAATTAACCCAACTATTTTTTTATCTTTTCTCTTCCTACCATTTGGGAAAAAATTCAAACCAAACCTTTGTAACAATATGCATAGTCAGTCAAAACAAATCTTCTCATTGGTTGTATTCTTAAAATGTAGGTCTTATTTTACAACTTAAATTGATCACATCTATATCAGGAGCTAAGTTGTATGCTTACTCATTGATCCTCTGGAATTGTGATTAGTTATTGTATTGATTAGAGTTCTTAAGTCTCCCTAAGTATTTGTCTTTACAATATAAAGGTGATCCTATAAATTATTTTCCTGGTTCTGCTCACTTCATTTTGTCTTAACTCATACACTTTTTTCTAGTTTCTAGTTTTCTCTGAAATTGTTCCTTTTATCATTTCTTACAACATAAATAGTATTCCATTATATTCATATACCGTACTTTGTTCAGCCATTTCCAAATTGATGTTTCATTTCTTTGCCATTTAATACACAAAAGGGCTGCTATAAATATTTTTGAACACACAAGTTCTTTGTTTTCCCCTTTGATCTTGTAATATAGGTCTTGTAATGGTATAGCTGACTCAGACTCTTCAGGGTTTAGTAAGTTTTGATATAAATTACTTTTCAGAATAACTGGAACAATTCACAATTCCATTAACAATATATAATGTGTTTATTTTCCCCACAGTTTTTCCAATAGTCCTTATTTTTCTTTTTTGTCACTTTTTTCCAGTCTCATGGATATGAGGTAGAACCTCTGAGTTGCATTAATTTGCATGTTATTAGTAAAAGTAATTTTTCATTTGGCTGTTGGTAGTTTAGATTTTCTGCCTTGGAAAATTGTCAAGCAGTCTTTTAAAGCCCCTTGTCTATTTCATGAGAGTTGCTTCAATTACTTATGAATTTTGGAGATAATACCTTAGAGAAACTTAAGATTTTTTTTCCCAAGGTAACTGTTTCCTTTTTAATCTTTAAAACAATTTGATGCTGAATTAAAAATAGATCAATCACTGCAACAAAATAAGGTATGAAAAAATTGAAAATAAATGTATCTGATATCACAGTATTTAGTGAACATAAACAGTTTAGCTTTGGGGATAACGAATCACTGACAAAAACTTCTGGGAAAATAGGACAACAATGTGAAAGGAAAATCAACACTTCATGTCTTATGCTGAGATAAATTCCAAATGGATATGTGGTCTGTCTATAAAAGGTGAGCATCATTCATCTTTGCCATCTTATAGTTTTGGCAAGACTCTGCATCTCCCTAGATGATTGTTCTTGTGAAATAAAAGAATTATTGAACTAAGGTCTCACCTAGATCTACATTATGTGATCATATACTCCTTTGGGACCTAGCTTTTTTTTTTTTTTTAAACCTTTCTCATTCTTTTCTTTTTAAGCTTTCCCTCTCTTTTGTCTGTTTCCTATATACCTACAAACACATTAAATGTATCCTATCTTTAAACAAAACAATACCCTTCCCTTGTCCCTTCCAACTGCTTGTGTAAAATAGGTTTTTTCCTCCTCTTCACGGACAAACTTCTAAAAATATTAGTTTATACTTACTGCTTCTAATTTTTTCTCTACTAATTCAAAGCTATAATACATTTGAAATTTGGTTTTGCTTCCTACCAATTAATTACTAGTCCTTTCAAGATCATCAGTGATTTGCTTATTTCCTGAATCTAATGATGTTTTTTTTTTTTTTTTCTGTTTTAATGCTCCTTGACATTTTAGTGATTGATGCCTTTCCTCCCTTGGCTTCCATGATTTTGTTTTGATCCAGTACTTTGACCATAGTCCTCTAATCAAACAGAACCTTAGAGTTGGAAGTAACTTCAGAGATCAGATAGTCCAATCTGCACCTGAACTTCTACATCACATCTAATAAGTGGTCATTCCCATTTTGCTTTAAGATCTTGAGTGAAGAAAAATCCATTACTTCACAGGGCAACTTATTCCCTTTTATTTGGCTTTGTCAGTAGTTTTGTTTTGTTTTGCTTTTTTCCCTAATTTCATACACAAAGTTGCCTCTGTCACTTTTAGTCATTCCTATTAGTTTTGCCCTTTGGGGCCATGGAGAAAAGAAACAGTCCTACTCCTACATGATAATTCTTTACAGATAAATTCTAAGATATTTCATATTTAGTGTGGTTATTTTGAATGAAATTTATCTTTTTATCTCTCCCTTCTAGCCTTAATTGGTACAGGAATGTGCCAAAAAGTACAAGAATGCTGAATTTATATGGATTTATTTTATATTCTGCAGTTTTGTTGAATTGTTTCAGTTAATTTTTGAACTGCCTTTTGAGGTTTTCTAAATAATCATGTAATTTGAAAAAAGTAATTATTTTGTTTCCTCTTTGCATATACTTATTTCCTCAATTATTCTTTCTTGTCTAATTAAAAGTTATGTAGTAGTGATGATGATAGGCATCTTCATTTTATCCCGAATCTTATTAAGAAAGGCCTTTAACTTTTTCTATTGTAATGGAATATTAACTGTTGGTTTTAGTTAAATATTATTTTATTGTATTAAGAAAAAGTCCATTTATTTCCATGTTTTCTGGTGCTTTTAATAGAAGCAGATTTGTATTTTGTCAAAAAAAAATTTTTGTATTTATTGATAACATCATGAGTTTTTATTATATGTCCATTTAACATGTTTTATTATATTTATAGTCTCCTAAATATTAAGATAGCCTTGCATTTTAAAAATAAATCCAATGTGGTCATAAAGTATAATCTAATATGTTATTGTACCCTGATATTTATTTAAAATATTTATTTCTATGTTTATTAGAGAAGTGGGTTTATACTTTGTTTTGTCTTTCTCTAGTTCAAAACCATATTTGGTCTCATAGAAAGATATTGGAAGGATCTTTTATTTTTTGTATTTTTGTAAATTGTTTATGTAAAATTCTTTTCAGTTTTATTAGCATAGAATTGGACATGATAATTTTAAATCATTTCTTTTAGTTCTCTTCAATTGTTTTGAATTCTCCTTTTTTATTTTTGATGAAAACAACTTTTTCTTCCCTCTTTCCACTTGGAATTTTTAAAGCAGGGTCTTTTGAATTCAAATGTAGGAATTTAGGTTTATTTATATTAAATTTCTTCTTGATTCACTTTGATTCAACTTTATTTCAATTTGATTCAAGCTAACAATCTAACCTTTTAAGATATTATCTATATATATTAGCTTTGTAAATTTGAAAACATTTTATATGTCTTTATCAAAGTTGTTGATAAAACTGCTACATACTATCGGACTAAGCACAGATCTCTGGGGCATTCCATGTTAAGATAAAAATTTTAATGTCTTTGGGTCCAGCCATTTAACTGGGGTTTTGTTGTTATTATTTGTTCATCTTTCTTTCTGAAAGATGACCAATGATATCTGGAGGATGATATCTTGAGTTTCAAGTGAACTGGATTTAAAGGAGACAGAGCTGTACAAAGTCTTCACCCTTCCTTTCTCTCCCAGAGTCATTAGACTCTGGTGGCAGTGATTCAGGATGAATGGTAGACCTTGGTTTTTATAAGCTAAAGTCTTTCCCAGATCTCACTTTGTCTAAGACAATGTTCATTCAGTTATTAAAGGCTAGGTTAAAATTGAGACAAAAGACAATCTAGTTTGCTTGCCTTAGCGAAAAAAAAAATCAGTCTGAGAGAAGAAGATCCTGAATTTTTTCAGTCCCTATGAACACAAATGTACTAGCATTTCTTAATTGTTTACTATGTACCAGGTATTATGCCAAATGCTAAGGATAGACTAATATTACAGATTTTTGCTGTTTACATTCTTTCCCTTAGATCTCTTTCAACCTATTTTTTCCACTCTAGCTGTAGCCCTATCTTTATAATTGTCTACTGGTCACCCCATTTCATAGAAAGGAGTGTGAAATTTGAATTCAACATATATAACTTCAACTCCCTAATATTAAGTTTCCTTGTGTATAAAATGAAAGAGTTGGACTATTGTAAAGTTTCAAGAGAGCTAAGAAGCTCTAAATCAATGATCTTTGATATCAAAATGTACATATCAGTTTGTTTTTTTTGTGCAAGCTACCACAACTTTTAAACTTGCTTCTACTCTTGATTTCTATGTTTTTGACAATAGACAACACAATTCTCTTCAACCAGTTCTACCTTTGTTGTTTGTTGTTTCTTCTCACTCAATCATCATAATCCTAGTTCAGGCTTTCATTATTTTTTACTTGGGCTACTGAAATGGACTTTCTACTGTCTGGTTAATGAGTCTCTTTACCTCTATGTCCCTTTCCAAGCTATTCAGTACCAAAATAAATTGTAGTTTATATTTTGTCCAAGGGGTAATAGGAAAGCATTGAAACTTCTTGAGCAGGACAGTGACATGATCATCCTTATACTTTGGTATGTATATAGGATATTTCAGAGCAAGAGAAAGTGATTAGAGACAAGGAGATCAATTAAAAGGCTATTGCAATAGACAAGATGAGAGGTAATAAGCTAGAATCAGCATGGTTTTAGAGAGAGGGAAACAGATGAAAGGATATTTTGTAGATTAAATTAATAAAATTTGGCAACTTATTGGACATTCAGAAACTTAGAGAATGCAAGAATTTTTGAGTTGGAAGGGATTTTAGTGGCCATCTGATTTAAACCATTCATGAAAGGAAATCTCTTTTAACATACTAAGTTGAGTATTCCTCCAGCTTCTGCTTGCAGACTTCTAAGTAATAGGAAGCTGCCACTTTTCAAAGTATCTCATTTTACTTTTGGACAGCTCTAATTGTTAAGAAATTTTACCAGACAACAAGCCTAAATTTTTATTTTTGCAAATTTTACCATCTTCTTCTGATTCTTTCCTTTGGGCAAAACAGAACAAGTCTCATCTCTCTTCTACATTAAATACCTTCAAATACTTGAAGACATTTATTCTGTCCCTTTTTAGTCTTCTTTTCTCAAGGCTAAACATGCTCAATTTCTTCCCCCAATATTCATATAAAATGGTATTCAGAATCTTTACTATTTTGGTTACTCTCCTCTGGACACTTTCTAGTTAGCTTATTAGTGTTCATCTTAAACTGTGATGCTTAGTACTTAGCAAAATGCTATAGAGGCAGTCTGATGAAGATAGAATATGGTGTGACTATCACCTCCCTATTCCTGTATTCATATACAGTCTAAGATCAAATTAGGCTTTTGGCTGCCATATCACACTCCTGTTTTGTCTACTAAAATCTCCAGATCTTTTTTAGAATTGCAGTCTAATTGTGGTTCCTATGTTGTATTCATGAAACTGATTTTTTTAGTACTATATTATAAGACTATCCTGACTGAATTTCATCTTATTAGATTTATGCCAATATTCTAGCCTATCAAGATCTTTTTTGATCCTGACTCTGTTAATTATCACTCCTAGTGATTTTTATGGAGTATCTTCTGCAAATTTTATGAATGAATGCACATAAGAGCATCTATCCTTTTATAGAAATCATTGATAAAAACATTAAACACAGATGCCTGTATTACTCTATTAGAACTTGTTTTGTTGTTGACTATTTGTTTGACTTTGATCATCCAACTAGTTCTGAATCCATTTAATTATATTATATTATTCTTTATTCTCCATCTCTCCATTTTTTCTACAAGTATGATACCATCCACTATCAGTAGCTTTGCTAAAATTTAGGTAAACCATTTACAAAATTCTCCTCTCTTTAGAGGACAAAGACAGAAAATGTTCTGGCATGACTTGTTCTTAATAATGAAGCCATATTGGCTTTTTGTAATCACCACTGCCCTTTTTCCATTTCCTTGGAAAATGTTGGTGCTACAAGTTTCCTCTTTATAGAGAGAGGAAGAAGCAATTCTTTGGACTAAAACTCATCATTATTGTCATAGAATCAGTGCTGATTATAATTGGATTAGTTCTTCTAGCTTTCTCCCATCTTGTGGTATCTCCCCTCATTTTCCATGATCTTTCAACCATTCTGCCGTTCTATTAATCTGGGTGAAATGAAAAACTTGCTCTTAATCTTCTTCTCCATAAAATGAAGAAGTTGGGCTTGATAGCTACTGATATTCATTCTAACTCTAAATACTTGTAATGGTAATAGAGATAATTTTTAAAATTTCGAACCATTAAAAGACATCATCCCAGGAACTAGTTGGAGTGATATAACAAAATTTTAAAAATTGTAACCTTAATAAAAGAATTATTTAGATCAACTTAAAGTTTTGTAATATTATAAAATATTTGTTAATTATGTATATATGGTTTACTATAATCCAAATACTATGATTTCTACATATATACATGTACATATGTAAATTGTGTGTATGAATAATTAAAAATCATGGTATTATAAATTGGAAATCTTTAAACAGATTAGAGTCATGATAAAAATACTTTTATTAAATTATTTTCCCCCAAATAGAGATCAGATTATTGAAAGGCTTTTTTGGGGGTGAGGGCATAGTTGGAGTGACTTTTATTTTCTTATTTGAAGAGAGAACAAGAGAATGGAACTAAGAAGAAGCAATATCGCATTGTTTTGCCAGATTTGTATCAGTTTGCCAACTTAGTCATGGTACTCCAATTCTCCCTTCCTCCAACTTTGTTGACGTCTGTTCTAGATCTGTAGTTTTCGTGGTCATTCTGTCTTTTTTTACTCCAATTCTTCCTCCAACTTTGTTGACTTCTGTTTTAGATTTGTACTTTTAGTGGTCATTCTCCCTTTTTTTAGGGTTTCTATTCCTTTCAATCCTGAGGGACCACGGCCCTTTTCGAGGTGAATAGGTTTGTATGGGCCCCAAGAAGAAAATTATTTCATAGACCCCAAAGATTTTCTTTTGTTTAAATAGAGGATCTATTTTCTATTCATGTTTTACATTTGAACCATCAGTTCAATTAAATTAATCAGATATTTTGAAGTTAATTCTATGTATAAGACATTGTATTAGGTGCTGGGGAAACAAAGATGGAAAACTAATATTACAGTCCTTGCAAGAGGAAGGGAAAGTAATGAGAAAATATTTACACATACACATGCATATACCCATAGATATGTATATGTGTGTACATATACTAAACTACACATACATATATGTACACATATACATCTATAATACAAACTAAACCATGATAAGAGCAAGAGAGGGGTCTAGACAAAATGAGGGGAAGATTACTTTCAGCATAATTCGGTGCAATAAATACTTGTGTTTAGTTATCTATAGAAGAATCAACGAACCCTTCTATTCCATGCAGAAATTTCTTTCTATCTAAGATTAACAAGGGAAATAATAATGTAGGCCATTTCTTTATGGATAAGAGACAAAAGTAGTAGAAGCATTTGATTTTGGCAGGACAAAAGATAATCTGTGACAGAAGAATCTGACCTATTTCACTGCAGAGGCAGAAGAGGTAGTGTAGTACTGAGGACCAGTTTTTAGTTTTCCTTTTTCATGAATTGCCATGGCCAAGAATGGGTTACTAAATGACCTGTGTGCTGATTATGAGGCTCTCTATTTAGGCTGATCTGCACAAAGCAGATACCATCTATTGCTGGAATTTACTTCTTAGAAAAACTGCTACTTCTTTATTACATATATCAAAGGCACAATTGATCATTGTAAATCTAAAGAAGTTGTGAACTTCTTTAAAATTATTCACCATGAAGAATTTCCAAGGAAATGAAAAAAAAAAAAAAAAATGAGTACTCCTTTGAAGCTTGCTGTAATGAATGGGGTGTAAATGAGGTTAAAAATATCACCAAGTTTGATATAATTATTTATCAATCAGAATTTTGAGGGATTTTTGAAATCAAACTTTAACCAAATACTGAGAGATGTTGTATGACCACTTGGTGGTGGTATATTAGAGAGGAACTTTTGGTCAAGTTCAGATAAGAAAAGTTAGTTTCTGAAGTTCATTTCAGAAAGTTTCTGATTTTGAAAAACTTTTTTCTTTGCTGATACTTCTTTGTGTACAGAGATTTGTTTAAGGACACCTACTTTTAGGAATATGAGCAAGACTAGATGAATAAAGTCATGATAAATAATATGGTAACTTTGATTAGTAGAAAGTTGTTTTTTTGTTTTGTTTTTTTTTAATCAGTACTAAATCTTCACTCTATAAATTTTACTCATTGCTTCTGGTTCTAGAGAAGAGAAGATCAAGGAAGAAGGGGGCAAAGCTCCCTTCTTACTCCCAAGATTTTCTTTTTCAATTTAACCAACCATGTATCAACTCTCATTTTTATGAATTTGACTCAGTTCCCTATATATTTGAGAAAAAAACCCTTCATTGGGGAAACTTGCTGTAAAATTTCCCTCCCCCCCCAGTTTCTTCTTTTTCTTCTAATTTTGACTCCATTAGTTTTGTTTGTCCTAAATCTTTTAAATTTCATGTAACCAAATTCTTTATTTTACTTCCTGTGATCTTTTTTATCTCGTTTAAATATAAAATCTTCTCATATCCATAGATGAGACAGATAAATTTTCTTTTGCTTTCCTAATTTATAATATACCCTTTAGATCTAAATAATTTATCTATTTTGACCTTATTTTAGTATATGATATAAAATATTAGCATATGCTTAGTTCCTGCCAAATTACTCTCTAGTTTTCCCAGCAATTTTTATCAGATAGTTAGTTTTTGCCCCCAAAGCTTGGATCTCTGAGTTCATAAAATACTAGATTACTATGTTCATTTAATACTATATACTATATACCTAATCTATTCCATTGATCACCACTCTTTCTTAACCAATACCAGATTGTTTCGATGATTACTATTTTGTAATATATTTTTAAATCTAGTACTGTTGGACACTTTCCTTCTTCTTTTCTTTTCTTTTTTTTTTTTTTTTTTTTTTTAATTTATCCCCTAGATATTCTTGACCTTCCAGGTGAATTATTATTATTATTTTCTATCTATATGAACACTTGTGTAAAAGGTATTCTTTAATTGTGTTAATTTAATTCTTGGTTTGTCTAGGCAAGTAGAATTCCAAGTATTCCAACTATTTAAAATGGAATTTATCTCTTCCTGTTGGGTTTGTTGGTGATGATAGAAATGTTGATGATTTTTATTGTTTTGTTTTATATTCTGCAACTTTGATATAATTGTTAATTGTTTTAACATGTTTTTTAGTTGATTCTCTAGGGTTTTAAGTTTATCATCATGTTATCTGCAAAAAGTGGTAGTTTTGTTTTCTGATGACCTATTTTTTATTCTCTAATTTTTTTGATCTTACTGCAATAGCTAGCGTTTCTAGTACAATATTGAATATATAATGGTAATAATGGACATCCTTTCTTCACCCCTGATCTTACTGGAGAGGCTTCTAGTTTATCCAAATTATCAATAAGCCTTGCTCTTGATTTTAGATAGATACTACTTATTATTTTAAGAAAGGCTCAATTTATTCCTATGATTTCTAGGAGTTTGGTTTTTTTTTTTTTTTTTAATAGAAATGGATCTTAAATTTTGTCAAAAGCTATTTTTCTGTATTTATTGACATAATCATGTTATTTTTATTTTTATGATTGATATGGTTAATGCTGCTTATAGTTTTCCTGATATTAAACAAGCCTACATTCCTGGTGTAAATTCCAGTTGGTCATAATGCACAATATTTTTATAATCTCCCTACTAGGATTTATTTAGAATTTTTTGCATCATTATTAGTTAAGGAAGTTGATGTATAGTTGTTGGGGTTTTTAAAAATTTTTTCTCTCCTTGTTTTAATTATCAAAACCATATTTGTCACAAAAAGAATGTAGTAAGAATCTTCTTTTTTAACTAATTTTTTTCAAATAGTTTGCAGAGTATTGGGATAGTTAAACAGAATTCACTTACAAGTTCACCTGTTCTTGGAGGTTTTTTCTTTCTTTTAAAACTTTTTTCTTTTTTCAAACTTTTTTTTGACAGTACATATGCATAGGTAATTTTTTACAACATTATCCCCTTTAGTGGAATCAGTGGAATAGGTTAGGTTGACAGGGCAAGATAGTGAATAAAAATAGCAATCAAGTGTTTGGCAAACCCAAAGATCCCAACTTTTGGGATAAGAATTCATTATTTAACAAAAACTGCTGGGAAAACTGGAAATTAGTATGGCAGAAACTAGGCATGGACCCACATTTAACACCACATACTAAGATAAGATCAAAATGGCTTCATGATTTAGGCATAAAGAACAAGATTATAAATAAATTAGAGTAACATGAGATAGTTTACTTCTCAGACTTGTGGAGGAAGAAGGAATTTGTGTTCAAAGGAGAACTAGAGATCATTATTGATCATAAAATAGAAAATTTTGATTATATCAAATTAAAAAGCTTTTGTACAAACAAAACTAATTCAAACAAGATTATAAGGGAAACAATAAACTGGAAAAACATTTTTACAGTTCAAGGTTATGATAAAAGCCTCATTTCCAAAATATATAGAGAATTGACTCTAATTTATAAGAAATCAAGCCATTCTCCAACTGATAAATGGTCAAAGGATATGAACAGACAATTTTCAGGTGATGAAATTGAAACTATTTCTACTCATATGAAAGGGTGTTCCAAATCACTATTGATCAGAGAAATGCAAATTAAGACAACTCTGAGATACCACTACATACCTGTCAGAGTGGCTAAGATGACAGGAAAAAATGACGAATGTTGGAGGGAATGTGGGAAAACTGGGACACTGATGCATTGTTGGTGTGTTGTGAAAGAATCCAACCATTCTGGAGAATACAAGGGATAATGTTGTAAAAAATTATCTATGCATATGTACTGTCAAAAAATGTTATAATTATAAAATTAATTTTTAAAAATCCTAAAAAAAAAAAACCCAAACAAAAAAACAAAAAAACCATTATCCCTTGTACTCCCTTCTGTTCCGAATTTTTCCCCTCCTTCCCTCCACCCCCTCCCCTAGATGTCAGGCATTCCCATACATATTAAATATGTTATAGTATATCCTAGGTACAATATATATGTGGAGAACCGAATTTTGTTGTTGTTGTTGTTGCAAAGGAAGAATTGGATTTGGAAGGTAAAAATAATCTGGGGAGAAAAACAAAATGCTCACAGTTTACACTCATTTCCCAGTGTTCCTTTTCTGGGTATAGCTGATTCTGTACATCATTGATCAATTGGAATTGGATTAGCTCTTCTCTATGTTGAAGATAACCACTTCCATCAGAATATATCCTCATACAGTATCATTGTTGAAGTGTATAATGATCCCCTAGTTCTGCTCATTTCACTCAGCATCAGTTGATGTAAGTCTCTCCAAGCCTCTCTATATTCATCCTGCTGGTCATTTCTTACAGAGCAAGAATATTCCATAACATTCATATACCATAATTTACCCAACCATTCTCCAATTGATGGACATCCATTCATTTTCCAGTTTCTAGCCACTACAAAAAGGGCTGCCACAAACATTTTGGCAAATACAGGTCCCTTTCCCTTCTTTAGTATTTCCTTGGGATATAAGCCCAGTAGTAGCACTGCTGGGTCAAAGGGTATGCACATTTTCATAACTTTTTGGGCATAATTCCAGAATTGTTGGATTCTTTCACAACTCCACCAACAATGCATCAGTGTCCCAGTTTTTCCATATCCCCTCCAACATGGAATTTCAATTTCATCATCTGAAAATTGTTCATATCCTTTGACCATTTATCAATTGGAGAATGGCTTAATTTCTTATAAATTAGAGTCAATTCTCTGTATATTTTGTGAGGTTTTTTTCTTAAAGAGTTCATTTATCATTTATTCAATTTAATTTTCTTTCTTATTTTCTTTTTTTTTTTTTTTTGCTGAGGCATTTGGGGTTAAGTGACCTGCCCAGGGCCACACAGCTAGGAACTGTTAAGTGTCTGAGACCAGATTTGAACTCAGGCCCTCCTGACTTCAGGGATGGTGCTTTATCCACTGCACCACCTAGCTGCTCCCAATTTAATTTTCTAAGATAGGGTTATATGTATAAGTATTCTCTTTCCTCTTCTGTTAATCTCAGCAGTTACATTTTTGTAAATATTTATCCATTTTGCTTATCTGGTTAGATTTATTGCCATATAATTAGGTAAAATAACTCCTAACAATTGTGTTAATTTCATCTTCATTAGTGGTGACTTCACATTTTTTATTTTTGATACTGGTTATTTGGTTTTCTTCTTTCTTTTTTATACCAAATTAACCAATGGTTTATTTTATATTTTCATAAAACTAGCTTCTAATTTTATTTATTATTGTAATTTTTACTTTTAGTCTTATCCAAGATTAAATAAAATTTTTTAAAGCTTTTTATTTTCAAAACATGTGCACAGATAATTTTTCAACATTGACCCTTGCATAGCACTTTGTTTCAGATTTTCTCCTTCTCTCCACCCGCTCCCCTAACTGGCAAACAATCTAATTTATGTTATACATGTTAAAAATATATGTTTAATCCAATACCGTTCTCTTGTTACATGAGAAAAATCAGATCAAAAAAGAAAGAAAATGAGTAAGAAAACAAAATGCAAGTGAACATCAAAAAGAATGAGAATAGGGGCAGCTAGGTGGCACAGTGGATAGATCACCAGCCCTGAATTCAGGAGGACCCGAGTTCAAATCTGGTCTCAGACACTTAACACTTCCTAGCTGTGTGACCCTGGGCAAGTCACTTAACCCCAGCCTCAAAAAAAAAAAAAAAAAAAAAAAAAAAAGAATGAGAATGAGAATACAACAAAAGGTCAAGAATTTCAAAGGAATTAATGAAGAGAAAAGCAAATGAAGGTGACCTAGCTGTACCAGACCTAAAACTATATTATAAAGCAGCAATCATCAAAACCATTTGGTACTGGCTAAGAAATAGAGAAGTTGATCAGTGGAATAGGTTAGGTTCATAGAACAAAATAGTCAATAACTATAGCACCCTAGTATTTGACAAACCCAAAGACCCCAACTTTTGGGATAAGAATTCACTATTTGCCAAAAACTGCTGGGAAAATTGGAAACTAGTATGGCAGACACTAGGCATTGACCCACATTTAATACCATATACCAAGATAAAGTCAAAATGGGTTCATGATCTCAACATAAAGAATGCTATTATAAACAAATTAGAAGAACATAGGATAGTTTACCTCTCACCTTGTGGAGGAGGAAGGAATTTATGACCAAAGAACTAGAGATCATTATTGATCACAAAATAGATAATTTTGATTATATTAAGTTAAAAAACTTTTGTACAAAAAAAACTAATGCAGACAAAATTTAGAAGGGAAGCAATAAACTGAGAAAACATTTTTATATCCAAAGGTTCTGATAAAGACCTCATATCTAAAATATATAAGGAATTGGCTCAAATTTATAGTAGTTCAAGCCATTTTCCAATTGATAAATGGTCAAAAGATATAAACATACAATTTTCAGATGAAGAAATTGAAACTATTTGTAGTCATATGAAACGGTGCTTCAAATTACTATTGATCAAAGAAATGCAAATTAAGACAACCCTGAGATACCACTACATACCTATTAGATTGGCTAAAATGACAGAAATGATAATGACTAATGTTGAAGGGGATGTGGGAAAACTGGGACACTGATACATTGTTAGTGGAACTGTGAATGCATCCAACCATTCTGGAGAGCAATCTGGACCTATGCTCAAAAAGTCATCAAACTGTGCATACCCTTTGATCCAGCAGTGTTTCTACTGGGCTTATATCCCAAAGAGATCTTAAAGGAGGGACCCACATGTGCAAAAATGTTTGTGGCAGTCCTTTTTATAGTGGCAAGAAACTGGAAACTGAGTGGCTCCCCATCAATTGGAGAATGGCTGAATAAATTGTGTTATATGAATGTTATGGAATATTACTGTTCTGTAAGAAATGACTAGCAGAATGATTTCAAAGAGGCCTGGAGAGACTTAAATGAAGGATATCATTGTACATGGCAATAAGAAGACTATATGATAATCAATTCTGATGGATGTGGCTCTCTTCAACAATGGCATCCCAATTATGCTGTCTTTGATGTCTTGAAATCTGTTAGCCTAAATGCTAGAATTCATATCAGAATTTTCAAACCAGTTTTACTTTGTTCAGTGAAGTAGAGAGAGAACCATGACAAGAGTTTGGAGTACAACATAGCATTCTCACTCTCTGTTATTTGCTTGTACTTTTTTTCCCAGTTTTTCTTTTTCTTCTTTCTTGATCTAATTCTTCTTGTGCCGCAAGATAACTGTATAAATATGTATACATATATTAGATTTAACATGTAGTTGAACATATTTAACATGTATTGGACTACTTGCCAGTTAGGAGAGCGGGGGAGGAGGGGAAAGTTTGGAACAAAAAGTTTTAAAAGAGCTAGTGTTGAAAAAATTATCCATGCATATGTAAATAAAAAGCTTTAATTAAAAAAAAGAAAGAAAAAAGAACTATTATTTTCATGTCTCTTTTATGTGAGATAATTTCCCCCATTCTTCCTTTCCATTTCCCCTTTTTTCAATACATCCCTATTTCTCACCTCTCCTGTTTTTTTTTTTTGAGATCATCTTAATATTATCAATTCATTCCCATGTCCTCTATCTTCAAACTGTGTAAAATTGCTACAATTCTTAGGAATTACATATATCATCTTATATATGAACATAAACAATTTAAACTTATTGTCCTTTACGAGTCCTTTGTGATTTCTTTTTCATGTTTGTCTTTTTATGCTTTCTTTTGAGTATTTGAAGTAATTTTCCATTCATCTTTGTTTTTTTTAAATCAGTAATTCTTGAAAGTCCTCTAATTCATTAAATATCCATTCCCACCCTGATAGATTATATTCAGTTTTGCTGGGCAAGTTATTCTTGGTTGTAAATTTAGCTTTTTTGTCTTCTGGAATATCATATTCCAGGAGCTGAATTCTTTCAAGGTGGCAGCTGCTAAATCTTTGACGATTCTGACTTTGGTTCATGTTCACAATTATTTGCATAAATTCTTTCTATTTGAAGTACTTTCTCTTTGACCAAGAGCTCTGGAATTTTGCTATATTTCTGAGAGTTTTGATTTTTAAATATTTTTGGAAGGTAATTGGTAGATTCTACTCTAGGATATTCAAGGCAATTTTCCTTTATAATTTCTTGAAATATGATGTTGAGGGTCTTTCTTTGAACATGACTTTACAATAGTCCAAATAATCCTTGTTCCTTCCTGAACTGACTTGTCATTTAGAGTGATGGCGTCCCAATTATGCTGTCTTTGATGTCTTGAAATCTGTTAGCCTAAATGCTAGAATACATAGTCAGATTTTTTGCTTATCATGAACTCGAATCTGTCTCTGATTCAATTCGATCAATAAATATTTAGATAGTGCCTAATATGTATAAGGTACTGATGCTAAGTGCTAATGCTAGGTGAATTGAATTACAATATATTGGGAATTGGGAGGAGAGCATGTATAAAAATAATTGATACAAGAGACGAAAAATTGCATACAGCATAAGATTTCCTCTAAAGATACTTATAGTGCACTAAAGGGGATTCAGCAAACTATGATCTAAAGGTCATTTCTGCCTTATGTCTGCTTCTGTACACTGGCTAAGAACAGTTTTTTTTTAAATACAATAAAGATTTTATTTTAAAATGCAGAAATCCTCCTTAACTAGGAACTATACAAAAAATGTATCATTTTCTGACTGTGTGGTATGGAAATGGTGAGGGATCACCATATAATAAAAAAGCTGGAGAGAGCTCTAGAGAAAAGCAAAGTTTATTGTACATTCTCGTCCCACCCTTGGAGCACCTCCTGTGGGCAGGACAGCACTTTTAATCCCTAACGCAAAACGCCCCCTCCCACCACTGACTCTCATCCTCATTGGCTGAGAGTCTTACATTCTAAAAGAGATCTACCCATGAAATTGAATTTGACCAATAAGTACATAGTTGCCCATATTTGGATGAAATAGGGAGATTATATCAAAGGAGGGAAAGGCAATGAGCTTCAGGCCTACTCGAACTCTGAAGTAGATGAAGCCTTACTCGATTTTCTCAACTGTCTTGAGAGATCTCACCTCATCTCATTCAAGACCCCCCACACTTTGGTATTTTGTTGATTTCAATAGTTAGGCTGACCATTAGGTGCTGCTTCTTACTACATAGCTACTTCACCACATTTCCCAGCGATATATATTTTTAATTATATTTGTTCATGAAGGATAAATTTCTAACCATTTTGAGGAGAAAATTCACTGGAATAGCTGAAATCAATATAAGTAAAAATCATTGAGACAGATAATGTAGTAGTAATCTAGAAACCTAAAGTAAAAGTTCAAATTTAGAAAATACAATCTGCTGTACTTATCACTGGGATTCATAAGTACAGTTACTGATAGAAAGGAGAAATTGCCTTTTGTTTGAATTGAACTAAATTGAAAGATCTTGAGAGTGTGAATATAGAATGAGTTTGTGAAGGTAAGAACATTTTAAAGAGAACATTTAGATGCCTTTAATAGGCAAGAACAAACTTTTAAAAATGTCAGTGATATTAAAGTAATTATTTGGATGATATGTTTGCTAAATATTAAATGTGAAAAGCCTTATTCAGAAGAACAAATGGGTTATCTGCAGCTATTGATATGGTGAATAATATGCAAAGTAGTTTCAAATGACTCCACTTCAAAATACTCCTGGGTAAAGGAAGCATTCTTTTATATCTAAAGAATTGACCCAATTAATTGAGAAACTAAAACCTTTCTTTTCAATGCTAGTGAATGAAGCAAAGCAATTGATATAAAGATTTGATTAGATACATATGATTTGTTATTGAAGTTGATATTAGGGAAGACTTGTTGTGTTTTTTTTCCCCAGACTAGATAATAGGTATATCAAGAGAAAATTTAAATATAATCAGCATTTTTAAAAATGGAAGTTGTACAATATGAGAGAATTATATTGGATTTACATTAATAGAACTTAGTCAATGGCAGGAGGAAATAAGTATACAAATAATGGTGAATGTTTCTTTTGTGAAATGTTTTGACTTTTTTGTGCCAAAGTACCTTGACAGGTGTTTGAAAATTGCCTTTTCTTGGTGCTCATCATAAAGATGAAGCAAAATTTATATTATGAAGAAATTTCTTCCTGACACTAGTGTAATTTTTGTATAATTTTTAAAGAATGAATGTCCTCAGTAAATCAATACAAATTCCTAAATACAAAGAAAGCCAGAAAGATAAGTTATAAAAAGAATTATGAATAAATAAAATTTCAAATAATATTTTTGACTTGCTTCCTAATTTAAAAATTTCTGTTCTGCAAGTGAATAGAATAAGGAAAGACTTACTTATTCTCTTACTAGTCTAAAACAGTTTTCAGTTTATTTTTAAAAATATGTTTCTAAGTATGAGTGAATAAGAAATGCAGTTGCCACTCATATGTATGATTTACTTGGTCTTTATTCTATCTTGACAAAAAAATTAAAAGACTTGTCTTATGACTATTGAAATAAGCATTTGAACCTGAAAATCTCTCTCTCTCTTTTAAAATTTTATTTTACTATAACTTTTAATTTATAAAACATATGCATGGATAATCTTTCAACACTGAGAAAAATCTCTTTTGTTTCATTACATCTGAATAAAGAATTTTCTTTTATCAATGTAGTACATATATTATTATAATTATCTTTAATTTGTGTGAGACAGACTTTTCCAATGGAGTTATTTTAAAGACTGAATATTGATGTTGATTAATAGTTTCAAAAGAACACAGTATTATAAATGCTTTCATGTTATGAAAAATGTTATACCAAAACACAAGTCTACTCATATTATTATCATGGCTAGTATTTCATAATATAAATAATGAAAACCATAAAATATTTTACCAATATGAATATGAATAATATATTTAGATGTATGATTTGTTATAAAGTTGTAATAAAATTTAATTTTATTTTACATGGATTGTTCCATGAAAAATGTGGGATGATATAACAGTTTTTAAAGATAGGTAGGTGGTTCAGTGAATGGAATTTGGGGCCTGGTGTCAAGAAGAGCTGAGTACAAATCGATGCCTTAATCCATTCAAGAAGGAAATAAGAGACCATTTCATTGTTTTGGCCAAGAAGATGCCAGGGACAGTATTGGTATGAAATTGTCCAAGGGATCATAAAGTAGGGGATATGAGTAATTGAGCAACAACAGCAAATTACAATTTTGGATTTAAAAAAGGTAGTAGTTACGTTACATAAAGCTTTAAGACCATTGCCCTTCAGAATAATGTTTGAATGAGAATATCCATAAAGATGCTCAGAAGTTTACAAAGTAAGGGTAACATGCAGGATAAATTTGAGATCCAAACCAAAAAAAAAAAAAAAAAATCAAACTTGATCTTATAGGTATCACTGCAGTTTTGAGATTTATGACTGGAATGTTCTTCTGGAAGGTCATAAGATTGTATATAAAGATTTACTCATATGATTTAATCCAGGAACTAGAGGTAGGTAGGAAGCATCATGGAGAGCATTTAGATAAGTTCAGTGAATGCAAAAATAGAAGGGAAATTTGGGAAATGCCATATCTGGCAAAGATATGATATTAATAGTGATAGGTGTCAAAACCAAGATGACAAGAGTTGAGGTAGATCCCAAATGATAGAATAACAGATTATACAGTAAGCGCTGTCTCCCCCCCCACACCCAAATAAACAAAAAAAGACAACCTTCTCTTAACAGATCTAAAAAATATACCAGAACAAATCCTGATAGGAAAAGCCAAGAAAAAGTCAGAGTGATTTTTTTTTTCATCTAGGTGCACATAGGGAGGTAGAGAGGACTATAGACACTTGAGCTCAGGAAGAACATGTACACCAAGACAAGAGGAAGCTACAAGCCCACATGGGGCACCATGAAGGGAACACTTGGAAGCTCTGTTGCTCACTATACAGTCCTAGGCAGGTTGAGGTAGTTACCTGTATTCATGGACACCATTCTGAAGTAAGAAGTGTGGCAGACTCTAGCCTATGTATAGGAAGAGGAACAAATACAGAAGCAGTTAGGAGCAGTATGACTTGCAGTCCAGGAATAGAGCAGGGTTTCAGTATAGCTTTTAGCCCAGAAGCCTGCAGAAGAATAACCAGAGTAAGATCCTAGACAAGGGGAGCCTGAAGTTCTGTTACTCTCAACTAGTAAAACTTCCTATTTGGCTAGTAGCCTAGTAGCAGTATATTATTGCTCAGCTGTGATTTTGGTCAGGGACTTGCAAAATCATACCAGGAAGGCAATAATTAGAGTTTGCCCTGGATTAGACCACTTTTGAGTATTGAAAACTTGCAGGTCCTTTGCTGAAATGAATTCCAAATCTGGGAATAATTCAATACTAAATACCCCAAAAATTTAGCACAAGACCAGATCAGACCCTTCCTCCAGAACTATGCAGAGCCCAGCCCTAATATGAAGTCTGAAATCAAGAAGTAGGCTGGAAGAATGAGCAAACAAACAATAAAGTCTCCTCTGAAAAAATGCTATTATGGTGACAAGAATGCTTAACAAAGAAACTCAGAAGAGAATGCTCCAAAACATCTGCAAGCAAAACATTTAATTTTAAAAAGAAAGACTCCACAGATAATCTAATCCCATGAAAGACTTCTACCAAACACACACATAAAATTATAGTTAAATCTGAAGCTTCCAGGTTAAGGAGAAAGAAACTCCACAACACAAAAACAACCCAAACTGCAAGCAGTCCTCCATTTTCTTCCTCCCTCAAAGAGAGTTCAAATACCAAAAAATCATGAACAAGATCACACACTTTTAGCAGTCACTACTCTGAAGGAGTAGAACAGAATACTTAAGAAAGCAAAGGATTTAGGCTTATAGCCAAGAATAATTTACCAGCAAAACTGAGTGCAATCCTATTGAGGGGAAATGGGACAGTCAGTGAAACTGGATTTTCAAACATTCTCAATGAAAAGACTAGAGTTGTATAGTAACTTTTATCTTCAAACTGTTGGGGTTGGAAAGGGAACCCCAAAAGTTTGTCGCTATACATTGGTGTCACAAAAGAATTTGCAGGCTTCAACCCATCTCCTTAGCCAAAGGGCAAAGTTTATTGTACTTGTAACCAATTTCCAAATTTGAATTTGCAAATAAATTAGCTGAATTACTAAAGAAATTACCAGAGAAACAGAAGCAAGGAGACACATTTATCCAGCTTTCTATCATTGATATGCTAATTCTATGGCTCCTTAGATAGGAAGGAGGAGTGGTCTCCAGAATTTGGTTCACACTAACCCACAGATTATCAGTATTGTCTCTGGAGTTTGTTCCACAGGATTGTCCTGAGGCCAGAAGTTATCTGACAGTCAGCAATGAATTGAGGAGTGATCTATTCAAAATGAGACAGATTGTTGTTGATTGGGAGTATGGGAAGTCCCTGAGGCTGATTCCAAAGCCAGACTTAATGTTAGAACAGAAGTCCCCCCTAAAATCAGAGATCACAAAATCATATTACATCTTCTCCCCTCAAGCAGTCATTCCCCCAAATTCATTTGGCACAAAGGGCTGGAGGTGTCATTTTCTGGAGCTGTTTCATGCCAAAAAGAGGCAGAGAGTTGCTCCTGTCTAGTGGGGTCCAGACTGAGGAGGCCAGACAAGATGGAGGCAGCACCATTCAGTGGGGTGTTGGATGTCAGAATCAGTTAGCCAGTGAGATTCAGAATGAATATAGTTGGAAGTTCATAGCTTGGATCCTGGAGGAAACACATCTCACAAGTAGGTTAAAAATGCAGGAGCCAAATATGAGAAAAAAGAATAATTAAAAGTAGAGTTAATAGAGACAATACCCAGAGGAAGACTGGGGGGTATGGGTGGGGAATGAGGTTATCATGAATGCCTCTCTTCCTAGAATAAATACTAAAGAATGTTTTCCCCCAAATTCCTGCTTTTGTCTCCTTGAAGAGGCAATGTCTGAAGCAATGGCATTGTACACAGTGAAAGTAAAACTCAGATGGCCTAGCAACATGTTTAAAAGGTTTAGTTAAGCATTGGGCAGAGAGGTTGGCATTTGGGAATGGGGCCTTTGCAAATAATGCATCAAGTGCTATATTTGGGCTGCCTTGAGGATACTGAGGTCTCACACAACAATCCTGGATGCCCCTGCTGCCCATGGAGTTCCCTAGGAGCCTGGCTAAGCACTAAGGAGTTACATCCCCTCTGATGGGGGGCCACAGCGTGATTCCAGGAGAGCTGGAGAGAAAATACTAAAGTGCCTCAGCCACCTTTTGAGTTATTTGAAGAGTGAAGGCTGGGCAATGGTACCTCTGCAAAGAGCTGGACAGACCAAAAGAAGTTCCCACTGACTTGCCCCTATGATTAGAAGTTGGCCTGAGGGTGTTTGAAAACCACCTAGAAGGAGAAAGGGTGTATCCCCTTTGTTCCAAGCTGGGGAAGTAAAGGTGCCATGGTCAGGGGCAAATGGGCAGCTGCATGGGTAGCTGAATCTGCAAGCCTGTTTTCCCTTGCATATTTAATAGGAGAACTTTTTGCTATCAAAAGTCTCCTTTCTTTCCATATAGCCCCATGAGTATGCAAAAATATGAAAAGCATATTTGGAATCAGTATAGATGTTCACTCTTGTTCCTTCCCCTAATTCTAAAACTGTGAGGGCAAAAATGCTCTGAATCTGGTGGAGGGTTAGAACCTCCAATGGTTAGTGTAGGGTGAGCTTGGAGACTTCCTCAATTGGAAGGGATGTGGCAGCTAGCTCTAAGGCAGAAGGGCCACTCCAAAGACACCAAGTTTCATTGAGAAGTAAGCAGGTCTGGGCCTGAGTCAAGGGTCCTAGGGCTTGGCTCCACCTTTCATTAGGTAGGGTTAAGGCCCAACAAGAGACTAGTTTAGCTTTCAGGGTTTTAACAAACTGATAAGAAGGTGTGGGCCTTTAGACAAAGAAACTCCATTACCCTGTGTGGGGTGAGGAGGGGGCTAGAAGTTCAGGGTTTGTATGACTGCAGTCAGAGAAGCCTGTTGGTTGGGGCTGTAGATAAAGATATCATCTAATCCATACTGACCAAATGCATCGGTGGGACTTGTGTTCCCCTAGATTTGCCACTTGAAGGGAAAAAGAAATTGTGAGTCTTTATGCAATGCATAATGCAAAAGAAACCTCTTGAAGATCTAGAGAAAACCCTTGTGTCCCCTAGGGCTGGCTTCTACTGGGCCCATGGCTTCTCTTGATCATTTGCGCTAATTATGGAATTTTGCTATAAGAGGAAAAAGCAGGGACATAGTTATCCTTAGTATCAAAACAGGTCCTCAGGCCCCAATCTGAGAGTAAAGCATCCTTAGATTTGTTTGACAGCTGATCATGCAGTAATAACTCTACCTTGTGGCCGACTCAGGAATAACGAGGTGAGAAAAAAAGAAACAGAACTGAGAAACTGAGTCAGAAGGATCCTGTCTTAAGCAGAGGCTAACGTTGTGTCCTCCCAGCTTTTTGCCCAGATAAGTTGTCCACCTAGACATTTCAGGAAGACATTTTCTAAGTAATTTATGGCATTTCTCTTGAAGGATGAGTTACTGACTTAATGATCAGGCAATCAAATTCAGAACTCAAAAGAATATCAGTTACAGTCCCAAGAGATTTAATTTTTAATAGCACATTCTACCAATTGCAGCTTAGGGCTAGGTTCATTATTTTAAAAGTTTACCAGGATTTAAACCTATAGGAGATTTTGTTTAACATGTTTTATATGATTAAACTTATCCTGGTGCAAAGGATAAATAATTATACAAGCTTATAAATTCTTAGTAAATGCATTCCTTGTTTAGAAACTATAAATCCTAAACAGGTTTATATCTCAGAGCTGATGATCTTGCTTACCCTGATGGTTTCAAGAATACTGGCAAGCTTACAAATTAAGAGGACTTGACTGAGACCCCAGGGAAGGAGCTGAGCTTGCTAAATTGCCCATCCTAACTATTCTTAGTGCTTTCATGGACCCACTCTGTGAAGGGAAAAGGAGTTCACATCTCAATCTAGATGTGCTGACAGGTTTAACAGGATGGCAATAACTCCAGGTAACTTCTTTAACAATTTTAAATTTTTCCTGTATTAGCCAAATAGTCTTAGCTATAGTTTCTATTCTCTTAAATGTTTCCCTTTTATTTTAGGCAGAAAACAAGACAATTCTTAAAATTAAGATAGAACAGATTTTAAAATTGAGAACTTTAGTTAATGAGTCTAGACAAACTGAATTGCAATTTGGTTATTTTCCAATTCACACTAATGAGGGAAAGGAAAGGGGGAACCCCGTTTGTTGGCGCATAGATAGTAAGATAATCCCATGAGGCACAGTGTCCCCTGTAAATGAATTTACAGGCCCAAAAACCTAGATTGATAAATAAAAGGTTTATTGTAGGAATTTGGAAGTAAAGTTCAGTTAGAAAGCACAAATCAGAAATTTCTCTTTTGTAACAAGCCAGGAAAAAGATTAAGGTGCCAGTTTTTACTGACAGAGTCCTCAGAAGTCTGATTCAAGATAACTAGAATTTTGTTTTGTTTTTTTAAGTAGTGGCAAACTGCTTCTCTGTTATCCTAAAGTTCCAAAACTCTTCTTTTAACAATATCCGTGCAAATACATCCCTTTAGTGGTTTTTCCTTTAAAATTGCTTTTACTAGCATATCTCAGATTTCCAAATTACTTTACACACAGAAATCATTTATCTGTTGGTCACATTAAAAAAAAAAAAAACAGTTATCAAATATGAAGCAATTATATAGTATGTTTTATGCTGAGCACATTTGCAATTATGTGGTCTTCACAACAACAGTTATTTCTCTTTACAAAGTAGAAAACTGAGGGCCAGCTAGGTGGCGCAGTGGCTAGAGCACCAGCCTTGAATTCAGGAGGACCAGAGTTCAAATCTGATCTCAGACACTTAACACTTCCTAACTGTGTGACCCTGGGCAAGTCACTTAACCCCAAATGTAGAGACTGATTGGCTTTCTGGGTGCTGCCAGGGGTACCCAAATTCTTCCCAGGAAGTTCCTGGACAGAAACTTGCTGAAAGCTGGGGTAACTGGTGCCAGGATATTCCTTTGATTAGGTCCCAAGGGCTCATGCTGATCAGGGAACCTGACCCTGACTCCATCCCATTTCTCCATGCTGGGTTGGAAAGTTGTTTGGACAAAGTTATGTGGGGGTCCCTATGGCTGCTTTCCCTATTTCTACAGGTGAGGCAGAATTTTGAGCTTTAATTGGATCTAGGATGAGAGAGATTAGAAAACAGAGGGAGATTTTGTTAGCAATCCCCACAATTGAGATACACTTTGGAGGGTGAAGTGGAGAAGGTCCTTTAATACCTTCTAGAGTGCTTTCCCAAAGGAGCATAAGGGGGATTCCAGGCAAAATAGGAGTTAAGGAAGGGTTAGCAAAAAGTTGCTAATTATGTGGTTTGTTGTTTTTTTTTCCCTTTTCTTTCAGAATGGGGTAAATTCCTGGAATTATCCTCAATGTTTCAGGTATTTTTCTTGCAACCTTAAAATGACTAATTGTCAAACTTCTTAATCATTGCTTTCAAATTTTTGAAAATTTGCTAAGATGTTTTGCTCTCAAAACTTTTGAGAATCTGTAAAAATGCTATTTTAATTTTAATTAGCTAACTTTTTTTGTGTGGCCCCCAGCTTGGCCAGAGCTAAAGTCCACAGAAAAAAGTTAGGCTTTTAAAGAACTTTTCCCAGCATTCTAATTAAAGCATAGAAGTTTTGTTTTGTTTTTCTTTTTTTTTTTTCTTCCTTGCTAGTTGCATTTAAAATCTAATACACAGAACAAATATGACACAGACATTTTGCACAAAGATGCAGACAGAGTTAAAATGAAAATGTTGCCAAAATTTTCCTATAGCACTTCTATCTTCTCTGGCATTCCAGAGAAGGTGAAAGAGTGGCAAAGGTTCCCTAGGAACTTTGCCGAAAATTGCAAGAATTTCCCAGTCTGGGTGTCCCCAGTCAAGGAAAACTTGCTGAGCATGGAGCTCATGACAACCCAGACAAGATTTCTCCCAGTGGCGTCCCACCATAAGACCGTGGAAGAAAAAAAATGAGGGATTTACCTTGATAAGGAGGGAATCAAACTAGGGAAGGCCAGACACTCCCTTTACTGGGCCACCAAATGTTGAGGTTGGGAAGGGGACACCAAAAGTTTGGGATCATAGACTAGTGTCTCAAGGTGTCTTAAAAAAATTTGCAGGCTTGAACCCATCTCCTTAACCAAGAGACAAAGTTTATTATAATTATAACGCCATTACAAAGCAGGCTGAATTTCCAAAAGAAATTACCAGAGACAGAAGCAAGGAGACACATTTATCCAGCTTTCTATCACTGATATGCTAATTCTATGGCTCTTGGGTAGGAAGGAAGAATGACTCGATAAGTAGGAAGAATAAGTGAGAAGGGAGAATTAGAGGGAGGATAAATTTTTTAATTTGCTTTTTAAAAAAAAATTCTTTCTTATTTTATGTACAAAACATATGCATGGGTAATTTTTCTTCTTTTTAAAAAATTATAGCTTTTTTATTTACAAGATATATACATGGGTAATTTTACAGCACTGACAATTGCCAAGCCTTTTGTTCCAAATTTTCCCCCTCTTTCCCCCACCTCCCTCCCCCAGATGACAGATTGACCAATACATGTTACATATGTTAAAGTATAAATTAAATACAATATATGTATCACATGTTCAGATAGTTATTTTGCTGTACAAAAATAATCAGATTTTGAAATAGTGTACAATTAGCCTGTGAAGGAAATAAAAAATGCAAGTGGGCAAAAATAGGGGTATTGAGAATTCTATGTAGTGGTTCATAGTCATCTCCCAGAGTTCTCCCACTGGGTGTAGCTGGTTCAGCTCAATACTGCTCTATTGGAACTGATTTGGTTCATCTCATTGTTGAAAATGGCCACATCCATCAGAATTGATCATCATATAGTATTGCTGTTGCAGTATATAATGAGCTCCTGGTCCTGCTCATCTCACTCAGCATCAGTTCATATAAGTCTCTCCAGGCCTTTATGAAGTCATCCTGTTGGTCATTCCTTTCAGAACAATAATATTCCATAATATTCATATACCACAATTTATTCAGCCAATCTCCAATTAATGGGCATCCTCACAGTTTCCAGTTTCTAGCCACTACAAAAAAGGGCTGCCACAAACATTCTTGTACATACAGGTCCCATTCCCTTTAAGGTCTCTTTGGGATATAAATCCAGTAGTAGCACTGCTGGATCAAAGGGTATGCACAGTTTGATAACTCTTTGGGCATAGTTCCAAATTGCTCTCCAGAATGGCTGACTGTATTCACAACTCCACCAACAATGCATCAGTATCCCAGTTTTCCCACATCCCCACCAACATTGTGCATTATCTTTACCTGTCATTCTAGCCAATCTGACAGGTGTGTAGTGGTATCTCAGAGTTGTCTTAATTTGCATTTCTCTGATTAATAATGACTTGGAGCATCTTTTCATATGGCTAGAAATAGTTTCAATTTCTTCGTCTGAGAATTGTCTGTTCATATCCTTTGACCATTTATCAATTGGAGAATGCATGGGTAATTTTTCAACATTGACTCTTGCAAAACCTTCTGTTCCAAATTTTCCCCTTCTCTCCCCACCCCCTCCCCTAAATGGCAGGTAGTCCCACACATGTTAAATATGTTAAAGTATATGTTAAATACAATATATGTATACATATTTATACAGTTATCTTATTGCACAGGAAAGATCAGATTTAGAAAGAAGGTAAAAATAACCTGAGAAGAAAAAAACAAAATTGCAAGCAAATAATAACAGAAAGAGTGGAAATGTTATGTTGTGGTCCATTCTCATTTCCCAGTGTTCTTTAGCTGGGTGTACTGGTTCTATTCATTACAGATCAATTGGAACTGATTTGGATCCTCTCATTGTTGAAGAGGGCCACTTCCATCAGCATTAATCATCATGAAGTATTGTTGTTGAAGTGTATAATGATCTCCTGATTCTGCTCATTTCACTTAGCATCAGTTGATATAAGTCTCTCCAAACCTCTCTGTATTCCTCCTGTTGGTCATTTCTTACAGAATATTCCATAACCTTCATATACCACAATTTATTCAGCCATTCCCCAATTGATGGACATCCATTCATTTTCCAGTTTCTAGCCACTACAAAAAGGACTGCCACAAACATTTTTGCACCTATGGGTCCCTTTTGAGGGAGGATAAATTAAGGAAAAGATTGGTCCTCAGAAAACATTCTAAAGAAAGTACAAAAGTATTAACAGCTCTTTTTGAGAGGCAAACATTCTGGGAAGTTGTCCATAAATTGGGGAATAATTTGTGCTATAAGGAATGATAACAGAGATGGGAAAGACATATAAAGTGTTGTAGAGCAAAATGCACAGAACCAGGAAAGCAATTTATATAGGAAAACAATATGGTAAACACAAATACATTTGAAAGATTAAGGACTTTAATCAGCAAAATAACCTGACACAAATGCAGAAGAACTAATAAGACATGCCATCCATCTTCTGATAGATAAGTAAAGCATTCAAAGTACAGAATGAGACATATATGCAAATATATGCACATTTTTGACATTGACAATGAAGAAATTTACTTTGCTTGCCTATATGTATTTGTAAAAAAGATCATTTTTCTTTCATTCTCAAGTGTGGGGGGAAATAGTGGGATTTACTGATTGAAAAATATAAATTTTTTTAAAAAGAAAAAGGAAAATCTACTGGATTTCTTTCTCTGCCAATAGTAGAAATGATTGTTTCTTCATTTTTCCTAAAAATATCTTCTTACTTCAAAAGGTAAAGGAACTAACAAGGGGAATTTCTATCCTGGCTAGCAATATAGAAGTAATAGGATAGAAAATGTCCATGTCATCTGGGCTTTCACAAGAGGAAAGAAAGGAATATTGATTATAATCAGACATTAGGACTTGAAGAAAATGTTTTTTTTGCAAAATCAGAGGAAATATATTTCTGATATAGTGGATATGGACTCTAAAAGGAACTGTCATCTCCATTACCCAAATTCAAGTTTTTGCCATCAGCTTTGAGTTTTCCTTGCTTTTCGCTTTATTATCCTTTATTCTGTTAGTTCAATTCTCTTCTCTACTTATGCTACCACAAGCCTAGCAGAAGTCTTTACCACCTTTTTTTTAGACTATTGTGATATCCTCATTACTTTCTCACATGCCACTATTACATAGACTATTACTAAAAAAAAAACTTTCTAACTTCCCTACCTTGACTTTTCTTCTTCAATCCATTTTTCATGCAACTGTGAAGTCTTCTTATTTCAAGAGTCTACCAATATGTTAACAAGCATGCAGTGTCTCTTGCTTTTGGATAGGATATTCCACTATTTAAGACCCTCTTTAGTCTAGCTAAGTTTGAGTTAGATTATTAGACTATTAGCTATATCCTGATTTTGTCCTAATGCTCTTGATCCCTTGCATTCCTAAATTTGTACAGGCTGTTACCTTGTCCTGAAACATATAGCCTTATCATTTTCATCTTTTGAAATCTTTCTTTTCTTTCCTTTCAAAGCTCTATTTGTGTGCTATCACTTACATGAAGTGAATTTACTCTATTTAAATTTTCATACCTCACGTAGTCCCTTTCACATTCCACCTTGTCTCATACTTAATTGTGTATGTTAGATTGTAAGCTTTTGAGGATAGGGACATTGATGTTTTTCATTTTTGTATCTTCAACTTCTACTAAAATGCCTTGTATCTCACCATCTCTCAGTAAATTCTACATTTGAATATTGAATATACTTATATGATTAAATAGCATTTATTAACAAGAGGTTAGACAAACTATTTCCCTTTTTTCACTTTACCTAAATGAGTGAATCAGAAAGATTACTGCATATAAATTTTTGTAAAACACTTGATAAAGTATTTTAATCTTGTAGAAAAGAGAGAGAGAGAGAGACTAGATTATAATAGTTGGGCAATCTATAGACTCCTCCTTTCATGTACTGCCTACAGGAGATCTACCCAATATGCTATTGGCCTTTCTTCAGTTCATTTTATATTCTGTGACTTTTAAAAATAGGACAAAATAAGATCAGGTTCCTTTCACAACTAATAGCAAAGTTTACTAAGCAAGGGAATAGAGGATACCATGGAAGATATAATAGGTTACATGAGATAGTAAAGCTTCTATATGAACAAAGTAAATGCAATTAGAATTGGAAAGGAAACTGTCAGTTTAGAAAGAATCTTAACACAAATATGTGTTCTCAGATTCTTCTTCAATAAAGAGGTCTTGGAAGTCAAAGGATTTCAGTAAGTAATTCTAAAAGAAAGAATTGTTCACATGAAACATTCACATGAAAAATTGTTCCAAATAATTAATAATAGAAATGCAAACTAAAATATCTTTGAAGTTTACTTCAAACCCAACAAGTTGACATGTATGACAAAAGATAGAAACAATTACTTTTGGAGAAATCTTCAACTGGAAGACAGGTATCATAATATAATGATAATAAAGTCCTTAATTGACCCAATTATTCTGGAAAGCAATTTCAGATTATTAAAAAATGTGGCTAAAACATATATACCTTAATTTAGGGAGCAAAATCCAGTAAATATATCTCAAGGAGGTCAAAAATGAAAAGAAAGATCCCATATATTCAACGGATATAGAAATTCCTCATTGCAGCAATTTTTTTTGGTAGTAAGAAATTGAAAAAAAAGTGTTCAATAATATAACTTAACAAATTGTGGTACCTGATATTAATTGACTATTACTACATCTATAATAAATGATGATTATGAAAAATTCAGAGATCCATAGGAAAACATATAAATTAATGGAGGTTGATAGTACTGGAGTAACTTTTTTAAACTGATAGGATAATAAAACCAATAAGACATTATATACGATAGCTACAATAGTGTGGGTAAAAAGAATGCACAAGACAGAAATTGAATGTTCTATAATTATACTGACTAAAGTTTCCCTGGAGAAGAGTTTAAAAATGAACTTTCCTTTTTTTAAAGTGATTGGGAGAGGGGAGGGTTGCATACAGTATATTGCTTATGTTGTTATTTTTCTGAATTTCTTTTTTTCCTTTTTGTTTTGAAAAATCTATATTTAAAAGGATGCTATCTCAGTGGTGGGGGAGGAATATAATAAAAATGAATATGAGATAAAAACAAAAAAGTATCAACTGAGATTTTTAAAAATCCAAACATTCCTTGGGTTCCACTACAACAATTGGGCTGATCATCTGACATCTTGTACTCTTACTATGTGACAAACCAACTTCATTTTAAATTTTGTGAATAATATTTTTATACTACTTCTTGCATGCAAGTTATCAATGGTAATATGCTACAGCCCACTTTAAATCCATTTTTGCCAATTGAGTACCCTACAGTTCTAATTTTCTTTTTTTAAATTTTAATAGTTTTTATTTACCAGATATATGCATGGGTAATTTTACAACACTAACAATCACCAAAACTTTTGATCTAATTTTTCCCCTCCTTCCCTCTCACCTCAGATGGCAGGTTGACCAATACATGTTAAATATGTTAAAGTATAAATTAAATATAATATATGCATACATGTCCAAACAGTTGTTTTGCTGTACAAAAAGAATCAGACTTTGAAATAGTGTACATAGAATTCTAATTTTCTTACAAATTGTGATGTTCCATGATTCACAACCATAAAACAGCACTGGGATTTTAAAAAGATGGGTTTTTGTTTCAGGGAGCAGCTTGGAATTATTGAAAGCACTGCACAGTTTTCCAAATGCTGGACATTTGTATAGGATATTGCACTATTTAAGACTCTCTTCAGTACTGAACCCAGCTTACTCTCCATCTGCAGTTCTTGTCCAAGATATATAGATATATATTGATTAACTAATTCAATCGACTGCCCATCTTACCTTCATATGAGTCTGGAAAATAGGTACTGTTCTTCCATTTGATTCTTCATCCTTTTGGATTGTGAGTGTAATCTATTTTGAGTGATTCTGGCTTTGTAGGAGAAGGATCAGTAATATCTTGAAACTTGATATAAAATCAGTATCATTCACATATGGTAACATCTCAAGAACTTCATATCTTTAAGGAATCTCTTCCTTGTTTAAACTCTTATGTATTGCCTCCTTTGAAGACTCTGTTTTCCCTATTTTATTGTCTTTTTATTGATAATCAGAAGATTTTTGAACAAAATTATCTCTGTGGTTGTATCTATAGATATAATCTGTATAATTTTAACATCTACATTGGAGACGCAACTTATTTTATCGAAACCCTTCAAGTTTCATTTTGCTCTACTGATTCAAATGACTTAAAAAAAAAAATCAGCAAACATAGTAGGATCTTTTATTAGTTATTTTGAATGAATTCAGTGATGCATTTGATTTCACATAAAATATTGTGCATGCCAGTTTCCTTCTTATACTTCTTCTTAAAGATACCTTTGGTATATTTGTAGATTAGTTTCAAATATTTTTTGAGATGAAAAAGTAGATATGTGGCTTAGTAACAGTGATGTTCTCTTGATCACATTTTTTGGTAATATTGGCTTTGATTTTATTTTTACATATCTTTCCCTCTTTGAAGTATCTTAAAAACTTATGCCTCAGTGCTTAAAAATTGTCTTGCTTCCTTCATAGATTTCTTCTTTGTGTGCTTAACCTGATTCAATTACTCTTTTCATCTTTCTGGTTTTGGTTCTCTGCTCTACTTTCTATCATTCATTAGGGCTTGAAATTAGACATGTATGTTGTTCTACTATGATTAATGATAAATGGTTTGTTATAGGAATACTGACACATCAGCTTCATTTCTATCTTTTTTTTAATGGGCATCCATTCAGTTTCCAGTTTCTTACCACTAAAAAAGGGCTGCTACAAACATTTTTTGCACATGTGGGTTCCTTTCCCTCCTTTAAGATCTCTGGGATATAAATCCAAAAGTAACACTGCTGGATCAAAGGGTATGCACAATTTGATAACTTTTTGAGTATAGTTCCAAATTGCTCTCCAGAATGGTTAGATCCGTTCACAACTCCACCAACAATATATTACTGTCCCAGTTTTCCCACATCCCTTCCAACATTGACCATTATTTTTTCCTGTCATCTTAGCCAATCTGACAGGTGTGTAGTAGTATTGATATGAGTATTTCTTCTAAAAAAATTACCAACTATTAACATGATAGACAAAAAAGTTCAGATTACTCATTATAAGACTGGGGAAAGTCAAAACAACCTCGATGTTTCACCTCATATTCAAAAACTGAGCTCTGATGACAAAAGATAGGAACAGTTAATGATGGAAGGACCAATGGACTAATGAAGTATCTTAGTGAAGCTGTCAATTAGTATAATTTTGGAAAGCAATGTGGAATTATGCAAATAAAGTGTCTAAAAGGTCCATATATTGTAACCCAGAGATTACATGGCTAAGCCCAAGGAGCTCATTGATAAAAAAGAAAGGTATACACACATATATGTACCCTCTTCCTACACATCCCCCCCAATATTTATAGAAGCATTTTGGAAACAAAATAGATTACCACTGACTGAGCAATGGGTAAAATTTGTGGTTCATGAAGGTAATGAAATGTTACTGTTCTGTAAGAATCATGATGAACACAGAGAATTGTGGAATTGCTTCCTTCAACTCCCTTTTAGAGTTGTCTTTGCTCATTAGAATGTAAACTATCCTTATGGGCTAAGATTGTCTTGCTTGCTTCCTTGTGTTTGTTTTCTTAGTGCTTAGCATAGTGCCTGGCATCTAATATTACTTAAGCTCTCAAGCCTCTCCTTATTTCCCACCTGCATGCAATCAGACTTCTTGGACTTCATCACGTGTTATCTCACCTCATTAGATTGTAAACTGCTTGAAGGCAGGGACTGTCTTTTTCATATTTGTATCTAGGTGTTTAGTTCCTTGCCTGACATAAGTAGTCTCCTAATGAATATTTATTGAGTATTGAAGATTTCCTTTTTTTGAAAGTGATTGAATCACAAGTTGGGGAATTAATTGTACATACTATTTCTTCCATCTAGAATGTCAAATTCTTTATTTGTGAGAATATTGCCCTTCTTTCAATGTTCAGCTCAGATTCTTAGTCTTTCAATAAGCTGTCCTGGGCTATAAGTAATCTCTCCATCCCCTGTATTTCCACATTACTTTTTCCCATACCAGATAATTGGCCCTTTTCTTTAGAATTTGCTAAAACTATAAATACCTGTAGTTACATGATGATAATAAAAAGGCTTATTATCATTAAAATCAATTTTTGTACTATATTGATTAGGTCCTATTTCGAAGAAGTCTATAATAGCTTAATTTTGGAAGCAGTGAGAATCTTTTCTCATATTTTAATGAATGTCTTGGGGAGCTGAGGGCTAAAAGAATATTAATAGGATCATTATACAGGTGGTTTTTTTACATGTGTTTCTAGCCTCATGCTTTTGAGAATAATGTAAAAGTACCAAAATAAGGTGAGTACACAAAGAATATGTTCAGAAAAATCTGCAAATGATTAGAATCAGCAGCTAAAACTTAGCTTGAAAAAATGATATTAAGTGGCCAGTATCATTCAAGTTTAATAAAAAAGAGGTTGCTATTTATGGCAGAATTTATTTATTCCAAAATTTAAAAGGAAAGCCAAATAAAAGCTAAAAATGATGAGATGCTGGAAGAGGGTTCTATTTAGCTGTGGAAAGAGGTTTGATACTGAGAAAATTTAAGTGCAAGGTGAAACGTTCATTAAATCTTTGTATTCCTCATTCTTTTGTATTTTTGGAGCCACAAAACAGGGCAACATTTGCTAAAACATTTTTGTAGGTCTCTTAGATAAGAGTAACTAAAATTTTGAGGCAAAGTCTAATCAGGGCCCAGAATTAAAAAAAAAAAAAAAAAAAAACTTGACAGAAATCCCAGGTGTTAATTAGCAGTTTTCTTCTTTGGTGCTTGTTTTCCCTTTCAATTTGGTAGATCTTACCTTTTGAATTATTCTTGGACAAATCTTCCCTTAAATAAAATGGAAATTTTTTACTTTATGAGAATCCAAACTTATTGTGAGTGAAGCTTTTTATTTAAATACTACACATGTAAAATGTGAAATGAAATAACAGGAATTTGAAATGTATAGGTCTTAGACAAAAGTCTAAAACTCCCAAAGCATAGCTAAAAATTGTGCAGGAACTAAAACCAATTAAATCTGATTTTAATTGGCAAAAAAAAAAAAAAAATTGTGCAGGTATTTTGAACATTAATAGATATATGCATTGTCCCTGTCCTCATTGTGATTATTTTTCATTAATAATATTTATTTCATAAAATAATTTTTATGGACAAAATCAGGGTTTTCAATTAAGACTTTGTTATGTTTCCTACTGCTCATTTGGAAGCATTTTGTACAGTTAAAAAAAAGATCATTCCCATGTCTAAACCTTCCCTCAGTCAGGTTTCTCTTTCGTTCTTGCCAATGTACATATCCTTCAAGGTTCAGGTCTTACATGCTTTCTGATGAATTCATCCAATACAGCTTCTCCTTTCTATGAACAGCTACTATTCTGAAAGTCATTATTACACTTAGTTGTTTAACACTTAGTTGTGTTCATATTATCCTGCCTCCACTGTCAAATTGTAGTTTCTTGGAGAGTAATTTCTTTCTTCTTATTATTATTATAGATTTTTATTTATAAAACATGTATGTGTAATTTTTCAACATTGACCCTTGCAAAACCTTCTGTTCCAACTTTTCCCCTACTTCCCCCCATCTCAGGGGGAATTTCTTATGCTTCTTTTGAATCCCTCATTATGACTTGTATAGTGCTAGGCATATGGTAAATAGCAGCAATAGCAATAGCATTAGTAACTCATGTTTGTATAACTCTTAAAGATCTGAAATGTAGTTTACATTTCATTTTAACATTTTACAACAAAGGCGTTATCTGTTCTATTATAATAATCAGTAATGTGTATGCTAATTATTATCTTCATTTTAAAAATGTGTTTTATGATGACTTTGTCTGGGTCATATAGCTAGTAAATTTCTAAGGTGGGATCTGAATCTGGGACTTTGTAAACTCCTAGCGTGCTTTCCAATACATTATACTGCCTGTCTATGAAGTACTTAAAAGACTGATCTCATCACCTAAAAATTTTACCTTTACCTCTAATTTACCACATTTACTTTCATTTATGCATCACATAATTAAAATGCTCTGTGAGACACAATGGATTATAAAGGAAATAGCTCTGGATTTTCAATTGGGGGGCATGATTTAAAATCAAGTCTGTCAGTTGCTCACTGTATTCTCAATGTCCTTCATGAGTAACTTTACTCTCTGGACCCCAGTTTGTTACCTTTAAAGTGAGCTATATATGGGGGACCTTTATGGTTCCTTCTATCCATGAATCTATATATGTTTTTAAGCAATGTATAAGTGCAACATGTTTTTTCTGTTTAAAGATCAGGCTGCTATCTTCCTTCAGAAGCAGGTGGAGATGCAAATACTATTGCAGGATTTAGAACTTTTAAAAAAGCTCTATTTTTGTAGAATAAGATTTGGAGGGGCAGCTCCTAGAATTCAGGAGGACCCGAGTTCAAATCTGCTCTCAGACACTTAACACTTCCTAGGTATGTGACCCTGGACAAGTCACTTAACCCCAGCCTCAGGGGAAAAAAAAAAAAAAAAGATTGGGATGTGATATTTGACACTGTAACATTTCAACTCTCTAAAACAACAAGGAAAAACCAAAATCAACCTAGTAAGAAATGAGATTTTGTTATATATATAATATTAATTCATAGATTGGTTCTTTTTTGAAAATTTTTAATTTTTATTTTTTTCCATAGATGAAAAAAGCTTTGACATTTTGTTTTTGTACAAATTTTGAGTTCCAAATAGTCACTCTCTATCCTTCCTTTCTTTGCTTCATTGAGAAAGCAAGCAATATGACATAGGCTGTACATGTATAATAATGTAAATCATGTTGTGAAAGAAAACACAAATGAAAAAGAAATTTAAGAAAAATAAAGAAAAAGTATCTTCTGTTGTGCCACAGTTCTCTTTTATTGTCCTCAGTTTCCTTAATTGTCCTGACTCAATTTCCCTAAATTGTCCTGCCTCAGTTTCTAATTGTTCTGCTCAATCCTACAAAACCATCCCTCCATCCTAATCATGATGGTCCAGATAAGGAGAAAGACCATCTATCTTAGACATCATGACCCCAGCCCTTCCCTACTTATCAGAATGTGAGGTGCTGCCCCCCCATTCCTGTCAGAATCCCATTCCCTGCTTTGACTCCACCCCTGCCTTGGTCTACCCCATGTATCTGAGATTTTACATTGTTATATATATCAGTCATTGTGAACTCACATTGTTTGCTGGATTCTTGGAGATGATAGTCTCATTCAGCCCTGGGACTAAACCATGGATCCATTTGGTCCCAGTAAATCTCTCCCTTTCAAATAAAATATTAAAAAACTCTCTAATCTCTATCTTGCTTCAGTTTCTCCATCATTACATTTCAGAGGCTTTCCACCAAGATAATAGAAAATGAGAGCAGGATTAGAGAATAGAGACCTTCAGGTCACCTTGGGCCTCAGGGCAGCTAGAGATCTGAGTTCTTGACCTGGAGAGGCTGGCTCTCTGGATTTTTTTTTTCTGAGACTCTGGGAAAGAGCAGTTTTCAGATACAATCAGGCCTGATGTCCTGATGGTGGATACTCCATTTCGGCCATTGGAGAGGAAGTCTGGATGTTTTAGGACATAATCTAATCTGTTCACCTGTTTTTCTATCTGTGCTAGTATCTGGATTCTCAGAATAATGAAATGCTGACGGGCATAAATTCTAAGAAGGGTGTCATTCCAGGACATTGGGTGATCCCCTCTGGTTTGTCTTCTAAGACATATCTAGTCTGATCTGATTTTGAGTGTCTTTGTTACAAAACTGTGCAGTCTATGTCTGTGTGATTTGTGTTCGGTTTTGTGTGACGTGTGTCTGTTCTGTTCTGTTCTGTTAAAGAGCTCTGCTAAAGATTTAAGAACAATGATTACAAGAATTAGTTATTTCAATGTTGCAGCTATGTTTAGTATAAAATTTGCTTGTGATTTCTAACTACTTAACCTGTTGCTATTTTAAACTGTCAGATGGTTTTTTCTTTGGAGCAGGTTTTGAAAGCCTGGTAGAGCTAGAGTAAAGGGCAATAAAACTATCTAACTGAAACTCAGGCAGGAGAATGTTAGGATGATTCTGAAATTGTGGGAAATAATTTTACTATTGCCTTTGCATGCTAGATTTGTTCTGATTATTCTTTTGAGCAGTTTTAAAATTGTAGGAAATAATTTACTGTTGCCTATGCAGGCTTGATTTGGTTATCTTTGAGTACAAGATCTTAAGAACAATGGCTTCCTAAAGAGAAGTTCTGTTAACTTGCCTGCAAGGGGTCATGTGGCTCTAATTAGATAAACATTCTAAACCTTCTAAAACACATTAGGTAATTTCTTATACTATGTTTTAACATTATAAGTTATGACTTAAATTCAGCTCTACTGCACAAAAGTGGGTTTTATGTTATCATTTAGCTATTCACTATATTGTGAATCTTAATTTTGAAGGAAAAGGCAATTCAGGAGAGACTAAAAGGAAAATTTGCATGTGGAAAAGAAGTTGGGTGGAGTAGGGAGAAATGGGATCTTTTGTCTTTAGCTCAACTTCCCTACCCTCTGCCTCTTTGGAGTGGGGGGAAGGGTGGCCATGTGGAATCCCACCCCCATCCCCACTTAGTGTGTTCCAGATGCTTTCTGCAGAGGCTTGGCTTCTGCAAATGATTTCAAGAGATAGGCCTGCTTTTTAAGTTAATTGACTGAATATTTGTTTCTTTTGATAATTTTTTTGATACATAATGGTTTCCTTGTTTAAGGAAAGGTCATAAATGTGATCCATACTAAAAGTTTAATATTTTTAAGAACTTCTTGGATTCTTTTATGTGGTATTAGGATATTCTGTATCATCCTGAGGTAATATAAAAAGCCTCTGAAAAAAAAAGTTATTTTTTTTCTTTGTCCTTTTTGAAAATGTTTCCGTTATGGACAATATGCAATTTGGGATATTTGTCTATGTATTGGGTATTTTAGAAACAAATTGGTTTGTATGTATAATGTTCACTTATGAAACATCTACTTAGATATGAAAGAAGTGAACTTACTGAGACAGATTTCTTACTGTTATCAATATAAGGTTATGGTAAATATCTGTTTAGGATTTATCTGAAACTGTAGTTAATGAGATTTGTTATTGCAAGTAAAATTTCTTGGGTTTATAGTTAATGCTGTTTGGGAGTTTTAAAGCTCATCTGATTGTGTGTAATCGTTATATCCTCAAGACTTAATCAAATGAGTATTTACCCTGGTCATCTATCTGTTACTGAATATTTGTGTCTGTGGATATTCAGGTTTTTAAAGGTTTCTAAATAATGAGAGGACAATTAGAACAGCGAGACCTAACTGCTATTTATTTGGGATTATAGCTGACAGCCATTTATTTGCCTGTCCTGTTAAGCAAACTCATCTCTTCATATCGGAAGCCGCTGGCTCTTCACATTTTCC
Source organism: Sminthopsis crassicaudata (assembly GCF_048593235.1). NCBI lineage: Eukaryota > Metazoa > Chordata > Mammalia > Dasyuromorphia > Dasyuridae > Sminthopsis > Sminthopsis crassicaudata. The sequence continues at coordinate 282,052,532 of NC_133617.1, read as the reverse complement.
AGCAGTCTGATGAACCAAGTCTTTCTATCTCAGACTATTCTAACTTTATTTGTTAAATTTGTGTGTGGGGGGGGTTGTTGTTTTTCTACATTTTGGTCAAATTATAGATTATTGAACCGCTTCTAGGACATGGATCAGCCCATCAGAAACTTTGGTAGCTGTCAGCATACCACACCCATCCCTTCCCTGGACCCATCCTCAGCATGAAGCAATTTTTGAGAGACCATTGTCCCTGCTCTTAGTGTACTTTTGACTGATATGGGGAATTTGGGAACCCTGATTGGGTCATCTATTACTGTATATTTAAGATTTGGGATAGAATTTGTTAAAACTATACTATTCTGTTATATATAGTAATTCTTATTCACTCTTGGAATTTATATGTGGGATGGTTATTTGATAATTCCTTTCCATGAGGAAAAAAAAAGGGGGGGGGGAGGAAGAGATAGGAAATTGGGGAAACTGATGTATTTTTTTCTCAAAACAGCTGAAATGGGAATCCTATTCACTCTGTCTTAGGCACTTCTGCCCCACCTCCTATCTCACTAATTCAGATTGAATTGGAAGTCCTTAAATTTACTGGACTATGATTTGCTGGTTATGCTTTAATTTTGAAATCCCTTATTCTGTTGGAATTGCCCTGGCAGACTCAGTTTTGGGGATTATTTTTTATCAACAACCAGAAATCAGACACCTGTCTTGGGACTGTCAGTCTCTCTGATCTGTTTCTCCACTCCTGTTACCCCAGGTCCTTAATTAGTATTTCAGATTCTCAAAGGAGCTTGCAATTTGGTATTGGGCCTCTAAAAGTTTGGGGTTTGCCCCATTTTTTTAAGGATATAGGTGGGAGTAATTGCTTCTGCAGAAAGATATCTCATGGAATTGTTCAGTATTGAAAATGGGTTATCACTAAGAAAATAGGATACACATCTGGTAGAAACCCAAAGAATATTTAAATCTGACGCTCAGTGGCAAAGAAAAGAAATGTGTGCCTAAGGAAGAGGGAGGGGCTGAATTTTGAGTAACAATAAACTAACTAATACAGTTTTCACTTGCCAGCTAGTCATACCTCTGATTTTGGTACAGAAAAGTTTCTTATATGAATGAATACATAGAAATAGTTTGAGAACAGCTTTCTGTTATTCTTTTGTATTCTAAGTATGTGTAAATATGTTTAGAATAATTTGAGAATTTTTTGACATTTTTCACCACTTGTTTTTAAGTAATACTTCTGGAGTTTCTGTTAAATGTAGTTTTTTTTTGTTTTGTTTTGTTTTCTTTTTTTCCATTATAAAATAAGAATAGTAACAGTACCTAACAGGTTGTTATAAGGATCAAATGAAGTAATAAGTGTTACGTGATTAGTATGGTGCCTGGCATGTAGTAAGCTAGAAATGTTAGCTATATGCAATTATTCCTACATTTTCTCAACAGTAATCTGCAATATATGTCATATGTATATATTCTAAGCTAATCATCATATTGGTTGAAGTAGAGCTAACTCAAAACCTCAGGCTCTATATACCTTAAATTCCAGTTTAATCACATTGACCAAAGTGATGCAGTCATGGCATTGTTTGAGTCTAGCTCTGAGCTCCTCAGGCTTTCCCAAGCACTGTAGTAATCTCAGAGTACATAAAGTACTTAGTGTGAATTGCCTTGCCTGGTACACACGTATGTTGTTCTCCCCTTTTTGTCAATTATAGGTCAGACTTTAAGAGTTATATTATTACTTGTTATTACTATGAAATTTTACTATTTTTATTATAAGATGTTAATATTTAATTTTTAATCACCAAATCAAAAATAAGATATAGGTTATTAGAGAGTAATAATATTTTTGAATTGGAGAGAACTGCAGTTACCATCTTGATAAGTTGTGAGAATTGAGTGTAAGAGATCCCTAACAGCAATGGGATCCCCATGGCCGGTTGCTCAGGTTTGTGAAAGAATTCACAAACCCCAATAAATACAGGCATGAGGTTTGTGGCCAAAAAAAAAAAAAAAAAGAGAGAGAGAGATTTATTTACACTAGGAAGACAGCTTGTTAAGAAGACAGCTTTCTGAGTGGGCAAAAAATCCTGTTCGGATAGTTTTTTGCAAAGATGGGTTGACACTAAGAAGAAAATATCTTGGTCAGTGGGCTAAATCCTGAGGGTCATTTAGCACAAGAAGGGTTTACATTAAGAAGAAATATCTTCATTAGTTGGCAAAATCCTTTTGGACTTCTGCAAAGGTAGGTTGACAAACCTCTGGTTATATAGGGTCAGTCTTGGCCTGGAACTGGGGAGCAGTTTGAGTTACTCTATAGAGGATGTTGACTATGCCCTGGCTGAGATTTCTAATCCAATCCAATGAGATTACTTATTTGGGAGTTGTCTGGGAAGGGTTGAGAGTTAGGAACATCCTTCCCCCAAAGGTTCCTTTCTGACCCTACCCCCCAAAGATTAAAGAGGACACAGTTTACATCAATCTTGTCAAGATACTTCATTTTATAAATGAGGAAACTAAAATTAAGAGAAAAGAAATAAATTATTTGCCCAATATTAACCTGATAGTGACAAATCTAGGACTACCCAGTCAGTTAAAAAACATTTAAGTTCTTTCTATGTGTCAGGCTAGAGATATAAGCTAAGGCAAAATTAATATTTTTGTACTCAAAAATCTCACATTCTCGTGGAGAAGACAATGTGAACAAAATATGCACTAGGATATATATGCAGAACAATGGGAGATAATCTTAGAAAGAATATACAAAGAGCACGGGTGGGATGAGGGGCACAAGGAAAGTTAGAATTTGAACTGAGTATTGAAGAAAACCACAGAAGCTTAAAAAGACCTCTTAGAATAGAGCATGCAAGGCATGGAAAACTGCTATGATGGAAATGGGAGATACAGAGTGCTGGGAGTGAAGGGAGGAGAAAAACATAAAGCAAAGGGAAAGGGGCTTTATATTTTATCTTGGAACTAATAGGGAGCTATTGGAACTCACTGAGAGGTGGGAGTAGGAGTAGGGTTTGACGTGGTCAGACCTAATTTTTAGATAAATTAATAAATAGAACAAAAAAAGATAAAAAGCATCATGAAAAGATGAGAAAAGTCTTTGAAATCTTCAAACAACAGATATGGCATCCTAAGATTGCTATTTTGGTAGAGATAAAATTAGAAAAAAAAATCTAACGATGTAATTTAGTCAGTAAAAAAAAAAAAAGAAAGAAAGAAATGAAACAAAGTAAACCATGTTATATTGTAGTTATTAGCAATTCACTAAAAATATTATTAGAGAAATGTTTTTTTTTTTCCTATCCACTAAGTTTCTGGTGAAAATACAAAAATATCCAAAATTACTGTTCATTCTACATATTAGTACTAAAAAAAAAAAAACAAAAAAAACCACTTCCTATATATATAGTCAATTGTGAGAAATGCTTAAGACCAAAAGGCATAATCCAATAGCATGGTGGACAAAAACATGAACAAACAGTTCTTAAAAGAAACCATGTAAATAAAAATTCCAAATGCCTAATCATATGAGAATCACAAATCAAAACAAATATGGGATTTTACCGCACAGCCACAAATTTAACAAAGATGACAAAGTGGAGGAGAAGTCTATGGAAAGATAGACATACTAAAGCATTACTGGTGAAGTTTTGCAGCACTTCTTTTTCTTTTTTCTATTTTTTGTACTATTCCATAGAATGAATAGCAATTTTGGACCATTTTGTATTTTTCCCAGATATTCAATTGGTAAATAAAAATGTTTCTCTAATAACATTTTTCGTTAGTAATTGCAGTACTGTGGCTTACTTTGGTTTGAATGTTACATTTCCTTCTTTTCCTTCTATCAGCTACATTCCATAGACAAAATTTCTTCATGCTTACTGAAACAGCATTCTTGGGATGCCATATCTATTTGATTCAAACATTGCAAAGAATTTAATCTTTCATAATGCTCCATTTTTTTATAATATATTCCATTTGGTTATATTCCATTTGGTGACTGTTAAGCCCATAGTTAAAAGGTTTTCATCTTTGTTTCAAAATTAGACATAATTTAGCAAATGGAACCAATCCTTTCCCTAATTTTTAAGGGTTGAAAGCAAGCAAAACAGAGTAGAACAACAACAAAATCCACCCAAATACTTTAACTCATATGAAAATCATTGTTCCCTTTCTTGAAAAAGAAGGCCTCAAGAAATAACCTTGTGAACAGCTCTAATATAAAGTTCTAGTTTCCTTTTTGCTGTATATAGAAGTATCTTTGTCTTACTGATGAATGGTAAATATAATATTAACTGAGGCAATTGGGGTTAAATGACTTGCCCAGAGTCACACAGCTAGGAAGTATTAAGTATTAAGTGTTTGAGAACAGATTTGAATTCAGGTCCTCCTGCTTTCAGGGCTGGTGCTCTATCCACTGCACCACTAGCTGCCCCAATATTAATTCTTAAGCAAGGGATTTATGGGTAAAATTCCTCAACAAAACATCACCAGTGATGCCTTTTTTTTCCTTCTGAGTACTTAGTTCTTCAAATGAAGTTCAATTCTTAATTATCCAGATTTCCTGATTCAGAGAGAAGTAGGTGAAGCCAGGAAAACACAATATACAATGTTTATAATAATGTAAATGTAAAGAACCACCACCCCAAAACAACTGAAAATAAACAGTAGAAAATTACAAATAACAAGATTGTTCCCAAAAAAGAAATGTGAGAAGACACTTTGACATATTCATTACAAAGGTCAGGTGGAGAGCTTCACATGTGTAACAATTTAAGAAAAAAATCTGTGTAAAATATCCCTTTTTGTATTTCAGTTGGCATAGGATTAAATCTGTAAATTAACTTTGATAATGATGAGTTAGGGAAGGGGGAACCCCTTTTTAGTCAGCACAAAGATAGTTGCATGATGGCGCAGAGTCCCCTGTAAAAGGAATTTACAGGCCCGAAAACCTAGATTTAAAAAAAAAAAAAAAAAAAAAAAAAAAAGGCTTATTGTAGGGATTTGGAAGTAAAGTTAAAGGTAGAAAGATGCCAGGGCCAGAGGTGGTAGCTGGATGGGCAAGAACCCTTACATGGCCCGAAGGATACCATGTTTGGCGGGAAGGGCTCCTGCAAAGAGAGAGCTCCAGTTTGGCTCTTTTATACCTAAAGGGACTTATGGATAGAGTCCCAGGCTCCTGGAGGACTTTCATCCAGGGTCAGCATTGAATAGAATTCAATGGGTTTAAACTGTAGGGGTTGGGAAAACTCAAGTTAGTTCAGATCTGGTGGGGGATGGGGAAAACCCACTGATCAGGATTTGTAACTCAAAGGTCAGCCATGGTGGGGGTTTCTTAAAGGGATCTCAACCCCTATCAATAGTATTTTTTTTTTTTTTAATTAGTGTGGCCTCTCTATGAGCACTGAGTGAAGCCATGAACACTAACTATAGCTATTTAAATTTTTCTGGATCACTTTTTTCTTCTTTAATAGAATGTTCTAAGTTTTAACTGGGCTTTGGAAAATTGATTTTTAAATATTTTATACATTTTAAAAACTTATTTTGCATGGATTTGTTTCTATTATTACCTTTTAGATTTTTGTTACTATATGCTATTTGTGGATTTATTGTATCCCTACCCCTTTGCTGAAAATAGGAATTGTTTCAGTTAGTTACTTTAATGATTTCTTAAGAGTACATGGCAGCAAAGGGCTACGAATTATGCATACCCTTTGATTTAACAATACTACCATTAGGCATGTTTACCAAAAGTGATTTCTTTAAAAAGGAAAAGGATCTATATGAACAAAAATAGTTAAAGCAGCTTTTTTCTTAGGACAAAGAATTAGAAATTGAGGGAAGCTCATCAATTGGGGAATGGATGAATAAATTGTGGTATGTGATTAAGATGGAATACTATTGTTCTATAAGAAATCATTTTCTCAGAAAAATCTGGAAAGTCTTCCAAGAGCTCATGCAAAAGTGAGATGTTCTGTGTACAAAATAATAGCAATGTTGTGGGATGATCAGCTGTGAATGATTTTGCTACTCTAGCAAGTACAGTGATCCAAGACTACTCTGAAGGACTAATGATAGAATGCTATCCATACCCAAGAAAAGAAGCAATTGTGTCTTAATACAGATTGAAGCATACTTTTTTCCCCTTTATTTTTTTTGAGTGTGTGTGTGTGTGTGTGTAAATCTTTCCCTCCCCATCCCCCACAAAATGACTTCTATAGAAATGTTTTGCATAACTTCACATATGCCCTTTCAGTAGGGATAGGATAGGAACTGGAAAGGGAGGAAGGGAGAGAATCTAGAATTCAGCAAATGCAAAAATTAATTGTTTTACATGTGACTGGGGAAAATAAAATACATTTTTTTTAAAGGAGTATTTTTTTTTTTTAAATTTAAAGGGCAGTAAGGTGCTGCAGTGGATGGAGTTCTGGGCCTGGAGTCAGAGAGACTCTTCTTCCTTTCAAGTTTGGCCTCACTTACTGATAGTGTGCTTCTGGGAAGTTACTTAACCCTGTTTACCTCAATTTCTTCATTTGCAAAATGAACTGGAAAAAGAAATGGCAAAATGCTTTAATATCTCTGCCAAGAAAGCACCAAATGGGGTGATGGAAAGTCAGATATGACTAAAAAATGATGTTACAATAATGAAGTGCATAAAATCTTAATGTTTAGAAAGATTTCAGTCTTATCCCATTTTCTTACATACTTATTTTTGAGAGTATTTTCACCTTGAATTATGTAATGGAAAAGTATTTAAACTTGGAATCAGAGATCCGAGTTTTAATTCAGCTCTACATTAACCAGCTGATTCATCTTGGGCATTTAACTTTTCTCATCTTTCTCAACTATAAAATGAAAGGTTTAGACTAGACCACAGATTCCCAACCATTTTTGTGTCATGGACCTTTTTGACTTAAAAAAAAAAAAATTCTGTGATTTCCTTCTTAGAACAGTATGTTTTTTTTCTCTTTTTAAAAAAAAAAAACTTTTTTTTTGACAGTACATATGCATGGGTAATTTTTTATATTATCCCTTGCACTCACTTCTATTCCGAATTTTCCCCTCCTTCCCTCCATCTCCTCCCCTACATGGCAGGCAGTCTTATACATGTTAAATATGTTATAGTATATCCTAGATACAATATATGTGTGCAGAACCAAATTTCTTGTTGCACAGGAAGAATTGGATTCAGAAGATAAAAATAACCTGGGAAGAAAAACAAAAATGTGAACAGTTTACACTCATTTCCCAGTGTTCCTTCTCTGAGTGTAGCTGATTCCAAACAGTATTTTTAAGTGCATAAAATAAAATTCAAAGGATTACAAAGGAAACTAATCATATAGAAATAATTATTGAAATTAGAAATCCTATAGCTACCAACTAGCTGTTGCACAACTATGTTTTTCTAGTTCTCTTTAGGTCACCTGAAGTTTTGATCCTTTTATTATGATCATAGTACTCTAGGGATTTGAAGTAATGTAGCAATGACTTCAGAAGAATACTAATTTATTTTTATTTTATTTTACATTTTTTGCTGAGGCAATTAGAGTTAAATGACTTGCCCAGGGTCACCCAGCTAAGAAGTGTCAAGTGTCTGAGACCAGATTTGAACTCAGGTTCTCCTGACTCTAGCTGCTCCCAGAATACTAATTTATAAAAGACTTTTGCCATGTTGAATTCTCAAGGATAATTGAAGATTCTATTCATTTTGATAATTCTCATTTTTTTCTTATATTCAATTAATCATAACATCTCTGGAGTTTGTTCAAAATATGTGTGTATGTGTGCACAAACATTTATATATACACACTTGGAATGTTTTAAAAGTCTTAGTGTATTAAGCCATTTTAATAGTAAATTTAATAAGTAAAATAAAAAAGAATTTTAGGTATCTTTTCAAACTTTAAAGCCCTTTAAATTAAAAAAATTATAATGTTATCTTTACTTGTTCCTTCTCTCAGTTGGGGCCCTTCCCCTTCCTAATTGTACGTATAATCAAGCAAAATAAATTCACCCATGCAATTTAAAGTGATAAGAAAATTTCTTGGGGATTGAGAGTGTGACTTATCTAGTTTTACATAGTTAGTGTACCATGGATGACTCTTGAATCCAGGTCTTACTGCTTTGATCTCAATTCTTTTGATGGTTTTTTGACATAATGAATTATGCTCTTGTCCAATTTGTTATTACTGACTTCACTGAGAAGATTTTATAGGATTATGGGCTTCGGTTCATTTAGTGCAATGTCAATTCAATTCATTTGTATAAATATATCTTTAGCATCTTCTAGATGCCAGGTACTATGCTAGGTTTCGAGGATATGAAGACAAAAAAATGTTAACAGTGGTTGGCCTCAAAGAACTTATATGCTACTTTGAGGAAACAATGTCATTATTATCATTGTTATTAATAACATCACATTTACATTGGTACTTTCAGATTTGCAAAGTATTTTCCATCTAACATTTCATTTATTTCTTAAGTGACATGTTCAATTTCATAAATAATATGAATTTGAGGAGGGATTTGAATTTAGGTCTTCCTGATTTCAAGTTCACTGTGGTATCCACTGTATCACATTGCTTCACATGTACACACTGATTATTAAGTACAAAACAATGTAATTTTAGAGCATTATAGAATCCTCTCAGCTGTAGAAATCTACAAGATATCTTGAAGAGATATCTTCAAGAATGTGGTCCTTGAGATTAATTGTGAAGGGAGCATGGTTCTTCAGAAGCAAGAGATGAGAATGAGGAGCATCCTTGGCATGAGGGGGACAGTTGTGTGTGCCAAGGTCTAGAGACAGGATTTGAATTGACATGTTCAGGGAATGTCAAATAGTCCAGTTTGACTAGAATATTGAATGTGTGAGGGGAGAAAATATGAAATTAGTTGTGATTAAGACTATTCTGTTGAACTTTAGCATCAGTAAATCAATCAACCAACAAGCATTTATTTAGCACCTGCTATCTGCTAGGCAATATATATTTAAAAGCAAAAATGAAACAGCCCTTGCTTAGAAGGAGCTTATATTTTATCTGGAGAAACAATATGTAACATATATAACACACATACATAAATGTACATACTTAAAGTAACTTTGGTGGCTAAGATGCTAAAAGCTGAGTGGAGATCAAGAAAAGCCTTACAGAAGAGGGGACATTTGAATGGATCTTTAAATGAAACTATAATATTGTAAAACAGAAGATGAGGAAATAGATTCCAAGGATAGGGAAAGGGCACCTTGTGTGCAGAAGCTAGAATCCAAAGCACTTTAAATGCCAAACAGAAAAGTTCATACTTGATTTTAGAGTCAATAGAGGATTATTGGAACTTTTTAAAAAATAAATTTTTGCTGGTATCTTTTTTTATTTTGCCCTATATCCTTCAATCTCCTTCCCCTTCCCAGAGAATATCCTTTATAAGAATTAAAAAATAAAAAAGGAATATGAAAAAAATCAGGTAAACCATCAGGATATAAAAAATGTTACAGGTAATATTCCACACTTATAGACCCCTACACCATCAAAGGAAGAAAAGGGATACATGCTTTCTTGTCTTTCTTCTTTGGGACTAAGTTTATTCTTTATAATTTTTCAAATATTGTTTTTCTGGCTTTGTAGTATTTTTTCTATTTACATTATTGTACTCCTCATGAAAACTTTTCCCTGGCATGGTACATTTTACTTGGTATCATGTCATAGCAATCTAGCTTATAATGAACTTTTAAATACATTGTAGATGCTTAGTAATAACCCACCAACAAAGGTTTGTAAAAATACTTTCTATATATTGGACTTTTTGCTAGACATTGAGGATACAGAGAATGAAAAGATAAAACAGAAAACATTAAAGAACTGAGAAAAAATCATGAATTTGCATTCTAATAAGAGACAAGATAAAACATCCAGCTTAAATATAAAATTAATAAATCAAATATATGCAAATTAATTAAATACAAGCTATTTTTTGAGGCAGAGCATCAACACTTTGGGGAAACAGGACTTTATATGGAAGGTTGTACTTACGCTGCATCATAAAGGAGGAGAGGAACTCTTTGTGGTGAAATTATGGAGAGAATACACAGGGTTAAGCAAGCCCTCTCCAAGGACATGAAAATGGAGAGAATCTTTATGAATGAGGAACAGAGTAAGGAGAAGTGTAAGAAGAGTAAGTAAGAAAGTGTTATGGTAAAACAGGAGACGTCTATAGCATTCCTAGTTATTTCTACATTTTATTCAGCATTCACAAATCTTATATTTCATTTTTTGGTGCTACAGACATACCAAGGAGAAAATTCATGTTCCTTTTTCATATACTTTAATTTGGTTAAAAATTTGAAAAGTTTATAAAATCAATTGAAAAACAACTACCAAGGGCAGCTAGGTGGCGCACCAGCCTTGAATTCAGGAGGACCCAAGTTCAAATCTGGCTTCAGACACTTAACACTTCCTAGTGGTGTGACCCTGGGCAAGTCACTTAACCCCAGCCTCAGGGGGAAAAAAAAGAACAAGAAAAACTCCATCAATTTCAGAAGATATGTACATTCTGAAAAGCTTTACTTATATCATTTATTTCATTTTGTTAAAAAGTTCTCTGTTTCCTATGACTCAAAACTCATTCATGTTTTTAAGTTATATTATACAGAGATAGTTTTGCATTGTGTTGGTCAGTTATACTAGGAGTCTTCACATATCAAGATAGTACGATAATGATTCATTCATATTTGAAAGAGTAAGTGGCCCTTGATCAGAGAACCTGAGAATGAAAACAATAATAAGAATTAAAGAGAATGGGTCAAGGTCCTTGTGACTGCAGCCAAAAAAAAGCCTGGGAAGAATTTGAAGAATGAGCTCCCAGTAAACTAAAATTGTGAAAAAGCAGTAAGTTATGATGAGACCAATACCTTAGGTTATTAATATATATATATAGATTCACGATGCTCAAACATGCTATTCAAGGTCATAAACTATTCTGTAGGTAAAAGAGAATGTCCAGCTATTGGAAAGATACCCATTTTCTTTTTTAAAAAAGAGAACAAGAAAGATTTGGAGAATAGGAAAAAAATTTTAATAGCAAGTATATTAAGGTTATCCTAGGAATTTTGAGAAACATCTTAGATGTCATAGAAACCCATTTTCAAGAATAGTAGTTTAAGAAAAGATTAGGGCAAAAGAAAAAAAAATTTTTTTTTGCCTTTAGACATCATAAATTATAGAGTCATAACTATATTACCAAAGAACTTTTGAGTCAGAGAACCTGAGTTCAGATTTTATCCCTTGTGTTCCTAGCTGTGTGATGCTGAGCAAATCATCTAAGATCCCTAGGACTCAGTTTCCTTATCTATAAAATAAAATGGAACACTGAGGTGCCTTCTAGCTCCAGATCTATCATCCACTTAAAAAAATATTTGATTTTTGAGAACACCTTTTATATGGATGATTTTTAAATTGCCATTAATAAATGTATGTTGAGTTGAACAAGCATCGATTATGTGCAAGGCACCAGATTGAGTGACAGAGATATAAAGCCAAAAAATAAAGCAATTCCTACCTTCTACTCAAAGAATCCCCCCTTGTACTTAGTTAAGTGCCATTAAAGTAAAGTGGAGGGTGGTAAAAGAATGTCAGACAAGATGCTTAAGGAATATTTGAGTACACAAGGATTTTGAAAGATAGGTTTGAGAAGAATAGTTTATGAGGAAATGATTTATACATAAACCATTGGATGGCATGTCATTAGAGATTAGTAGTTCAATTTGGAACATAGTTTACATAGCTAAATTGGAGGCAGATTGCAGAGGACTAAAGGAATCTGAGTCATTCAGATCTAAATGAACAAAGCCATCGTGTAATATGTTAGAAATATCTGAGAAAATGACTATATAGAAACCAAGAAATTGGAAATCCAGAGGGGAGTTAAGCAAGAGTACATCATGAGGAAATTTTTGTTGATTACTCTTTAAGATTTTATTTTTAAAATGTGACCTCAATAAAACAAAAGAAAAATTTGCATAAAAGTTAAAAGATATTTGTCAATGATATAAGTCACTTGGTGAATGTAGTGTGAAATCTTCAAAATAATTTGAACTTCTAGGAACTAAAAAATAGGAGAATATAAAATACAGTGCTAAGGAAGGCATAATAGACCAGCAGAATAATCGCTACAAGAATAGCCAGGGATAAAGTCCAAAAGTCTTTATTGTCTCCTTCAGTGTGTCTCCTTGCCTGGGGCCCCAGGCTAGCTTTCTGGAGCCTGATGAAGATGGAATGTCCAAGAGCTTGAGCTCCAGCTTATATACTCTATTACAATTACATCATTACAGTATACTGAGTATAAACCAATCATTATATCACTAGGGCAATCATACTGAACTAGAGAACTCACATGCTAAACTAGATAATCATTGTCTTATCAATTCCACTGAATTAACACCTTGTTTAAATCAATCATGACTGAGCCTTAAGTATATTTCTCCAAAGTTCTTGCCTTTTACAGAAGAGGGAATGATTTTTTTGGAAAAGATAAATTCTGATTTGAACATGTTGAGTTTGAATTGCTTATAAAATTTCTTAAAAATCTCTAATAGTTGGTAAAGAAGAGAATCAAAAATTAAAAATCTGGTATCTCATATAATGCTGTTAACAATCCACAGTATGCCTTTTCTGTGATCAGCCATCATCCAACATCTGTAGGTCTTTGCCTTCCGCATCCTGTCCACATATACCTGACAATATCCATTGGCATTAAGTAGAGTTCATAGAACTGGAGCAAAGAGGCAAATAACTGTGATCAGTAGTCCTAATTCTTTTCTGTTATTTCAATGAGGCTACCTGTCTGTAATGAACTCTGGGATCTTGACTCTGGCTTGCTATTTTGTGTCAAAATTCCCTCTGCTGAAACTTGGCTTACCAGTTGTTTTGTATACCTAACTTTCTGGGCTTAGCATTTCTCTTCTGCTCCCTTCCTCCTTCACTAATCTGAATTTAAGCCTTTATTCTTTGAATACATAGTACTCATTTTGTCTTTGTATGGTAGATATTGGTGGTATCCTAGAACTGAGATGTGATTTCCTAAATAAGACCCAGAATCTGACATCTGTTAGACTTTGATATCATCATGCTATTATGTCAGTACTTCTATGCTCTATGATTGGTAGGCGTGAGTGTTCCTTTCATTAACATAATTTATGAACTTTCCATAATTTAATAGTCTACAAAAATTGGTATGGCTGAAAGATAATTTTTTTATCATGTTGCAGTTTCCTTGAAAGAACTCAGAATATAGTTAGAGTGGTTCTTGGATGATAGAAATTCCATCATCAGGCTTGTATTTGATGTTATAACAACTTGTTAGGACTTGCCTGAACTCCGAGTTTATTAGCATGATGCTGAATAATCTTGGTTTACTTCTACAACATGATTAGGCATCAATCTAAGACTTTAGTAGAGGAATTCTAACTATTGTTTCCATTTATGTAATCATTTGTGGTTTATAAAACTCCTTTTTCATAAATGACCATGTTAGGTAAATATTATTTTACAGGTAAAATTGAAGCTGAGACAGGTTGTTTTTGCTTCATTAAGCTCAAGTCATCTTCCATGGACAAATTTCCTTTCAGGGCACTCAGAGAAATTGACAGTGTTAGTGCAGAGCAGCTTTTTGTTTGAAGAACTGGAAATGGGAATGATATCTCAGCACTAGATGACCAAACATCCTAATATTCGAAAGAAAGGAGATTGATTTCTTGAAACCAAATACATGCAAAGACTCCTACAAAACCTTGTGTTCCAAATTTTTCCTCCCCTTACTTTCCCAAAACAGCAAGTAATCTGATGTTAGTTAAATGTTAGGCTATTCCTAACCGGGCGGTATCTTTCCTTACCTTGTCACCTCTACGACTCTTTGGATGTCTCCAGATACACAAGATGACATAATCAATCAGCATACCCAATGAAGATTGCAGCAGACACATTTTATTTGGTACAGCTCTTCTCCCTCGTCCCTTGTCCCTTATATCTTCCCCCAGCTGTCCTCCGTTTCCCCCAGGTCACATGTCTAGGCAACAGTCCTTCCAGTGGAGGGGAGCGCTTACCCCATTCTTGGTACATACTCGATGCCTGACTATTTGTGTTTCTCTTGCTGGAACCCCTAGAGCACACCTGTCTGCAGAATATATGCCCGGATTCCTCAACCACATCTTGATTTGTATTGTTAGCCAAGGTATTGTGTTAATAGTAGTCATGGAAAACAGGTGGGGTAGAAAATGTCAGGGCCCAATAGTTAAACATGTGCAATTCTTCTAAACATATTTCCATTGGAATATGTATTTTTCAAAGAATTAGCATTGCCTTCCTTCCAGGAAGAAACTGGGAAAGTAGGGGTGGCAATGATGAGGGGGAGGAATCATTGTCCATTTCTCTATCCCCTCATACTAACTCTATCTATAGACAGTAATATTGGTATATAGGAGAGCCAAAGAAAGAGATTGAATTTGTACAACTTTGCCCCACATCCCTATCTGCTGGTCATAGAATTGAGAGATAAATAGGGAAAAGTTCAAGATTTCCTCTTTTGTTTGTTTGTTGTATTTCTAATTTTTAAATTTCTTATTCAGTTCATTAATCCTCTCTGTTATAATGAATGCTTTTAGCCATACAATTTTTCTTTTGAGGACTATTTTAACTAATGTATTCCAGAAATTTTGGTATGTCATCTTACACATATAATTTTTTCTATAATTTTTTTGACTTGTATAAGATTTCATTATTAAGTTTCTGTTTAATTGTTTATCTTTTATCTTGTGCTTCTTATATTGATTGAAGGTTTTTTTTTCTATTATACTCAGTGAAGAATATGTTTGGGTATATCTACTTTTTACATTTATTTGTAATTTTTTTTTTTCCTGAGGCTGGAGTTAAGTGACTTGCCCAGGGTCACACAGCTAGGAAGTGTTAAGTGTCTGAGATCAGATTTGAACTCAGATCCTTCTAAATTCAAGGCTGGTGCTCTATCCACTTCGCTACCTAGCTGCCCCTATTTGTAATTTCTTTGTGCCCGAATATGTGGTCTGTTTTTGTAAAGATATAGCATAGTCCTGGAAAACATATGCTTCTTAATGTTTTCATTCAGAAGATAACATAAATCTTTTATCTCTAAATTGTCTGTGTTCAACTCTGTCTTCTCCTTTATTTATCTTCCCATTAGATTAGTCAACCTCTGAGAATGAAACATTAATACCATTTGTTATTTATGTATTTTTTGCAATTCAGTTTTTAAAAATAAATTTATATGCTAAATGATTTGGTACCTATGCATTTAATATTATTATTGGTTCATTGTGTATAGTTTCTTTAAGCTTACTATATTCTTGTTTTTATGTGTGTGTATATAAAGTTTTATTTTTTGCTTTGATTGATAGCATAATTTCAATTCCTGCTTTTTTTGACTTGTCTGATATATGGTAAATTTTGTCAAATTCTCAGATTAATAGTGTGTCTTTCCCTTTTTAGATGTGTTTCTTATCAACAACAAAGCATGAGATTTTATTTTCTTATCCCTCCTGCCAGTCTTTCATTTTATTGGTTTTTTTGCCCATCACATTTAATTATTCAAATTAAGTTTGTATTTGCCTCTGCTTGATGTGTGTGTTTAGATTTAACTCTGAGGTTATTTGTGATTAAATTACTTTAATGCAGCAATTTTATAGGCTCTTTAACCCTCCTTATCATTCTCTCCCATTTGTTGATCCTTTCTTTAGTTTTAAGGAAAATTAAAATTCCAATTGATTTACCTGGATCATCTCAGTCAGTCCCTCCTCTTATTTTGTACACTGAAATCTCTTCAAATTTTTTGTAACATAATTTCACATTCCCTATGAATTTTGTCTCTGCAGCCTTCTCCAAACCCAGGATCTGCTAAAATCAGATGTGTCTAGGTAGTGGACAGGTAAAAAGCTTTTTCAACTTTTTGCAGCCTCTTCCTTATCTGTAGAGACAAGAGAGTGAGACAAAAGACCTTTCTTCAATCTCAGCAATTCTTAAAGAATTGTGCCTGAGCATAGAGCTCTAACGCCGATCCAGGCCTGAAGCAGCTTGGATATCCATTGAAAAATAGGAAAAAATCTTTTACCTTTTCCAGAGTTCCGTTCAGTACCCAAATTATGTCTAGTTTTCGAGGTCCTTTGTCAGCGAACCAAAATGATGAGGTAAGCAAAGAGTAAATAGTTTCCATTTCGGCCTGAACTGAAATAAGACATCAGTTTTTCCCAATTTCCTAACCAGTTGAAATCTCAGTTTCCTTCCCTCCCTGTTTACAGAAATTATCAGATTATACATAACAGATGAGTAAAGTTCCTGAAATAGCAATAGTCAGACAGTTTTGTACAGCAATAGTTCTGTTCTCCAGGGGACAAAAAGGAAGCAGGATTAAGATTATGATCTTGGGTAATTATAGATCATCCTTTTCTAATAGTATTTCAACATTCTGGAATCTTGTGAGCCATCTCCCAGCCCTCTGATTTAATATTGTTCTAACTTGAATTCCCCTTCATTTCATTTTCTCTGCATATTTAAGGGGATTGTTTGAGTGTCAAAAGTTCTTTCCATATAGCCCCTCCCTACAATCATGCAAAACATGAAAAACGCATCTGAAGACAATATAGATCTATAGCCAGGAGTCTAGGATTGGGGGTTCCAGAGATTGCCAGCTTCGTCTCAAAAGAGAGGCAAAGTGGGAGCGGTCCTTAGTACTGTATATCTCACTGACCACTTGCTCTGATTACAGACATAAGAGGAAAAATCAGGGGCATGATTTATTTAAGGCAGTTTTACTTCAGGTAGCTCTCTTAATTTTTAACCATCCCACCTCCAGATGATGGAGTTTAACGACCTATGCAAACAGTTATACCAGAATTCAAAACTGCATGGCCGTTCTTAGTTGGTGGAGCGATTTGTCTGGTTAATTCCGATAACGAACGAGACTCTGGCATGCTAACTAGTTACGCGACCCCCGAGTGGTCGGCGTCCCAACTTCTTAGAGGGACAAGTGGCGTTCAGCCACCCGAGATTGAGCAATAACAGGTCTGTGATGCCCTTAGATGTCCGGGGCTGCACGCGCGCTACACTGACTGGCTCAGCGTGTGCCTACCCTACGCCGGCAGGCGCGGGTAACCCGTTGAACCCCATTCGTGATGGGGATCGGAGATTGCAATTATTCCCCATGAACGAGGAATTCCCAGTAAGTGCGGGTCATAAGCTAGCGTTGATTAAGTCCCTGCCCTTTGTACACACCGCCCGTCGCTACTACCGATTGGATGGTTTAGTGAGGTCCTCGGATCGGTAAATATTATGTATTATCATGTCTTTAAGTAAATATTAGCTACAGTCCCAAAAGGTTTTATCTCCTACAGCAATTATCATTAATCAAGGGTTCAGGGTGAATCTTATTCTCAAGAATCACAGTAAAGATTCATCCTAGAAAGTTCACAAATTATACAGTTTATCTTTCATATCTAAGTAGATGGTTCTAGGTTTAACATTACAGATTGTTTTGCCTTCAAAATACTCAATACAAAGAAAAATTCTAAATCGCATGTTGTCCATCCCGTTTCCACAGAAAAGAAACTTTCAGGTCTTTCAGAGTTAACATTAATACTCTCTTCATTCTGAAAATCAGGATTAAAATTTTTGCAAATAACCCTATCAAATTATCAGATCAGATTAAAATAATCTTTAAACAAGGAGACTATCATGCACGTAAATAAACATTAAATAATTTGCTTTAGTCAGATGAGATCTTAGTAGAAATGAATTACTTTCAGAAAATTTACAGTTCCAACTCCTTAGAACATCTATAGACTTGAAAAATAAAAATAAAACATTCAGTTATTAACACCATATAAATGTAGGCTGTTCCTTTAAACAGTAGAGATAATTAATATCTAAATCAGCAAGGAGGTGCAGTTATTAAAAAAAACTACTATACTTAATGGGAGGAGGGGATTAGAACATCAGACCAGGTCCCTCTCCACGTGGTCATCCTTTCCCCACACCACCATGCTTCCGGACCCAATATGTCATAGCTCCATTTAAACTATTAATTACTTTTGCAAGTCAATCTTTCTTGTCCCATGTCTTTAAGTAAATATATGTATATATTTTTAAACTTTACACTTCAATCTTTGCAAGTAAGTGACCCAAACTTCATAAAACCTATACATGCCCAATAGAGCTGACAAATACTTAAGGCATAGCTCAGTTACAAATTACCCAATACCTCTAGAAAACAACATACTATCTAAGTAGGGAGATACAACCACAACCTCTCCTATGTAAGCTACCAGCATTTTGTTTTAATAACCTATATTTTAACTTAAAATCCCAAACACAGCTTTAAATTCCCAATAATATAAAACTACTTTTGCCATCATATTTAAAACAATGAATTTCACTAAATAGCAGTTTCTTTCCCCTGGCCCACGTGGCCCTGCTGCAGTTAGGACCCATGGGGAGGAAAAGAAAGGAAGTCACCATCTTTACTAGCTCAATCCCACACACTTCCTGATGTACAGGGTTATTAGATCCCAAATGGGATCTACTAAGGGGTATTGTCTGGGGTCAGCTGAAACAGCCCCTGCAACTGGAGTTTTTCTCTTCTTTTCCCACTCCTCACTAATCCCTTCTCTTGTGAGGAGAGGATTCAAAATAATAGACATATTTTCTCCCGCCTCCCTCCTCACCAAGGCCCCTAGAAGGGCTAATGGAATTAAATCCTCTCCCTTCCCTTCAGGTTACTGCCATTTAATCCTTTTGGCACACCCAGTCTGCAACAAAACAACAATACCTTATCTTTTTTTTGGCTTTTTTTCCCCCTCATATTTTGGCAGTTTGTTCCAATTACTTAATTTATCTCCCAAGGGACTATCTACTGGTATTTTTCTCATTTCTCTCTGAGAGGGCTGACTGGGACTAGGCCACACCCATTGAATTTGGAAGGAGTTTAATAAACTCCTAAACGCCCCAAACACGGCAGTTGTCGCCAATTGACTCCAGTCACCCAGAAGGCCTAGCTATCTTCCTGTCCAGAGCCCCACTCCAGAATCTATAACTAGACTTAAGGGGTTCACAGGACGCTTACCTCTGAGTTGCTGCGCAGCAAATTACTTGACTGTTCTGTCCTCCACCGACCGGTCGGAGTTTTTTACCGTGGAGTTTCCCACTTCTTTGACTTTCTCTGAGTTTCTCCACTTCGGGCCCATTTTACATTGGGGGAGCAAGGAGAAGCCCCTGGGCGCTGGTGGGCTGCCTTAATCTGGGCAGAGCGCCTCCCCGCTAGCACCAGGAGTTCACTTATTCACCGAGTAAAGGATCCGGACTAGGCCCCAAACTGTGTGGTACAGAAATGGTGAGGGGGTCACCATTTAATAAAAAAAGCTGGAGAGAGCTCTAGAAAAAAAATCAAAGTTTATTGTACATTCTCGGGAGAAAGGCGTCCCCACCCTTTGAGCAGACAATGGAAGAGAGGAAGCGCCTCCTGTGGGCAGGACAGCCCCCTTTAATCCCTAAATGCAAACTCCCCCTCCCACCACTGACCCTCATCCTCATTGGCTGAGAGTCTTACATTCTAAATTCGAGATCTGCCCATGAAATTGAACTTGACCAATAAGTACGTAGTTGCCAATATTTGGCTGAAATAGGGAGGAGATGATATCATGGGAGGGGAACTCAATTATGCCTTTGACTCGAACTTCAGAGTCCTTCAGGCCTACTCAAACTCTGAAGTAGATGAAGCCTTACTCGATTTTCACAACTGCCTTGAAAGGTCTCACCTCATCTCATTCACAACTATAATATAGACTATGGATTTGCTCTTCCAATTCATTCACAATAACAGGTTGGCTCCCCAAAGCCAGTACTTCTCTTCTTCCACTAACCTAATAGTGTTTAGAGGTGGTTCTTTACTTTTGTTCATAAGCCCCCACTAGTATGCTTCTTCCGATGCTTATTTGTTTAGTTATCCAGCCACACCTAATTAGCTTTTTGAAACCTTTATTTTGTAAAGCTGTGCTTAAAAGAATTGGCACAAAACACCCCCTAAAACAAGTATGTACTTGTTATATACTCTTCCCCCATATATACAGAGTGTAGGGGAATATAGCCCATCATCTCCCCATCTGGACCCTGCTGTCAGTTACTGCTGTTCCTATGACACTGCTAGAATGCTTATGGAAAGTTCAAAATTTCCTAAAATTTCAAAGTTCACATGCCCATGCCCCAGCCAAGGGTAGGGATAAGATTGGAGACAGAGGATCTCTCTCCTCCCCTCTCACTTTCCCCAAGCAGAGTAGTGCTGTTTTTTTCTCGTCTCTACAAGGAATGACCAACTCTTAAGTCAAGCCCAGTACATTACTTGTGCCACTTCATTTCATCTTATGGCTGGAAATATTTTCATCCAAATGGGTTAAGGAATTTTCATTGTTAGTTTGATAACTTTGATTGATTCAGCAGAAATGTTCTCATTTGATAAAGGTACTAGTGCCAGGAAATTTCTTGTTAGTTACTTTAATTGGGGTGAAAGTGATTGATTTATTGGCTTGAACCCCATTTATCCTTACATATAGTTACTTTCTCCAAGGACATAAAGCTATATTTCATCATCTGTTCTCTGGAACCTAGCTGAGTGGTTACAGTTCTGTACATTTCGACCAAATTGAGTGAATACAATTCTGTACATTTTGGACATCTTTCCATGTCTTTTCATTTACATTATTATAGCCTTGGTTCTTATTTTCTTATTTTTAGTTAATATAAAGCTCATGTTTCTCAACATTCTTTTTAATTATCATTCTTACTGTGCTTTAACATCCTTTTACATTGCATATTCCACAGTTTATTCATCCCTTCTCCCAAATGATGGGTACTCACTTTATTTTTTATTTTTAAGGATTTGTTTAGTTCAATTGGCATAGGTAGCACCCTGCTAAGGAACATTCCTCAACCAATGTAGGTCAGCATCTTTCCTGCAATTTCTAATTTTTGAGAACTGTTGAGAACCCTGAGAAGCTAAGCAGTTTTCTTAGGTCACCCTGCCAGTATGTGCACCTGGCTTAGAATCTAGGTTTTTCTTGGCTCTGAGTTTTATATTTACTATATCATGTTACCTTTTTTTTCTAATCCTTTGCTACTACAAAAAGTACTTCTTTTAAAGCTCAGCTTTTAATTGGCTCTAATTTTGTTAAAATTTGCCTAGTTTCTTCATTCCTCACTGCAAATTTAAAAATTTCTAGTAATTTCATTACTAAAACTAGAGTTTATTAATTGTTACATCATCATCATGATGCTAATTTTTTATTTTGTAGTATAATTCTGTACTTGAGTCTATTTTGTAGTATATACTAACATAAATTTAATTATAACTAGAGTGTATATTTAGAATGAATAATGGTGCTAAAAGTTTATATTTCATTTTATATATTTTATAATAAAAGTTTATATTTCATTTGAATTTTGTCTTTTGGTGTAAAAAGTGCTTTATAATTCTAAAATATAGATTCTGTAAATGGTTTGTAGATAAGTAGTCTGAGATATAGAATTTAAGTGACAACTATCTCAAGTCTCTTGTAGAAATAAACACAAAAATTCTGAGACTCCTAATTAGGCTAGACTATAACTTTGTCAGGTATCATACGGCATAAACTTTTAAAGATATGATAGCTAAAATTCCAAAAGGTTTAAGTTCCCAGGAATGGCCAACTGTGTTGAGATTTATGAACAATACTATCAAATGAACTGAGGTAATTATTTTTTCATTTAAAAAATTCTGCTAGAGTTGTTTGGAATATGTCTTTCTCACCTTGTAAAAATGATATTCAAGAACATGGAGATGATGAGTATATAGGGTAATCAGAGAAGTAGAAGAACTAATGGGCTTTAATTGTTTAGAAAGATAAAATGCGTTGACAAAGAAAGTCTTGGTAAAGTAGGTTTGTCTAATGGGTTGAATGCTTAGCATAAAAATCTGTTATGATTGTGAGTCAAACACAGTCCAATAAGGTATATGCTCCAAAAAAGACTATTAATGAAACTGGTGGTGTTTATTTATAAGGACTAAATATAAACCCTTATTTTGTGTATACCATGTTGGGAAACATGTGAAAGCTAGATTGCCTCAGAATTAGCACTGATTTAGAATGATAATCTTAGAAATGTGTCTAGAAGAGAAAAATTAACTCTTGAAACAACATTTATTTGTAGAATATCAGAGTGATAGAGGGAATGGAAGGATTGTTGGAGACCTCCTTCCATTGTAAGCACTGTAAAGATAGAAACTATGTGTCTAATAGGTGTGACTTATGGTTTTATTTAAGGCATTGCTTAACCTAAGAATAATTTCACAAGTCTTTATTCTTCAACTCATTCTGAAATTTTTACTGTAGTTCTTTATAATAGACCACAAAGACATTATCTTTAGAATTCATGTATATGTATTTTGAAATTTATTTATTATAATACATATACATAAAGCTATATATGAATGAAGTTCTAACTCAGACTTGAATTAAAATTACTATACTATATTTATCATGCTTCTCTAGGAGTTAATTAAAAAAGAAAAGATGAGCTAGTTGTTGAATAAAAAAAAAATCCATCTAATTTCTATTTTATGTCAGGCATTGCGCTAAGAGCTGGGGATACAAACAGGCAAAAGAGCAGCCCCTGCTCTCAAAGAATTTACAGTCTAACGGGACAATAGGCAAATACACACACACACACACACACACACACAAAGAGAAAATACTAATTTTTTTTTGAAAATTATTTTTTCCTTAATTACATGCAAAAACAATTTGAAAATTTCATTTTTTTAAAAAAAAGTTTGGAGTTCCAAATTCTATTTGTCCTTTCCCTTTGCACCTCTTACCTAAGACAGTAAGCAAGCTAATATAGGTTATACATATACAATCATGTAAACATTTACATAATCATTTTGTGCAAGAAAATTTGAACAAAAACAAAAGAAAAAAAGGAAGGAGGGAAGACAGAAGGACCAAAAGGAAGGAAAGAAGAAAGAACTAGCAAGAAAGAAAGAAAGATGGTATACTTTGGTCTGTATTCAGACATCATCAGTTATTTCTCTGGAGGTATATTTATCATTATGAGTCCTCTTGGATCATTGTATTGCTGAGAATAGCTTTAGTCATTCATTATACAATATTGCTATTGCTGTGCTTTGCATAGTGTTCTCCTGGCTCTGCTTATTTTACTTGGAAGGCACTAAAATTAAGGAGAATCAGGTAACATTTTATAGAAGGTAGGATTTTATCTTGGACTTAAAAGAAGCCAGGGAGGACAGGAACTGGAGATAAGGAGGGAGAGGCCTAAGGGAAAAGCTGTGAAAGTGTCTGGAGTCAGAAGATTCACTATCATTTATTAGGAATAGCTAGGAGGACTGTCACTGGATCACAGAGTATGTATGGATGGGTATTGAGAGAGTAGGTGAGAATAAGAAGGTTGGTAAGTTAAGAAGAAGCTAGGTTTTTGAAAGGCTTTAACAGCCAAAAAGAGGATTTCTATATTTGATCCTGGAGGTGATAAGAAGCCACTATATGTATGTATATTAGAGGTATGATATGGTCAAATTTGAGCCTTAGGAAGATCACTCTGATAGCTGAGTGAAAAATGGACTGGAGTGAGGAGAGACTTGTAGCAGAAAAATCCAGCAGAAGAGATTGAAATTTTGTAGACATAAGATGATGGGAACTTGTAGTTAAAAGCCAGTGAAAAGGGACAAGAGACGTTAGGAAAGTAGAATCAAGAGGCAACAGATTGGATGTGGAGAGTGAGAGAGTGAGGAGTTGAACACCCAGATTATGAACATGGTACCCTCACTAGCAACAGGAAAGTCAGGAAAGGCTTTTGGAAAAATAATGGGTTCTACTT
Organism: Sminthopsis crassicaudata; assembly: GCF_048593235.1. Lineage (NCBI taxonomy): Eukaryota > Metazoa > Chordata > Mammalia > Dasyuromorphia > Dasyuridae > Sminthopsis > Sminthopsis crassicaudata. Next base: position 282,028,587 of record NC_133617.1, on the reverse strand, counting down.
TGAATTTGTTGATTTTAAGATGTTTATAGAATATCCAGTTTGAGATGTTCAATGGACATCTGGAGATGTGAGACTGGAGGTCATGAGAGAAGTTAGAGCTGGATAAGTAATTAGGAGAATCATCTGCATAGTGATAATCATTGAATCCTCATTCATTTAACATTGATTAAATTATTAAATTACCCATGAATATCCAATATATAGAATTTGAATGGGTAAAAATGATTTATTTATGAAGATGTTCGTAATTTTACTAGTAAGCATTTTATATATATATATAATAAGCCTAACAGCTCATTTAAGTGAAGAAAATAATTACAAAGATACCCTATTAAATAAACAGAAATCATCCTTGAAGATCGACAAACTTTGCTTATTGAACCAAAAGAAAGAAAATTTCAGACTAGAATCTGACACAAAAGAATTCTACCTCTTACCTCCTGTAATTCAATCTGGATACCATTAGAAATAGTGCTCTGGTTAATCTTAATTGTCATGATGATATAAGGAAAAATGATATGGGGCATATCATTAGACACCATTGTTAAATCAGAGGATGAAGTGTAACAAGAATGAAACAAGTCAGGCATCCGTTCTCAAAATTTTATATAAAAGATTATTTTATTATATACATATTATCAAATTCTGAATTAAAAATATAGCATAACTTATTTTTTCTGTTATATATTTATGTGTGTGTGTGTGTGTATGTGTGTGTATTCATCTTTTTATATCCATATTTGATAGCTAAAAAGGGAGAGGCCCCAAGGGCTCTATAGTGTGCAATTAATATTTTGGCCAGAAAATCAGCAGATTGTTTCAGTATGGTTATATGTTATGACATCATATTCCAGTAAAATTATAATGAACAGAAATTTTGTTTGTCTCTGTGGCAAACCAAAACGAGTTTTGTAATTGTCAACAGACCTTCATGATTATAATGGCGCCCACTTACATCATTGTAGTTAAGGGTCTGTCAGCATTCCAGTTATGAACCCCAGTTTTCAGGGTTTATAACCAATTGTAAACATTTTCTTTGTGTTGGAACTTGGCAAAAAAGACCTCAGTCCAGGGGAAATTTTCTGATTTCATGGAGGGAGACAAATTTTGTGGGAAATATTCTAGGAAAAAAATTTACTTTTAGGTCTCGAATTAGAAGCAGCAATAGGTGGCTCAGTGAATAGAATGCTGAGTTCAAATTCAGACTCAGACTAGCTGTATCTACTATCTACTGAAGAAAGAAATGGCAAACCACTCTAATGTCTTTGCCAAGAAAACCACATGGACAATGTAGCATAAGGTCTATTACAAGGTCATAAAGAGTTGAATACAACTGAACAACAAGAACAACGTCTCATAGATTGTACCGTACTTTTCAGTTTTTATAATGAAAGGCCAGAGCAAATTTTTATTCCTACTTTTTTTTTTTCTGAGGCAGCTGAGGTTAAGTGACTTGCCCAGGAACACACAACTAAGAAATGTTAAGTGTCTGAGGTCAGATTTGAATTCAGGTTCTCCTGACTTCAGAGCTGGTGCTCTATCCATTGAGCCACCTAGCTGCCTCTATTCCTACATTTTTAAAGAAGTCTGATTGTGACATATATATGAGACACTTTGTTGAAACCTTTTAGATAATATTTTTCTCCACTAAAGAGTCAAATTATTTATTTTAATAGTCAGCAAAGAATAGTTACAGTTGTTTCCTTTATTGAGTACAATTCAGTCAAGATTCAATCTCACAGGATTGTTTTGTGGATCAGGTAGGATGATATATTCAAAATGTTTAGAAAATTTTAGTGTACAAATGTCAGTTGTGATTATCATTAGTAGTAGTATGAATTGTATAATTGCAAAGATGTGCTCTGTTATTGCTCTGAATATCATTTGTAATTTGCAGTTGCTCTGAATTTCATTGTAGTACACCATTGTAATTGTATATTATGAATGAAAAATAGTGAAGTTTGTTCATTTTCAACCCAGAACTTTGCTGTATTTGATATTATTGATCATCTCTTCTTTATTGAGGATTTCTTTTATTTTGGTTTCTATGACATCCTCTCTTCTTCCTCTCCCCCCTCCACTCAATCCTAGGTTTATTTGGTTTTTTAATTGTTTATTTATTTCAGTTGTATCTGTCTCTGTGACCTCATTTGGAATTTTCTTGGCAAAGATATTGGAGTAGTTTATTATTTCCTTCTCTTGCTCATTTTATGGATGAAGCAGTGTTGATTGACTTGCCCAGAGTCACACAGGTAATAAATCTGAGATCAGATTTAAATTCAGGAAGATAGAAGGAAATTCTGGGAAAACAGGGGAGTAGATCATAACATTACAAGCTCTCTAGATTTCTCCCCCAAACAACAAAATTGCTCTTCAGGGCAAATGTCTGCAGGTGAAAAACAACTATAACTTGAGAGAACAGTGGTCCTCCAGGGACAACCTCAGAAAACTTGTAGAAAGACCTCTGATCAGAGATATGAAGTGTAAATCCCTCCAGGCTACTCTGTTGAAACAGCTAGTGAGGAGTCCTGAAGTTTAGCTGGGTTGGGAAGTAGCCTTAGCCCAAAGCACAAGAACTTTCACCTTCTGAATCCAGGAAGTTTGAGGGAGTCTTTACTGATAAGGATTACCAGACCCTACTGCTGGGACATGGCACTGGGCAAGGAGGAACCAGTATATGCCTGGTGAGTGCAGAAGCAATGGGGCAAGGAAACTGCAGGCTGCAGGCACTTAAAGGAGGGTGGAGTACTTGGCTTTGGGGTCTGAATCAGAGGGGAGAGCTAAAGTGAAGCCCAAAGCACCAATCCCCCACCCTCATAGGACTAGATGTGATTACATTAACAAGTTCTTATTTATTTAATTTTTTTAAAAAGAGCAGACAAAGGATAAAGACCTCAACCACAGAAACTTAACTATAGAAATACTTCATGGGAAGACCCAGAAGTCCCAGAGAGGGACACTGAAATAAAAAAAAAAAAGCTTCTATTCAAAGAATAATGTTAAATGATTCCCTGCCCAGAGAGAATTTGTAGAAGAATTTTTTAAAAAGCTTTAAAAAATCAAAAGGAGAAAGATTGAGGAAAAACTAAACAAACAAAAACAGGATCTGAGGAAAACAAGATTATGAGAAGAAAGTCATCCAATTAGAAAAGGAGATCCAGAGTTTTAAAGCAGAAAGTGACTCTTTGAAAATTAAAATTGGGCAAGGGAAGCTGTGAAACTATAAAAGACCAAGAAATTAAAAAAAAAAAAAAAAGTAAAGAATTAAAAAATAACAGAGAATGTGAGCTATAAGAAAAACAATAGATCTAGAGATCATCAAGAAGAGAAAACATAAGAATGGTACACCTAAAAGCTAAGATTACACCTAAAAGCTAAGATAAAAAAAAGATTTTGACACAATATTGATATTGTGTTATTGACACAATATTGAATATTGACACAATAATGGAAGAAATAATTACAGAAAATTGTTCTGAAGTGAAAGAATGAGGGGAAAGTACAAATAGGAAAAAATCCATCAATCACCACCTCAAAGAGATCCTATAAGGAAAACATACAGGAACATCATTGCTAAATCTTGAAACCTCTAAATTAAAGAGAAAATTTTAAAAGCAACCAAAAAACTCAAATTTAGATATACTGAAGCTACAATTAGAATTGCACAGGACCTCTCAGCAGCTACAATAAAAGATGATGGGTCCTGGAATACTATACATACTATATATTGACAATCAAAAGAATTAGAATTGTGGTCAAAAGTATCATATCCAGTAAAATTAAGTATAATATTTGATTTTTTAAAACGGACATTCAATGAGCTGTCAGAATTTTAGGATTTTGTTTCAAAAAATAAACAAGCCTGAATACAGAAAATGGCCTGACTAGTTAGTTTAGGGTAGGAGGAGCCATAGGATATTTTTAAAAAGATTTGGAAGAGCCACTCTAATGAGGGAGATAGTGAATAGATTAGGAAGGTGGGCCCTGAGGAGATTATGCAAGGTAAATCTGTAATGAATGCAGTGGGCAGAGTTTCCTAATTTTTTCTACTTAGCTTGAGTAGGAGTGAAGGTGGTGGATTATAGGAGCAATCTAAGGCTGGGTTTTGGCAGGACAAGATTAGTGATAAGATAAGTATTAATAATTTGCAATGGATTCAAGAGAAGATAGTAGTGTAAGAGTTGAACTAGTTTAACTTCTGATGGGCAAGGGAGATGATAATTTAGAAAAGAATGAAGGGTTTAAGGGATTAGAGGTCTTAGTGAAGATGAAGATGTAAAGAAAAGGGAAAAATGAACTGATAAAAGATTATGAACCTATAGAAAGATTTCATAGTAAATAGAACAAGGAAGAATTGTGTTAAGATGTAACAGAGTTGCAGTCCACATTAGTAGAAAGATATTCCATTCCTGCTGAAAAAATATGAATCTTTAAAAGTTCTGATATCAGTGTAACAACCTAATGAAACCTGGAGACGTTTAACAACTACAGTATTCTACAAGTACTGGATCTAAAGAACCTAAACAGCAACATTGAATTGTATTAATTCTAACACTATTGCATTACCATATTGGCTAAAATCCAATATGATAAAATGGTTGACATTAAGGGAATATGTAGTTTATCTTTAACTTCAAGTTATTTATTTTTAGCTGTTTACTAATACTTGAGTGAAAATTATTCAAAATAAATTTATTTTTATACATAGTTTTTCTATTATGTAGTAACAATATAAGGTAAAGATAATGCTTTTATTTTTTAGTTGTATCAGTACTTACTTGGAGATAAAGTTTTTATAGTGACTGAGGCTTTATGTAGTTTAAAGCAAACTACATTTTAAAACTTTATAGAGTGGTTTCCTCCCAATTATAACATTTACTCTTTCCCATTCTAGGTATCACTGTCCAGTGCCTAAGGTTTTTTATGTCCAACTAACTGTTGGAAACAATGAGTTCTTTGGGGAAGGAAAGACTCGTCAGGCTGCTAGACACAATGCTGCAACAAAGGCTCTCCAAGCTCTCCAGAATGAACCCATCCCAGAGAAATTACCTCAGGTGCCATTGCTTTTAATACTCAAATGAACATGAAATATCATTGACAGGGGTACTCCTTCCAATAGTGCCAATGGCAACTCATTTAGATCTTTATTCACTGTATGACTCTGATTTATCGTCCTTTCATACCAAGGGGTGGGAATAGGTGGGAAGGCATCTGCTTAATGTAGATTTGCTCATTGAGTAGACTATCATTATTTTTTCCTCTGCTTATTGGAATAGTCCTTATACTTCCATGCACCTCCTATTTCCATATTTCTTTAGTTAGATATATTTAGTATGTTTCTCTTTAATTTCTTGTTTCTGTTCTGTTGAAGTCTGCTGACATGTCATACATTTATTTCTCCATTACTTTTTGGGAGACTTTAAATTTTAATTCTTTTAAGACATATCCCATAACTTGTCCCACATAATAGCACAAGAGAACTTCAGTGTTAAAAAGATGGCCCTTAGTTTTAGGGAAAAGCTTGGGATTATCATAATAAAACTAATAACTGTGATAATAGCAGCTCATATTTATGAGGTGCAAAACCCAGCAAAGCAAATAGAAGTTTTATAATTAAAGTATAACAAAGGAAGATTAGCATTTAATTCCTTTTTTTTTTTTTAGTCCCTTAGTTGCCTTCTCTCAATAGTTAAATTGTTAAGGAGGCAAACACATTCTGCTTCATGAATATGTACCATTTTTGCATAAAAAAGAAAAAGATAAATATTTCTTGATATGTTTAGAAGCAAATATGATAGTACAGTTTGGCATCCTTCTTAGGCTGCCCTTCTATTCCTCTGCTGTGTCATGGTTCATAGCCAGGACTGTTTTAAAGTACTAGTGAAACTATAGTTTGGGGTTCTGTGTATCACTCTTTCCTGATCTTACATTGTAGCTGAGGAAGCTTTGTGAGCCTTCTATGAATTTCTAAGCCCAACATTTTGGTTCCGAGACTGAGCTGTTTTGGCATTGATAGCAGGGATACAAGGATGAAAGAATAACATTAATTAATTTTCTCAGCATTTGTTAAATACTTACAATAGATGTTGCACTATATCTGATGGAAGACTAGGCATCATATTAGAGGATGAGTAGAGGAGAAGAGAGTGGACATTTATCAGGTGCTTGCTAAATGCTTTACAAATATTTGTCTCATTTTATCCTCACAATAGCTCTATGAGGTAGATACTATTATGATTCTTATTTTAATGTTGAGGAAACTGAGGCAAAGAGAGATGAAGTGACTTGCTTAGGATCATGTAACTACTAAATTTTTGAGTCTGAATTTGAACTCAGATCTCCAGCCCCAGGGCTGTATCCACTGAACCACCTAACTGATAAAATTAGAAAATTGGTATGATCATATGTAGTTTCAAGGCAGTAGAATTGGGTACAAAATTGAATATGATGACAGTTAAAAGAATAACTCATGCTTATATTAAAATTTTCAATTTTCAGCATGCTTGCCCCACAATCATACTGTGAGATAGGTCATAAAAATATCATTATTACCACTTTGCTTATGAAAACATGGAGGCTCAGAGAGGTTAAGTAGCTTATCTTACAGCTACTAAGTAGTAAAGCCGGGATTCAGACCCAGGACTTCTGATTGATTTTTAGTTTTCTTTTTACTACTACTCCTAGAAGTGGGATTTCTACAATATTTAAGCCCTAGATCTTTCATGACAATGTGAAATAACAAATGAATAACATTGGATTTAGAGTCCAAGAGTCTATGTTTAAATTCCATCCTTGTTACATCTTATCTGATTGGTTTTGAACAAGTCATTTAAAATTTTTTGATTTCTTATTTGAATCTCAAGTTCCACCTGCAAAATGAGACAATTGTTCATATTATCTCTAAAATCCTTCTCAGCAGTAGATCTTATGATTTCAGGACTAATTAGGAAAAAAAAAATTCTTTATGTTGGTCTTAAATATAGCCCATTCCTATTTTTCTTCATTGATTCTGGGTTTTTCCTTCTGAATTCAAGCAAGAAAAAAAAAATCAGTTCTTCATGATAAAATAAATTGTGATCTTCTAAATATTTGAAGTGAGTTTGCTTGTCCCCTTTTAAATTTTCTCTTTTCCAGACTAAATACCACAACAGATCCCAGGTTGAAACTTCGTGCTTTAAACATTTGTGTGAGTAAGCACAGGAAAAGAAAATCAGATATCTAAGTTGGGGCTCTAGTGTCTCCCAGGATTGGCCATTCTCATAATGCCTAGAATGTATTAATAAATGGTATTAGCACATATATTCATACTCATTCTTTTGTCTAAGATGCCAATAATTGCTTGTTAAATTGGATCAATTAGAAGGCACAAAACTATGTATCTAAAGAGCTACAAGTTGTCACCTTCTGATTACAATGTCAGTAAGTTTAACTACCTTGGAGGCAGCTAGGTGGTGCAATGGATAGAGCACCAGCCTTGAATTCAGGAGGACCTGAGTTCAAATATGGTCTCAGACACTTAACACTTCCTAGCTGTGTGACCTTGGGCAAGTCACTTAACCCCAGCCTTAAAAAAAAAAAAAAAAAAAAAAAAAAGTTTGACTACCTTGAATGCATATGTATGAGTTTTGTTTATAAAATCAATTTATAATTTTTATCATTATATTTTTCCATTATACTTTTGGGAAAGATATCCACAGTTTTTGACAGGAGTACAAATTTATTAGAAAATTCCATTATGGTTGATTTCTATCAAAGCAGTTTCCTTGTTTTTTCACCTGATGTTATAAAAGCAAAGTTCCTTCATAATTGAGTATTATATGATATACCATAATTTTTCTTGTTTTTCGTGATTTAGAATGGAGAATCAGGAAAAGAAATAGAAGAAGAAAAAGATGCAAACAAATCTGAGATCAGCTTAGTTTTTGAAATTGGATTGAAACGTAACATGCCTGTCACTTTTGAGGTATGTATTCAATATTTTTCTGGTTTTTTTCTCTGCTCCCCAATTACTGAAAATAAATTATCTTGTAAAAATAAATCATAATTTAGTAATTTGAAGGAGTAATTTGAAAAATTCTGCTTCCCTAATTTTATGAACCCACAAGCATTTGGTCTTCCACAAAACCCTAGATCATTTCTTTAAGGAATGAAGGCACTTTGATTTTGTCCAAAACTATCCTTGTGGTACAAATAACATGACAGGAACTACTGACTTGTAAAGGCTTCATGACTATGTATCTGTTGTCAGAGAACCCACCTAACTAAATATGAAGAGGTTTATCATTATGGAGTTGACCACTGTGTGGAGAGGCTTATCACTATGAGGTTGACCACTGAATGATGAATTTTTGACTGCTGTAGCTCATTATAATTATTTTCTAAGTCTTAGAGGGATTTTTTCCTGTGGTCATGAAGAAAGTATTTTGACCAGTGAAAACATGAATCCTTGCAGTTTTGAAGAATAAGTATAAATACTATGTCTTATCTTAAATTACTAGGTCATTAAGGAAAGTGGACCTCCACATATGAAGAGTTTTGTTACTCGAGTATCAGTTGGAGAGTTCTCTGCAGAAGGAGAAGGAAATAGCAAAAAACTCTCAAAAAAACGTGCTGCAAGCTCTGTGTTACAGGAACTAAGAAAGCTTCCACCTCTTCCTGTGATTGAAAAACCAAAATTATATTTTAGAAAACGTCCTAAAACAATATTAAAGGTAAGATATTGTGAGAGTGACTAAATTGTTAAAAAATTCTTAAAATACTTTTGAAATTAGGTAACTGTGTAAGGCTTTTCTCTTAACTTATATAACATTTAGAAAAGAATATGCATATGCAGACAAAGTCCAGTATGATGATCTCCCCAATAGATATAAGACTTAATAAAGCACAGATACAGGTGCATATAAGAAATTATACCTGCAAAGCTTTAAAGAGGACTATGTATTTGGGAGACTGTCTATACTTAATCCAATTGTACTTCTGTTGCTTAAAATAATTTTGGATCCTCATTTGTAATTTCTTCAGAATCAGTTTGTGAGAAAAATAACTCAGTCTTAATTCTTATTCATCATGCCTCCATTTTGACAAAAGATTTTTTTAGCTAGATGAACAACTTGTCTCTTCTGGTCTTGTCTCTTAGTTATTCACAAAACTAAAATATCTTTTAAAAGCCTAAGATTTGTTATTATAAAGAATATTCAAAAAATGTTTTTAATATTTTATTTTATATCATCTCTGTTTCTCAGTGTCTCCTTCCTCCTCTCAGAAAACCATTCCTTATAACAAAGGAAAAAGAAATGCAGCAAAACTAACACACTATAAAAAATCTAACATTAAATGTAATGTTTTACATTCATTGTCCTTCCCTCTGCAAGAAAGGGAAAGGTATTTTCTATCTCTTCTTTCTAACTTGGTATTTATAAAAGTAAACAGTAAATGCTTTTTAATTCATACATTTTTTTTAGGGCCATAATTTTGTAGCCTTTGTAGTTCTGTTTGTTTTATTGTTCCTGATTTTTTCATTTACATTGTTAGAGTCATTGTTTATACTATTTGTTGCTTCTGTTTATTTTGTGTAATTTCCTGCAAATTTTACTAAGCTTCTTTACTCATCACATTCATTATTTCTTATCAGGATGATACAGCTTGTTTATCCAATTCCCAATTGATGAGCTTTTTTGCTCTTTCTAATTCTCTGCTTCTACAAAAAGTCCTGCTGTAAATATTTTAGTGTGTATGAGGCCTTTATTTTTTTTTAACCATTGAATCAATGGATCATAAAATATGAATATCTTAGTCACTATCTTTATTTAATTTCAAATTGCTTCCATGAATGGTTGGGCCAATTCATAGTTCTATGAATAGTATAGTAGCATTCTTGTCTCTCCTTTAATATTGACTATTTTCCTTTTTTAGCTTTATCAATTTTATTATCTTTTCATTTGTTACCTTTGTCAGTTTTCTAGGTATATGTTGATGACTTTTTTCAACTTGTTTTCTTATATGGTTGTTAATAATTTGTGATTCTTTTGAGAATAGTTTTAAAAATATTCTTTGGCACTTATCTATTAGGAGATGGCTTTTGTTTTTATGTATCTTTAGTCACCTACATATTTGAGGTATTATGCTTTTATCAGAAATAATTCAATTCAACTTTGGTTTGCTTTTCTTAGTCAACTGGTTTTCTTTTTATTTGCATTAAATTTATTCATGCACACACTTTGGAATTCATGTCATAAATATTATGTCTTGTTAGGTTAAGAATTCACAACTTAAATATCATTTTCAAAATTGTCCATCATGGTTCCCTCCTTTTTGTAATATGACCTTAAATGTTCAGGTCAAATAATCATTTTGATTCTATTGTGGTATGTAATGTAAGATGTTGCTCTGAACCTAACTTCTGAAAGACTATTTTCCAATTTTTCCAGCAATTTTGTTTAGGAGGGAGTTCTTTCCTAAGTTATTTGTACATATTGTACACTGAGTTTTTGAGTTTAATTTTTTTAAACTGTTCCGTTGATTTTCTTTTCTATTTTATCAGTAGTATTAAATAATTTTGGTAAGATTTATTTTCATTATTTTCCTAGCTTTCTTTACCTTTTGTTCTTTCATAATAATTCTGTTAATATTTTTAGCTCGATAAAATGATTCTTAATAATTTGATTGATTTGTCACTCAACAAATAAATTTTGGTAGTACTTAAATTTTTATTATATTAATTGAGCCCATCCATAGCTAATCAATATTCTATTGATAGTATTTCTTGATCTAAATCTAACAGATAGAAGAGCTTGTTTTCTAATTTTTATTATATTTTTATTACTATTTTTTAGCATTCATTCATTTTAAAGAATTTTTTTTTTCAAATTGCATAGTCTTTTAACCCTTTCTGTTTGTATTTTGGTAATAAATGTCTTAGATTAATTTTTTTTCTTCTAAGAATTGCTTTAGCTACATCTCAGAAATTCAGGCATGGTGTTACTTTCTTTCACATAGCTATTTTATTCATTAATTTTTTTTATGATAACTTTTTAGACTCATCCTTTTGTTATTAAGTTTCTATTTAGGACTATTTTTTTGCTTGTAATTCTTTGATTGATTAAAGCCTAATGTTATGGTCCATAAAAGATCTGTTTAATATTTTTACTTTTTGTATTATAATTTTGTACCCTTTTCCATACCAACAGCTAAGGAAGTGCCTTTAACATGGTATGTTGTTATAAATGTGTCATGTAGTATTGAGAAATAGTTTTATTCAATCAATCAATCAAAGAGCCTATAAGTGCCAGGCACCACGAAGCAGTAAGCATACAAAGACTAGTATAAAATACAGCTTAAAAAAAAAAAAAAAAGTAATAATGTAATTCATCTGGAGGAACAAAAGGTCAAGAATCTCAAGATAAGTAATGAAAAAAAGTGAAAAGGAAAGAGTGGCTAAAAATACCAGATCTTAGATTATGCTACAGTAATCATCAGATTATTTGAGATGCTTGAGAAGAGCAAATTTCTATAGATTCTTTTTTATTTTTTAATTATTTCCAGTCAGTATACAGTAAAAATATCTCAGTTCTAAATTCTTTAATACTTTGTCTAGTTCTCTATTTTTCCTTTTGGATTATCTTTTAGAGATTTGTTTAGCCTTAAGAACAGAATATTAAAATCCTTCTCTTATATTTAAAATTTTTTGTGATTCATTTAACATTTTCTTTACTAATGTAGAAACCATACTAGTTGGTGAATACATGTTTAAAATTGATATTATTAATTTTCATTCCTTTAAATAATTTATTTCTGATAATATAAAAGTATTTTGTCTGGTAGCATAATTGCAATTCTTACATTTTTGTAGTCACATGATGTATTCCACATGATTTTATACCTGATTCTCATTCTGATTCTGCTTTTTATGTTTCTTACAACAAATACCAAAGTCATTTTCTTCTCTGTCCTGTCACTATCTTTTCTTTAATTGAATTATTTAGTCCATGATATTTAAAGTTCTGAGAGTGAAAGTTCTGTGTTTTGCTTCATTTGCTTCTTTAGTACTTTTAGATGCTTTTATCCCCTTCTTTTAAGCTAGTACTTTGTCCCTACCCTGTATTTTGTTTAAATCCTTAGATAAGACATTTTTTTCTAGTTCTCACTTCTCTTCCTCTGCTTCCTTTTACCTAGTCTTTCAATAATGTGGCATTTTACTTAAATTATTCTTTCCTTACCTTCCTTACTTCCTTCCTTCTCCTTTCCTCTTTCCTTCCCTCTTTCCCTTCTTTTCTTCTCTTTTATATGTATTTCCAGTACTTAGCACAGTGCTCAGTACAGTATTTATTTATTCTCTCAAACATTTCCCAATTACATGTTAAAATTTTTTGAGTTCCAAATTCTCCCTTTCTCTCTTCTTCCCTTCCCCTTGAGAAGATAAGTAATGTTGTATTGATTATATATGTGAAACATATTTTTATATTGACATAAAAGGAAACAGAAAAAGTAGAAAAGTAAAGAAAACGGAAAAAGTATGCTTCACTTTCCATTCAAAGGTCATAAATTCTATGTCTGAGTATAGCATATTTTAACATATATTCTTTGGATTTGTCTTGATCAGAAAAATGATTATGATTTGAAGATATTCAGAGTTCTCCCCCTTTTTTTCTAAAGTCTTCATTTAATGGCTCAGCCTTTGAAGGACAATACTGATGATAGCACAAAGGATTAACATTCGGTTCTATCTAGGTATTGCTATCTCATCCAACCTTATAAAGAATTTAATCCAAGGTAAAACTCTGACCCATAGCCTTCTGCTCTGGTGTGTGTAGGGGGTGGGGGGAGGGGAGGAGGAAAATATAGATTCTTTCTACATCTAGATTTCCTTGATGTTGGTAGTGATTTGTTAGTAAGTGACTTGATCAAAGTTACCCTCTTCAATCCATCATTAAAATAGATCCACCTCTCATCATAATGTTAGTTCTATCATTAGTTGTTAACCAATCAAAGTTGATTGCCATTCTCAAGAACACTCATTTTTCCATAGCAAGGAAACTGAGCCTATAAGGGGTCTTAGGGTCAAGAAAGAGATGGCCAAATGACCATTCTTTTGTATTAATAATATGCTAGATTTTAAATAAAATGATTAATTTTTCTGAAACCCTCTTTCAAACTTTTTAAATGTCACAGTAGCTAAGTCTATCACAGATGATCATTATACAATCTTTTAAAATTTTTTCTAAAAATTAAATAAATTTTTATTAAACGTTTTTATTTTTCAAAAATATGCATAGATTCTGCAATATTAGCCCTTGCAAAACCTTCTGTTCCAATTCCCTCCCCCCCCCCCCCCCCCCCCGCCTTTTTCTACTCACTCTCCCTAGATGGCAAGTAGTCCAGTATATATTAAACATGGTAGAAATGTATGTTAAATCCAATATATTCATACACATTTATACAGTTATCTTGCTGCACAAGAAGAATCAAATCAAACAGAAAAAAAAAAATTGAGAAAGTAAGTAAAATGCAAGCAAACAACAAAAAAAAGAGTGAGAATACTATGTTGTGAACTACACTCAGTTTCCACAGTCCTCTCTCTGGATGTAGATGGGCTCACCAAACTATTGGAGCTGGCCTGAATCATCTCAGTGTTGAAGAAAGCCACGTTCATCAGAATTGATCATTGTATAGTCTTGTTATTGCCCTGTACAATGATCTTCTGGTGCTGCTCACTTCATCAGTTCATGTAAGTCTCTCCAGGCCTCTCTGAAAATCATCTTGCTGGTCATTTCTTACAGAACAATAATATTGCATAACATTCATATATCACAGTTTATTCAGCCATTCTCCAATTGATGGGCATCCATTCACTACAGTTTCTTGTCACTACAAAAAGGGCTGACACAAACATTTTGGCACATACAGGTCCCTTTCCCTTCTTTAATATCTCTTTGGGATATAAGTGTAATAACACTGCTGGATCAAAGGGTATGCACAGTTTGATAACTTTTTGAGCATAGTTCTAAATTGCTCTACAGAATGGTTTGGATCTGTTCACATTTCCACCAACAATGCATCAGTGTCCCAGTTTTCCCATATTCCCTCCAACATTCAGCATTATTTTTTCCTGTCATTTTAGCTAATCTGAGAGGTATGTAGTGGTATCTCAGAATTGTCTTAATTTGTATTTCTCTGATCAGTAGTGATTTAGAGCACCTTTTTCATAATCTTCACATAATCTTGAGTTATTATATATAATGTTCTCTTATAATTCTTCACTTTGAATGAATTTATATAGATCTGGCAAATTTTTCTGAAACCATCATAGTTGTCATCTCTTATAGCACAGTAGTATTCCATCACAATCCAATCAAATAAAATTCTATTTAAAAAGTTATTTAGTTATTATTTCTTCTCCCTTTGTCCTTTCTCTTTCCACTCTTCAACTTTACTTATTAAAATCCTTTTTTATTGCAGTTGTTTCTAAGTTTTTCTTTGCTTTGTTCTCTTCATTAATTCTTTTCCTTTCCATTCTGTTCTAAACTTTTATTCTCTAATTTGTTGTCTAAATTCTTTAATGTTTCTATTTCTTATGAGGTTAAAGGTTCTAAAATATCAGGTTTGAGCTCTCCTAATCAATTTCTATTTTATTGTCTATATGGTTCTTTCCTTATAACTTCCCCTTTCACCTCTTCTCCCCCCCCCCCCCCCGCCTTTTTTCTTCTGCTGTGCTTCGTTTTTGGAAATATGAATTTGTGAGAAAAACATAAATTCTAAGATATTTGTTTTTCAAAAATCTGTCCTTATATCCCAGGACAATAATTGCTGTTTGTGTTACCATGGCAATTGATAAATCCTACTTGAAAGTCCTTTTGAAAGGACAGTAACCCCACAAGAAAATCAATTGCCAGAAAATCATCCTCTAATGATTAGTAGATTCTTTTACATGTAACTAGACCATAATAAAGATCACAGAGATGAATTACATTTCTCAATATATTAAAAATTTTTTGTATAGGAATGGTATCACTTTTCAAGTATTATTCTACATTTAAAATACTATAATCAGCTGCATCTAAGAAATGCCTTGGCCTTTATAGTATTTATAAATATCCCCATAAACTTGTTGGTTCTTGTAAAAGATATCATTAGATTTCTTAAAGTTAAGTTAATATTTATAGATGATGCTGGGAATCAGGGATTTTTTTTTAAACCATCTCTCTGGCATCCTACCATTGCAATTGTAGATGCAAACTACTAAAATTGTAAACATTAATGAAGAGGGACAGGTTTGGGGATCCCCAGAGTTATTCTGATTGACTGAAACCATGGCAAGGTGGGAAATCTTGTTGAATTTTACTACTTGGAATTTTGGCCCCATTCCTGGGTTTGGTAACTCTTGGTTTGTCTTTCCTCTGGGCCTGTCCTGATACCTAACACTGCCAGAGGCACTCAAATGTTTCTAGAGTCCACTTGTATTCAATGTGGACACTTCCAGAATTTTGTGACTGGACTAAGGTCAAGAATAGACTCCTTCATGGTAATTCTCAGTTACAATAGACACTGATATTCTTATCTTATTCTACAGAGTGTGATATATATAGATCATTGAAAGTAATTAGGAATATAGTAATTTAGATCAAGATAATTAGCTAATTACTAATAATTACTAAAAGTAACAGCTTGATTGTTTTTCTTAGTAGTCCTGAACCTGTAGGCTCAAAGACTTAAGTTCAAATTTGTTCTTAGATACTTCTTATTGTACAACCTTGATCAAATCACTTTTCCTTTGTTTGCCTTGGTTTCCTCATTGATAGAACAGGGATAATAATTGCACCTATCTTCTTGGGTTGTTGGGAAGCTAAACAGATAATATTTGTAAAATGCTTTGAACTTAAAGACCTACATAAATGCTAGTTAATTATTATTGTTGTCATATTTATTATTAAGTTCAGCAGATTATTCAAAAATGATTAATTTTTTGAAATTGAATATAACTTGAATATAATGTCTAAAGTAGATTCATTGAAAGCATTTTCAGGACCACTCCAATAACAGACATGACAAAGATGATAATATACACTTTTTAATATACATGTGGGAACATGGTTTTGATTTTTTCAATCAGGTCTCTAGATTTGTGGAGTTCTCCCACCTATTTTGGAATTTATGAATGTTTGGTATTGAAATATAATTTAAAATGTGCCTAAATTTTTGTGAGCCAGTGGTATGTTTGGGTGACTATATATAACAGTTTTGTTTGTGAAAATCTTCTAGTTCCTATAAAGTTTATTTGCTAAATTTTCAAGGATATTGTAAGGTTTGTTTTTGTGGGAGGAAATTATGATGTTTTATATGAGAGCTGTTGTTGGAGAGGGGCAATTGGTCTTCTATCTCTGAACATTATTAAGGAATACCACCCTTCCTAATTTGTCCAGAGTTGCTTTTTAATTTTCTCTTTTTTCCCACCCATACCTCATTCCTTTACTCTTTCTGATTTTTTTTTTTTCTGGACAATCCTGAATAGCATTTTCTGTGTTTATTATTTGCTTAAGTGAACTAGGCTCTCCTTTTAAGAGGATAAGCATTTTTCTGCAGATTTAAGTACAAGAGCTTAACCTAGGTAAAAATTGTAATCAGAGAATATTTTTGAATTTTTGCTTTTTATATTAAGTTGACTGGCTTGAGTAATATTACTATTGAGTGACATTGCTTATAAGGTAACAACAAGCTCACCAATTTTCTTCTAGGCTTAAATTTCTTCAACTTACAGATGCTTTCTTGAATTTCCTAATTATATTCTTTTAAATGTTGAAGTATTTTTAAAAAATGCTTTATTAGTAAAGTTGTTTTTTCATTGGATTTTATAGGGAAAAGGTACTCATAGAATTTTAGAACTCCTACCTGAGTGGTAGGATTAATCTATTTTTAGGCTTAGTCTACAGTAGTATTGATGGGGGTTGAGGTCCCTTTAAGATTCCTTTCTGATTTCCAAACTCCCCTCCCCCCCATGGCTGAAGAAGCTAAGATCTTTTGATTCACAAATTCTGGTCAAAAAGCACCCTTTTTGAATTCCAATGATATCCGGGCTTTCCCAGCCCCCACTATCTGCTCAGGTTCCCCAACCCCCACAAATAGCTTCTTTCTTATCTAAGGACCCATTGAATTCTATTCAAATTCTAACCCTGACTGAAGCTCAGGATGGAGGCCAGCCTGGGACTCCACCCAAACATGGCATCCTTATACTGGTCATGTTAAGGATTTCTGCCAACCATAGCCACCTTGGCTCTGGTGTTTTCCTTTTAATCTTATTTCCAAACTCTAGAATAAACCTTTTTTTTTTTTTTAATCAATCTAGGTTTTCGGGCCTGTAAATTCCTTTACAGGGGACTCTGCGCCGGCACTAGGCTATCCTTGTGCTGACCAAAAGGGGTTCCCCCTTTCCTAACTCTCATCAGTATTTGTTGTAGAGGAATTTGTCATCTCTGTGCTTATTAACAATAGCAAGCCTCTGGTGTGTAATTTTAGTCATTTTATTATGTCTTTCTAAGTATTTTGTGGTTGTTAAATGTTTGCACTCTTCAAATGCACAGGTTCTTCTATTTCCTTGAAAATTTTCACTGATCCATCATTGTGCTCTTAAAGAATCAGCTTTCTATAGTAGTAATAATCTAATCCTGAACCACAATAATTAACCTCTCAGCTTTCCTAAAAGAAATTTGACTCATATATTTGTTTGATGCTTCTTTTTTTAATCATTATTTTTTCCAAAATCTATATTAAGCCTGAGCCAGTTTGTCATGACCAGTCAATGGTTTGCCTAGACTGACATATACTCATTTAAAAAATATTTTTCACTGTCACTTCCCAATTATTCCCTCCTACAATCATTCCTCAATAAAGCCTTCTTTTGTTTAAAAAAATACAATTAAGCAAAATAAATTAGCATATTGGCAATCAATCAGCTAATTTTTATATGACTGTTATACTTCTAAATAGGTATTTTTCATCCTTTAAGATACAGGTGTGTGTGTGTGTGTGTGTGTGTGTGTGTGTGTGTGTGTGTGTGTATGTGTGCATGTTACCATTTCAGGATTTTTAAACTATTTTCAGGAAAAGATATTAATAATAATTTTTTTCTTTTCACTGAGGCTGGGGTTAAGTGACTTGCCCAGGGTCACACAGTTAGGAAGTGTTAAGTGTCTGAGATCAGATTTGAACTCAGGTCCTCCTGAATTCAAGGCTGGCGCTCTATCCACTGCGCCACCTAGCTGCCCCCAAAGATAATAATAAGTGTAGCATTTTCTACATGTCTTTGTCTTTTTTCTTAAACTTAATTTTTCTCCAGTTACATGTAAAATTTTTTTAAACATTTGTTCTTAAAACTTTGAGTTCCAGATTCTCTCTCTTCTTCCTTATCTCTCCTCCTCTGAGGAGGCACACGTGAAGTCATGCAAAACATTTTCATAAAAGTTATGTTATGAAAGAAAACATAGATTCCCCTGTTCCCTCCCCCCAAAAAACCCTCTGGAAAATAAAATAAAAAAGAATGCTTCAATCTTTATTAAGACACAATCCATTCTTTCTCTAGGTATGGATAGCATTTTTCATCATAAGTCCTTGAAAATTGTCTTGATTGTATCACTAAGATAGCAAAGTCATTCAAAGATGATTTTCTTAAATTTTAGACAAATTTTTCTAACATTTTTTATTATCCTTCACCATCCTTCTACTGCATGTGCCAACATTTTTATTGAAGTTTCTGAATAGCAAAGTAAATATTGACTTGATTTGGAAAATCTTGTCTGGTTCTCCCTGGTATTTCTCCATATCAATACATTTTTGTTTATTGAAATATAAATATTTTGTATAAAGTGCAGTTATCTTGATGTCATTTCTTTTACTTGTGCTCATCATGAGCACTGCTAGGTATGATATCCAAGTTTCTTATGACCTTATGACTGAAGTGCAGTTTCTTATGACCTCTCATCACTCAATGAAACCAAAATAACCAACAATTTTTTTTTTTGCCACCCCAGCCATTCTTCCTCTTTTCTATTATCTTTTAATTTCATTTATCAGTAAAACATTGATAATGATGTGACTCAATGTTTCCAGTACTATGTCTGTTTGTTGACATATATAGACTGTTAACCAATAGTTTAATATTTATAAACCTTTTAAACATTGTGTGTTCTTAGCATCTATTTCATGCTTCTTTTCTTTTCTCTCACTGAAGAGGCAGAAGGGAGCTGCATAGAATTGAGCACTTTTTGTTGTTGTTTGTTTTATTGGTTTCCAGTATCAAAGAATTCAGCTCCTAATGGCCAGCCTCCAGGTTTTGATGCTTTCTGCATTTTAGCTGAGTTGTTTCTTGGATAACAGACTCAGTTTGTCGTTAGGATTGGACTTGAAACTTTTCCAATCTGGCAAACCCTGCCAGAATTTTCACTTGCTGTCATATCCTTCAGGAAATCAAGGCCACTTCTATGTCAACGAATTATCGGCATAGGACTTTTGGAGGGAAAGGACATTAGCATCATTATTGTAATTGATCTTGACATTGACAACACAGCATAACATTCTGATCTTAAATTTTCATAGCAATGTCAGTCTTCTCATTATGTATATTTATTTTATCTGTTTTTGCATGTCAGATTACTATGTGAAATTTCTTATATGAAATCTACTCAAAGTATATAATTTTCCTCCTCCTTAATGTTGACTTAATTTAGTTCCTTTGTCTGACTTTTATGGTACTTAGAATTTTAAAATTATACTTTATGCTAATATGGTCTAATTTTTGATCAACTATACTTTAAAAATTTAAATTGTAGCTTTTTTGGTCCTGATGAGTATGATTCTATTGGTAACCTTAAGCGATAGCTTAACATTAAGGATGGAGCAATGGATTGGGGTTTGTAGAAACATGCTTTAGAACTGACACTGACATTAGTATATTATATGATCTTGAATAGATCATTTAATTTCTCTGGTCTTCAGTCTCCTTATTTGCAAAATTAAAACTATGGATTAAGTGATCTCTAAGGATTTTTTCAGCTTGAAAAATGTCAATATTGTTTGAATATCTGAAACTACAAAAGAAGATGATTTTAATCTCTACCTACTTTTACATCTAAGTTTGTTCTTAATAACCCAACAACAGTAATTCACACTTATAATATCTGGGCTAGCTCTCTAGAGGGCCTCAGGATCAGTCAAAGTCCTTGGTCTTCAGGAGAAAAAGTGAAGGAGGCAGGCAAGCTTCCACAGGGCTCATTAAAGATGAATTCTGGATTCTGGAGTCTGGAGGCTGAAGTCTCTCCCCTGATCATGCTGCAGCAGTCCACCCTCCAATCCTTGCCTTCAATTACCTCATCACAACACATTCAGCAAGCTCCCATCCTACCCATCACATCACCATATTAAATAAGTATATGTATACAGAACTATTATCTCACATCAAGTAAGTAATTAGCCTTAAGTACTCTGCTGTCTTAGGTTCAAATACACCTTTTTCAGAGTTTCAGCCCTCTATACACACTGTTTCAAACAATCTGTATTTTAATTCTTTGGTGAATCTCATTGCTGCAGACACTCTGCCCACTAAGATCACAACTTATATAGTCATTAACAGTTCACAAGCATTTGGCTGTTAGATGGTACAGTGGGTAGAGCACTGGGTCTGGAATCAGAAAGACTTGAATTCAAATCTTACCTTTGACACTTGCTGTCTGTGTGATCTTGGGCACATTACTTTGCCTTTCAATATTTTCATTTTCTTATCTATCAAAGGGTGATAATAATAGCACCTGACTTCCAGGATTGTTATGAAAATCAAAGAAGACAATATTTACACTTAATACTTCCTAGCTGTGTGATTCTGGGCAAGTCATTTAACCCAATTGACTCAGAGGGGAGAGAGAGAGAGAGAGAGAGAGAGAGAGAGAGAGAATATTTTTAAAGCTTTTAGCACAGAGGCTACCACATATTATGTGCTTAATAACATGATAATTTCTTCTTATTCTCTGATTTATTAAGAGGCAATTTTATGTCAGGCACTTTGCTAAGTGCTGGAAGTAAATACAACCAAAAAGACAGTCCCACTTCTCAAGGAACTTATATTTTAATGGAAAAGAACACATAAAAAGAAGTTGAAGAGGGTGTGGCAGAACAGATGCTTGGCCTGGTAAAGCTCTGGGAGAACCTCCAACCTCCAGTCAGGTGAAAGGGCTCTAGAATACAGGGTACTTCCAACATGTGAGTTCTAGGGCTAATGTTCTCTTTCAGGACATAGAATTTCTGAATCATGATAGAGAAGGTGGGAGGAACGAACACAGCCTGATGGGAAATGAAGAGATAACTGGCCTGAACACTGGCCTACCATGGAAGGAATAAAGAGTAAACAGGTTCCCACTTATCCTATGTGATTCTTATTCTTATCTTCCCACAAATCATCTGTGGATGACACTTGTAATATGTTAGAGTACGTCTTTTGGGTCATGCAACATTCTGTGGCTGTCAGCCCTACCCCTGGGTTGGCCTTCCTTTTCTTCCTATACTATTCCCACATTTGTTATTTCCATTTTTGTCATCTTAAGAATGAGCTGCAGAAGGATTTTAATTTTCATTTCTTCTGTACTTATTTGGAGAATTTTTTTTCAGATAGCTATAAGGTAGGAGAAGGGAAGAGAATAAGCATTTATATAGCACCTACTACATTTCATGGATGTTAGTCATGAAGTCACAATGACCCAAATTCTAAACTAGCCTTAGACATGTAACTAGCTGTTTGACTGGGAAAGTCACTTAACCCCTGGGTCAGTTTCTTTATCAGTCAAATGAGATTCATGATAGTACTGGCCTCCCAGAGTTGTAATGAGGATCAAATGAGATAATATTTAGCATAGTGCTTGACATACAACAAGAACTTAAAAAATGCTTGTTTCCTCCCTTCTTTGCTTATTGGTTGAATTGTTGATATTTTCTACAGCAAAGTATTTGTCTTTGTGTGTTCTTCTACCCTTCTTTGATCAGTTTAGATGAAAGAGAGGCTTAAATGGTGCCTAATTCCCTCCACCACTTCCTCATTTATGTGAACTTTTACTTAGCTTGATTGTATGAGATAATAAGTTCCCTCATTCTTCCTCTCTCCTCCTTTGAACTTTTTTTTTTTTTTTTCCTGATAGAACAGTGGCTAGAGAACTTTCAAGCACTTAACCTATAATCAGAAAGTTCAGATGAATGAGTTCAAATCCAGCCTCAGACACTAACTGGGTGACTCTGGGTAATTCACTTAATCTCTGTTTGCCTTAGTTTCCTTATCTTTAAAATAGGGATAATAGATAAAATCTTTCTCCTGGATTTGTTGTGAGATTAAATGAGGTATTTATAAAGGAATTTGCAAATTATTGATGTTAAATTGATATATAAATGCTAGTTGCTATTGTTGTTATTAATCTTCAAGAATAAAACAAAAAATACTTTTAGGCTTTCTTCCTAATTTAACTCCCTCCATGACTCCTAAAAGCTGTCTAATGACTTCTGAGGGGAAACTTATATCATCTCCCTTTTTATAACTCATTCTAGTTGTTCATTTTTACCTTTTTATTTCTTTTGACATTCTGTGTTTCAAATTTTCTATGCAGCTCTAGTTCTTTCATTAGGAGTTCTTGGAAGAATTTTATTTTATTAAAGATTCATTTTTTTTCTCTTGGAAGATTGATTATAAGCCCATATCCTTTAGCTTTTAGAATGTTGTATTCTATTTTTTCTACTCCTTTATGTTGCTGGATGCTAAATCTTGTGTAATCCTGTTTGGTATTTGAACTTTTTCATTCTTACTGATTTAGTATTTTTAGTTTTACCTGGAAGCTGCTAAGATATTCCTGGGAGCTTTCTTTTTGGGATTTCTTTTAGGTGATCCAGTGGATTTTTTTTTTTTTTCATTCTTCTCTCTCAGATTAAGAAATCTGAACAATTTTCTATCATGATTTCCCAAAATTTGATGTCTAGGATTTTTTTTTTTTTTTTTTTTTGGTCTTGTCTTTTAGGTATTCTAAATAATTTTATCTCTCCTTGATGTTTTCCAGATTAGTTGTTTTTGTTAATAAAACATCTTAAATTCTCCTCCTCTTCTTTGTATAATTATTTCTTATTTTCTCATGATGTAAATACTATCTATTTGGTCCATTTTATTTTTCAAAGAGTCAGTTGTTTGGGTAAGATTTTACATCTCTTGTGCAATTCTGTTATTTCCTTTTCTAAATCTTTCCTTCATAGTTCTCATTTCTTTTCCAAATCTTTCCACCAGAATTCTCATTTATTATTATTGTTATTAGCACCTAACATTTATGTAGCATCCATTAAGCACTTTATAAGTATTATCTCATTTTGTTTACTTGGAAGGAAAGAGTCATATTATTATCCTTATTTTACAGATAAACATTTTTAGTCCTTTAAAAAAATCTCCTGCTTTATTTCTCTTAGAGTAAGACTATATTTCCAAGCTTTGTTTTTCTTTGAGGTATTATAGGTATTTCACAGTTATCCTCCTCTTCTATATTTGTGTACATACTTGGTACATGATATTTCCTTATTATAGAGGTTTTTGTATTTAGTTTTTTAACCAACCTTTCAGTTTTCCTTTCCACACTGGGACTTTGTCATGATCAGACTCTCTTTACTTCTTGAGAGAAAGACAGAGCCTACTTTGGTTTTTGGGGATCTGGCTGAAACTTTTTCCCTGTATAAAATATTCTGTTTTTCCAGGAGTTGCCAGAGTCACAAATTTGCAGTGGGCACCAGCAGTCTGCTCTTAAGTACAGGTTTACTACCTATCTGGACTTTTAAGACTAGATCTCAGTTTGTTCTATGTTATACAACTGCAGAATTGCTCTTAGGTAGAACTTTTGTAGACATTTGGTATCTTTATCCCATATCATTTAGTTGGTAGGTTCTGTAGGTTCAGTTGACCAAATTGTAGATGTACCCCTGGTCTGAACCCAGGACTGAATCTCTGTCTCCACTTTGAAGTCAGAATGACTATGCAGCTGGTTTAGCGCTATTCTGAGACTTAGCTTGAAGTCAAAGTGTTCATATAGTCTACGTAGTGCTAATCTGAAACTGAGGCTGCATCTATGATACCTATCTCTCTAAGGTCACAGAGAAATTTTATTTTTTTCTCTTTGGGACTAGAGAGAGGGTGGAGGGGAGAAGAAGGGGGAGAAGGAGGAGGAAGATGATGAGAGAGATGGGGAAGGAGGGAGGAAAGGAGAAAGGAAGAGAGAGGGAGGGGAAAAGAAAGAAAGAAAGGTGAGAGGAAGGGAGAGAAGACTGTTGATTTAACCTCTTTCTGACCCTTCTTTGTCATCAGAGAGAAAGGGAATTGTAGCCCTATTATGAGCTGAAGTAATAAAATTGGGCTAAGGTTAGAAGTCTCCCTCTTCCCCCGTCCTGGAGTTCCTGATTCAATACTCAATCTGAACTCTTGTTCAGCTTTTGGTGGAGTCACTGACAAAATAGGCCTATGCAGCTTTCTTCTATATTATCATCTCTGCTAGTCCGAAACCTTAACTTTGGAGAGTAGATTGTGAAGGATGGGGTGAAAAGGAAAGAAAGTAAGAACCAGGGACTGGGGACAAAAGGAAGAAAACAAATTAAAGAGATAGAAGCAAATTGATTATAGATCATTGGTGTTACTCCTTTCTTGCCACTCTTTTTTTGTAGAGGTAGTAGGGGAGAAAGAGGAGAAAACTAAAAGGATAAGATAGAGGGAAATGAACAATTAATGCTCACATTTGAGAAAAACTACTGGTAGTTTAAACATCTTTTTAACAGTTTAAACAGTTAAAACAGGGTAGTAGAATTAACTATTTATTGTTTGTCAAAAACAAACTTGAAAAGGTTCACAACGAATTAAAATGAGAAGCAAAGTTTGTTATGCTTCAGATACCTACATAATGGTAGGAATCATGATTTGATGAATTTATATGCAATCAGGACATTCTTAAGGGAAAATTTATGTCACTAAATACTTCTATCAACCAAAGGGAGAAAGAATAGATCAGGGAATTGGGCAAGAAGGTAAAACAAAAACAGAAATGAGAAAAGCAACAAATATACAAACTGAACTAAATGCCAAAATGAAATGAGAATGATTGTACCTTGACACTTACTAAATGATTTTCTGGTCCCTTCCTGGAAACATATCATAAAGTACCCCAGCCATGCTACTTCACTTTTTGCTCATTCTCTGGTTTGCTCCACCTCCATGCTGACTGCTTTTATCCTCCTGATATCACCTTTCCTTCTCCCTTACTTCCCTTCTTTGCAGTTCCCTTTTATATTTGGTCTTCCTTTATTGGAATGTAAACTCTTTTAGGGGAGGAATCATATTATCTATTTAAAATTTTGTTTTTATATTCCCAGCTTTTAACATAGTACTTGATACTTAGTAAATGATCAACAGATTTATCTACTGAATTGATAAAGAAAAATCAGAGTAGGCTTAAAAAAAAAAAAACAATAAAGCAACATACCAAAAAGTTGATATTCTGTGTCTGTTAGATTAATATTCAGAATTTAGAGGTGGTTCAGTGTTAGGAAAATGGTAAGAATATAAGTAATATGCTACATATGACTGTGACATCATAATAATAATACAAAATAACCAATTATATGAATAGATAAAAAAAAAAACTTTTTCAAAAAACAGTGGCCATTTCTGTTAAATATCCTAAAAAGCATAAGAATAGTAACCATTTCCTAGTATGGTGAGTTCTGTTTCTTACCAAGGGCTGGCATTATATGGAGAAAAGCTGGAAGTCTTTAATGTGATTAGAGATAAATCAAAGATTTTTGTTATCAGTAATATTATTTGACATAGTGTTAGAAGTGCTAGCTATAGTAGTAAAACAAAAAAGTAATTAGAGGAGCAAACTTTTTTTTTTTTTTTTTGATAAATAAAAGGTAAAATTTGAACCTAGATATTCCTACTCCTGAGGCCAGCCGCTTAGTCACTCAACCATGTTAACTTTATTATTAATATTAATATATATTACTAATGTTAATGAAGTATGAATATTAATATACTTTATTAACCTTCAATGAGGCAAAAGATGTATGCTTGTTAAAATATATATCTTTGTCATAGACTATTTTTTCATAGTCAAGTCCCAATGAAATATGGATTCAATATAGATTCTGAATTTCTCTAGGTGCTTAACTCTGCATGTAGTACATTTATTGATTCACGTTTGTAATACTATGATACTTCTTAAATGTGATCCATTACTACTCAGAAAAGTTTGGCCCCGTGACTCTGAGCAAGTCACTTAAGCAACTTGCGAATAACTCTCCAAAGTTATAATTTGTACAGTAGTCATTGATATATATTTTTATATGGAATTTCCTCTTCAAGAATTCTCTATATCAATTAAACGTTGTAAGTACTTTTCCTCCTAAAATGTCCTAAAGATATATCTCTTCAAATAATGGAACACTATAGTATCCAAACAACCTAAATTGTAGGTCAATGTAGTATTCTACATGGAAATAGATTTTGACAAATTATTGATGAAAACTTATGTGCAAGATGTAGCAGAAAACATTTTGGTACTTATGATTGAAAAGCAGGATAACCTAGTTGTATAGCAAGAATTTGAGATAGTCTGAGTGTTTTATTGGCATCTAGGTAGTGTCAAAAGACCTAAAGAAAGTCTCCTAATACATTGAATGGATTTCCTAAAGCAGACTTATAGGATTTCAAGTCACAGAATGGGAAGGCATGGACAGATTGTGATTCTCTCTCCTAGAATTAGTGAGAACATCAGGGAGTACATAGGCTTTTCATTAGACTGACCATCACACACACACACACACACACACACACACACACACACACACACACACACCTGACCATTATACACATACATATATGTGTAAATTTTAAACCAGAGCTACTCATGAGAATTATTTAATAAGAATTACTTGAATTGTTGAAAGAAATGTTTATCAAAGAAATTTGAGATCTTTTGAAATATTGAAGAAGTAGAATATATATTTTTTTAAAAATTCAGACTTTGATTTAATGGCAGAACTGTCATGTAAATGGAAATCCAATATAGTAATTAAAAGTGTTTATTTTGATCTTTACCTTCAGAGAATAAGTATTATTATCCCTTTTATAGATTATTGTGACTAGTGCTGGTGAAAGGAATCAGCTGACAGAGGAGCCTGGGTTCTCAGCTTTGTATTAATCTCTTCATTCTTATCTCTAGTAACATAGTCTGGAGCACCCTGTCTATTTAACAAATATTTGTGCTTTTAACAAATATTTGTGGTTATAATTGTATCTAAAACATCCAGACAGACAATTGGTAAATTCATTTTGGCAGAAAGAGACTTTCACTTTGTGAGAAACAAAGAGCTAGGAAGTGGTAGAATTTTTAACAAAAGGAATGCTAAATGTTGCTATCCTGGAAAAGTTATATCTGCCTGCTGATAAGAGTTGCCCCAGTTAGAAGGTCACTTTAAGGTCAGAATTAGTTAAAGGTCAGATTAGAAATACTGTTGCTTTTAATAAAATAATAATAAAATTACTTCACAATGAAGATAATGATGACCTTTTATGAACTAAGAGAGTTAGAGCTACACTTTATGCAAAACATCCTGCCTTTTCTCATGAATTAATAAGGAAATTGTTAAGGAAACCATTTACTTGGGCTTTTTGATAAAATGATTATGTTTCTGATATGTTTCTGAATCCAAACAAAGTTTTACATGATTTTGAGAGCTTTATTTCCCAAAGCAAGGTGAAATGGCTACCTTTTTGTAGTCTAAAGGATAAAGTTAGTTTAAGAAAATAAATGATACCAAAAATTACATTTAAAATATTCATTTCTTCATTATGAGTCTAGAATTTGTGAAATAGAGATGATATATATGTATGTATGTATATCATATGGAGATATACTACCAGCATCCCAAAAATTATTTAAACAGAAGAGAACACAATTTACATATTTTAAAAGTTAAATCTTAGCATATTCTACCCTATGTTACAATTTATATTGTTGCCTAACTTTTTGGGATTCTTTGCTTCCAAGAGTAGAGTATGCAAATACAAGAATGAAATGAAACCTAGTCTTTAAAATGTTCTTTTTCTTTTCCTTCACCATTTCTTTTTTGCTGATTTTTAAACAGTCATTTATCAAATTAACAGTGTTCTTGTTTTTTTAAATTTGATTTTGTAAAGAAGGAGACATTAATGTTCAGTTCTACATAATATGATTTACTATCTACCAAGTTAGTTCCCTAATAGGTAGCCATAAATTGTAGCGTGCTCTCCTGGCAGTTACAATTACTAGTCTGTCCTAGACCCACCAGAGTACCTTTGACCACTGTCCTTTGCAGTGTGAGCTCTACCCGGCTCGCCTCCTCTGAGGCCTTCTAAGGTCTCTGGCCACAATCTCTTGAATCTATAGCTTAGTAACCGGTAGCGCACTCAAGAACAGCCACGTGTAATCTTAAAAGCCTTTATTATACCTACTCACATAATGCCCTGACTGATGCCCTGACTTGTTGGTTCCCTAGTGAACACCTGGTCAGAAGACCCATGTGTTCACTACCAAAACCCTTACCTCTTTCGGCTACCCATCTTGGCTTGGCCACCCAGGCTAGGAAGCCAGAGTGAAGAGCACCAGGTTAAAGAGCGCGGTTGCTGCCTGCAGTGGGCTTATATAGGGCCTGTGAGGTCACACACACAGCCAATCAGCGAGAGAGTCACCCATTACGAAGCTATCTCAATATGGCCAGGATCCCGCCCAAGGGCAGTCCTAATATCCACAGAAATTACTTCTGGGCCTCAATCCCGATGCACTGTGTCCGCCCATTTAAAGGGCCCTTACAATTCCCTTTCTCTTGTTTTGCGGGAACCGCACATCTCACCAAGCTAAACTTTTAGCACCAGCTATAGTTCACTTGGTCCATGAGATGACAGAGTGTTATGCCCAAGGAGGTACAAAGCAGCAGATCAGTAAACAGAAGTATGACAATGAGAACCAGGCTCAACAGTGGCCCAAGTGTTCAACCCATTCATCAAAGTCATACTCGAGATAATAGGCCAAAGAGATTGGATGCCAATGAGGTAGGATGTCAACACTGAGGTGGGAAGTCAACAAGGTAAAACATCACAATTCTAGTTAACAAATATCAGTAGGTATGTTGTCACAATTCTAGTTACATTTATCACAGTTCTAGACCAATTCTAGTTTCTTACAATTTTCTGTTGCACTTTTCACACTCCTAGAACAATTCTAGCTTATCACAATTCTCAATTGCACTTTTCACAATTCTAGAACAATTCTAGCTTATCACAATTCTCTATTGCACTTTTCACAATTCTAGAACAATTCTAGTTTCACAGGTGCACATAAGCAGTCATGTCCAGTAACATTGTCTCAATAACAATGGCAGGTGGGTGTGTTGGTTTTTCACCCACTAATTTAAAAGCATAGTCCTTCAATAGAAAGCATAGGGCAAAGCCTCTTCCCAGGCCACCATATGGCAAGTGGTGTTGACTGATTTAAGAAAGGTAAATGAACAGATGGAAACTATGGGAACTCTTCAACCTGGACTTCCATCTCCTACTCAGTTGCCTAGAGAATGGCCTCTGTGGGTTATAGACATTAAGGATTGTTTCTATTCTATCCCTCTAGATAAGGAGGATATGAAAAGATTTGCCTTTTCAGTGCCCAGCGTTAACTTAGCTGAGCCTTATAAAAGATATGAATGGACAGTTTTGCCACAGGGAATGAAAAACAGCCCTACTATGTGTCAAATGTATGTTGCTGCTGCTCTTACTCCAGTAAGAAAAGCATTTCCAAAAGTAATGTTATTACATTACATGGATGATATATTGGGATGTGCACCTGAGGAACAAATGTTAGAAGCATGTCTACAAAAAACCATAGAAACACTAAGGAATTATAAATTGCACATAGCTCCAGAAAAGATTCAAAGACATGCTCCTTTTCAATATTTAGGATATGAAGTATATCCTAAGGTGCTTACAGTACAAAAACTCTCCTTAAGAACAGAGAAGCTAAACACCTTAAATGACTTCCAGAAATTGATAGGAGATATCCAATGGATGCGTCCCGTGCTAGGCTTGACTACCTGTCAATTGCAACCATTATATGACATTTTAAGGGGAGACAGTGCTTTAAATTCACCACGCCAGCTTACAAAAGAAGCTCAAGAGGCTTTGAGACAAGTTGAACTGGCTTTATCCAATGTGGTTGAAAGAGTCACTCAAAAACCCTTGGAAATATCAGTTTTTGCTACACAAGAGGCCCCCACAGCAGTCCTTCATCAAGGAGACAGTGTGATAGAGTGGGTGAACCTCCCAGCACAACCAGAACAAAGCCTTATTCCTTACCCAGTGCTTGTGGCTAGAATTTTATTAAAGGCCATTAAACGAGCAGTACAATTATCTGGGACAAGACCTGATAAGATATATACCTTTTATACTAATGCACAAGTTAATGTGTGCTGCGAAACCATCCCAGAGTGGCAAATTTTATTAGCCATGGCTCCAAATTTTGCACACGGGTCTCCATTAAAGATAACCAGACTGCTGCATAATTGGCAATGGATTCTTGAAGAAAAGGTTTCTAAAGTTCCTCTTAAAGGACCAACTATCTTTACAGATGCATCCAAACATAATATTTGCGCTGTGTATTCTCGTGACTTAACTATAAAGAGAGTAATCAGAACTCCTTTTCAGTCCACTCAGCAGAATGAATTGTATGCAATCATTCTAGCTCTTGCTTATTATCCGGGAGACATAAATATAATATCTGATTCAGCCTATTCAGTAGGTGTGGTTCAAAGAATTGCCACGGCCCAAATAAAATTTGTAGCCTCCAATATATATCAGCTCTTTAAAGAGCTTCAAGAGCAAGTGAGAAAGCATCCAGGTAAGATTTATATTTTGCATGTCCATTCCCATAGTGGACTTCCAGGTCCTATTTTTGATGGTAATTCAAAGGCAGATAGCCTTCTAACCATGCTGGCCAGTACTCCTTTATTTCAAGAAGCACAAGAGTCTCATTCTAAATATCATCAGGCTGCCCGAGCTTTACGTTTGCAGTTTGGAATAACAAGAGAAGAAGCTAGGAGCATAGTAAAAGCCTGTACAGCTTGCCTTCCTTTCCATGCTCCTACACTCCCTCCAGGGAAGAACCCTCGTGGTTTGAGACCTAATGAAATTTGGCAAATGGATGTGACCCATTATAAATCTTTTGGTCGTCTATCTTTTATCCATGTCGTGGTAGACACCTTTTCAGGATTCACATTTGCAATACCAGCAGCAAAAGAGACAGCCCGAGTGGTCACTGAATTCCTTATACAAGCATTTGCAATTATGGGCGTGCCACAAGCAATAAAAACAGACAATGGACCTGCATATACATCTAAACATTTTACACACTTTTGTGCACAGTATAAGATTTTACACACCACGGGCATACCCTTTAATCCTCAAGGGCAGGCAATAGTAGAGAGAAGAAACAGAGATATTAAGACACTCCTCCAAAAACAAAAGAAAGGGGGAGCCACGGGTAACCCTAGAGAACTTCTAAATTTAGTTCTCTATACCATTAATTTTTTA
The DNA here is from genome assembly GCF_048593235.1 of Sminthopsis crassicaudata. NCBI lineage: Eukaryota > Metazoa > Chordata > Mammalia > Dasyuromorphia > Dasyuridae > Sminthopsis > Sminthopsis crassicaudata. The sequence goes on along the minus strand of NC_133617.1, from coordinate 281,996,936 downwards.
ATTTTTGACAAAGATGCACTGGCTCCAGCAGACAGGTTTTATAACTCACCGGAAGGGCAGTGTCCAGTGCGAGCAGCTCCACTGTCTTTAGATAATCGCCAAGTGATGTGGAGAGACCCAGAAAGTGGTGAATGGAAGGGACCAGATAGGTTAACTGCTTGGGGGAGAGGGTTTGCTTGTATCTCTACAGATGGAGAAGGAATCAGATGGGTGCCAACGAGCCGTATTCGCCTTGTCCATCGGAGAGAGACAGAGCAGACCCTTGAAACGAAGGAGAAGGCCCAAGAAACATCGGGTGGTTCCGTTGCTGACTGTGCCCACCACTGAAAGAACCTGGCAGTTATGGCGTTTGACCCATGGACATCAAAAACTGTTGGACTTGAAAATCCTCAGAAATCATTGGATTCTCTGAGACATCATAAGACTATTGTAGGACTTGAAAGTCTCAGGAATCATTGGATTCTCTGAGACATCATAAGACTATTGTAGGACTTGAAAGTCTCAGGAATCATTGGATTCTCTGAGACATCATAAGACTATTGTAGGACTGAAAAGTCCTCAGGAATCATTGGATTCTCTGAGGCATCATAAGACTGTTGCTGGACTTCAAAAACTTGTGGGGATCATTGGATTCCCTAACATATAAAAAGACTGATGTGGGATTTCAAAAACTTGTGGGGATCATTGGATTCCCTAACAGTGAAGCAATGGACAATAGATTGGTTTTGGACTATTTCTTGGTTGCTGAAGAAGGGGTATGTGTGTCTGGTGTCTACATACCCTCCTTCTAGGACTTCTGGAAATCTCTTACAATACCATGTTGATTTATATTGTTTGTTATATCACTACTTGCATGTACAATTCCTGTTTGTTACACCACATCGAGTCTGCACTGACTGTGGGGAGAGTCACCACTAATAGCCTCTGCGTTATTGCTATGTACTTGTGTAATGACTCCCATGCTGATGGGTTTGTGCATACTTGTCTCTAATAAGGCCCTTCAATCCAGAAACCCGCTAGCAAATCCCCACTTCTCTTTGGTGCTTCTCATCTCCCTTCCTGAGATGTCAGGAAGGGCGTGATTATCTCCTTTTTAGTGCTTTCATCTCCCCTCCTGAGAAGTCAGGGGGGGCGTGATCACGTCCTTTTTGGGGTTCTCATCTCCCTGAAAGGTCAGGGATGGCGCGACCTCCTGTGGTCTAAAACAAAAGAAAGCGGGAGATGTAAAGGGCTAGAACTGAGCAATGCACTTGGATGATGAAGCACGTGAGACTAATTGCCAATTGGACGGTTCCCTATTAACTTGTTTAAGGTTGACCCTCCCCAGCTGTTCTGTGCTGACTTGATTGGTGGGACAAAGAGGGGGAAGTGACGTGTGTGGGAGGAGCAAGAGAAACTTGGGTGGTGGAACTCAAGCTCACTTGCACTCGTGACCGGGCGTTGGAGGCGAAGGTAAAGATCTAGAATAAAGACGTTTAGTGATCCTGACTCTTGCTGATTTCTGGAAAGATAGAGTTCCAGCAATAAATGGAATACTTTTTTGGAATTTCACATGCACCAAGAAGAAATCCATTGACTTCATTACCTGAGGTATTCCCTTAGGCACAAATAAATGGGAGACATCAGTATCCCTAATCTCGGATTTATTCTGGAGTTTCATGTTGTATATTTGACACCATTGAACAGTACATTTTACAATGACCTCAGAATGAATCATAGTAGTCCTTACATCATGGCTTTTGAGAGTTTCCTCTGATATGCTGGGAAACCTGACACTGAAAATTGAAATAGATTTAAAATCTCATCAATTCAAATGATCCTTTAAGTGATACAGATTCCTATGCGGTACCTATCCATCTTGTGCAACTCATGTTCTGAATGTCCAGTACAACTCTGTCCACGTTGTCCTTATGTTCACCATAGAGGGGGTTCTACTTGTTGTGCCAGAGGAATTTTTTACTTTCTCCTGATGTCTTAATTGTAGTAGTCTAGATGTTACCCCACTTTTCTCACATCCCCCCTATTATTTTCCCATTTTAAGGTTTTTTGAGAACATTTTTATCTTTTTTTTTTTTTTTTTTTTTTGAGGTTTCTCATTGGCTAAATGTTGCAACCTTCTTATATCTATATACTTCTCCATTACTTTGTGCATGACATTAATTTTTAATTCTTTAGAGAATGTTTAATTATTTGCCTCATTGGCATACAGCAAAATTGCTAGATTAATATTTTTAAAATGGACTTTTGTTCTAGGAGAAATTTGGAGTCATTAAAAATTTTTGCAATCTCCTCGAGGCTATCCAGTTTTCTTTTCTCTTCAGTTCTGGGTTAAGTTACTGTTAGACATGTTGTGCAAACTCTATAAATTATCTATTGATATGTGTGTTGTCATCTTGGCAGTGATTTTCTTGTGTAGGTTGTTAGTCCAAAAACATTTGCCTTATTATGGTTCTCTTTCAGAAGATCCCAAGTGTTGTAAGGCTTGACACAGCAAAATATGTTCTAAAAATGAATATTTGGAGAACCTCACTATAGAGAATTTTTTTCAACTAGAACTTTTTGCTAGGTGCTACATTACTTTGACAATCATAGACTTCCCCATTTATTGCTCACCTGATGTTTATGATCAGAGAATAATTGGATAACATATTTTGGTTATGTCCTTCAGAAAATCTTGAATGATTTTAAAGTATGGGTGGAAGATACTTTGTTGTAAAAGAGTCCTTAAAAAGCATTTTGCTTTAATGAATGTAATACTTTTTCATAATGAAAAAATGGTAATCACAATGGGATCTTATTTTCTGTACATCTTTCAATTGTAAAACAGTAAAGATGAAGTCTATTTATTAATATTGATAGCCAAAGTGTTCTTGTTTCCTATTAATAGTATTAATAATGGTTCTTTTGATTTGGGTATATATGACTTTTTTTTTTTAATAGATGACTCTTTAAATTTTTTTTTTTGGTAATTTCTGGACTTAAACATCAAAGAAGAACATTTCTATATAGAGAGAAGAGCACCAAATGAGAATTCCATATACCAACATGATTCTACATTTTATACACTTATTTCTTAAAGTGTATAATAAATTCCGATTCTTACTTTCAAAACTGTCCTGCTTATCTGCTTTCTTCTTATCTCTCTGTACATATTAAGAAAAAAAATTTCAGTGGCTTGCTTTATCTTTTTTTTTTTTTTTTTTTGCTTCACTATTATTAGCCTCTACCCCCAACCTCCACTTAAAAACTTTAAAAAAGAAAAAAACCCTTGTAACAAAGTCAGTGTTGTAAGATAAAATAAATCCACACAGTAAATAAAATTAATCCACACAGTAGATAAAATTAATCCACATAGTAGCTATATCCAGAAATATCTGTCCTTTTTTTCACTTTATGTCTATCAGTTCTTTGTCAGGATGTGGAGAATGCTTCATAGACTCTCTATAGATATGCTTTGTTACTGCATTAATTGTAGTCTATAAATCATTCAAAGTTTCTTTTTCTTTACAGTGTTATTGTCTGTGTATGTTTTGTTCCACAGTACTACTCACTTCACTCTGTGTCAGTTCATATTATCCAAGATACTCTTTAGTCATCTTTTATCATTCCATTGAAGCTACTTTCTCCAAAATATTAATGATCTTTTAGTTGTCAATCCAATGGCCTTTTCTCAATCCTTTTTCTCCTTGAGCTCTATATACTGTGGCACTGTTAATCCCTTGATCCTCTCTTCTCCCTTGGTTTTTGGATCAGCACTGTCCCAGTTTTTCTTTTACCTTCAAACTCTCCTTTACTGGATCCTCTTCCAGATCACACCCTTTAATCATAATCACATGTGCCTTTCTGGGGCCTATCCCAGGGTGGACTATCTTCTTGGTCTGTACTGCTTTACCTGGTGATCTCATCAGCTTGCATAGATTTAATTACCATCTCTGTGCTGATGAGTCTTTTTTTTTTTTTTTTTTTAATATAGCTTTTTATTTACAAGATATATGCATGGATACTTTTTCAGCATTGACCCTTGCAAAACCTTTTGTTCCAATTTTTCCCCTCCTTCCAATACCAATATTGGTAGACCAATACACGTTAAATATGTTGAAGTATATGTTAAATACAATATATGTATACATGTCCATACAGTTATTTTGCTGTACAAAAAGAATCAGACTTTGAAATAGTGTACAATTAACCGGTGAAGGAAATAAAAAATGCAGGTGGACAAAAATAGAAGGATTGGGAATTCTATGTAGTGGTTCATAGTCATCTCCCATCTTTCACTGGGTGTAGCTGGTTCAATTCATTACTGTTCTATTGGATCTTATTTGTTTCATCTCATTGTTGGAGAGAGCCACATCCATCAGAATTGATCATCATATAGTATTGTTGTTGAAGTATATAATGATCTCCTGATCCTGCTCATTTCACTCAACATCAGTTCATGAAAGTTTCTCTAGGCCCTTCTGAAATCATCCTGCTGGTCATTTCTTAAAGAACAATAATATTCCATAATATTCATATAACACAATTTCTTCAACTATTCTCCAATTGATGGGCATGCATTCTGTTTCCAGTTTCTACAAAGTGGGCTGCCACAAACATTTTTGCACATATAGGTCCCTTTCCCTTCTTTAAGATCTCTTTGGGATATAAACCCAGAAGTAACACTGCTGAGTCAAAGGGTATGCAGAGTTTGATAACTTTTTGAGCATAGTTCTAAATCGCTCTCCGGAATGGCTAGATGTGTTCACAATTCTACCAACAATGTATCAGTGTCCCAGTTTTCCCACATCCCCTTCAACATTCTGCATTATCTTTCCCTGTCATTCTAGCCAATCTGATAGGTGTGTAGTGGTTTCTCAGAGTTGTCTTAATTTGCATTTCTCTGATTAATAAAGTGTGCTGATGATTCTTGAGAAGTACCTATCTTACTCCAGACTGTCTGCTGACCTCCAATCTCATATTTCCAACTACCTTTCAGACATCTCGGATGTCCAGGTGACATCTTAAACTCAATATATGTAAAGCAGAATTTATTTCTTTCCCCCTAAATTTTTCCTTCTTTCCTTTCTCCCTTGTTACTTTAATGGGTAATACCATCCTCCTAGTCCCTCAGACTTACAACCCAGGAATCATCCTAGATTCCTCAGTATCTCTCACCCTTCATAGGCAAACTGTTGCCAGGGTCTATAGATTTCATCTATGCAGCCTCTCTCCAGAAGCCCCCCTTTCTCCAGTACAGGCCCTCATCACCTTATTCCTGGATTCATAATTTGTTTTACTACTTCTAATGGCAACCTAAGGCAACCTTTAGATTCTAGCTCTTAACTTTTTCTTTTCTTTCTTCCTCTCCCATTTAATTTTCCCTTCAAGTTCAAAAAGATTGTTTTACTTGTGACTAGTATTTCTTGGAAATTATCCAGGCTCTTTATAGCCTTGGCCCATTCTTATTCTTTTTGAATTTTATTTCTAAAACAAGCTCATCACTAGTGGTGGCAGTGGATAGAGTTCAGGGCCTGAAGGCAGGAGTTCTTACTGGTTGTGTGACCCTGGGTGAGTCATTTAACTTTGTTTCTTGAGTTCCTCATTTCTAAAACAAGCTAGATGGCAGACTACTACTCTTGTCTTTGACAAGATGACTCCAAATGGGATCATAAAGAATTGGACCTGACTGAAATGATCGAACGACAACAACAAACTAGACTGTTATATGCATCTGTTTGTGCTTATTTATGTGTTCTATTTTTTAAAGTCTATATCAGATGAGAGTGAGATTCATTTTGTACTCTTTTCCCCTAAACCTTCTTTCATGTTTGTATACTCTTAATCTACTCCAATTATAAGAAATATCAAATTCTCTCCCTGTCCTCTTTTCTATAGTGTGTGTTCCTTTTACCATTCCTTCTCTTTTTATTCTTTAAAACCATTGCAACAGAACCATTTCACTCCTGTGATCTTTCTTATTTAAATCCCTCAAATACTCTTTCAAGACATTAAGGTTCCAAAAGGACATCTATTTCATCTTTCTCTTAGAATAATTAATACCTACAGCATCATACAACTTTTTTTAATTGTTCAAATAATCTTATCTTTCTGTATTAAAAAAAAAAATTCTTCTGGTAGTATTTCAAACTTCTTACTCTGTTTTGTTTTTTTCATTAGAAATGTTTAAAAGTTCTCTTCCATTAAAATTTTGTTCCTTCCCTCCATAGAATTAAACAAAAATTTTCAGGATAAGCTATTTTTTGGTTGTAAGTCCATGTCTTTTGCTTTTTGAAATATTACATTCCAGAATTTCTCTTGTTTATAGTAGAATCTGGAGGTCTTGTGTGATACTGATTATGACTTCTTACTACTTGAACTGCTCCTTTCTAGAGGAATACTATATATAGAGATCAACTTGGATCATTTGGTTTCCTATACCCCTGTCTTTAGATGTCTGGATCTCTGAGGTTCAGCACACTGAATCTTCGGGCCTTCTATAGAACTCAGAACACAACTGCCTATTGTACAGCTCAAGCTGTACATCTCAAACTCAAACTCAACATATCTGAACCAACCCTCTCCTCTTCTGAAATTTCCTAATTTCCATAATACAACCATGCTCCCAGCTACTACTTTAGTATTATTTTCAGTGTCTCATAGTTATTCATGCCATATGTCCAATTTATTTTCAGCTGTCATCATTTCTACCTTCACATCTCTTGTATATTTTCCCTTCTCTCCATTCATGCAACTGTCACCATCACATATGTACTTATCACCTCATGCCTGGACTATTAAATAGCATTCTGCTCAGTCTGTCAGCTTCAAATCTCTTTGCACTCCACTTCATCTTTCACTTAGTTGCCAAAGTGATTTTCCTAAAGCATGGGTATCATCTTGTCACCCCCCACTCAATAAACTCCAAAAGTTTTCTATTACCTCCAAGATGAAATCTATAAACTATTATGTTTTACTTTTATAGACCTTTATAACCAGGCTTCTTACCTTTCTAGTCTTCTTACAATTTACTCATCCTTTTTTGTACTCTACAGTACACCAACACTGACCTTTGTGTTCTTTCTCACATGTAACATCCCTTCTTTTAACTTTGTGCCCTTTTCTTAGCTGTCTCCATTCCCAGAATACTTTCTCTCAGAGGCTCCCTTCCACTTCCTGTCTTTCTGGGCTTGCTTCAACTCTTTTTTTTTTTTTTTTTTTTTTTTTTGCAAGATGCTATTTCCGGCATTGCTCTCTTTCTTCACCTCTAATATTGCTAGTTGCTTCTCTTTAAGATTATCTTTAATTTGCTTTATATTTATCTCTATCTCTATAAGATCAACAACACAGATATAAAGAAAAGTGATAGAAGAAAGGGTAAAGTGACCTCAAAATTTAATGAGGGAAATAACATGCAAACAGCTATCTACACACACACAGTTATCCATACACGTACATGTGGGTCCTTGTCTCTTTTTGAGAAGTGTTACTCTCTGTTACTCCATTTGGGCTTTTCTTCACAAAGATGCTGGAGTAGTAGTTTATCATTAGATTTCTTGATCATTACTTGATCTCATGTGAATTTCAGGTTTTGTTTTGGTTTTTTAAGTATGTATGTAGGAGCTGGAAATATCTGTCCACAGCTCTTTTTCTTAGAGGTACATAAATAATTCTCAAAGACTTTACATAGGAGTGCATTGCCTTCTTTATAATGCACAATGCATCAACCTAGATATATAATTAAATAGCTTACTTTAAAATATAATTTTTTGCTGTTATTTTTATCTCTTTATTTAATTTTTTATAAAAGATGCTTTTCAGAATATCAATTTTTACATTCATGGAATTTGCTAATAGATAAATATCAAGTTGGGACAAGCAATATTAATATATTCTGAAATTTATTTTTACTGTTGTTTTTTTAGGCTGATCCAGAATATGGCCAGGGGATGAACCCTGTTAGCTGTCTGGCTCAGATTCAGCAGGCCAGAAAAGAAAAGGAACCAGATTATGCCCTTCTTTCAGACAGAGGAAAATCTCGCCGGCGAGAGTTTTTGATGCAGGTATCACTAACTATTTCATAGGGGAAATTCCTTTAATATTATAGGAATATGGAATACCTCAGGTTTGGGTAAAAATGTGAAATAGAGGTCAAACAGGAATGAATGGTGTCAAACAAACAACATGATCTTGGCTTCTCTCCCTGTCAGCTTCTCATGCTTAGTATGGTGAAGTATCAAGGACATTTATAATAGACAGTGTGAGGAGTTCAAGGACATGTGGGATTCACACAGGTTATTTATGACACAATTTATCATCTTGAACATATTTATGTTGCAATTTGCAGCTGGGGCATTTTACTTTCTGGGAATTGGAGACATGGTAGCTTTCTTCAAATATTTGAAGGGCTGGCCCATGAAAAAGAGATGGGACATGTTCTGTGGGTCCCCAGAGAGCTGCACTGGGACAAATTACAGATATGTCGAGTTAGACTTGATCTGAACTTTCTAAGAATTAGAGCTATCCAAAAGTATAATGGGCAGCTTCAGGAGGTAGTGGTCTCATAGCTCCCTTCCAGGCTAAAAGCCTGGATTTTTGTTCATATTCAGGATGGACTAGATGACCTCTGAGATGTATGCAAACTCTGAGTCTTTGTGAATCCATTATTCTGAGAAATAAAAGTGGCAAATAGATAGTTTTATCAGACACAACAAGACCTGGAGCAAGTATTTTGGAAAGAATTAGGAGGGGGAACTGTTTATCTGCTACAGAACCTATAGGGGTTCCAGTCTTTTAGAGGATATTGAGAGATTTTTTTTTTTTTTTTTTTTTTTTTTTGTCTAGTCCAAGTTTTAGATACCAAAAACATTGCTAAATGCTGGATGTACAAAAATAAATGTGACATAGACCCTGCTTTTTTTTTTTTTTTTTTTTTTTTTTTTTTTTTTTTTTTACTGAGGCAATTGGGGTTAAGTGCAGAGACCCTGCTTTTAAGTAACTTGTAGTCAGTCACTTATAAGAACATAGAAATTTAGTCAAGATGAATCCTGTTGTAGTCAAATGTCTGTGCTAAGATAGCCAAGCTATCTTTTCACTTTTGTGTATATTTTAAATACTCCAAGGCTTTGGTGATTTGAATATACTCTTACCTTTTCCTCTAACAGTTAATGAAGCATCCAATAAAATAAAAGTTAAACAATGACTAATTCCATTATGTTTATAATTAAAAATACTGTAACATACTATATTCAGTAATTTTGGGGATCTGAGCTCTGAATGCATTTTCCAACCAGATATATTTGGGTAGGTTGTAAAAAGAAACAAAATTAAATTACTGAAGAAGGATTAGGTTGTTTGTGATGATATAGCGATAATAACCATTTATTAAGCACTTATTATACTCAAGAAGTTACAAATATAATCACAGAATTGTTTTGACTCATGCAAATGGTTTCTTTAAAATGTATAAAATAAATGATTTGCCTTTAGGACTTACTTAAGGCTATTTGAAATGTTTCATAGTATTTTAAATTTACTTTAATAATTGTATTTGTTATTACTTAGTCTTTTACACAATCTATATTTTCTTCTCTAGAAAGGATATTATCTTGATATCTTGGCAGTATAATTATTTAAGATAGATAGCTTGAAATTTAGAAGAGTTTAATTTGTATCAAAAGTAAAGCACATAACAATTCTGATATTTATTATAAAAACCCAATTTATGAATGATATGGTAAGGTGATACCTAAAATGGAAGGATAGAAACAAGAGTGAGGTTGAATGAAAGATTCACAGCCAGATGTCAAAGTGATACCTACAGTTGTCTCAAAATTAGTTAGTTGTTCATTATTTAGTCTCTACTTACTCTGTAGGTAAGCCCTCATAAGAAACACATTTTCACTTTCATTTGTACTTTCAAATGTGGAAAAGGAATAAGGAATGTTATGTGTGAAAATTGCTCCAAAGGAAATTAGTTAAGTCTCTTTGATTTAAGTTTATTTACTTAAAACTTTTTAGTTAACAAATCAAATACAAACTTGACAAAATTAGATTTTGTCATGAGGTCTCTAGAACTTCATATTTGTACTTCTTCCAGAAACAATTCTAAAAGAGATTTTGGCCCACTAAAATAATGTTGTTTCTTCAGGTGTAGAAATGTATAGATGATTTATTTTAGTTTCATTGCCAAATAAAATTTTGCATTATCATATGTGGAGCCTGTCCTTTTGAGAAAATATTTTCTATTTTACTAGCCTTATAATTAGATATATATTTTTAAAATTTTGTATTGATAGAGAATAGCAATACATCAGAAGTGGAAAGAGAAAAACTGACTATAATCACACTTTAGTTTGTACTTTTCCTTTCCTGCTTTTGAAAATTATAAGAACTAATCTGTAACTTTTTTATTTTTATACTTTGGAAATGGTGACTTCATTGACTGGTTGCCATTTACAAAGAACAGTGCTGTTGTAGCATTTTCATTTTGTTGATCATTCATGAAATCTTTTTTTATCTTCTTCACTTTGACTTTCTTAGATTTGAAGATTTTCTGAAAGTTTTCTTTGAACACCAAAGGTTTAGAAAAATCTGATTTAAAATTTTGATATGTATTAGAAATATAAAGCTTCACATCCAGCAAAAGAACTCTAGGAGTTGATTATGAACCACTACATAGAATTTCTAATCCCTCTAATTTTGTCCGCCTGCATTTTGGATTTCCTTCATAGGCTAATTGTACACTATTTCAAAGTCCGATTCTTTTTGTATAGCAAACTGTTTGGTCATGTATACATATATTGTATTTAATTTATACTCTAACTATTTAACATGTATTGGTCAACCTGCCATCTTGGCGGGGGGGGGGGGGGGGGGGGCGGGGGGGAAGGGGAAAAATTAGAACAAAAGGTTTGGCAATTGTCAATGTTGTAAAATTACCCATGCATATATCTGGTAAATAAAAACTATTAAAATTTAAAAAAAAAGAAATATAAAGTTTCTTTGCCTTTATACAAAATAAAACAAACCTCTGTCTATGGAGTATATTGAGTATTCTTTTGAAAAAGAAACTCGGAATGTTTCTTAAGCAGGTTTCTTTTTTATGGGTATTCGTAAATACTCTAGTTAAACAAGGACATTTGGCTATGCTTTTAAATGTTTTCACACTGAATTCATATTGCTTCTCCTCCCTCACACCCCCCAGAAGTCCCAATGGATTCATTATAGCATTCAGCAACCTTATCAAAGTAAAAGGCTTTTTGTATAAACTATTTAAGCAATGTTTTCATTTATTTTAATTGAATGTGGAAGTAAAGTATCTAGAGATAATTTACTCATTTTTATCTGTCACAGAAAGGGTAAATTTGAATGTAATGAAATGGATCCAATTACTTGTATTGGCCATTAGATAAACAGAAAAAAATCTCTGATGACATTGGCTGAGTGGTCTATTCCCAAAGCTTATTTTAGAAAGATTTTTTTTTTTTTAATGTTAATCTTTGATAGAAAACATAGTGAGGTCCAAAACCTGGTTTCATAGAAAATATTAGGATTTTAATTTAGCATGTACCATGATAATTTTCTCCTTTCAGTTTTTTTTTTTAATATAATAGTTAATTCTGTGACATTTATTACTTAATCAAGTACTAAATTACTTAACAGATAAGTAGGATTTTAGGACTTTTATATAATCTTTAGTTTATGTGGACTTATTAACTACAATAATCTGTAAAGTTTTAAAAACCCTCCCATAGTTATATTAATTTTTCCGAAGTAGCAAAATAATTGAAGCTAGTTTCAAAATAAGTTACTGGTAAATTAATTAAATAAAAGTCTTATTGTGAAAATATTGAATTTGTGAATTTTATCAAAAGATTTAACTTTTCACATTTACACATATACAATGTTTATTTCAATTCCATTATTAAATAATGAACTAGTTCTTGATAGTGAATCAATTAATTTTTAGTGTATCTTAGGCTTTTTTTGATTAATTTACTTTTTTAAAGTTGGTATTGAGGTAGTGTGATATAATGGTTAAAGATCTGGCCTTGGAGTCAGGGCATTTGGGTTCAAGTCTTGCTGCTAAGATATAGAGGCTATGTGACCTTGGGCAAATTGCTTGATCTCACAGTGTCCCAGACAATTCACTCAAACTCTAATTTGTGGCTCACTTGCTCATTTTCCTTTATAGAGAACATTTATGAAATCAAAGTCTGCATCCTCTCACCAACTTTACTCCCTACCATTCCCCCCAATAAATAATAAATGTGTCTATATTATTGTTGTCTTGACTTAAAAGGACTAATATTGCATCTCCAACATTGTCTAACTTTATGATGTGGAAACTTAGTGATTTATGTTATGATCTTGAAATTTTTATTTACTGTTAAAGATCAATATTTATTACTTTGTACATATGAAGTATGCATATAAATCTATGAAACATATAGAAACCCCAAAAATTTTACTTTTGGTAAAAATGATAGTAATTCATTTGAGGAACTATATCGTAAGATAAAATTTAGAATGTACCTTAAACACTCTCTGAATTGCATGAGAGCACTGACTTAGGAAATAGGAAAAGTGGGGCTTCTAGACTGAACTCTGCCATTCATTTAACATTATGATTTTAGGTCAGTTTTTAATTCTTACTTTACTCTTATAAAAAATAAGAATATTTGGGTTAGATGATCTCCTAAGTTCTTTCCATCTCTAAGCTAAAAATTTGTGAATTTTAGGGATTTTAAAACTGAATATAGTTATAATGGAATCATTTCAGAGCTTATTATTCGGGGATGTCAAAAAACTGTTTGTTTGATGGTTGCTCTTAATTATTTCTTTTCATTTTACCAGGTTAAAGTTGGCACTGCGGTTGCTACTGGAATAGGTCTTAGTAAGAAGATAGCTAAAAGAAATGCAGCAGAGGCAATGTTGTTACATCTTGGATATAAAACCTCCACTCCTGTTCAGGAACATCTTGAAAAGGTGAGTGTTATATATAAATATGTGCATTACATTCTATGTTGTAGATTACCAAAGGTATTGAAAAAAAAGGCAAGTATATTTTTATTATATATTATTAAAACATAGAATTTACTGTTATAAACAAAAATCTAATACATTATGGGGATTTATTAAAACTGAAAGCAACTATTACTTTCCATTCGTTTAAGAGTAGCATTTTACAGCAAATTTCTCCTTATTTGATGAAATATGAGATGAAAAATTGGATAATTTAATACCTTAATGAGTATATGAATTTATTGACATAGGTACCACATAGGTTGAAATGTCAGTCCTTTTAAATTTTGTTCTCCTCTTAGACTTTTGTCTATATCTTTGTATACTAAGTTAGAAAGTCATTTGAAAAGTAAAAAATTAAAATTCATTTTAGTTTTTGTATTACATAATGCTGGTTTCCTTTTTAAATGGAATTCATTTGCTATTTTTACTGTATAAACCAAGTCTTAAACTATTAAGTTTTTCTCATAAGTCCACAGATTTGTCTCAGTGTTGTTAGCCTGAATTCTGGAACCCAGCTAAAAACTTTTGAAATAAAAGACCTAGATTATCCCTTTAGGACATGCATATATTGGACTGACACTCTATAAAGTAATTTTTCTATTTATTTTAAACTTGAAGGTAAACTAAAAGGGTGTTGTTGTTTTTTCTGCCAAGAGCCTTGTTCATGGTTCCCTATTTCTTCTATGGCACTTAATGACATCACTAACACCTCCCTCTATTGCAAGAGAAAAACAGAACCCCGAACTCAGGTCTTGGCATGAAAAAACAAAATACAAGTAATTAAACTTCATGTAATCTTAAAATTTGTTCATTATTATTTTTGCTATCTGCTCAGGTAAATAAACACTTTTTTATTAAATTTTTTAAATGACTGAAAAAATTCATATTGCTTTTAACTGAGCTTAACAATCATCAAAAGTAAAAGTTTTAATGTTTGAGTAATTTTACCACTTAAGAATCTTGTTTTTAGTTTTTAGGTACTAAAGCTATAGATGCTTGAGTTTTAGAGAGTAAAGTAAGAAGTAAAATTACTTTTTAAAGACTTGGTTGTTCTTTATTTTTTAAGGTATTAAAATTTTTAGAAAATTAATTTTAGTTCCCAAAGAATTGCCTAAATACTATCCCTAGAGACTTCTGTTTTCTTTACCAGTCTTCCAAATGATTTCCTTTCTTTTAAATATATTTGTAATATGAAACCTAACATGTGTTAAGATTTTTGTTGCTCTTACAATGTATATGTGTTATTTTAACTTTACACATTTATATTGATTTAAAATTGTGATTTTAAAATGTTTAAGTCAAAATAGGCCCCTTCAAAAAACACCTGTGATTTAAAAAAAATCACCCGAAATAAACATATTCTTCTGCCAAACATCCTAAGTTTCAATTTTATTTTGTTGCTTTTGAGGAAAACTGAACAATATAAGCAAATGTGGTAAATGAGATTTTTTAAAAACTCTATACTAAATATCTATTATTAGTGTTATCTTTTCACTTTTTTTTTTTTTAAAGGCAGTATGAAGTAGTAGAACAACACTGTTCTTGGAGTCACAAAATCTGGAGTTGAGTCCATTTTCCATGCCTTACTAGCCATGTGATTTTGGTAAAGACACTTAAATTCATTGAGCCTCAGCTTTTGCACATGTAAAATGGTAATAGTATTAGCTGCAGCTTCAGCTCAACTAGTTGGTTGCAAAGATCAAGATAATTCAATTTAACAAGCATGCACTAAGCACCTACTCTGTACAAGGCACTGTGTTAGACACTAGAACTGCAAAAATAAAGTAATATTTGATCTCAAAAAGCTTATATTCTACTGTGGAGTGGAGAGGAGAGATACACAATATATACATGGACAAATAAATATAAAATAATTTAAAGAGAGGGACTACACTAATGTAGTTGGGGTCAGGGAAGGCTTGATGGTGGGTGAAATGAGCACTGAAAAAAGATAAGGGTTTTAAAAAGCAGACATGAGAAAGGAACATGTTTTAGGCTTCAGGGGCAACTGGTACAAATATATGGAGGTGGAAGATAAAATGTCAAGGATGTATAAGAACAAAGGAACAGCTATCAAACTTGGCTAGAACAGAGTGTATGAAGGGTATGATATGAAATAAGACCCCAAAATTAGTTTGGAGTCTGGTTGTGGAGGACATGAAAAACCAGCCTCAGGGATTTGTATATTGTCCTACAGGCAATAAGGAGTTACAGAAGGAATTTGAGCAGGGAAGTGACACGATCCCTGCAATCCTTGGTCATCTTTTCCAGTACTGGTTGCATCTTCTCTCATGCCCCCTGACACATGAGTCCTGGAGGGTGAGTTAGCATACACCTTATTCCTGTTGCTGCTTCTAAATTCTCCTTTTTCCCACCATCATTCAGCACTTAATCATATTCATATATTCCCCAATCTAGATCTCTTTCGTTTCTCAAGAAGTTTACCCAAATGCCTTCTCTTATACTAGGGTATTTTAAAATATACCCTTATGTATCCTCAGATTTCCTAGCCTCCAAATTCCTTGTTATCCTAAGCTTACCTCAGCCAACCATCTACAAGGAGAGACACCCCCATGATCTATCTGTTACCATATGTATTCCACTGCCATGATAAGAATTCTGAAACCATCTCTCTGACCATAATATTCTATCATTTCATCTCTCCCTAGGTTTCCTTTCTCCTAATCCCATCTATTCTTTTTCTTCACCTTGACTTCTAGTCCTCAGGTTTCTCCTATGTTATCACTCCTGCTTTGGCTTCACTTTTCTCCTTTATCTTTACCCTATTGTTTACAATTCAATATCACACCATCTTCTACTCTTGAATTCCTGGCCCCTTTCTCCTGATGTCAGTTGTGATTTGCCAAAATGCAGCCTGCGTTAGTTACCCTCACAATCTTCCTCCTTTGCTCCTGTTTACTTGCTTCTCAGCTGTGATCTAGAAAGTCACACTATGTTTCTAAATCAATAGGGCCTTCACTGAATTAGGATAATTCTTTTTATTCTTCTCTAATTGATTTTATTTTTAAATTATATATTTAAATAAACAAAAATCTGCTTTGTCTCCCTCCGACTTCAACTTTCCTCCCTTCATTTAATAATAAAAGAAAAACTACATTCCTGTCCCAAACAAATTCCTCACTAGTCATGTACAAAAAAAAGGAAAAAAAAATGTTCTTCACTGATTGAATCTGCCTATTTGTCAATAGTTTAGTGGCATATTTCATTATTAGCTCTTTTTTCTTCTCAATAGTATTTTACTTTTCCAAATATATGTAAAGATAGTTTTCAATATTCATTTCTTTAAGATTGTTTAGCTCCAAATTTTTTCTCCTTCCTTTACCCTCCCCACTCTCCAAGATAATATAAGCTAAACATGTTCAATCCTTTAAAACATATTTCCATATTGTCTTATTGTACAAGAAAAATCAGACCAAAAGGGAAAAAGCCATGAGATAAAAAGAAAACAAACAAAATAATGTGAAAATACTGTGTTTCCATACATATTCTTTTTCCCTAGTTCTCTCTCTGGATGTGGATGGCATTTTCCATCCCAAATCTATTGGAGTTGTCTTGGATCACTGCATTGCTGAGAAGAACTAAGTTTGTCATAATTGATCATCACCTAATCTTCCTGTTATCGTGTATAATATTCTCCTGGATCTGCTCACTTCACTCAACATCAGTTCATGTAAGTCTTCCCAGGGTTTTCTGAAATCAGCCTGTTCATCATTTCTTATAGAACAACAATATTTCATTACATTCATATTCAGCCATTCCTCAATTGATGGTCATCTACTCATTTCTAATTCCTTGCTACAAAAAGAACTGCTACAAACACTTTTGCACATATGGGTCCTTTCCCTTTTTAAGATCTCTGCTACTAAGCCTAGTAGTGACACTACTGGATCAAAGAGCATGCACAGTTTTAGAGTTCTTTGGGCATCATTCCAAATTGCTTTCTAGAATGTTTGAGTCTACCAGAAATGAATTAGTGTTCCAGTTTTCTCACATCCCCTCCAACATTTATCATTATCTTTTCCTATCATCTTAGCCAATCAGTTTGTTTGTCTATACTACATTGTTGTTATTATATAATTTGCTTACTGGTTCTATTTGTTTACTCTGCACCAGTTCATATAAGTTTTCCCACATTTTTCTGAATCCATCCCCATCCCCATTTCTTACATTATTTCATCAAACTTATGTAGCCACCCCTCACAGCATGGGTGAAATCTCTAATTCCCATTATTTGCCAACTCAAAAACATAAATATCTTTGTATATTCTTAAGTGTTGATATTGCTTAAGACTACTTTTTTCCTTAATCTATTCTTCCTTTCATTTCTCCTCCTTTATTTTCCTCTTTTCTCTTCTGTTTCCCTGTTGAATGAAGTTTGTTTCTATATCCAGTTCTGTGTGGGCAGCCTTCTCCTTTGACTAAAAGTTCAAGTGTTAACTTTTTTTTCCCTCTTATCCCCTAGTCTTGTTTGTATAGATGTCTTTTTGTGCACCCTGATTATGTGGCATAATTTCCCCTTCATTACCCTTTCCCCACTAGTGTATTCCATTTCCTCTTTCTTTTTTTAAGATCTTTAAGATACTAAGGAGCTACTTTCTGGTTTTGTCTAATAAAACTCCTGTGACTCAGCTGATAATTACATTTACAATTTTTCTTTTTTAGTTCCTTAGAGTTGTTTATTCACATTTACCTTTTTTGTTTCTTAAAATACTGTGTTTGAATATTATAGTTTCTACTCTGGTCAGTTCTTTTCCTCAGGAATTCTTGGAAATCTTTTGTTTCTTTAAAGATCTTTCCCCCTCTGAAGCATGAGTCTCAATTTTAGAGTAAATCTGTAAGCATATTCTTTGAATTCTGGAATAGAACAGGCCAAACTTTTTATATTTGTGACTGCTAAGTCATTATGATTCTGACTGTGACTTTTATATATGAATTCTTTCTTTCTGGCATCTTGCAATATTTTTCTCTTACTTGAAAGCTCTGGATTTTAACTCTAATATTCCATGGAATATTTTTTGAATTTATTTCAGGAGGTGACCTATGGATTCTATTTTCATTTTCCCCCTATTCCTAAAAGATAGAGACAATTCTCTACTTTCAGCCAATTCAATAATTCTTAAATTTTTTTCCTCATTAATCTGTTTTCTAGATCAATTGTTTTTGCTATGAGATACTTTATATTATCTCCTATTTTTTTCAGTCGTTTGACTTTGTTTTAATATTTTTTGTTGTCTCATGTAGTAGTATTGACTTCTAATTGCAACATTATAATTTTCAGGTATTTGTTGTTTGCAAAGTTTTGAACCTCTTGTTCCAAATTGTTAATTCTTTCTAATCTTTTCTTCCATAGCTCTTGTCTCTTTTCCTTTAGTGTTCTCATTTAATTGATTTAAAACATTTTACACTTAAAAAACCCAAAATTCATGCTTCATCTAGTCTGGGCATTTTAGTTAATTTTTTTTTGCCTGAGCCATATTTTCTCTGGGACTTTGTAGATGCTTTGTAGTTATTCTTTTCTGAGTCTAGATCTTGAAGGTCTCAGTCACTTTTTTTAGTCTTTTGTGGAATTCTTTTTTATTTGCTAGGGTTTCTAATTTCCTTCTTGACTAAATACTTGATGTTAGGGCTGAGGCTCTGTGTATCTCAGGAGGGAAAGTCTGAGCTGACTCAGGCTTTTGAATGTTGTGTTCTCAGATTCAGTGTAGGTTCTTAAGAATAGCTCAGGCTGGATTCTGTAAGATTTCAGTACACTAAAAAGTGGTCTGATCCAGGGCAAAGTCTCTTAATTTCTCCACTTGTCTGAACTCTTTAAGGTCCTGATCTGGCTTTAAATCTGAACAGTAATAAGAAGCTTCAGGACTTATTTTTTCTTAGCCAGCTGGGAATCTCTGCTGCTTTGGGCTAACAGAACTGTAGGCTTCCCTTTCATTTGAAATTTTTGTCCTGACTTCTCTCTGTAAATTTTAGGGTAGGGTAGAGGCTGAAATTGAGACTCTGTTTTTGAAATCTGACCCTCACTCTAGATGCTTGCATCTGAACCAGCCTCTCTTTCACTAAATAACCTTGGGCCTGCAACATGTTTTTATTCTGAAATGCCACTTTTGGTTCCATGGGGTTGTGTGGTTCAAAAGGGGAGGTGAGTAACCACCATATGATAAAATAGCCAGAGATATCTCTAGGAGCAAAACAAAGGTTTATTACACTTTCTTATAGCTATCACTCCAGTTCAATAAGCAATCAAAGGGAGGAAGTTCTTTATATAGAGGCAGAACAGCAAATTATGTAGTTCCTAATGTAGAAGATCCCTCCTATCACTGACCCTCATCCTCACTGGCCAAAGGAATGTGGTCATATTCTAAACTCAGACACAGCCCTCCTTCCTGCTGATTTTTTTTTTTTTTTTTTAATTCTTTGGATGGTTTGAAAAGGAAGTAACCATTGACCAATGGTTAGCTACACTACTTCTGTAGGTCATGAGACTTCCTGAAGCTTAGACCTAGGGTCTGACTTTTTTCTGCCTTCCAGTCCTTTGAAAATAGGGTCATGTGACTTCCTGAAACTTAGGCCTAAGGTCTTACAACCTCTGAAAAATCTTTACCAGAGAAATTCAGTCCCTTCATATTGTACCCTGGATTTGTGACACAAATTTTGGAAAGGAGTTATAGGGCCGCAAGTTGTTACTTGCAGCCCTATAACACATTCCCAATGCAAAAAAATTGAGTCCATTGAGGGAATGAGACATTTTCTTGCTTTGATGAATAGTTTTTCCTTGAGCATGGCTGGTCCTAGTCAGACTTTAACCCCAGTGTGCACATGTCTCCTCATGAAAATATGGACTAGAAAATGACTAATTGTAACTTTTTCTTGGATTTTCCATCAAGATTTGGTCTAGTACATTTTCTAGATCTGTATGGAGAAGTTGGAGTGAATGTGTGTGAATGGGTGAATGTGTGTGTGTGTCTGTGGGGGGAATAGTTTGTTTCATTACTTCCTGCTGTTCAATTTTGTCTCTACCTCTCTTGAATGATTTTATATCACAACCCCGCCCCCCCAAACTTCCTCTCAATAGGAGACTTTAACTCATACTTTACTGAAAAAAAAAAAAAAAGAGGCAAAAAACAAAAAAAGGAATAGTCATTTAAATAGGAAAGACAGCAAATATGCATATGAATATATCTAGCATGAATATAAAGTGAATAAATATAAATCTGTACCAAGAAGTTAAATATTAGAAAGTTTGAGAAAGAAGGCCCTAGCAATTAAGAGGATCAGAAAAGTCCTCATGCAGAAGATTATGCTTGATCTGTGTTTTAAAGAAAGAGAAACTCTGTGAGGAGCATTTTAGTTATGTGGGATATGCATTGCAAAAGTAAAGGGATGGGAGATAGGGTGTATTATGTGAAAAAGAAAAAAAAAGGCCAATTTGACTGGATTATAGAGGAGAGTGATATCCACTGAGGCTGGAAAAAAATAAGTTGGGATCGGGTTGTGAAGGGCTTCAAAAGCTAAATAGAGAGCTTTATATTTTATCCAATAGACATCTTTGGAGTTGATTGAGTAGGGAAATTCCATGATCATATATGATCTCAATGAAAATTACTTTAGCAACAGCTTGTAGGATGGACTGGAATAATAAGAGAATTGAGGCAGAGATTAATTAGGCAATAATAATAGCTAATAATTGCTAACATTTGCATAGTAGTTACTATATGCCCAGAAGTGTACTAAGTGCTATATGATTATTATCTCGTTTGATCTTCACAACAATCCTTGAGGAGATATTATTATTATCCCCATTTTACGGATGAATAAAGTGAAGTAAACAGAGGTTAAGTAACTTTTTAAGGGTTACAAAGCTAGTAAGTACTGAGACTGGACCATCCATAGGAGCACCTAACTGACCATTGCAGTAATCTAATTGAGCAGTGAAGATAATATGCATTAAAGTAGCAGTTATATAAATGGAAAGAAAGGTCACATAGAAGAGATTTTCATGATGGTAAGATTTAGAAACTGATTCGATATATGGGGTGAGGAGAGAAGAATACTGAGGTTACTCAGTTCAGAAACTGGAGGGATGTTAGTGCCTTTGGTAAAAATAGGTGTTTTTGGAAGAAGGGAGAACTTTCAAATGAAAAATAATGAGTATAATTTGGGAAATTGTAATGTTCTCTTCTCTAGATTGTAATTGTTCTCTGGGAGCAGATTTCTTGAAGGGCTGCTAGAGGCATCCTTAGTTGCAGCTCAGTTCAATTAATCACCTCAAATGTAGCCAGGAGTTAAAGTCCAGATATTTTATTGTCTCTTCCAAAATCTTATCTCCTTCACTTGGGACTTGGCTAGTTTTCTGGAGGCCTTCTTCTCTCCTTGGTTCCTGAGAGCTTTTGTCCGAATGTTTCCAGCCAGCAAAGGTTGAAGTTGGAAATGAATCTTGACTCTAAATCTCCTCCCAGAGAGTGGGCTTGTGGGTGGGCTTGTGAATCTCCCAGAAATCAATCCTAGTTGTCAATCTCCTTCCAGTGGACTTGTCCTTTTATATGCTCTCTAAAGGTATGAAGTCTAATGTGTGAACTAATAAGTGAACTCCTTTAAAGGTGTGAACTAAGTACATTACCTTGTCTCAAGTTCTGTCCCATAACATCTCCTTGTAGGATTAAATCAATCATACTGAACCATGCTAAATTAGATAATTATTGTCTCTATTCATTCTAGTGACTTAGCACCTTGTAAGAATCCTAACAGGAAATGTTGATTTTCAGATGGACAATCAAAAAAGGAGTTGGCTGAATTATATGCAGAGGCAAAAAAGAAACATTTCATGAAATATTTGGTTGTTATGTATAGATAACAGGTTTTTTTCAGAAATTTGGAGGCAAGGAGAAGGAAAAAACTGATCTTTCTTCAATATTGACTATAGTATCTGAATTCAGGATTTGATGCTTTATCAACTTCATACATACAGAGATTTTGCTTAAGTAATCATTTTTTCTTAAGTAATCACTAAAAAATAATAGGAAAATGAAATCCCAGATACTTCAAATAATTTAAGTTTGACAATAAGGAAAGTAGAATGGAATAGATTGGAAGAAAAAAAATCTTCCTAGAAAATGGCTAAGTAATTTGTTTCTTGTACTTACTATTATACAAATACTTAATAAAAAATAGCCTTTTGTAATTTTTAGAACCATATTTCACACATGATCTGCTTTCATTGCATGGTGTATTAATAAAGACATAATATCCAGTACAAGGAACATGTTAGTCATGCTATGCTCTAGCTTGGTCAACCCAGATCTAGAGGACTTTATACAATTCTAGACTATTAATATTCTTCTCAAAATATGGTAAACTGGAGCCTGTCCAATAGAGGAAATCCAAGATGGTGAGAAAACTGTAGACCATTCCACATAAGGATTAGTTAAAGAACTTTTTAACTTTTCTCTGTGGAGAAAAGAAAGTTAGGGAAAACCGCCACTATTATCATGATCATGATAATGATGAGGAGGATGATCTTTATCACCCTCATCATTACCATTGCTAACATTTACGTAGCACTTTAAGATTTATAAAGTTCTTTGTATATATTATCTCATGTGATCCTCTAAAGTCTATAAGATGGATATTATGACTGCTCAAACTAAAAATTTACCAATAATTTGTGTGAGTTAATATAGGCTATTGTTTCCAGCTTCATAAAAATATGAGTTTGGTTTTGGATATGTTGAATTTAAGAAGCCTGTAGCACAGTCAGTTATTATTGTTATCATTATAGCTAATTTACAGAAAAGGATTTCCAAAAGATGGTCATAAAGTTCTACCATAATTAGTTCTTTTCAGTCAAATAAGTTAAAAATCGCATTATTTTTGAAGTAACAATATATTAGCATACAATATTAATGTCATATTCTGATTTTGGTTTTTATATCTTGTACAACTATCATAATTAGATGTTTGGGTAATTCTGATATACTTATGCAATCATTAAATTTCCATGAGACATATGAATCATCTCAGAAATGATAATTTATTAAGGGAGTATTTTGGGAAGTTTCCTTTAATTATGTCCTTCATTGTTTCTTGTCTACTTTCTAATATTTTTTGAGGGAAAGTTATATCTTTCCAGGGACATTTATTTCTTTTTAAGCATTGTATTTTCTGTTAAAATGAAAATATTTCTGGTAGAGTAATAAAGGAGTGAGGAAAAGAGAAGCACTGGAATAATAGATTAAAGTCAGTGAGTATTGGTATCTTAGATTGATTTCAAATCTCACTGCTTTGTTAAAGCATGAGGCTTTAGATAAGCAAAAGAATGGGACCATGGATAAATATATTTATTTTGTAAATTGGTAAAAGTAGGGATAGTTTTAAGAGAGTTTTTTTTTTTTTTTTCTGGGTAAGGTAAGCATCAGTGTTACTCCCATGATTAGGAGAGGAGATTCTAATAAGCTAGGGAGGAGAATATTAAATGATACTAATGAGAGGAGAAATAGGGACAATCAAAGTAAAGGCAGAGAACTCTGAAGAAAGACTTTGCCAATTAAAATTTTTCCTAGGTTTCACTCCTACTATCATCTAAAGAGGTTTTACTATTCCTGGGGTCATATTTTAATGATTACCTCATATCCTAAAAGTCCCAGGAGCCAAATTTCTTTTTAAATGATTTTTATGTCCTATGAAAATACTGCAATTCATTTTGAACTATTGGGCCCCTTTAATAAGTTATTATGTGAGTTAACATTACCTGTAGGTATATTAAACAGGTGGCCACTATTCTAGGAAACAAAAGCAGTGCAAAATTAGATATTTGGTATTTCACATTATAAGCAATCCTCTAAGCTTATGTTATATTATTTAAAATACTGAATATAATTTTAACTTTAATCAGATCAGTAATAATACAGTAGTTAAGAGGAAGCACCCATTACTTGAGGGGCTGAAAATATTTACAACAGTTTCATTTTATTTGGAACTGGACCATTTCATTAATGAGAATAACCTACATGCAAATAATTATTAACTTTAACTACGTTATTAGTAGGATTTTCATGTTTATTGGTTTTTTTCCATTTATACCTTTTGATATTATCTCCTAAAAGTAACCTTATTACAATAATATGAATGTTCTTTTTTCCATGAGTTAAATAAAAGTTATTGCTACCATTGACAATAATATTCATAATTATCTGTATGTTAGAACAATATTTTAAATATGTAGACTTAAATTTGTTACCTATCTCTGTTGAACCGGTAGTCTGTTCTCAGTTTGTATTAATGACCTATGACTCATATTACATATGATACTTCATGTCTAGAAGACTATGAATGTGGGGAATTAAATTTTTTACCTTTCTCCCAATCATCTCTCCCATCTTCACTTTTGATGAAGAGTAATCTGTGAAAGGAGGAGTCTTTAGATTAGTCTAAGTACTTAATTTAATGATTAATGTCCATAAACCTAACATTCCACTCTTAGAACTAGAGAATGATACAAATATACTCCTATATCCACTATCCTTAAACAAACAAACCCCTTTTCTTGACCTTGGCAATACTTCAATATACTATCCACCCTTTTTCTCTCCCTTTTACTTCCAGTTTCTAGAAAGAACATTCTATACTCAATACATTCTCTCCTACCTCTTTCTGTTGAAGTCCCTCAGTTCCTACAAACTCCAACTAATGATCTCACCTTCAATTGTATTCTTTGGCCTCCTAAATCCCTATTCAAGTAGTCTCTCATTGTCATTCTCCTTTTCATATGCTTCATCTCTATAGTGAAGGGATAAATCTTGTCACAATCCAAAAGCCATAATATTTCTTTAAGACCCAAACCAGTTGTTATCTCCCTTGTGAAAATTTCCCTGAAATTTTATCCCTTTCTCTCAGGTGAAAGTCAAAGTTTCAGAGTTGAAAGAGTCTAAGAGGCCATTTAATCCACTACATGCTTGAATATATTGATGAGTGGTCATGCAGCCTTTGCTCAGAGACAGTGGAAAAGAATTGTAGACTTCTGGAGGCCCCTGTTTCCTCTTTTGGGTATCTCTGTGATGATATTTTTTCTTAGATTAATTATAAATTTGTCTATAGATAACTTTTACCTACTGTTCCTAATTTTGCCTTCTGAGACTAATCAGAAAAAAAAAATTAGTCCTTTTTCTTTAAATGAGAAAATATCTGTAAAGTACTTAGCATAGTGTCTGGCACATAGTAGGGGTTTCATAAATGCTTATCTCCCCTTCCCTCTTTATATGTGACAGTTCTTCAACACCTGCTCCTTACTTCAGATTTCTCATGTTGCTTGTCTGGATATTTTCTTTGTATTAAGTATCTCACTTTATCATAGTTATTTGTGTATGTTATCTTCATTTAGATTAAGAGCAAAATTTGTGAAATATCTTTTTTTTTTTTTTTAAATCTTTTTTGCCTTATATAGGACCTGGCACTTAGGCTGTTTAATTCACCATTTATTAGATTGCTTCTTTGCACTAGGGACTGTAAAACAAAATGAAAATTAAATTAGAAGACACTTTAGACAATATCTAATCCAATTATTTCCTTTACAAATGGGAAAACTAAAGATCTAAGAGAAAAAGTTATCTGTTATACAATTTGAGTGTAATTATGGCTGAAAAAAGACTCTTGTCCCCGAAAACATTGCTTTTTTAAAAGTAGCCCAGGATTTCATTAGCTTTTCAAATGCCATTCACTGAATTTCCATGATACTAAAGTCTCAACTTAAATTTTACCTTTTGTTAAAAGCCTTTTTTTCCCCCCTTCAGTCCTTTGTAATCTTAGTCTTCTTCTTCAGAGACTCTCTGTTTCTTATTTATACATAGTTGTTTGCATGTTGTCTCTTCATCAGACTGGAAATTCCTTGAGAGCAGTCTATATAGCATTTAAAGGCCATAACAATTTGATTCTAGGACTTTCCTAAGCACTAGGAATACAAATAAAAGCAGAAAAGAAAAGAGTATCTGCACATAAATTCTGGATTTTACATTCTAATAGGGGAAAATGACACAAAAAGGATGAAAAATGTTTAAATCTGGGAGGTACCCATGCGAGAACAAGGTGCAAAAATCCAGAATCAGGAGCTGGAATGGATTCAAAGTGAGCATGAAAGTTCCTTCCTCACATGAAAGTTTCAAGTAGGAACTCACCAATTGCAAGAGCAGAGGTAGAAAAATTTGAAGTGTCAAGAATGGAGCGAGGTTCAAAACGAGTACAGAAATGAAGACCAATGTGCCATAAAATGATGTTTCTTGTTGCCCCCAGATGATGGATGAAACTACACTAATTCCTTTATTTGCCTCTCCAAGGAGAACCTGTGAGGCATTTGGTTGCAACTTTCTTATACCATCTGGTTTCATTTATATTGAAAATGTCTCTATGTAGAAATGGTTCAATTACTTTAATAATCTAGCAACACATTATTCATTGGACAAGGATTATACATTCTGAGTACCGACAATTAAATTAAAATTTATAGACATAAAAACTATTTTTAGCACTCTATGGCCCCTCTTTAATTATACTGCCACCATATAACTATAGAAGCTGTAGAGGACTTATAGAATTGAAGATCTTTTTATATTTTTGTTTTATATTTGTTATCATCAGGAAATAATTCCGTGAAATGGTCGGTTTACTTTTGGTAAGGCTCTCTTTGATTAGCTAAAATCTGTCCATAAGTAGAAGAAATAATCTGTATGCAATAAAATACTCAAAGCCTGTCCAACTTGACAGAAATTTCAGTTGTCATTCTACTGATATAACCTTTGAGGACACAGTAAGTAAAACAAATAAGTAGAGCCAAGATGGTGGGGGAAAGGCAGGTATTCACCTCGCTCTCCCCCAAACTCCTTCAGATACTTTTAAATAGTGCCTCAAAACAAATTCTAAAATGTCCGAACTCACAAAAAGATGGAGTAAAACAATGCTCAACAATTTCTGGATAAGTGTTGTAGTCCTAGGTCAAGGAGGAACACTAGCATACCAGAGCTTGTGGACTACAGGGAAGCAAAAATTCTGCTCACAGTATTTGTGTGGTCATTCACAGACCAGAAGAGTCATAAACACATCTCTCCCTAGGTCATATTATCTTGGAAAAACTGAAAACCTGCAGGTCTCCAGAATTACCTGAAAGCAGCTGCACAAAAATATCTGAAGCTTGGGGTGATGTTCTCTCTATTCCTGAAGGAGAATTTTATATCATAGAGTTAAAAGTCAAGAAATAGGTTGGAAAATGAGAAAAAAAATCTTGAGTATAGAAAGTAACTATGGGTACAGCTAAAATCAAAACAAAAACTGGAAAGATAATAAAGTCAAAGCTCCTATATTGAAAGCTTCACAGAAAAATATTAATTGGGCTCAGGTCATAGAAGAGCTCAAAAAGGATTTTAAAAATCAAATAAGAGAGATAGGGAAAATAGGAAAGAGAAATGAGAATGATGCAAGAAAATAATTTAAAAAGAGTGAATAGTCTGGTAAAGGAGGCACACACACAAAAAAATACTGAAGAAAACAATACCTTAAAATATAGAAAAGGCCAAATGGTAAAAGGCACAAAAATCCAATAAAAAGATTAATGTCTTGAAAAGCAGAATAGGACAAATGGAAAAAGAGGTACAAAAACTCATTGAAGAAAATAATTCCATAAAAATTAGAAATGGGCAAGTGTAAGCTAATGATTTTATGAAATATCAAGAAACAACAGAACAAAATCAAAACAATAAAAAAAATAGAAGAAAATGTGAACTACCTCAGTAGAAAAGCAACAAACCTGTGAAATAGATCCAGAAGAGATAATTTAAGGATTATTGGACTACCTAAAAGCTATGATCAAAAAAGAATTTAGATGTCATCTTTCAAAAACTTATCATGGAAAACTGCTTTGATATTCTAGAATCAGAGGGAAAAATAGAGATTGAGAGAATCTAATTATCACCTCCTGAAGGAAAATTCCATCGATATTATGACCAAATTCCAGAGCTCCCAAGTCAAGGAGAAAATGTTGCAATCAGCCAAAAAGAAATAATTCAAATTTTGTGGAGTCACAATCAGAATAATACAAAATTTAATAATTTTTATATTAGTGGATTGGAAGACTTGGAATATTATATTACAGAGAGCAAAAAAATCTAGGATTACAATTAAAAATCATTTGTGCCACAAAACTGAGTATAACATTTCAGGAAAAAAATGAATATTTAATGAAATAGAGGACCTTAGAACATTCCTGATGAAAAGACCAAAGTTGAATAGAGAACTTGACTTTCAAATATAAGACACAAAAAAACCCATAAAAAGGTAAAGGAGGAAGAGAAACCATAAAGAATTCAATAAGATGAAATTGTTTATTTTCCTACATTTCTAGAAAAAGGTTACTTGTAACTCCTAGGGTTTTTTTCATTATTAAGGAGGGATAGGTGTGAGTTGAATATGATGGGATGATTTATCTAAAAAAATAAAATTAAGGGGGTGAAAAAGGATAATGCACTAGAAGAAGGGGAGAGGTAAAATGGGCAAAAATTATCCAACATAAGAGGCCCCAAAGAGATTTTATTGAGGAGAAGGTGAAAAAAGAGAGGGAGAAATATGTGAACTTTATTCTCATTAGATTGGCTTAAAGAAAAAATAACATACACACTCAGTTGGGTGTAGAAATCTATCTTATCATAACAGGAAAATAGGAGGGGAAGGGGAAAAGAAAAGATAGAAGGTGGGGATTGATAGAAGGGAGGGCAGACGAGGAGATAAAACTCAGAAACAAAACACTTTTGAGAATGGATAGGATGAAAGGAGAAAATAGAATAAACAGGGAGAAATAGAATAGAGGGAAATACATAGTTAATAATCATTATTGTGGAAAAATTCATAGCAAGTCTTTCTAATAAAGACCTAATTTGTCAAATATACAAAAATATATAAATATATAGAAATAAAAAACATTCCTTAATTGATAAATGGTCAAATGGTATACAATCAGTTTTTAAACAAAGCTATCTATAGTCATGAAAAAGTACTCTAAATCACTGTTGATTAGAGAATTCAAATTAAAGCAATTCTGAGCTACCACCACACCTCTCAGATTGACTAATTTGACAGAAAAGGAAAAAGAAAAGGAAAAATGTCAGAGGAGATGAGAAAAAATTAAAATGCTAATGCATTGTTGGTGAAGTTGTAATACTGATTCAACCATTTGGGAGACCAATTTGCAACTATGCCCAAAGGGTTATAAAACCATGCATACTTTTTGATCAAGTAACTACTAGTTCTGTATTCCAAACAGATAAGCAACAAAAAGGAAAAGGCCCTGTATGTTAGAATACATGGCAGAGCTGCTGAAATACATGGGAGCCACTGACAGTGGCTGCTGGAGACCCAACCCAGAATGGATCTCCTCATGTGAGAGGATGATACAAGGAGACTGAGAGGTCGTTCCATTGTCTGACCTCTCTCCTCTTCCCTCTACCTCCAATTTATCTCATTCCTAGTGCTCAACATCTGTGTCAGCAAAGGCTGCCCTGCAACTCCTTCAGATGCTATGATCCACAGCTGTGGAGACTCTTGGGGAATTGATCTGTCCCTTAACACCTATATGTACAAAAATATAGCAGCTCTTTTATTTTGTTTTCATTTAGAATTTTTTGCACTTATTAGTGTTTTATTTGTTCCAATTATATGTAAAGGTAATTCTCAACATTCCCTTTTTTCCCTCCCTTTTATCCCCTTCTCTAATACAGCAAGCAATCTGTTATAGATTTTTACACATACTATCATATTAAATATATTTCCACATATTTCCATGTGAAAGAGCAATCAGAACAAAATAGCAAAACTGAAGAAAGAAAAAACAACAAAAAAAGTGAAAATAGTATGCGTTAGTATGCATTCAGACTCCATAGGTCTTTCTCTTCATCACCATTGTGCTTAATTATCTTGGATCATTGTTTTGCTGAGAAGAGTTAAGACTATTATAGTTGATTATCACCTCATTGTATTTCTAAGAATAGTTCAGTTATTCACAGTAAACCATCATACAATATGACAATATTGTTACCATGCACAATGGTGTAATATTCTGGTTAGCTTTCTGGAAGTCCTCTGAATGGGCCTTGGTTTCAACAGAATAATCACCACATGAATAGTCAAGAATAAAGTCTTTGTTACCTCCTTCACAGTCTGTCTTCTTTGCCTGGGACTGTGCTAGTTTTATGGGGGACCTTTAAATGGACCTTGGTCTTAGTGAAGGAATACAGACGGCAGGAGAGCCACCAGGATGGTGGAAAATGGAATGTCTCTCTTCCAGTCCTTGTTGGTCCTTATATACTCTATTACAATTACATCATTACAGCACTGTGCATGTGTGAACTTAGAGAACCATTACATTACCATGCTAAGTCCTAAGTATATATAAACTAGATAACCATTGTCTCATCAATTCCTCTGAGTTAACATCTGAGTTAACACCTTGTTTCAAGTATACTTCTTTCAAGTATACTTTTCCAGAGTTCTGGTTCTCTACACAATGGTCTCTTGGTTCCCTTCACTTCATTCAACATCAGTTTATGGAAGTCTGTCCAGGTTTTTCTGAAGTTCACCTGTTCATCATTTCTTATAAAACAGTAGAATTTTTAATACATTTATATATCACAACTTGTTAAGTCATTCCTCAACTTTCAAGTCTTTGCTACCATAGAAAAAGAGCTATAAATATTTTTATACATGTAGATTCTTTTCACTTTTTTATGCTCTCTTTGGTGTGTAGACCTAGAAATATCATTGCTGGATCAAAGTGTAATGCACAGTTTTGTAGTCCGTTGGTCATAATTCCAGATTGCTCTGCAGAATGGTTGGATCAATTCACAACTCCAATGCATACTGTCTGACCAAGCAACAACTAGTTCTGTATTCCAAAGAAATAAAGAACAAAAAGGAAAAGAACATATATGTACAAAATATTTATAGCAGCTCTTTTATTTGTTTTCCTTTAGAATTTTTGCACTAATACTTTATTTGTTCCAATTATATCTAAAGATAGTTATTGAATTCCAGATTTTTCTCTCTCCCTCCCTTTTCTCCAGAATTCCAGTTTTCCCATATGTTCTCCAATACTTATCATTTTCATTTTTTTCATACTAGTTAGTATGATTAAGTGTGGGCTGATACCTCAGAAGTTTTAATTTGCATTTCTCTAATCAAGAATCATTTAGAGTATTTTTATATGACTACAGTTTGATCTCTTTATCTGAAAATTGCCTATTCATATACTTAAATTATTTATCAATTCAGAAATGATTTGTATTCTTATAAATTTAATTCATTTCTTTATATAATTGAGAAATGAGGCTTTTTTCAGAAACATTTGCTGTAAAAATAGCTTTCCAATTTTCTAGCAGCTCTTTCAGTAGGAATCTAAGGGATGTCCTTCAATTGGGAATGGAAGAACAAGTTATTTATATGACTATGATGAAATACGGTTATACTAGAAAAAATAAGTAGGATGCTCTCAGAAAAATTTTGAAAGTCTTGCATGAATCAATGTGAAGTGAAATGAGCAGAACTGGGAGGACATTATTACACAGTAACAATAATATTATATGATGATCTACTGTGAATAACTTAGCTATTCTTAGCAATACAATGATCTAAGATATTCTAAAAGATTTATGACGAAACATGCTGTCCATGTCCAGAGAAAAAGCTGGTGGAGCTTGAATACAAATTGAAGATACTTTTTCTTAATTTTTCTTGTGTTTTTTGTCAGTTTTCTTTCCCATCATAAATGTACATGTATAACCTAAATCAAATTGCTTGCCTTCTCAGTGAGGGGCAGAGCAGAGGGAGGATAGTAATCTAGAACTTAAAATTTGAAAAAAGAATGTTTAAATATAGGAATGAAGTAAATACAGGAAAAAAGGAATAGGAAAGACAGACTCTTCTCAAGAAGCTCACAATCTAATGGGGTAGACAACATGCAAATAGTACAATAAGGTATAGACAATAAAAACTGGATATAATCTCAGAAGGAAGGCCCTGAGATTAAAGAATGGGAAAGGTTTCTTACAAAAGATAGGACTTTGCTGAGAATTGAAGGAAGCCAGGGAAACCAGGAATTACATATGAGGAGAAGCAGCATTGTAGGCTTGGGGAACAGCCTGTATGTTGTTAGATATGAAAAACAATGAAGGCAGTGTCACCGAATCATGGATCATGTGGAGAGCATTAAGATTTAAGAAGATAGAAAGGTAGGAATGAGTTAAGTTATGAAGGATTTTAAAAGCCACTGAAAGGATTTTATATTTGTTTCTGGAGATAATAGGAAACTAAGAGGGAGCCAGAAATAGAGATTATTGAATAAGGGGATGACATTGTCAGAACTGCACTTCAGGAAGATAAATTTGACAGCTGAGTGAAGGATGGCCTAGAGAAAGGAGACCAGCCAGTGTAATTTAGGCATAAGGTGATTAGGATTTGTACCAGGGTGATGCCAGTATCAGAGGAGAGAAGGAGACATATGTGAGGGAACTTTTGAAGGTAGAAGCAGTAGGCCTGGGCAAACTATTAGATGGGGAGAGAAAGTGAAGGTGAGAGAAAATTAGAAATCCAGCATAATGCCTAGATTGAGAATATGAGTGACTGGAGGGTGATGGTACCCTAGAGAGTAATATGGAAGAGTAGGGGGGATAAGGGTAAGATTTTGGGGCAAAAATAATGACATGTTGAGTTTAAGTTTTTCTGTACTGTCAAATAATTGGTGTTTGGAGATACAATATTGGAGATCAGGAGAGAGATTAGGACTTGACAAATCATTGACTTAGAAATGATAATTGAATCCATTGAATAGAATTCATCATCCATGAATGACATCCATCAATGATAATTGAATTAGAGTTGATCAGCTCCTGAAACAAAATAGTATAGAAGAAATTCCTTTGATTTTTTTTTTTTTTTGCTAACAAGAAATTAGAAGTTATCATTTACTAGTTTTGGTTATTACAACTTACATGATCATTATATATATTCAGACAGATCATCATGAAAATATTTTCACCTGTTGGACTAATAGCTGTTAAAAAGAATGATGAAATAAAGAGATATCTGAAGAACTTTACAACAGAAGTGTCTAAACTATGTACACTTTGCCATTCAGTGACTTCATTATGAAGGTCTCACTGGGGAAAATATGTAAAATATACCAAAAAAAGATCTGGCTCATGATCAACAGAGACCAAAGACAACTAGAAGTCCAAGGATATCATTAATAATTCTTTTAGGAAGAGAAATGGTAAGCATTGGACATGATAATCCTTAACTGTATGTGTGTATATATAATACATATTTAAAACAGAAAATGTCCAGTTGATATGTGAGAATTATTTCAAAATAAAATAGCTGTACACAATTAGATAAGTGAATACTGAGCAAAAGACAAAATGAATAAGCAAATTAGAGGAAAACATAATGATGAGGATGTTATGTATCGACATATATTATAAACCTGTAGCAATTATGATTTGAATTATTTAAGCAAGGTTTTGATGTTTTAAAAAAAAGGCAAATCATTGTCTTTCATTATTACCAAGAAGAATGTAGCTAATGCAAAACATTCTCCAAAGTGAGGGGGTTGAAGCCCCAATTCAATCAGCAAATTCCCAATGATTTTACTAAGTTAAAAAAAAGTAAGAAGCTAAAAAACATCGGATTAAGCTCATTTACAAACCATTATGAAGGGGAATGTTGGAAGATTGCAGACTTGTAGAGAAGTTAGAGAAAGCTCCAGATATGCCATATTATCCTTAATTAAGAAACCCCTTTACTACATACCTGACAAGCAATCATTCAGTATCTTCTCAAAATCCTCAGGTGAGGGAAAGCTCACTATCTCTTGGGGGGGAAAATCAGTTCCACTTTTGAAGAACTTAATTCTCAGGGAGTTTTTCCATTACATTGAACTTAAGTTTGCCTCTTCTTAATTTCAAACCATTGTGCCTAGTTCTGCTCTCTGAGACCAAGAAAACCAATTAACTCTGACTCTTCCACACATGACAGATACTTGAAAACAGCTGCCTAATCTCTGATTAACAAATCTTATGGTGTAAACTCAAGTATCTTCACTCTTTTGATTATTCTTCTACAGACACTTTCCATCTTTTGGATAGCTTCCCCAAAGTATGGATCCCAGACTGAACACAGTACCCTAGACATCTTCCTGGGGCAGATTTAAGAGGAATTATTTACTGACAATGAACAAAGCATCTTTAGCTTAATGTTACCCAAGGTGGCATTAACTTTCTTATGAGACATGCCATATAGACAATGCTTCTAGATAACTAAAGTTCCTAGATATTTTTCAGATTAATTGCTCATTTTATTCTTGTGAAATTAATTTATTGAAATCAATACTCTACCTTATCTCTACCAAATATTTTATTAGATTTGTTCAACTAAATATAGTCATACTAGGGGGCATTTGAGAATGAAAAAAAAACAAATAGAATGACATAAAGATTATCATATTTCACTTTTCACTTTCAAGGACACTTGGATCCTAACACCATAGTCATGAATATGTTTATATGGAGGGAACCAGCCAGATTGGGCCAAGTATATATAATGCAGAGCCATGCTGGTAGCAACTCAGTTTGTAAGAGCACTGAGAGACAGATAATAAAGGTATTTAAATAAAGAAAAGCTATCAAAGACATGAAACAAATCTTAAGCCAAAATATTAATACTGAAAATATGTCAGTAACTATCAATCTATGTCCCTATTCTTCCATCTATACAAAATTTTTGAAAATCATTTATACACAAATTAAGGGCATCCTTAATGAGTATGTATTAGCAAAAAGGAATTTTTTGTAAGTGACACTTAACAATGGATCCATCTTTACCATTTCACAATTACCTGCAAGATGTAGAGAATGTAATAATTCACCATTTTTATTCTTTTGATTTATTACAACAAAACACTGCCTTTAAAGTTACTTCCATTTACACATCAAAAGTATTAAAATGTTTTTTGGCATATTATAACAACAGAAATAACTCTGGTTAATAACCTGCTAAGCATTAGACAAGGCATAAAATAGAAGATATATGCTTACAAGATGATTGATGCTAGAATGGAGGAGATCCAGGACACAATTCAGGTCTATATTGAGTTCCCTAAATTTATTGAAATACTCCAGGTGCTTCTATTTATAGATGACATTGTGCAGGTGGCATCAAGCCCAAGAACACCATAGAGTCTTTTTGACTCTTATCTAGAATCACTCAAAGGAATTTGGTCTGACCATCCATTCAGAAAGAACAAATAGATGAATAATAACTAATGCCCAGATTTTAATGTATATTTGATTAGATAACCTGTAGTGTTTATTTATTAGTATCTACATAGAGATGAAAATAATATACATGGACAATGAGTTGGATTCAGAGTTAAAATTGAATGAAGAAGGTAGTGGCAATCTTTGGCAAATTTAAAAATTTATTTACTGACTTCATATTTACTATGAAAGGAAACAGGCATTTATTAGGCACATACTGTGTGCCAGTCACCATGGTGAGTGTTTTTACAAACGTCTCATTTGATGCTCATAACAACTCTGTGAGGTAAGTGCTATTTTTATCCTCATTTTACAGTTGAGGAAAAGGCATCAGTCAGAAGTTTAGTAAATTGCCCAGTGTCACCCAATTAATAAATGTTTAAGACTGGATTTGAACTCAGGTCTTCCTGATTCCAGGCCCAGTAATCTCTATCCACTGTGCCATTATTCTGTCTTTCAGCTTCCTGAATGCCAAGGCCAATCTTTTTAATACTGTTCTTCTACTGTTTGTCATATGGCAACAGCATCCCAAGGCATGAACTACTTCTGTCTCCATTTGTTACACTTATAGTCATTCAGGCTTTCAAGACTTCAGACAGGATATTTTTATTTACTTAGTAAAGGACAGAGTGAAGACCAAGAGTATCCAGAGACCCCTCAAATCAGCTGCTACCTTCTTCCCAAAAGTCTTTGGCAGGATTAATAGTTCCATTTGTGGTGAATTCTCGGTGAGAGAGAAAGATTTGAGGTTCATCTCTTCATGCTGGTGTTCTCTCACCATGTAACTGGCAGCTCTCCTTTGCTTAAGGAATTCATCCATAGCTTGTTATAGGATTGCTTCTCTGCTGGCTTCTTCTTTTTTCCATATGCCTGACAAACTGCTCCACCCCCACCCCATACCGACTTCTCTGTTCACTGCTCCCCTGCAATTGGTGCTAGTTAACTCCAATGCAATCCAGTCCAAAAAGCACTAATTAACTTTGGGGGTTAGTTTTTGAGCAGGGGCCCATGGAGAGATTACACTAGAGCCTTAGCTGCCAGTTTTACAACTCTTTCATGCCTCTGGGGCTGGAATGGCAACAGGCTATTTAACACTTTCTGATTTCTGAACATCTGGATCCCACAGCAAGAGACCCTTTATGCCAAAGGTCTCCTCTGGTGGCTTAGGAAATGCTTCTTTCTGGATTGTTCTAGTGAGTTTCTGTTTTCCACTCCTGGGTTTGCATAATGTCTGGACTAGCTCTCTGAAGGATCTCAATACCAGCCCAAGTCCTTGGTCTTAGAAAGGGAGTGAAGAGGGGGGATTCACGTGGATTGTCAAATATGGAGTCCGTTTATTCCAAATTCTCTCAGTCTTATCTACCCTAATATCTTTATATAACCATAGCATACTGTGCATGTACTATGTACTGCGCCTGAGGGACCACATAAACGACTTGCTATTGTAGGTAGATGACTTTTTGCCACTTGGTATCAATTAATTACAACATAGGTTCTCACTGCTCAACTTCTCAGGAAGACCAAGAGCCCTTAAGGGAGATGGGAAGCTGAACCAGACATTGTTAGCAGGATTCCTTTTACTACCTGTAGCTCTTTATAGCTTTGTTCTTGATGAGTCTATCCTATTACTTTCTTCTTTTGCTAGTATCTGTGCTTCATGCTTCCTATTCTGTCATTATTTACTAATTAGTCGTTGAAGGGTTCAGAAGGATGCTCTCATTTTCTCTTACTTTTTTTTAATTCGAAACTTAAACTACAACTAAAATGAGCATTTTCATAATACAATAAAATTGAAGGACTATATCCAAGATGGTAGATCTCTGATACACACAACTTGCTTTTATTTTAAAATATATGATAAATTTGTCCTATAACTTCAAAAACTGGCCTGCTTGTCTGTACTTCTTTCTGACCTTTCTGTTTTATTTTCTCTTCATTTTTAATAAGTTGTCTCAATAATTTCTTTCCTTTTCATCCATCCCCCTTCCCTTCCCCCCTCCCTTCTTCCCCCCTCCCTTCCCTTCCCTCTTCCCTTCCCTTCCCTTCCCTCTTCCCTTCCTTCCTTCCTTCCTTCCTTCCTTCCTTCCTTCCTTCCTTCCTTCCTTCCTTCCTTCCTTCCTTCCTTCCTTCCTTCCTTCCTTCCTTCCTTCCTTCCTTCCTTCCTTCCTTCCTTCCTTCCTTCCTTCCTTCCTTCCTTCCTTCCTTCCTTCCTTCCTTCCTTCCTTCCTTCCTTCCTTCCTTCCTTCCTTCCTTCCTTCCTTCCTTCCTTCCTTCCTTCCTTCCTTCCTTCCTTCCTCGTTCTACACTGGGGGAAAAAAAAGAAAAACAAAGCCTTTATGACACATGTAGACATGCAAACAAAATAAATTTTCACATTACCAAAATATGTTTTTCATGTTATATTTTGAGTCTACCTCCTCTTTGTCAGGAGCTACTTATGCTACATCATCTGTCTTTTTAAATCATGGGTAGCTTTTACATTGTCCCCAAGTTTTTCAGTTTAAAAAATTTCATATTGTCATTTATAAATTATTTGCCTGGTTCTGCTCATTTCACTATACATCAATTTACACAGGTCTTCCCCAGGTGGCTCTGAAATTGCTTCTTTATTTATTTATTATGGCATGATAATTTTTTATACATTCATATACCATAATTTGTATTGGCATTCACCAATAGTATATAATCCATCTAATTTTCACTTCATTGCTACTATAATTTTGTGAATATACATTCTTTTTCATCTTTCCTTGATCTATTTGGAGGTATTAGAGAAATAATAGTGTAGTTAGGTCAGAGGATATGCATAGTTGTGGGTGTCATTCCAAATTTCTTTCCTGAATGGCTGGATCTATTCATAGCCCCCGAAATAATGCGTCATTGTATTTATTTTTCTGTAACTTCTTCAACAATTATCATTTTCCTTTTTTTTTTTTTTTTTTGTCATTTTTATTACTCTGACCTCTGACAGATTTGAAATAGAACCTCAGAATTACTTTAATTTGAATTTAATTATTAGTCATTTGGGGCATTTTTTTTTTTTCTTATGCTTGGTGATAGCTTGGGATTCTATCTTAGAAAACAACCTATGTTCTTTGACATAGAATGGTTGTCATTATAAATTTGAATAAGTTTTTTTTTTTAAAATTACTTATTTGAGTCATACTTTTTCCCCTATTTACAGATTGAAAGGTGATTTCTTCTTTTCATTTCTCCTCTGCTCCCTCCTTATCTTCTTTCAGGGCAAGGTCATTGGGTTTACCCCTAAATACTGCTCTGTACATTTTTACTGCTATATGATTGGAATGCTTCACAATTATGCTAAGTGTTTCTGGCAGCTTTTTTGTGCAGTTCTGCATGGGATAAAGGGCTTATTGCCAATTCTCTTTGGTTTTCTTTACTATTGTCCCTTCTGGTGCGGTATTAGAATTTTATTAGAATATTTAAAAAATCTGAGATCTACTCTTCTCTAGATTCTGGCTCACTACTATCTTCTGTCTTCAAGTCTTATTCATTTTCCATTGGGATTTCCCATCTCCATATGCTCTTAAATCCATTAAGTAAATTATCCAACTCTGTGCCTTAAATGAGAGAGGAGAGGGACAAAAGGAGGAACAAACATTTATATAGAATCTACTGTTTGCCACACACTGTGCTAAGTACTTTAAAAATATTATCTCATTTAAAAGACAGGTCCTCTTGGTGTTGTTAACTGTTTCAAAAAAGAACCGACCTGCACTAATGGACAAGATATTTGTATTTTCCCTTCTTATGTTTGTGTTTTCCTGCACTGTGAGTCCTAGGGGGAAATTTTTATATCTGTCTTCCATGTATGGTGATTGAGATCTTAGGTATAGAACTCTCTAAGATGCTGTACGATGTCAACACTCTAAACAAGGTCATAAAAAACTGATTCACATTATGAGCCTTTCCCAACTTTTTATGGTATTCCCATAAAAGAAGAAATGGAATCATTATAGTTGGTGGCCACATAACCCTTATCTGAGAGTAAGTACAGTAAATATAAGTATCCCCCATTTTAAAAATGAGGAAACAAAACTCAGAGAAGTTTAAATGACTTGCCCAAGTCAATAAGTATAACAAACTCAAAGCTCAGGTTTTCTGACTAATAGAAGGACCTTACGGGTCACAGAGTCCAACCTCCTCATTTTTCAGACAATGAAACTGAAGTCAGAGAGGGGAGATAACTAAACTTAAATCTGTAATGTTCTCGCCAAAATGTAATGTATTCTCTTGTTGGGTTTTCTTGGGGTCTCTGGGAGCAGCCGTCCTTTCAGTTCAGTATTCACCACAGGAATGTAGCCAGATGTTAAAGTCCAGATCCTTTATTGTCTCCTTGCCTGGGGCCCCCATTAGCTTTCTTCATGGCCTCTCTCTCTCCTTGGTTCTGAGAGCTTAAGCTCCTGCTGCCAGTCCTTTGTGTTCTCTGCCTCTGCCAGCTTCTTGAGGTCCTCCTGAATGTGACTTGGTTTCTGTGGAGAGGCAGGAGGACCACCACCATGGTCTCTGTCTTCCCTAGTTTCTGATTCTGGCTGAGTTTGAGCTTATGTGCTCTCTTATCAAAGGTGTGAATCTTGTAGAACTATAGTAAGTACTAAGTACATGTACTGAATTAGAGAACTGTTAAGCACCATGCTAAACAACCACTGTCTCTATCAATTCCACTGACTTAGCATTTTGTTTCAAGTTCTGGCCCATAACATATGTCCACACATATAGTTAAATTTGCACATATAGTCAACAGAGATGGGATTTGAACTCAGATTCTCTGATACAAATGGAATGTTCTTTTCACTAGATTGAACAGATTCCAAGTTATTCTTTCTATCACAACAACTCTGCTTCCCATTTGGGGAGAGAAACATATAACTGAAAAACTATTTGGAAAAGCAGACCCTGGGAAAGGAGTGTATTGGAACAGGGTTACCTTTCCTTATGCCTCACAAATCTGTGGTATGTTTGATTCAAATTGGGAAATAGACATTGAGAAAATGTGCAAAAAAGTATTTTCTCTTGATGTTTGGTAATCTATCTTGACACAAAAATGTCAAATTAATTAGCAATTGTTCAACTGTTAGCTTAGTAGGGAAAATATGTGTGCGTGTTTATGTATGTATATATGCATATATATGTGTATATATATGTGTGTGTGTGTGTGTGTGTGTGTGTGTGTGTGTGTATAAATTCTTTGGTAGAATAAGAATCTGCCATAAAGTTATATAGGATTTCCCCAGAAGTTACATAAAGAGTAGAATTCCACCAGTTCTTTGGGTTATATTCAGATGTTTCTGAGTGACTAGATTGGATCACAGAAGAGACATATTTAGAAGTCATTAGTGTTTTTTTTTTGCATTTGGATTCAGTATCATTCCATTCCTGATTAATTTATATTAGTAAAAAGAAATTTAGATGAGGTTAGTTCCTTTTTACAATATAGTAATGCCTCATTTATCCAGTATTATCAAGGAGTGAGATTTTCCACACTAATGAATTTGCTAAGTAATTGACATAGCCTTTTAAATGCCAAAACTTTGGGGGCTGGAATGGGGAACAGGACATCATATATCTCTTGAAATTTTGAAAAAAGGAACATGAATTTTGCCCTGATAACATACTGAACATATTATAATCATCCTTATTATTCTCAATTATCATATTATTCTGTGTTTACCTTAGGAGTGACTGTGCTATTTTGTATGTTATTATATAAATCATCAAGACTACTTTATGATAGCTGATTCTGAACTTGGGTGGTAGTGGTAAAAATAGAAAGAAGGGCATACCTAACTCTCAATAAATCCTGCTTCTACTATTGTAAAAGCCTCCTAACCACTCTTTCTACTTCTGCTCTCTCTCTTCTCTATTTCATCCTCCATGTTTCTCCTTGATTAATTTTATATATATTTGAACAGCCATTTTTCTACTCAAAATCTTTTAATGGTTTCCTTTTGTTCAGTTTCATTATTTTAATCTTTAAGAATTTTAACAATTAGCTACTACCTTATCTTCCTATCTTTAACTCCTTCCTTACTTTTCCATTCTTTTACTACTTTCCATTGCTTTCACCAAACTGGTTTCTTTCATCTTCTCCTATATACATCCTATATTCTCTCTCCTCAGTGTCTTTGCGGTAGGTTTTTACTAAGTGCTAAGTCTTAACAATTCTCTAGCTCAGGGTTCATATCTTTAGTTCACACCTTTAAAAGGAGCTAGTCATGTAGGAGTTCTCACAAGCCCCTAGAGTATCCACAAGCCCATTCTCTGAGAGGATAATAGAGGAGGGCAGTTGGGAAGGAAGCAGTCTGGATTGGGAAAGGACAAGACTTCGGGGGAGAACTTCAGGGAAGCTGGAGGAGATTCAGAGCCAGGATTCAGGAAGAAGAGAATTGGAGATTGTACCTTGGTGCTGGCTGGAGGCTCCAGAAGCCTCCCAAGAAATCTGCTCCCACAGAATGGGCTTGTGGGAACTCCTACAGCCAATGGACTAGCTCCTTTTAAAGGTGTGAACTAAAGGTGTGAACCCTGAGCTAGAGAATTGTTAAGTATGGACTTAGCACTAGTAAGAACCTATTATCTTTGTTCATATCTTTTTTTGTTTCTGGAATATACCCTCATTCACACATATTTCCCTGTTATAATTATGCCTTTCCTCTGATGTCCACATGCCATCTTCTATCCTCTCTGTCCCACTCATCAAGTGATCTTCATAGCTCCTGTAATACTTGGATTTCTGCTTTTTTGTTTTTATTAAGGAAAATGCTTCTTCAGTGAAAGCAAGGATTGTATTTTTTTTATTTAAGCTTTGTAACTTGTCCACTACTTACCATAGTACCCTGCACAGAGTATGTACTTAATAAATATTTGTTGAAACTAAAGTTGAATTTGTGAATTCTTACCAAATTATCTCTAACAATGAGTAGAAGCTACATCTGTTCTCTCATTTTTAGTAACGTGACATTCACAATTTTCAAGACAAATCCATTTCATATTCAGACAGCTTTACGTCACACCTTAACTCCCCTTTACTCTTAACTTTTCTACATACATTATCTTGAATTCTAAAATTACTCTTCTTTGATCCTCTCCTACTTCTTTCACTGGCTCATTTCATTCTCTCTAAACCTGCTTATTTAGCATCCTTACTATGACCTCTGGTCTTTTTGTCCCTCCCTGTTTTCCCAATATCTTGATACTGCACTTACCTTTCTTTTTTAACTCCCATCACTGTCTCAACCATATAATTAACCAGTTCAGCAAGGTACTATCCTCACCCTTGAATCTCCTAGCCTCTTGTCTTACCCCTGTTAACACCCTGCTAATTTTCAGACCTAGATCAGGTATGCTACCCACTGTCTGCTCTCACTCTTTAATTACAAAGCCCTACTGGATGGTAGTTCTATAACTGTTCTGACTGGGTCCACTAAAAATTCAGGGTTATCTAAGTTAAAGTTTAATATAAATGTAATACAAAGTCACTGGTATTTAAATGACATAGTGGGTAGAGTGCCAAGCCTAGAGTTAGGAAAACCCATCTTCCTGAGTTAAAATCAGGACTTAAGACATTTACTACTTGTGTGACCTTGGGCAAGTCATTCAACCCTGTTTGCCTGAGTTTCCTCATCTGTAAAATGAAGTGGAGAGGGAAATCGCAAACTACTCTAGTATCTTTGCCAAGGAAACCCCAGATGGGGTCACAAAGAGACAGACATGACTGGAAACAAAAAAACTGAATATGAAGTCTTTTTAAATTTTAAATTTAAAAAAATTTTTTAAACCAGCTTCCCAAGTTCAAGATAGAGGAGTAATAGCTAGATAGCATTTGATTTAGAAAGATTTAATTGTTTTAAGGCACTGCTATCAGTAAAAACCGACCATATGATATTGCAGCAAAAAAGCCTTTAAAATTACATTAATATCAGAGGGGTAGTATTGCCATTGAACTTGGTCTTGGTAAAGCCACACCTGAAGTTTAGTGTTTAATCTTGCCACTGCATTTTAAGAACAATATTGATAATATGGAGAGTTTCCAGAGAAGGATGACAAGGACAATGAAAGGCCTGAAGAACATACATGTGACTATTATTTGATTAAAAACTAGGGTTCAGAATAGAAGTCTATATAGGTAGGATGTATAGAGACAACAGCTATTCCAAATATATGTGGTTATCATTTGGATGCTATATTAAACTTGTTCTACCCTAAAGGGCAGAAGTATGAAGCAATGGGTAGGGACAATTTTATATCATATAAGAAAAAAAGTTCTTACTAATGACAGTTATCCACAAGTAGAACAGGCTGCTTCAAAAGACAATAGTTTCTTCTTCACTGGAAATCATTATATTGAGATTAGAAAATCACTTGTTGCAAAGGAAATCCTTGTTCAGGTATAAGGTAGACTAGATCCAGGATTCTTAATCTTTTTTTGTGTGTGTTATGGATCATTATGGAGGTCTGGAGAAGCCTATGGGTCCCTCCTTAGAATAATCCTTTTAATTTCATAAAGTAAAATAGAAAGGATTATCTTTAAAGTCCTTCACCTTCTGACTACTTTTACTCTTCAAGTCTTATTTTACCTTATTCCTCTTAAAGCAACTACTTACTGTATCCCAATTTAACGTACTATCTTCTACCTTCATGATATATAAGTATTGCCTTATGTTTCAGTTTATTTTCTCTTCAGCTCCATCTTATCAAAATCCTTTTTGTTCAAGGTTAAGCCTAGGTACTACCACCTTTTTGAAGTTCTCCCAAAGCTTAGTGTATTTTTTCCCTCCTGCACTTTTTTTTTGAGCCCTTTGGTTAGATTTCTTCTTTGCCTGATCACATTCTCTCATATTTTACTTCTCTTTGTACATGTTGTACTTTTTAATGGAACATAAGCTCCAAGAGAGCAGATAGTCTATCATTTAAAAAATCTTTGTTATCCCCAGAGACTAGTAGCCTACATTCTCCTAAGTGTCATTCCATTAAGATACCAAGACAAATTTTTTGTCAAATATAAATTACTAAAATTGAAATGCATTACAACTATATCATCAATCTGTTCACCTAGGTAAGTAACCTTATCCAAAAATGGAAAGGTGTTAAGTTAAGAACATGTCTTACTCTTAATCAAGTGCATACTGGGTTTAGGTGATCCAGGATAGTGTAAGTGAAAAGAGTATCTCTGACCAGAGTGCTTAGATTCAGATTCTTACTCTATAACTTAATTCCTATCCAGCGTTGGGCATTTTAAGAAAAGTGAGGGTAGATAAATAGGATAACTTTGAAAATTGCATGTTAAATTTATTATATTCTAAAACAGAAAAAAGAAATGCAAGCTGTAATAGAGGCTTAGAGGCACCTCCTCTCAGAGTGAAATATCACAAAGTAAAGCCTTGTGACAGTTGTTTTCCCTTGTTTTCAAAGATCCTTTTCACTTACTTTCTAACGTGTAGTTGTGTCTGGACAGCTGAGGTTGCCAGAATCCTGACT
This sequence comes from Sminthopsis crassicaudata, assembly GCF_048593235.1. Classification (NCBI taxonomy): domain Eukaryota; kingdom Metazoa; phylum Chordata; class Mammalia; order Dasyuromorphia; family Dasyuridae; genus Sminthopsis; species Sminthopsis crassicaudata. Next base: position 281,952,078 of record NC_133617.1, on the reverse strand, counting down.
GCAGTTAAATGGGGCATTATTGTCTTGTGTTGGGGTGTGTTAGGTATTTAGGGAGGACTATTACCTCTAGAGTGTTGCCTGCCGAGCCCTTTTGAGGACTAGTTATCACTTCTTCCTGGCCTTCAACTCTCCCCTTTGGTCTAAGAAGCTATAGCTCGAGCAGTGGCCACACCCAGACGGGCTAAACCAGGTGGAGGCCTGAAACCTATTGGTGAGCGAGGGTGGTGTCTGTCCCAAGTATGCAAAGACTTCTGGTGGAATGAGTGAATGAGAACAGTTTGTTCCAATGGCCGTAAAGAAACAGGTATTGTGAAATACCTGGAGCCTGGCTGAACAGTGAAGCTACCAAAGTCATCCACTGTATCCCAAGCTATCACCAATTGTCTTGACTTTTGTCCTGCAGCTAGACTTTGAGGATTCTGGAAGAAAGAGTGAGACTGATGCTTCTGTGCAACTCTGCCTCACTCACATTCAATTCATGTATGAGTCAAGACATTACCCCATGAAGTCATTGGTCTTCTGAAAATGAAGGACAAACAACAACTGTCTTGCATTTAAAAACACATCTACACCATGTACATTGTAGTTATCTTTAACCTACATGTACATGCATTGCATACATACGTGGCATAGAAATGTATCTGGAAATTGTGAGAGGGTAGAATGTAGAGCCCTTTCTATAGGGATAATTTCTAGAAAATTCATCGGTAGTCAGAGAGCAGAAGTAATTCTTTCTTGAATTAATACAACTTTTAGTCTCTTCATGTTCCACTCTGATTTCTCATCACAGTATGGAGATGACCCATGAAATCTCAAAAGCCTGGTCAAAAGAATTTAAGTTGTGGAAATACTATCAAACTAGTCTAATCCCAGCAGAACCAGACATCAACTCAAAATCAGAAAATCATAGAACCACAGAACCTGAGACCTAGGAGGGACCTCAGAGGTATCTAGTTGAATCCAACACACACGCACACAAAAAATCTTTATAAAATTTATAATAATCCCCAGTCTCTGACTGAAGATCTTGAAGGAAGAGAAGTGCACCATGCCTCAAAGAAGCATATTCCACCTTAAAACAACTCCAATTTTTAGCAAGATTTTCCTGATTTTTAGCCTACATTGCTTTCTTTGCCTCTTCTACCCATTGCTCTTGATTCTAACCTTCTGAAGCTAAACAGAAGAAATACAATCTCTCCATACTGTAGCCTTTCAGATATTAGAAGAACCTCATTTAGAGAAGCTTAGCCTCTGGATGGTGAAATATTTGGTCATAGCAACTCATGACTATTGGGTATATTAGGGCATAGTTGGGTGGCAACTTACATCAATGGAAGCTGTATCAACAGCATTGAAAAAATAGATCCTTTAAAGTTAATTATTGTAAAGTTCCGAAAGCCTATCCTTTGGGCTTAATTTGAAAAAAATGGACAGAATGACAAGAGGGATAATATAATAGATTCGAAGCATAAAGTTTAGAAGCTGTGAGATTGTCTTTCTAGTACATTGTGATAGTTAGCACCATTTGTCACATTCAAGGAATAATTGCTCATCTTGACCCCCAAATTAATATACCATTTGACAAAAGATATGCCTCTCCCCCCTGCTCCCAATCTGTTTCAGTTTTGTCTTACTATTCCATGACTTTTAATTAGAAATGATTGCAGGATACTGGTCAGCCAGGTTTGATCAAGGTTTTTTGTTTTGATGATATGGATTGTGTATAACTTTGCTTTTTCAGGTATAAATTTTCTATTTGTTTTCTATATATATATTATATTTCATTTAATGAAACTATTGCTATCTAGTTCTTTTACTCCTTAGAAATTCATCCAGTTAATCTTTTTTACAAGCTTTTATTCTTGTACATGTACACTCTAACTAATCAATAATGTCCTGGAATTTAGCCACTGGATTAAATATAGTTCACATATTTAGGTTTTTATCAGATTTCATAGTGAAATTCCTTAGCTGAATTTTATTGACTATATGAAAATGTCACTTGTTACACAATCGTTTTTTTTTTTTAATTTGCTTTCATTGTTAAGATTTTATAATTTAGATTAGCTATTTATAACTTATTATTGGCAAAATTTGCCTTGTTCTAAAATATAATGTATTAAAATCTAAATGGACTTTAGTTAATCTTTATTTTTAGTACTTTAAACATATCAGAAACAATAGAATTTTGATAACAGAAATTGTGATTAAAATGATTTTTATTATTTAGTTTGTTTAAGTGCACACACATATATTTTAATAATGAAGAGAATATCACATTTTTGTTTTTAGATACTTGTCCAATTTTAATACAAATTGAATATTTGTTAGTATGGGAAGAATAAACAACTGAACTTATAGATTGTATTGAAATTTTACAGGTGAGGAAACTGAGGCACAGAGAGGTTAAGTGACATAAATCAAGTTAGTGACAAAGCCAAGATTGGAACTCAGAGTTCCTGAGTCCTATGCCAATGTTCAGAATACTAGATATGAGGGTCTGTTAATAAGAGGTGAATTTTAAGGAAGTATTTAAAGGCAGAGAAGATCCTTAGTTCAAGAGAAGCTAATAGTTTCTCGCACATGATACATTTTTAATTATTCGAGCATTTTACATATCATCCAAGCTCTTTCATTTTCCTTTTCCCCTTTTCCTTTACTTGTTAATTCTGTTAACAGAAAATATATAGGGAAAAAGAAAGAAAATGAATTATAAAATTTCCCATTTTATTACTTATTATAATTACCAGTAAAATATTAGAAGTAAAAAAGGTTAAAAATAGTTGCTAAAGAGATTTTTAAAATTATATCTAGCTAACAATAACATCAATAATCAAAAACTTATAATAGGAGTAATTAATACTCACATTTCTGGAGTACTGTTATCTCTTGAAACCCTGCACTTCTAAGTATTTTGCAGGATAAAATATATATTTCAGTATATATACATACATATATGTATATATGTGTATGGCAAAATATATGTTTCAGGATATATTTCTTCAGGCTAAGCTACATAGCAATAATCATTAACTTGTGTAGCTCATCTGTTATTATGCAAATTTGAAAAATGTTTCTCAGTAATACTGAAATATTTCTACTATGTACAATGCTAAATAGTATATATTATAGAATGTTAGCTACTGTTATTGTTATTGTTAATCAGAATTTTGGATCAATAATAGCCTTGGCTTTCATGATGATAATCCTTTTCCTTTTGTTAAGCACCTATAATTTGCTAACTTCAATTTAAAAACTGGGAAGATAATACAAGGAAATATACATTTTTGATTAAAGGATAAGTGGTGAAATAATGCAGAGATTTATATGCATTTACTGCAATTGTATCCATCTGTTGACACTGGAGTTTAAAGAAACATAGTTAAAGGACTACATGAGAGATCTTTGTCTTTAGTTAATATGGTTGGTTAGATTTTTTTTAGTTGTGAATAAATTCAAAAAGATGATTTCTCTGCATTAACTTATCCATTTAAAATTCTAGACAGTGGAAAACAAGGGATGGAATAGTCAAAAGATTGGATTTCCTGAAACAACAAGTAATAGTAAGTATTCACTTTTTTTTTTTTTAGGCTTCCTATATTTATATATTGCTTCAATCAATTAAGTTGTTTAGCTAATATTTATTGAATACCTAATTGGCTCAAGATGCTATATTAAATTATTGTGAAGGATTAAAAAATTGTAAATAGCACAACCTCTGTACTCCTGCAAATTCTAGTTCTAATTGAAGGTGACCATTTTCCACTTGTTGTTCCTACTACTGCTATTGTTCTACTAACTAAATTAGACCAGTGATCATGCAGGGAAAAACTAAAACATTGGTCTCTATACTATCTGGGACACTAGCCCTCATGTTCACTTGGGCCCTTGTGTGCCTTTTTTTTTTTTAATTAATTAATTTATTTTTTAATCTTTAAAATTAATTTATCATTATAACAGTTTTTTGACAGTACATATGAATAGGTAATTTTTAACAACATTATCCCTTGTACTCCCTTCTGTTCCGAATTTTCCCCTCCTTCCCTCCACCCCCCCCCCCCAGATGGCAGGCATTCCCATACATATTAAATATGTTATAGTATATCCTAGGTACAATATATATGTGCAGAACCGAATTTTGTTGTTTTTGTTGTTGCAAAGGAAGAATTGGATCCAGAAGGTAAAAATTATCTGGGGAGAAAAACAAAAAATGCTCACAGTTTATACTCATTTCCCAGTGTTCCTTTTCTGAGTGTAACTGATTCTGTCCATCATTGATCAATTGGAATTGGATTAGCTCTTCTCTATGTTGAAGATATCCACTTCCATCAGAATACATCATCATTTAGTATCATTGTTGAAATGTATAATGATCTCCTAGTTCTACTCGTTTCACTCAGCATCAGTTGATGTAAGTCTCTCCAAGCCTCTCTGTATTCCTCCTGTTGGTCATTTCTTACAGAACAATAATATTCCACAACATTCATATACCATAATTTATTCAGCCATTCTCCAATCGATGGGCATCCATTCATTTTCCAGTTTCTATCCACTACAAAAAGGGCCATCATTTTGTGTATACCCTCTTCTTGTTCCCTCTCCCTTGAACTTCTTTATTGGAGAATTGTAATCAAATTACCATTACTGTTGCCTCTGGAAAAGCTATCTTAATAGCTTACTCTCAAGTTCCACTCCCCATATTCTTAGTGATTTCTCTGACTTCCACTCCCTTTGCTGTATACTTGTTTTGGTTTTGGTTTCACATATAGACATAAGATCCTTAAGAGGAATGTTTTCTAAGAAGATTCTCCCTCCTTCCCACCCTTCCTCCCTCCTTCCCTCCTCTCTCTCTCTCTCTCTCTCTCTCTCTCTCTCTCTCTCTCTCTCTCTCTCTCTCTCTCTCTCTCTCTCTCTCTCTCTCTCTCTCTCTCCCTCTCTCTCCCTCCCTGCCTCCCTCCCTCTCTCTCTCTCTCTCTCTCTCTCTCTCTCTCTCTCTCTCTCTCTCTCTCTCTCTCTTTCTCTCTCCCTCTCTCTCTCCCCCCTGATAATCATTAGATTTAGGAGGACAGGTATCAGCTCCCTAAATGTGAATTAAGAAATTCATCCCTATTTAGTGTTATAATTATTTATTCATGTTTACCTTTTTACGTATCTCTTTGCTCCTTTGTTTGAACTTCAGAGTTTCTACATAGCTCTGGTCTTTTCATCAGGAATGCTTAGCAGACTTCTATTTTATTTTCCTCCAGTAATATTATACTCAGTTTTGCTGGTTAAGTCATTCTTTGTATTAAACCCCTATGGTTTGCTTTCTGGAATAGTGTATTCTAAGCTCTTTGCTCTTTTATACTAATGATCTTAACTGTGATTCCATTTTTATGGCATCTTGCAATATTTTTCTTTTTTATTTCAGTACTATGATAAATTAAATAAACAAAATATAAAAATATATAAAATAAATTTCCAATTACAGTAAAGCTACTTTTCAACATTCATTTTTATAAGATTTTGAATTTCAAATTTTTCTTTCTCCCTCACTTTCCTTCTCCTTCCCCTAGAGGGCAGGCAATCTGATGTAGATTATACATTTGTAGTCATGGAAACATATTTCCACATTAGTCATGTTGTGAAAGGAGAAATAGAACAAGAAGGGAAGGCTACACAAAGCAAAAGACAAAAAAAAAAGTAAAAATAATATGTTTTGATCAGCATTTAGACTCCCTAGTTCTTTCTCTGGATTTGGATAGCATTTTCCATCATGAACCTTTTGGAATTGTCTTGGATCATTCTATTATCAAGAAGAGTTGGGTGAATTATAGTTGATTATAACACAATGTTATTATATATGATGTTCTTCTGGTTCTCCTAATTTCACTCAGCATCAATTCAGTCTTTCCAAGTTTTTATGAAATCCACCTACTCATTATTTCATATAGCATAATAGTATTCCATTACATTTAAGTATCACAATTTGTTCAGCTATTCCCCAATTTATGGTATTTGCTCAATTTCCAATTCTTTGCCACCTCAAAAAAAGCTACTATAAATATTTTTTTACATATTGGTCCATTTCCCTTTTCTTTGATTTCTTTGTGATACAACACAAAGATTGATTGCCCTATGAACCCACTTCTAAATTGTTCTCTGGAATGGTTGGATCAATTCACATCTCTATCAACAGTGTATTAGTGTCCAGATTTTCCCACCTCTTTTTTTTATGATATTTATCATTTTCCTTTTCTGTCATGTTAGCAATTAGGTATGAGGTGATACTTTAGAGTTGTTTTAATTTGCATTTCTCTAATAATTACTGATTTAGAGTTTTCATCTGAAAACTTTGATTTTTTATCAATAAGGGAATTACTTGTATTCTTATAAAACTGACTCAGTTCTCTATACATTTAAGAATTGCTGTAAAATTGTTTCCTGTCTTTCTGCTTTCCTTCTATTCTTGGTTACATTGGTTTAGTTTGTGCAACATCTTTTTAATTCAATGTAATCAAAATAACCCATTTTACATTTTATAATGTTCTCTAGCTCTTGTTTGAGCATAAATTCTTCCCTTTTCCATAATCTTAGTGGTAAACTATTCCTTGCTCTCCTAATGTGTTTATGGAATCACCCTTTATGTCTAACTCTGTAAATATAGCATGATAACATGTTAAATATAGCAGATAACATGTTATCTGCAAAGATTAATAGTTTTGTCTCCTTATTGCCTATTCTAATTCCTTCAACCCATTTTGACTTCATTTTGGTATATGGTGTGAGATGTTTGTTTCTGCCAGCTGTTTTTAGTTTCTGCCATTAGTTTCCAGTATTCTCAGCACTTTTTGTCAAATAATGAGTTCTTATCCCAGAAGCTGCAGTCTTTGGGTTTATCAAGCAGTAGATTACTACAGTCATTTACTACTATGTTTTATTTATCTATCTACTCCAGATCCACCATTCTATTTCTTAGCCAGTACCAAATTGCTTTGATGGTTGCTACTTTATAATATAATTGTAGATCTGATGTGGCTAGTCTATCTTCCTTTGTATTTTTTTTCCCCATTAATTCTTTTGATATCCTTGACCTTTTATTCTTCCAAGTGAATTATTATGTTTTTTCTTGCTCTATAACATATTTTTGGTATTTGATTGATATGGTACTTAATAAGTAAATTAGTTAAGGCATAACTATCATTTTTATTATATTAGCCCAACTCACCTATGAGCAATTGATATTTTAAAAATTTTTTAGTTCTGATTTTATTTGTGTGAAGTATTTTGTAATTGTGTTCACATAGTTCCTGGGTATTGTACCTAATATTTAATATTGTCTTTATTTATTTTAAATGGCATTTCTCTATCACTCACTACTGAGCTTTGTTGGTAATATATAGAAATACTGTTGATTTATGTGGGCTTATTTTATATCCTATGACTTTGCTAAAGTTGTTACTTATTTCAAGAAATTTTAAAATTGATTTCCTAGGGTTCTTTAAATATAGCATCATGTTATCTGCAAAGAGTGATAGTTTTGCCTCCTTATTGCTTATTCTAATTCCTTCATTTTTTTTCCTTCTTATCGCTAAAGCTAAAATTTCACATAATAGTAATGACAGTGGGCATTCTTTTTTCACCACTGATCTTATTGGAAAAACTTAGTTTGTCTTCATTGCAGATAATGCTTGATGATAGTTTTAGATGGATACTACCTATTATTTTAAGGAAAGATGTATTTATTCTTATGTTCTTTAGTGTTTTGTTTTGTTTTGTTTTTTAATAAGAATGGGTGCTGTATTTTGTCAAAAGCTTTTCTGCATCCATTGAGATAATCACATAATTTCTATTGGTTTCATTATTGATATGGTTAATTGTACTAATAGTTTTCCTAATAGTGAACCAGCCCTTTGGTCATGGTATATATTACCCGGTGATAAATTGCTATATTTTCTTTGCTAATATTTTATTTAAGACTTTTGCATCTACATTCATTAGGGAATTGGTCTATAATTTTCTTTCTCTGTTTTGATTCTTTCTGCATTAGGTATTGGCACTATATTTGTGATATAAAGGAATTTGGTAGGACCCCTTCTAAGCCTATTTTTCCAAGTAGTATGTGCAGTATGGGAATTAATTGGTCTTTAAAGATTTGTAAATCCATCTGGCCCTGGAGATATTATTTGGGAGTTCATTCATTGATGGCTTATTTAGTCATTTCCTCTTCTGTTAATCTTGGCAATTTATGTTTTTGAGATATTTATCCATTTCACTTAGATTGCCAGATTATTGGTATACAATTTGGCAAAATATCTCCTAATCATTGGCTTAATTTCCTTGTCATTTATGGTGAATTCATCCTTTTCATTTTTGAAATGGGTAATATGGCTTCCTTCTTTGTTTTTTAAATCAAATTGACAAAGATTTATCTATTTTATAGGGTTTTTCTTCATAAAACCAACATCTTAGTTTTATTGATTCATTCAGTGGTTTTTACTTTCAATTTTATTAATCTATTCTTTTAGTTTCAGAATTTCTAATTTGATATTTAATTTAATTTTTTCTAGCTTTTTCAATTGCATGCCTAACTCATTGATTTTCTTTTTATTTTATTCATGTAAGCATTTAGAGATATAAAATTTTCCCTAAGTACTGCTTTGGCTGCATCCCATAAATTTTGGCATGTCGTCTCATTATTATTATTCTCTTTGATGAAATTATTGGTTGGTTGTGTGATTTGTTGTTTGACTTTTTTATTCTTTAGGATTAGATTTAATTTTCAATGAATTTTTAATCCATTTTTCATGACCTTTTATTACATGTAGTTTTTTTTGCAACATGATCCAAAAAGAATGCATTGAATATTTCTGCCTTTCTGCATTTGGTTGTGAGGCTTTTATGTCCTATTATAAGGTCAATTTTTGTATAGGTGCCCATGTACTCCTGAAAAAAGTTATATTCCTTTCTATCCCCAGTCATTTTTTTCCAGAGGTCTGTCATACCTAACTTTTCTAAAATTCTATTCACCTCTTTTCTTTCTTTCTTGTTTCCTTTGTGTTTAGATTTGTCTAGCTCTGAAATCTTTTTCTTTTATTTGGAAGCTTTGGATTCTGGCTATAATGTTCCAGGGAGTTTTCATTTTAGAATTTCTTTCAGAAGGTGACCTATGGATTCTGTTTCCACTTTGCCTACTGGTTCTATGAGTTCTGGGGAATTTTCTTTTAAGATTTCTTGAAATATAATATGAAGACTTTTCTTTTGTTCATGGCTTCAGGTAGTCTAATGATTATTGTTGTTTTTCTTTCTCATTCTGTTTTTTAAATCATGAAATACCTTACATTCTCTTCTATTTTTTTTCTATCGTTTAATTGTTTTAATATTGCTTGTTGTCCCACAAAGTCATTAGCTTCTCTTTGGTCCATTATAATTATTGTTTGTGCAAGGTTTTGAACCTCTTTTGCTGAGCCAAATTAAATTTTTTCTTTAAAATTGCTTTCTTCAATCTTTTTCTTTTTCAAATTTTTTCCTCTAGATTTCTCATTCCATTTATTAAAGATCCCTAACATTTTAAATTCTTTTTAAACTCTTGCTTCATCCCTTTCAGGGATTATACAGTTGAATTCGTATCCTAAGCTATATTTTTACTTAAGGCTTTGCTTGTAGATATTTTAGAGTCACTCTCTTTTTCTGGGTGTGTCTTGAGTGCCCCTCACCATGATAGCTTTTAATGGTGCAATTTTTCTTAAGCTTTTTCTTTCATCCTATTTTCTGACTTTCAACTTGATGTTAGGACTGGATTCTACACATTTACAGAGTAAAAGTCTATGCTGTTCTGCTTACTATACTTTTTTATACTATTCTAGGGTCACAGGAACAGCTAAAGCTGGGGAATTGCAAACTTTTAGTTTTCCCAATCTTTCTCATTCCTCATAAAGGTCTAATATAAGGTTAAATCTGATTAAGTCCTCCTTGCTCAAAGTTCTGCAAGTTCCTGACCTGGGTTTGGGTCTGAGCATCAATAAGCTACTACTGCAAACATGGCATTAATATTGAAGCTTTACAGAAACTATGCATAATGGAAGGAATAGTAATATGATAAGAAGGAAATCATATAACAAATCAATTATTAATATTTAAACTTTAAAATAGAGTACAGAAAACTAATCTTCAAGTTCTTCTAGCTAAGTTTAGATATTTTATATCTTAGCTTACTTATCTGTTTAAGACAAAAAAGTCTAACGTTGGATATAAAATTAGAAATGGTAAGGTAATTTTTATCTGGCCAAAAAACAAAACAAAAATTCAAAACTATTTAATCACTAAAATTTTAGGGATTGCTACCTTCATGATCAGAACAATACATGAAATGTTGAAGCTTAGAGGAAGTTACCTCCTACCTCCGACCCTACCCTACCTCCCTCCCCTTTCCCCATGTTCATTTCATCTTTACCAGTTTTAATGATGAGTTGAAAGAAAGCTGAATGATTCCTATGCTGTTGTACCATAGGGAAGATGGGACTCCAGCTCCAAGAAATCATTACTCAGCTTCCCATATAATTTTCTCCTAAGCAACACTAGAGGCTCTGGGACTAGATTGGTCTTGCTGTAACACAGCAACAATAAAAAGCTGGTCTCTGCGTAAGAATTAACAACTTTGGGAATAAAATCTATTATTTTTCTATAGATTTTTGTAAGTTCAAATCTTAAGGTAACATAAACAAAGCCTACCCTACTTAATCAGTTCCATGAGCTTGAATTTCTGTTATAGGAACTTGTGTCGAGTGAGGGAATGTATACAGTGTTAGTATTTTGAATGTAAAAATGTGCACTTGTGATTAGAGGATTGGTTTCTAGGTATTAAATACTAGCTGAAATGTTGTGAGACTTTGGACAATTTCCTTTGCCTCATTATGATTCAGTTTAGTCATCTTTTTAGAGTTTTCATATTGGAAATCATTAAAAATTTTTCTTTAAAAAACTTTTGTAGAATGATTAGTTATTTTTGTGAAACATAAAAAAGGGGTAAAGTATTATTTTATAATTAACATAATATCATCACAGATTTAAACATAGATTTCTTTCATGAAATATACTGTTCCATCTTTTATTAAAAAGAGAACACTTTAAAGTCTGAATTAATTTGAATAAATAATAAACATTTTAAAGTTTAGATTCATTTGAATAAAAAATAGTTATTTATATAGTAACTTAAGATTTGCAAATAACTTTACACATACCTCATTTTATCCTCACCACATCCCTAGAAGGCAGATGATAAATTATACCCCATTTTATAGATGAGAAAACTAAGTCTGAGTGACTTCCCCAGGGTCACACAGTAAGCATTTGAAGCTGGATTTAAAGTCAGGTCTTTCCTTTCTCCAGATTAAATCCTCTCTCTGTTAGTTGCTATGGAATTATTTTGGAAATAGATTATTTTGGAGATATGTATTTCCTCCTTTCTTCTGGTGTCCCAAGGTAGGGAGGAACAATGACAACTTGTATTCTAGGAACCCGTATTGTTTTTCTTTTCACTATCTTAAAAAGGAAGAATGATGTAGCATTAAAGGACATGATATTTTTAACGTGGCATAGCTAAGATTTGTGTGACACCTGATTAGAAATAGGCAGGAAGTTAATATACACCTGTGTTTGATTTTTTTCAATGGAAGATTTTTTTGGAGATTACAGCCATAGGAGACTGCTAGCAATTACAACTAAAGAATAGTTTAAATGGTTTTGCAAGTGTTAGTGATTACACAGCCTGGCTCCTCTATGTATTTTCCTAGCTTGATTGCCTGCAGATTTAAATTATAGAACTAGGTTTGTTTTGTTTTTTTGAAGATTTTCATGAATGTACCTCCAGTTGAAAAGGTACTGAAATAAACATGCTCTTTCTTCTTCACCCGAAATGTGGATACTTTGGATGTATAAGCCTACACCTTTGTCATAGGCATGTTAAATTGCAAGTGCACATAACTCTGTAATGTGAGATTTGTGTTAAATTTAGCATGGGGAAATTTTATGCTTGGCATGCACATAAAAAGCTAGATTTTACAGATGAATGACTAACAAGTTTAAAAAAAGTTTGTGTGTTTTAAAGATCCACTGATGGCTAATGGAAAACTTTGTAAAACATTCTATTTAGAGACAATTCAGCTGATGCATATCTTATTTTTTAAAAATTTTCATTCCCTGTTTCTTATTAATGAAGGATTTTATTTTAAAACAGGCTCATTGTTTCTTAAAGGTGAACTGTGAAGCTTAATTCAAAATTGGACTAAACTCAAAGGTACTGGTATGTGCTGAATCCACCCACTAAAAGACTGTTCAGAGGCATTTGCCACATAAATATGTTTTTGCTAACCTTTTAAAAAGTTTTATTTAGCCTCTGTGAAATCTGCTGGTTCTTCTAGGTTCATTAGAGATGACCCTAGATAAATAATTCTGGGATGGAATAGAGTTCCTTGTGACTTTCAGTATAATTGTTTATTTGTCTTATTCTTTGTCACTTCTTGTTTGTCTGTTCACTATTTAACCCTAATGGCCTATCCTGAAACTAAAAAAGTGTTCCCATTTCCAACAGGCCCATACTGGCTTTGTTCTCAGTTTTCTTTGGTCTCTATCCTTAATTTTGAACAACTACTGTTGGACTATGAAATCTGTTTTCCTTTATTAGATGATTATTTTTATATGGTCTCTCAGATGTTTTGGTACTATATTTATAGAATTAAAATGATAAAAACAATAACTATTTTTTGCTCAATCTCTTCAGAGTCAATAAGAATATTTGGCCTGATTTCTTCTAGTTGGACAATCTCTTGTTTGTGTTCATCCCAAAATACCAAAGTTTCATTTCTTTGCATTTTTATATAGCACTACATATGGATAGATGTATACACACACACATATATAAATTCATATAAAATGGAGATATAGAATGGATCTGTGATTTCACTGGTATAAGATATTTCCAGATGAAGAAACTCTCTACCATTGCAAGTTAAGCACCTTCTCAGCAATCTGCAGCATGTACATATGTACACACACATATACAGATTCCTTTATTTTCCCCCCACAGGCAGGGAACTAGCTATTACTTAAGAATAAAGAACAGGTGCTGCTTAAAGCAATAATAATATGTGCTCTTCATCCAGGTATCTTGTGATCAAATAGAATTATTCACACCAAAGCCCTCAGCATTGTCAAATAGTTCAACATCAAGAATAGTTGTGGTTTTATCAAACAAAGTGACAGTAAATAAGATGTGCTACCATCTGACTTGAAATGCTCCTTCCTGCATGCTTTGTGATTTCCTATTAGAATGGGAACTTTTTGAAAGCAGGGGCTTTCTTACTTTTCTTTTGACATCCTTAATGCTTAGCTTTGTGCCCTGAACAGTTTTGAGTGCATTTTCATTTATTCATCTGTAGTCATGCAGAAGAGGTCAATTTTCAAATCAAGAACAGATAAGAATTTCTCTGAGATAGAAAACGTTTTCAGTCAGTTTTCTTTATGATAGCCAAAAACAAAACAAAAAACCCTGTTACACAGGTAAGGAGAAAATGATAGCAATGTTGACATATCTAAGGAATAATAGTCTAACTAGAAAGGAATCTTTAAAAATCTTAATTTCCAAAGTACTATAGTAAGAAAATTTTTAAAAATTCTTGTTTAAACAAAAGCAAACTTTTATTTTTACTCAAGGATGCTGGTTAAATGAAGTTCAATTTAAATTTGTTCTTATAATCAGTGATTCATTTGTTCAGAATCTAATCAGTTGTACCCAGGTAGAATATGTTTGTGATGGCATAGATGCCTAATAGAAGTTTGAAAAATTGACCCTTCACCCATTGGAAAACAGTTCAAAATAGCCTTTACACAGTTCATTGCTGGAAAAAGAGTTGAAGGATAGACTACTCCCTTTTGGAGATCCATGGCATTATCAGATCTTCTGGCTTGGCAGCCTATTGGGAGATTCTCTGCTGTCTTAAAGTATAAACCTTTTAATGCCAAGCCTGCTTTTATAGGCTGGAAAAAGCTGAAATTTGCCATGGAGAGAACTGAACGATGAGTCATTATATCCTCAGAAGCTTTGGAAGTTTCTAGGGGGAGGGGGAGGATTTGGGCACATTTTCCCAGGATGATCCAAAAACTTCTTGTAACCTCTTTAAATTAGTTGATTTAACATACAGTTAGACCACCAACTTGGTTCATTGAGCTCTTCAACTACTATAGAAATTCAAAATAATTAAATAGAACAAAATCAACCTAGTGCTGCAAGTAGGAATGTAAAAAGACATTAGCCATTAGGACTACTGTAAAAAAACAAAACAAAACAAAACAAAACAAACAAACAAAAAAAAAAACTACAGGGGAAGAGCTGTGCTATAGAGCTTGTTCTTGTTTTCATGACTTTAAAAGATGAAAGAAAATCAGCTACAGATAGCTCATTCATTCATTTCTGTAATAAGCCAATGAAAAGAAAGTTTCTCATTTGTTTATGTTTAGCCATTTTAAACATCAGTTATTTTTATTAGCTTTGCTCTCTACAGTGTGAGCAGGCATACCTTCTAGTGTCATGTTATTTTTGGGGAAAAATAACTAAATATTTGTAATTCATTAAAATTACTCACAAATACAATGGATTAAATTTTCTTTCATTTGTGGTCTTTAGAAAAGAATTTTATTGATGCCTTTTGTTTTTTATCTTACAATCATTTCTTAAAACACACATACACACACACACACACACACACACACACACACACACACACACACACACACACACCTTCCCCATTCCCAACAAAGAAAAGCAACAACTAGTAATAAACTCCACCTTTTGACAGTGTATCCAGCTTTTTTCCTTACTAGTCAGTCTTTTCTCTTAAGGGAGAGAGGTGTTTTTCATTACAGTTCTTTGGGACAATTACTAGTTTTTTACTCAGTTTGACTTTCTTTTAATAACCTTTTCAGTTACATTTTTCTAGTTATTCTACATCTTGTCCTTCTAGTTCTGCTTATTTTGCTCCTTCTCAGATTATATGTATGTCTCTCTGAAGTTTTCATATTTATCATTTCTTTCATTGTTGTTGTTGATTTGTTTCAGTTGTTTCTTATTCTCCATTGACTCCATTTGGGCTTTTCTTAACAAAGATATGGAAGAGGTTTGCCATTTCTTTCTCCAGCTCATTTTATATATGAGAAACTGAGGCAGAGTTAGGTGACTAGCTCTGGGTCACACAGCTAATAAGTGTCTGATTTGAACTCAACTCCCATAACTCCTGACCTGTTACAATATCTACTCTGCCCCCTAGCTGCCCTGTTATCATTTCTTACCACATGATAATATTCTATTACATTTACATATCACAGTACATTCAACCATTCTCCAGCTGATGTTCATTTTGTTTCTAGTTCTTGCTATCAATAAATAGTGATAATAGGATTATTTTGTTATGGACCAATTCTTTGCTTCTGGCATTCATCTTCTTGGGATACATATCTAGCAGCACTGTCACTGAGACAGAATGTCAAGAAATTAATCCCATGCAATTCCAAAATTATGTTCAAAACAGTTGAAGAAATATACTACCAGTTCTACCAACAATATATAAATGTCTATTTCCTCATATTTTCGCCAACATTTACTGTTTCAAGTTTTTGTGTTCTTTGCCAGTTTACACAAAGTGTGAAAAAATAAAATCTAAAAAACCTAATAGCTGATTTAACTTATTATCATTTTAGTATTTGTGATTTGGAATATGCTTTTAAACATATAACAGAATACAATTTTCAAATCACTTGTATCCTTTGTGTATTTATTGGGAAATGGTGTGACCCTAGACAAATCATTTAATCTAAGATCTCATTTACTCATTTGTAAAATAGGGATAAAAATAGCCTCCTAGAATTGTTGAAGAGATCAAATGAGATTGTTTATGAAATGCTTTATGAAAGTTAAAGCATTGTAGAAATGCAAGGTGGTATTATTGTGAAAGGTGCCTTCTTCTGTTCTCTAATTTTTTGTTGTTTATTTGTTTTATGATATGATCCCTCTTATAGTCAGGTGTTGTACTTGGAGTTTATTGCAGTATGTAGTTTAAGATGCCAATTTAAGCCAAGTATGTGACAATTTTCTTTATTTTCCTAGTAATTGTGGTCAAATAGGGAGTCCCCAGTAATTTATATTCTCAGGTTTTAATTTAATACTGAACTATTGTTTTAGATTGCTTCTGGATTATGGTGTTGTGCATGTGTGTGTATGTATATATACTATTGCATTGACTTACTTTTTATTTTTTAACCACTAACAGATAGTTTTGATTACTGCTTTAAAATATAGTTCATTTAATGCTTCCTTCATTTCTACTTATTTTCATTATTTTCCTTAAGATTCTAGATTGATTATCTTCCAGACAAGTGTTATTATTTTGTATAGTACTATAGAATATCTTTTTGGTAATTCAATTGGTCTAACACTAAATCTGTAAATTTATTCAAATAGTATTGTTGTTTTATTTTACTGGTCCAGCAATGAGCAACTAATCTTTCCAGACACTTACATTTTTTTTTTTATTTCTGTAAAGAATAGTCTGATTTTATTTATGTAAAATAACTTTATAGGAATATCTTGATAAGTTAATGCCCAGATTTTATTTTATATATTGTGTAATTTTTTTTCAACTAGAATTTCTCTTGTTGTTTTTCTTGATTTTTTTGATTAATAAATACTACATAGAAATGCTGATGATAATTTTTTTTGCTCATGATAATTTCCATGAATTAATTTTACATCCTACTACCTTTCCATGGCCTTTATGATTAATCAGTCAATAAGAATTTAGTGAGTATCTCTTATATGTCAGCCTCTAGGTGGTATGTTTGGAAATACAAAGACAAAAGTCATTCCTTTAAAAGAGTTTGCATATTATTCAGAAAGAATACATGTATTATATGAATGTAGAATTCACATATAATCTTAGGTATGTACGTATTATGTACATATGTATGTATGCATGCATATCTATGTGCAAGTAGTTAGGGATCCTAGCAGTTGGAGTATCAACTCATATTGCAAAACAGAAGTGTCAGACATGTTCTGGGAGACTACTGTACTCTCTCCAGTATGGTCTGAACTAGATTAAAATGTAAATGGTAAATATTTAACAAAATAAATTAAAATACAATAAAACATACATAATATTACATATAAAGAGCAATTAAATATATAACCACAGGGATCCTTCTGTACAGTTTAGTGGCCTTTGTTTCTCTTTATATTTGACATCATTGTGCTTGAGTCTGTGAGGCAAATGAGCTGAGAAGGAAGTTCATTCTAGTTCCATTGACTAATTCAAAGGTATTGACATAGGAAATAGTACTCTTTGTGAGAAAAGGAGAAAGAGAAGGCAATTTAATTTACTATAAGTAGAGAAAGAGGAATAATATCTAATAAGTCTGCAAAATTAAGCAACTTTAAGGAGTTTAGAAGCATATGCGAGTAAGGTCTAAGTTAATTGTGTTTTGGAGGAATAATACTCAGTTTCTCTATCTTGAAAGATTAGATATTAAAAAATCTTAAATCATTAATTTAGCAATTCTATTAAAATAAAATATGCATTCTTTGATGTTTGATGTCACACAGAATTTTTTTTTATTCACCACATGCTGTATATTAGTTATTTTAACATTTACAAAACTTGGTAATGTGGAAAAAGTCCAAACTATTGTTCCAGATAGCAGTTAGATATTTGGGTGGATCATGTAAAAACATTGAAATGCCTGAGAAAGCATGTGAAATGTTTGTTTTAAGTATTATTACATCAATGGAAAAGCCATCTGCTATACTTGTTTTTTTCTGAAAACTTTAAGTAACTGTCCTTTTAAAAAAAAAATTATTCTTTTTGCTGTGATGTTATTTCAAGTGTATTATTTTACTTCAAGATGTTCTGCTTTGTGTTAAGATAATTGAATTTTCTTTATCATATAATATACTTCCCTATTGCTATATTTAGTGTTCATAAATTTACCTTTTGCAAACCAATTTGTAAATAGGTTAAATGTCTGTTTTTTAGTTTAAATTTAAGTAGGGAATTTATAGCATTGATTTGTAATATGAAGATTTTATTTTATGATATTCTGTTACTCATCATAAAGTAATTGGATACTTATACAATGCCTCATAACTCAGAGGTATAGGCCTATTTATGCCATTATGTCATTTAACTAAAACTAGGTCAAAGAAAGAATATTAGTAGTCTTTCTTAATCGTTAAGCAAATGTCTTTCTGTCTTTGATTACTTACTAAAATTGAAAAGTAGAAAGTTGGCATATAAATTAGCCTGATACAATAGTATTGTGAAATATTTCTGGAAATGAACTGTTCTTTGTATATTTGGCACAAAGTACAATTCCTGCATAATAGCACTTAGTAAATGCTTATTGTCTTTTGCATTACTTGTTGCTTAATTAATTGTTCTTAGGTCTCTAGACCTATCAGTGGTATTTCTGGATCAAGAGTATGCACAGTTTTATAGCCCATTGGGCATAGTTCCAAATTGTTCTTCAGAATGATTGGATCAGTTCACAACTATACCAATTGAGCATTAGTGTCCCAGTTTTCCCACATCCATTCCACCATCCAACATATTCTTATTTTGTCTCATTAACCATTCTGATAAGTGTGAGGTGATGCTTCAGGGTTGTTTTAATTTGCATTTCTCTAGTCAGTAGTGATTTATTTTCATATGACTATAGGTAGCTTTGATTTCTTCATCTAAAAATTCTCTGTTCATATTCTTTGACTATTTATCAATCAGGGAATGACTTGTGTTTTTATAAATCTGATTCAGTTTTCTATATAGTTGAGAAATGAGGTCTTTAGCAGAGATACTTGTTGCAAAAATTTCCCCTCAGTTTCTTATAATTTTGGTTGCATTGATTTTGTTTGTGTAAAAAAAAAATGAATCTTATATAATCAAAATTATCTATTTTACATTTTATAATGTTTTCTATGCTTTTTTTGTTCTAAATTCTTCCCTTACCCCTAAGTGTGACAGATAAACTCTACTGTGCTCTCTTAATTTTCTTATGGTTTCACCCTTTATGTATAAATCATGTACCTATTGTGACCTTATGTTGGTATATGGTGTGAGATGTTGGTCTATACCTACTTTCTGCCATAGTGTTTTTCAGTTTTTTCAGCAATTTTTGTTAAATAATGAATTTTTATTCCAAAAGCTTGGATCTTTGAGTTTATCATATTAATGGATGCTGTGGGTTTCTTTGAGTGTGTTAGATATAGTAGCTTTAGATATTCTTACCAAAGTTAATCCCATTTTAATCAGTTAATCTATCAATAAGCATTTATAAAGTACCATATTTTATTATTTACCATTTATTATTCCTAGGCATTGTGGTAGGTTCTGAAAATAGAAAGACAGAAACAGTTCTTCCTCAAGGAGCTTATATTCTACTGGAGGAAACAGTGTGTGTAATTGTGTGTAGATACAAGATACATCCAAAGAAGGGGAGACTCCTTTGGTGAGGTAGCCTAAGAAAGGTCTATTAATAGTTAATTTGTGTCTTGAAGGAAGCCAGGGATTCAAAAAGGAAGAAATCAGGAGAAAGTGTTATGGGCCAGAACTCTGAATTTGAAACAAAGGACTCTTACAAGATACTAAGTCAGTGGAATTGAGAGAGACAATAGTTATCTAATTTAGCATGGTTTAGCATGATTGATTTAATCCTACAAGGAGATGTTATGGGCCAGAACTTGGAACTAAGTGGAATTGAGGAGACAATAGTTAAAACTAGTTTATCATTGATTTAAACCTACAACA
The DNA here is from genome assembly GCF_048593235.1 of Sminthopsis crassicaudata. Taxonomy (NCBI): domain Eukaryota; kingdom Metazoa; phylum Chordata; class Mammalia; order Dasyuromorphia; family Dasyuridae; genus Sminthopsis; species Sminthopsis crassicaudata. Next base: position 281,932,252 of record NC_133617.1, on the reverse strand, counting down.
AATAATGGTTTCCTAATGATATAATGATTGATTTGTACTCAGTGTACAGCATATAAGCGAGAAGCTCTCAGGGCCAGTAAAGACAAGCACATTAGAAGCTCTCGGAGGTTGAGAGAGATTCATTCCCTTGCCCACATTTGTGGTGGCTGGAGGCTGAAGCACTGGAACCAAGGAAAGAGATAGGTCTCTAAGAAAACTAACCGGGCCCCAGGAAAGGAGACAAGACTTTGAAGGAGACAATAAAGGATTTGGACCTTAACCCCTATCTACTCATGTGATGATTACTGAACTGAAACGAAGGCTGCTCCAGAGACCCCAAGAAAACTTCGACAGAGAACATTACATTTAGAGAGATTATTACAAGGAAGGACATTCCAGACATAAAAGGCAGTCAATGGAAAAATGGGAGATAGTAGATGGAATATAGAACATACCAGAAAAGTTGGATCACAGAGTATATAGAGGTTGTAAAGAGTTTTGTTTTTTGGTTTTTTGGTTTGTTTTTTTCCCCCTGAGGCTGGGGTTAAGTGACTTGCCCAAGGTCACACAGCTAGGAAGTGTTAAGTTTCTGAGACCAGATTTGAACTCGGGTCCTCCTGAATTCAGGGCTGGTATTCTATCCACTGCGCCACCTAGCTGCCCCCGTAAAGAGTTTTAAATGCCAAGCAAAGGACTTGTATCCTGGTGAGAGAAATTACTGCATAGCAAGAGGCCCTGGTCAGGACTCTGTTTTAGAAACATCATTTTTGTAAGTGAGTAGAAGATAAATTGGAGTGGAAAGATATGAGGCATGAAAACTATTTAAAAGGCTATTGTTATAAATCAAGTGATAGGGAATTATGGAGGGCCTAATCTAAAATGATGGCTTTGGAAGTGCAAAGAAAGAGACATATAAGAAATGTTGTGAAGATCGAAGCAGCAAGATTTGGCTATTGATTGGATATGTTGGGTGAGTAGGAGTGAGGGATCACAGGTGATTCTAAGATTTTAGGCCTTGGTAACAGTCTGGATTGTGGTACTCTCAACAATAAAAGGAATATTTGGAAGAAGATTACATTTGGGAGCAAGAGATAAAGTTTTATTTTAGACATAATTGAGTTTGAGATGCTTTGGTAGTACAGTGAATAGAGTGCTAAACCTGGAGTCAGGAAGACCTGAATTCAAACCCAACCTCAGATACTTATTTAGCTATATGTCCCTGGGCAAGACACTTAGCCTCTATTTGTCTTAGTTTTCTTATCATAAAATGGGGAAAATAATAGTTCCTATCTCCCAGTATTGTTGTGAGAGCTAATGAGATGATGATTGTAAAGAATTTAACACATATGCATGGAATATAGTAAACACTATGTAAAGCACTATTATCATCATCATCATTGTTATTATTACTACTACTACTACTATGGAACATCCAGTTCAAAATGTTTAATAGATAGCTGCAGATTCAGGAATAGAGTTCAGAAGAGAGACTAGGATTGGATAAATAAGTTTGGGAATAACGAGATAGAAATGACAATTCAATATATGAGAGTTCTAAAGGATATAGTATAGAGAAAAAAAGGGAGAAAACCCATAACAGAGCCTTAGGAAACACCCATACTTAGTGGTTATGTCATTGATGAAAATCTAGTAAAAGAATACATGGAAGGAGTGGTCAAACAGGAAATTCCCTTTCCTTTTTTAGTTCCTATCTTGGTTAGAGTGAATTGTGACTTAAAACTATATACAGAAGAGTATTTCTTCCTTAGCAAAGTAGATATGATAGAAGTCTTCCAGGCCCTATTTGAACATGTCAGTACTTACTAGATGACATTGTCTGTCACCATTAGGATGTTACTTAAATTCTTGTTAAATTCCTTGTAAACTAAAAAATATGTACACAGAAGCCCAAGTGACTTGTAGTTAGCAATCTAAGTATGCAGAAACTTGTCATTATCTGACCATTTGCCTCACTACTTTCCATTTATCTAAAAAACCAAGTAAATTTCCTTCTGTGTTTTTTTCATGGCAACACATCCGGGATAATTGGAGGCTTTCCTTATCTTATCCCTGATCTTTGATTGTCAATTTTTGAATTAACCTTTACACATAGAGCAAATATTCCAAAATACTAATAAGATTATAAATTTATAGTTGGAAGACATCTTAAAAACCATTACTCCTACCATTTTGTTTTATATATGAAGAAATGTAGGCCCAGAAACAAGTTATATGTAGGATGAATAGAAGATAATTAATAGAGAAAAGGCACTAGAATTAAGAGAGGTTAGAAGGACTTCCAGTAAAAAAAAAAAATAAAAAAAATAGGATTTTAGTTGGAACAGAAAGGAAACCAGGGAAGTCAGGAGGTAAATTTGGGGAGAGAGAACATTCCAAGCATGAAGGCGAGCCAGAGAATATGCCTTTGAAGCTTTGGCGTAGGATATCTTGTTCATGGAGTAGTAAAATTGTTATTGTAGCCAAATTGTAGAGTATGTATTGAGATATAAAGATATAAAGACTAGACAAGGAGGCAGGAATTTTTTAAGCATTTTATTTTCAAAACATATAGATGGATAATTTTTCAACATTGACCCTTGCATAGTCTTGTGTTCCAAATTTTACCCTCCTTTCCCCTACCCCTTACTCTAGATGACAAGCAATCCAATATATGTAAAGATATTTATACACTTATCTTGCTGCATAAGAAAAATCAGATCAACAAAGAAAAAAAATGAGTAAGAAAATAAAATGCAAGTGACCAACAAGAAAAATAATGAAAATGTTATATTGTGATCCATACTCAGTTGTTACAGTCTTCTCTCTGGGTACAGATGGCTCTCTTTATCACAAGATCATTGGAACTGGCCTTAATCATCTCATTGTTGGAAAGAATCTTGTCCATCAGAATTAATCCTCATATAATCTTGTTCCCGTGTATAATGTTCTCCTGGTTCTACTCACTTCACTTAACATCAGTTCATGTAAGACTCTCCAGTTCTCTCTAAAATTATCCTGCTGGTTATTTCTTATAGAACAATAATATTCCATAACATTCACATACCATAACTTATGCAGCCATTCTCCCATTGATGGGCATCCACTCAGTTTCCAGTTTCTTGCCACTACAAAAAGGGCTGCCACAAACATTTTGAGGCAGGAATTTTAAGAAGAGTTTTGTTACAAATAAGAGATGTGGACATGTTTGGAGGCTACAGGGAATCTCTCTGTAGACAGAATTATTGTAAATAGATAAGAGAGTGGAGATAACAGAGTGGGAATCTGTTGGAGGAGACAGAATGGAATGGTATCACTTGAGCAGATAGAGGAGTTAGCTTTGGTAAGGAGTAAATCCACCTTATCATATGAAACAGAAATGATGGAGAAGGCAGTGGTATAAAGTATATGAATGATATGATAGGGAGGTCACAACTCATGATAATGGCCTCAATTTTTTTTTTCTGTAATATGTGACAAAGTTCTTAGCTCAGAGGGTGAGGGTAGAGGAAGTCATTGAAAGCTTAAAGAGGGATGAAGAGGTTTGGAAGAGCCAATGTGGAGATACTGGGATAGTAAGTTGTTAAGACTAGTAGAGAAAAACTGTCTAGCAGAAGAATCCAGTTGAAGTTGTCTAACATAAATTTGCAATGGACTTAGTCAGGATGGTTTTCTACCTTTGTATGATAGCATGAGTGTTGGAGTGAAGACAGTAAATAATAGGAAATATTCCAGTGCTTAGGCGTAGCATGGCATAATTAGTGAAATGACAATTGGCTAGAGATGAAGAGAGGAAAACAGCATAGAACTGAATTGGTTCAACAAGGCATCAAAATGATGAAGAGGAGAGTGTGACAAAATCATGTCCTATTTATGAATTGGGGTGTTAATTATTATTCTCAAGTTATGGTATAAGAGATCTAGATGGGAAAAAAAAATGAGCTCTTAATTTCCTGCCCAAAGTGGGGGAAAAATAAGATAATGAGAAAAGTGACAGCTTTAAAAAAAAAAAAAAAAAAAGAAATTGGGTTTTAGTGATGTAACAATAAAAAAGAATCATTTGGGATATTGAGCATGTCCTACATGGTTTCATGTGTAGAATTATACATGTGTTTTCCTATTTCACCCTCTTCTGGAACTGGAAATAGTCTTGTTTATGCATTCTGTGAGTTTCTAAGTTGCCTTTTTAATCTTTGTAATCATCATGGTCATAAAATCTTGTGATTTCAGACAATATGTGAAAGTAAATGCAGATTCCTTGAATTTTTTTTTTTCTTTCTTCATGATACTTCCTTCCCCGTGGTAGTATATTTCAGTGGCATGTTCTATCCAGAATTTAAATGGTTCTTCCCCAGCAATGTATGAATGCTCTCCTAAGAAGTTCTTAGCTTGAGATAAGGACCATTGAATTATGTAATGGATGTTGTACAGATTAATTCCTGATGTCAATTTCTCTCCATACAAGTGTCTTAAACTATTCCCAGATAATCCTACTTCCAGGAAGGTTTTGAACTTTCTTGCTGTTTTCACATTGTTAATGCAAGAGCTAGAACTTAGTTTCCAAATAATTCATTGCCTCTTTAATCTCTAGGTTTGCTGTTATTACTACTGATTTGTTGTTGTTGCTTGTCCTTCTTTCTGGAAGAGGACTATAATATCAGGAAGAGATACCACAACATGCAAGTGAGTTGGATTTAAGTGAGGGAGAGCTGTGCAAGGTCACCTGCCTCACTTTCCCCTCCAGAGCTCTCTTGAGTCTAAAGGCAAGACATAGATCAGGATAACTGGAGATGGCCCTGGAGGCAATGGGACTCCTTGGCCTTAATCTAAGATCTTCAGTAGGTCTCAGTTTGACTGAGGTCTCACCTCTTCAGTGATTAAGAATAGGGTAAAGAATATCCTCTTTTATCTAGTCCAAGATAATCTAAATAAATTAATTTATAGAACACAAACAGAATTTTGTCTTTCTTCTTGACATTTTACTAATTACTTCATGTTTCTCCAAATTGACCCCAGAACTTTGTAGGAGACTCTAAATATCTTTGTTTCCCCAAGGAAATAGACATCATAGTGAAAATAAGTGTCCTATTTGAAGGTTCAAATTGAGTTTTTTGCCAATACTGCAAGGATTTAATGACTGTTGGTCCTTTTAGTTTTAATTGTGCACAACACAAATGTGAGTACAATCATACAAACATGCAATCAGTAGTGGCAGTTAAGTGATATAGTAGATAGAGAACACTGGGCTAAAGTCAGGAAGACTTGAGTTCAAATCCAAACTTACATGCTTGTTAACTGTCTGATCTTGGGCAAGCTATTTAACTTTTCTTTGCTCAGTTTTCTCAATTGTAAATTATAAATTATGAAAACTACCTCTCAAGAGTTGTTGATGAGATCATGAGGTGTGAGGATCACATGAGATATTAATTTTAAGGTACTTAGTACAGAGCCTGATACATAATATGTGCTATGTAAATTGTATTGTTATTATTTTCATTATTATTAACAATAATAAATTAAAACAGTAATATAATAAACTTAGTAGCACTATGAAAATACAATTCTTTTCAGAATGAGACTCCTCTTAGGAATAAAAAATAAAGGACGAAACTTCATCTGTAAAGGAAATATCTTTAGGCTATACCAAATAGATTTTTAAAAAAAGTAAATTTCCTGCAAGAGCTCCCACATGTAATGCAGCTTCTCTGTTTCACAATATTCTTCCCCTGTTCCCAGAACTCTCTCTTTAACAAAGAAAAGCTAAGGCAACCCACAAAGAGATCTTATCTATCAATGTATTCTACATCTTTAGACCTCTGACTTTATTTCAAGAGGATGAAAGTATATTTCATTATGTGATTTCTGGGATCAAATTGGACATTGCATTGAATTAGAATTCAGCTACCTTTTAGTGTTCATTGTTGTTTATTGTCCTTCATGGTCAAAGAGGACCTACATGACATCACTATGTTAGGGTCAGGGTATAGAATGTCTAATTATAATTGATCAGACCAAAACAAGCTCTGCCACAGGTTGGGCACAAGCAGTCTGTGTGGAACATTTGGAGTCGAAATATCTCTGTAATTGTGTATCTCATTTCCTTTGAGCTGCTGCAGTTCTTCTTTGCTCATAGAGCACAGTGACTTCTTTGATGTGGATGTGCCATGCTGTGTGGTCCTATATCAATATTTCCCATATCTCACAGTTGATTCCAAAATTCTTCAGAGAGACCATGGCTTGCTTCTTCTGATCTCCTTATGAGTGTTTGCTTTATTGGAGTTTTCCATGAAATAGTGTTCCTTTACCCAGAATCAATTCATAAAATCATCCCATGTTTCTCAGAATTCTTCACAGTCATCATTTCTAATATTAAAATGATGCTTCATCACCTTCATATATCATAATTGGTTCAACCACTCTTGAGCTTATTTGCATTTATTTTGTTTTTAGTTTTTGTTAGTATTAAGTTCTGATACAAATACTTTCATTTATGGGTGTTTTTCTTGTCCTTTGAACCCTTTGGGGGAGGGTACCTGATACATAATTTTTAAACATGGTATAAAATATTAAGAAAATAAATTAATCTTTAATTATTTTAGAAAGTTGTTCTGCCTACTTCCCTTACTCATATTTTATAATTCCATACATTAAGCTTCATGATATGTCTTCTTATCACAGTATGGACTAGAAATAATTAAAGGAGGCAACTCTCTGGGGCTTCACAGAGAAATATTTATTTATTATTTTTATTGACAGAATATATGCTTGGGTAATTTTTTACAACATTATCCCTTGCACTCACTTCTGTTCCAACTTTTCCCTTCCATCCCTTCACCCCCTCCCCTAGATGGCAGGCAGTCTTATACATGTTAAACATGTTAAAGTATATCTTAGATACAATATTATGTGTGCAGAACCATATAGGTCTTTTATTGCATAAGAAGAATTGGATTCAAAAGGTAAAAATAACCTGGGAAGAAAAACAAAAATGCAAACAGTTTACATTCATTTCCCAGTGTTCCTTTTCTTGGTGTAGCTGATTCTGTCCATCATTGATCAATTGGAACTGAATTAGATCTTCTCTTTGTCAAAGATATCCACTTCCATCAGATAAGGATACAGTATACAATAAAGATACAGTATATAAGGATACAGTATCGTTGTTGAAGTGTATAATGATCTCCTGGTTCTGCTCATTTCACTCAGCATCAGTTCATGTAAGTCTTTCCAGGCCTTTCTTAAATCATGCTGCTGGTCATTTCTTACAGAACAATAATATTCCATACCATTCATATACCACAATTTACCCAACTATTCTCCAATTGATGGGCATCCATTCAGTTTCCAATTTCTAGCCACTATGAAAAGGACTGCCACAAACATTTTGGCACATACAGGTCCCTTTCCCTTTGTTAGGATCTCTTTGGGATATAAGCCCAGTAGTAGCACTGCTGGATCAAAGGATATGCACAGCTTGATAATTCTTTGGGCATAATTCCAAATTGCTCTCCAGAATGGTTGGATTAGCTCACAACTCCACCACCAATGTATTAGTGTCCTGGTTTTCCCACATCCCCTCCAACATTCGTCATTATCTTTTCCTGTCATTTTAGCCAATCTGAGAGGTGTGTAGTGGTATCTCAGAGTTGTCTTAATTTGCATTTCCACGGAGAAATATTTAACTAACAATTATTTGTTTAATATTTGTTATTGTTATTTGCTATTGTTAATATTTGTTTGTTCAGTTGTGTTTCAGTCATTTCTGACTCTTTGTGACCCCATTTTGGAGTTTTTCTGGCAAAGATAATGGTTTGACATTTCCTCCACCAGCTCACTTTATAGATGAGGAAATTGAGGCAAACAGGGTTAAATGACTTGCCCAGGATATAACTTTTTAATAAATGCATATAATTCTAATATCAAAAACATTCATCTCTCTATAGCACAAAGGTATTTATTTAGTTCTCTGTATTTTGACAGGTAGAGCACACTTACTAGTTGTGTAGTCCTGGGAAAGTCACTTAACCCTGTTTGCCTCAGTTTCTTTTCTGCAAAATGACCTTGAGAAGGAAATGGCAAACCACTTCAGTATCTTTGCCAAGAAAGCCCCAAATTGGGTCATGGAGAGGTGAATGTTACTGAAAAATAACTGAATAACAAGTTATGCAAAAAATGTAAATTTTAGATACAACTCTTAACAAGGGTATAATTTTAAGATTTTGCCTCTTTAGACACAAATGTCTTGTGCTGGCCCTCTGTATTATCCCTTCAACCGGCAATTCTGAGAATTGTGAAGGTTCCTTGTTAACATTGCAGGGACAACTACAACTATCAGGTGGTATTTATTTGACTAATGATTCTTTGATATTTTACCAGTACTAGAACCTAGTAATGTCAAAAACTGTTCATACCAGCTATTTCCATGATCATAAAATAGTCCCTCTTTTTTATTTACAGCTCCAAAGGGAATTCTTCATTTGTCTCCTGATATTTATCAAGAGATGGAAGCAAGCCGCAACAAAGTAGTTTCTGACTTTGCAGGAAACTATTTGTCTTCCAGTGAAATGAGCCAACCTTCAAGCTCTTTCTTCAGCCTATCTCCACCATCAAATAGTACTACTACATTAGCCAGAGAATTCCTTATGAATGGGACATCTCCATCAGCTGAAGCCATAGGCCTGAAAGGAACTTCTACTTCCCCCTGCCCTATAATGCAACCTTCAAGGCAAATGGAATATTTAGCAAGGATTCAAGGTTTTCAGGTACGAAACAAAATCTGTTCATCAACTTAAAACTCAACATTTTTATCTGTCTAAGAGTTTGATCCTGTCTTCTAGACTTCTAGTTTAACTTTGAAAACTTAATATAAGTACAAAGAATAGATTAAGCCACGAAAACACATAAAGCTATACATGAATCATTATCTTGTATTTTCTATCTATCCAGTAATGCCTTTGCTATATATAGTTCTCTTCCATTTTAATTTTCCATTTCCTTCTCATTTCCAATTTTTTTCCCTGCTTTTTGATTTTTCAAGTGCATTCGTTTTATCATTCCCTCTTTTGAAAACAAAAAAGAAGCCAGCCTTTCTGAGATGTTTATTGTTATTCTTAAGCTCATCTTCTTTTTAAAATTATTTTAGGAGTTTTTTTTTAACAGAGAGTTTACTCATGAACAGTTTTTGCTATTAGTACTCCATTTATCAAAGAAATGAGCTATCTTTGGTATCATAGTGATCTATAGCTCACTATAAAATATAATTTAAACTGGATATTCTTTGTCCAGATTCAAGGCCTAGAAATGGCAATTTGTTTTATTCTATCAAATGATTCTCCGTTTAGTATAACATCTGCATCAAATGTTATCAGTGTATCCTATTTCAAAAGGAGAACAAAGTAACTTGTAATTCTATGACACATATGAATAGGTGATGGGAAATTTTATTTCTAAAATACAGGGTTATATTACTATAATAAGACTTCTGGAATGCCTTTATTTGGGGGAGATGGAGGATTAATACTTTTGGATAATAAATTGTAACCATTCATTAACTTTACTAGATAAATGGTTGTATTTTTTAAAGCTGAATACCTATGTCCCTCCTCTAATTTTTCATTATTTGGAGTTTGCTTTTCTCTGCTCTTTTCCTTGAGAATAAAATAATACTTGAGATTGAATGATGTCATTAGGAAAAATTACATATGTATTCATATTATGAAAACAAGAAATTATTTTGCTTCCCCCCAGTATTTTTTAATATCTATTATTTTCTTTTTCAGAAACTAGATTATATGAACTACATTGTTAAATGCTGTTTGAGTTTTTAATTGTTGCAGTTATATATGGTATAAATGAAATGGCTCCAAGTTGTTTATTCTTCTAAGATTTTAAATCTTCCACTAAGAAGTCATGCTTTTGAATATTTTCAGGTATTTTACTTTAAGGAAAATTAAAGGGAATTTCTTTCATTAAGTGAAGGCATAACTATAGAGCTAAGTTACTGGAAAGAAATCAGATAACTTTTTGGGCATAGTTCCAGATTGCTCTCCAGAATGGTTGGATCCATTCACAACTCCACCAACAATGCATCAGTGTCCCAGTTTTCCCACAGCCCCTCCAACATTCATCATTATTTTTCCCTGTCATCTTAGCCAATCTGACAGGTGTGTAGTGGTATCTCAGAGTTGTTTTGTTGTTGGTTTTTTGTTTGTTTGTTTGGTTTTTTTTTTTTTTTTGTTATTATTTTTTGTTTTTGTTTTTTGTTGTTGTTATATTTTCTTAATCAGTAAAATAGTTTCTTGGGAGTTTGTTATAGCACTAAATAAATAGATTTTTATTTCTGTACAAAATATTTTTATTTAATGTTTTATGGAAACTATTTTCAACTTTTTTAAGCTAAGGTTATATGTTTTAAATAAACTTGTCAGGCCAATCTATGTATCATTATTCATATTGTATCATAAGCTATAAATCTTACTTTTATGAAAAAAGCCTTTTCAAATTTTGTTGGCTATTATTTTTAAAAATTATTTTATGGATATTTTCTAATTCTCGCATCACCATAGTTATCCCAAGTATCCTCCCCTCATCCCCTACCAAGAGAGCCATCCCATATAAAAAAAATATCTTTTTAGCCCGGAAAAAAAAAATCATCACAGTTGACCAATAAATTGAAAAAGCCTGAAAATGTGCATTGTATAATACCTGCAGACTTTTGTGAAGGGTGGTCTTTTCTCCTCTCATATATTTTTGTTCAAGTCCTTTTGGATCTTTATAATTTTTTTTGCGTTTATTTTTGTTGTGTAGTTCTTTATATTTATATTGGTTTTTTGGCTATACTTACTTTATTCTGTATCATTTTATATAGATCTTTCCATGTTTCTCTTTGTTCATAACATATATAATTTCTTATAGCACAGTAATATTCATTATATTCACATACCACAGTTTGTTTAGCCATTAATTAATAGAAAGGCATTTATTCTTCTAATTCTTACCTTACTTACTTTAAGTAAGGGAGATCAGAAGATTTCCTGTGGAAGGTGGGATCTTACCTGGGACTTGAAGGAAGCCAAAGAAGACAGAAGACAGATGAAGAGAGGGGGGATTGCTATTCAAAATTCTTTGAGTCAGGAAATGCAATATTTTATTTGAGGAGCAGTAAAAAAGTTAATCTTCCTGGATTACAGAATATATGGCAGGATAGAAGGTGTAAGAAACCTAGAAAGGTGGCTCAAGTAAAGCTCCTGAAGGGTTTTGAATTCCAGAGGATTTTATATTTGTTCCTTGGAGTAATAGGGAAATGCTGCAGTTTTTGTTTGTGTGTGTGTGTGTGTGTGTGTGTGTGTGTGTGTGTGTGTGTGTGTGTGTGTGTGTAGATGAGTAATCTGGTGAGACCTGTGGTTTAAGTGGTTCACTTAACAGCCAAGAGAAATGTAAACTGCAGTAAGGAGAAAATCATGGCTGGCAGAAGGCTATAAGATAGAGATGAGGTGATGAGGGCCTTCATCAAGATGGTGACGGTTTCAGAGTACAGGAGATATGAATATAAAACTGACAGGCCTTGGCTACAGATTGGATATGAGAGGTGAGAGTGAGGAGAGAGATGATTAGGTTGAGACTTTGGGTGACTGGGAGGATTGTGGTTCTCTTAACAGTAACAGAGAATTTAGCAAGAGAGGAGGGTTGGGAGGAAAGAGGATGAATTTAGTTTTGGACATATTAAGTTTAACATATCTGAAATGTGAGACTGAGAGTCAACAAAGATTAGTACAAGATAGGAGAAGAGAGAACCCTGGTACCTGTAGATAAGGAAATCAGATTTGAATATTAGGACAATTACTTTGTCAATGATGTGAAAGATAGATTAGAAAAAGGTTAGACTGGATAAAGGGATACCAATTAGTGAGTTATTAAAATAGCTCATTGCACGGATAACAAAAGCCTGAATTTGAGAGGAGACATGTAAAGGGGGATATACAGGAGGTATTTCTGAGGTGGAAATTGCTAATATCTGACAAATTATTAAATATGGGTGCTGAGGAATGAGGAAGTTTTAGTGATATTTCTTTTTTTCCCTTTTTTTTATTAAAGCTTTTTATTTTCAAAACTTATGCATGAATAATTTTTCAACATTGACCCTTGCAAAAACTTGTGTTCCAAATTCCCTCTTCTGTCCCCCCCCAGATGGCAATTAATCCAAAATATGTTAAACATGTACAATTCTTCTATACATATTTCTACAATTATTGTGCTTCACAAGAAAAATCAGATGAAAAATGGAAAAAATAAGGAAGAAAACAAAATTCAAACAAACAACAACAAAAAGTGAAAATACTATATTGTGATCCACATTCAGTTCCCACAGTCCTTTCTCTGGATGTACATGGCTCTGTTCTTCACAAGACCATTGAAACTGGCCTGAATGAACTATTTCTAAATGATTATGTCAGTGATATTTCTGAGGTTGCACAAACCTAAGTATCTGGCAGAATGGTGGTATCATTAACAGAAATGGTAATAATATTCACAAGAGGAGCAGGTTGGGTATGGAAGTAATTTCTTCAGTTCTTGACATGCTTTGTTTGAACTGTTGAAACATTCAAGTAGAGAGTGGAGTACAGTTGTTAGGATAGCATTGAAAAATAAACATTTCAGAGAAGTTTGTATAAGAGTAATATTTAAAGCAATAATTGTGGATGTGCTTACCTAGAGGGATTTCAGAGAAGAAGTACTTATTAGGACATAGCCTTAAAGGGCACTCAACATTTAGAAGAAGGAGAATAAGAGGAACTATCAAAAGAAATTAAAAGAAGAGGTTAGAGAGATAGAAGAATCTGGGAAGTCCAGTAAAAGTAGTTTCCTGATAATGAGAGAGTGAGTGTGATTATGAGGATTATGAGGAAAGATGCAAGTACATTAATCTGTTGTGAGAGATAAGATCATTTGAAATAATAATAGACATGGTCTAGGGAAAATTGTTTTTGTTTTTCAGAATAGAGTTCTCCAGTGTGCATGCAAGTAGAGCAAATGGAATTTACTAGTTCTAGGGAAAATTTGAGATGAGATTGTGAAAATACTAAATGGGTTAAGAAGGTAGGAAGGAAGAAATTCTAGGGCACAAATAGAGAAATTGGCTTTGACAAGAAAGAAAACCATCTCATCCTGTCAAACTAGAATAAATGAGAAGTTGAAACAGAATTGTTCAAATAGCATTTTTTCTCCAACTACATGTCAAGATAAATTTTGGCATCTATTTTAACAAGATTTTTGAATTCTAAATTTTTCTCCTCTTTTTCTTGCTTCTCTTTAGAAAACAGTTTAGGCAATTTGATATAGGTTATGTATGTACTATCATGTAAAACTTATTTCCATATTAGTCCTAGTTGTGAAATAAGAAATAGGTCAAAAGGGGGAAAACATGAAAAAGAATAAAGTTAAGTGAAAAAATATTCTTCTATCTTCATTCAGAATCCATCAATTCTTATCTGGATGGGAATAGCATTTTTTTAATGAGTGATTTGTACTTGTCTTGGATTATTGTGTTGCTAAGAAGAACTGAGTCTTTCATAGCTGATCATCACATAATGTTGCTGTTACTATGTACAGGTTTTTCCTGGTTGTGCTCATTTTATTGTACATAAGTTTGTACAGGTTTTTTTCTGAAATCTGCCTGTTCATTATTTCTTATTACTAGTATTCCATTACATTCGTAGTGCAGGTTGTTCAGTTATTCTCCAATTGATGGGCATCACCTCAATCTCCAATATTTAGCCCACACAAAAAGGGTTGCTATCAATATTTTTGTAACTGTAAGTCCTTTTCCTTTTGTAATAATTTTTTTGGGACACATACCTAGAGGTGGTATTGCTGGATCAAAGGGTAATGTACAATTTTATAACCCTTTGGGCATAATTCCAAATTGCTCTCTAGAATGGTTGGATCAGTTTACAATTCCACCAACAGAACATTAGTGTCCCAGTTTTCCCACATCTTCTCCAACATTTATCATTTACCTTTTTTTTTTTTTTTTTTGTCATATTAGCCAATCTGATAGTATGAGGTGGTCCCTTAGCGTTACTTTAATTTGCATTTCTCTAATCAAAAGTGATTTGGAACCTATCTTCATATGCCTATAGAGAGCTTTGATTTCTTCATCTGAAAACTGCCTTCCAATATTATACTGTCTGGTTATTTTATCTTTCCAGTGCCCCTTAAATGTAATTTTTATTGAATTATGATCTGAAAAGAATACATTTAAATTTCTGCTTTTCTACATTTGATTGTGAGGTTTTTATGGCCTAATACATGGTAAGTTTTTGTGTAGGTGCCATGTGCTACAGAGAAAAAAAAGGTATATTCCTTTCTTTTCCCATTCAAGTTTTATCTAAAGATCTGTCATTTCTAAATTTTCTAATATTGTTAATCTCCTTAGTTATTTTTTTGTTTTTTTTTTTTTGTTGGATTTATTGAGTTTTGAGAGGAGACAAGTTGAGGTCCTTCATTAGTATAATTTTGCTGTCTCTTTCTTCCTGTAACTTATTTAACAACTTTGGATGTTATATCACTTGGTGCATATATGTTTAGTGTTGACCTTGCTTCATTATCTATGGTATCTTTTAGCAAGATATACTTTCCTTCCTTTAATTCCATAACCATTTTTCCCCTTGATGTATTATGTTTAATTTTCCTGAGTAAATGATTATTGCTCCTTCCAGAATATCATGTTTCATGACCTCCAATCTGCAAGTGCTAAGTCTTGTATTAAGCCTAATTGTGGCTCCCCAGTGTTTAAAAAGTTTCTTTCAGCCACCTGCAGTATGTTTTCCTTGATCTGATCTGAATTTTGGCTATAATGTTCCTTGGAGTTTTTATTTTGGGAATCTCTTTCCTAAAGTGAACAAAAGATTCTTTCAATGCCTGTTTTGTCTTTTGGTTCCAGAATATCAGAGCAGTTTTTCTTCACAATTCTTGAAAGATGCTGTCAAGGTCTTCCTTTTGATTATGGCTTTCAGGTAGTCCAGTGATTCTGAGATTGTTTCTCCTGGAACAGCTTTCTAGGTCAGTTGTTTTTCCCATGAGGTATTTTACATTTTCTTCTATTTTTTTCTTTCTTTTGAATTTGTCTGACTGATTCTTGATGTCTTATAGATTTATTAGTTTCCATTTGCCCAATTCTAATTTTAAAAGAATTGTTTTCCTTAGCTTTCGTACTTTCTTTTCCATTTGGCCAGTTCTGCTTTTTAAGTATTTTTCAAGGTGTTGACTCTTTTTTCATAATTTTTTTGGATCACTCATTTCTTTTCCCATTTTTTCCTCTATTTTTCTTACATGATTTTTAAGCTTCTTTCTGAGCTCTTCCTTAAATTCTTTCTGGACTTGAAATCACATCCCATTTTTATTTACGGTTTTGTCCATAGGTATTTTGACATTGTTGTTCTCTTCTGAGTTTGTATTTTGATCTTCCCTGTTACCATACTAATTTTCTTTAATCAAATTCTTTTTTGTTGCTGTGTCTTTTTTGCTCATTTTTTTTTTTGCCTTTTTCTTTTCTTTTAAATTTGAGCTCTGCTTCTAGAGAGAAGGGGGCTTTTTGTACTAGAGGCTGCAAGATCTAGCTCTTTACCTGTTGCCCTGAGACCCATGCATACCCTGGTGTCTGGTGCTGCACTGAGGGGATGTGGTGGGTAATGGGTGATTCTGCTGGAGGCCATAGGGGTCTAACAGCTTACCTTGTGCTGAGCTTATTGCATCATGATCTGAAAAGGATATATTTAATAATGTTGGTATCTAGTGTATACTGAGGCCAGTGGAGTCTGGGGCTACACTGAAGCACATGGCGGTTTGGCCACTGAAAGTTGGCTCTTTGCTTAGGCACCTGTAGGGTTGCTGGGACTTCTCTGAAGAATGTGGAGCTCTAGATCTGGATGTTGCCTGTTTGCCCTGGGCTAGGCTGAAGTATGTGGATGATTCTCACCTGGAGTTTGCTGTTCCCTGGCTATCATGAAGCATGTGAGCGATTCTGGTGTTGGTGTTTGCCTGCTCCACCACACTGGGGCTGAGATGGGGCTGCTGCTGGCTTTCTGGGATGCTTCCTGTCCTGGACTGTACTCCCTTTTAACTGAATGAGACACAACTTTCCTGCTAGTTTTCTAAGTGTTTTGGGCTCAAAGATTTTTTCACCTCATATTTCTGCTGGTTTTACTTTTCTAGGATTTTTTTTTGGGGGTATTCTATTTTATGGTTGTTTAGGGGCGAATATGGAATAATTACTTCTTATTCCACCATCTTGGCTCTCAGAAGTCCAGAAACAATCAATTTAGAGGGGAATAATGTGTGTTGCTAAAGTACATTTTGGTTAGAAAAGAAGTTTGGGAACATCTTTCATGTGAAATGTTAACAAGAGTCAATAAAAGAAAAATATAAAAATGTCTATGTATCAGTTGAGGGCCTAAATGAGACATAATAATAAAAATTTATACTTATAGATCATTTTAGAGTTTTTAAAGTTAATTTTTATCCACAATGCTGTGGGATAGACTTGAGAGGAGAATCAGTGAGTATTTCATGTAGAGGCACATACATTGCATCTTGAAGTAAGAAAAGAAGAGATGAATGTGGGAGAATCCAACCTAGAGCAAAGCATGCAAAAAAGCATGGTGACAAAATAGAGCTGAATAAAAACTTAATCTGGAACATAGATTAAAGAAATGGATAAGGTTGAAATGGTAGATTAGAGCTATATTGTAGAGTGCCTGTAATGGGAAAAATATAAATTCATACTTTATTTAGAAAACAGGCATCATTAAAGACTTGACTGGTCAGGATAGACTAAAGATAAGCACATTTAAACCATTAGAATAATCCATAGGAGGAAGAATAAGAGCCAGAACAAGGTTGGTTTTAATGAGGACTACTGTGAGGGCAGAATAAATAGGATTTGACAACTGGTGGAATATAAGAAGTTAGAGGAATAGAGAGAAAGGAGAGTCAAAGATAATAGAAGTTAAAATCCTAAGTGACAAGAAGAACGAGATCAATAGAAATATAGAATAAAGGGGAGGAATGAGTTTTTCTTTTATTATTATAGTTTTTTAATTTACAAGATATATGTATGGGTAATTTTTCAGCATTGACAATTGCAAAACCATTTGTTCCAACTTTCCCCTCCTTCCCACCCCCCAGATGGCAGGTTGATCAATACATGTTAAATATGTTAAAGTATATGTATACATGTCCATATAGTTATTTTGCTGCACAGATAGAATCAGACTTTGAAATAGTGCACAATTAGCCTGTGAAGGAAATCCGAAATGCAGCCAGACAAAAATAGAGGGATTGGGAATTCTATGTAGTGGTTCACACACATTTTTCAGAGTTCTTTCACTGGGTGTAGCTGGTTCTATTCATTATTGAACAAATGGAACTGCTTTGATTCATCTCACTGTTGAAGAGGGCCATATCCATCAGAATTGATCATCATATAGTATTGTTGTTGAAGTACACAATGATCTCCTGGTCCTGCTCATTTCACTCAGCATCAGATCATGTAAGTCTCTCCAGGCCTTTCTGAAATCTTGCTGGTCATTTCTTACAGAACAATAATATTCCATAATATTAATATACCACAATTTGTTCAGCCAATCTCCAATTGATGGGCATCCACTCAGTTTCCAGTTTCTGGCCACCACAAAGAGGGCTGCCACAAACATTCTTGCATATACAGGTCCCTTTTCCTTCTTTAAGATCTCTTTGGGATACAAATCCAGTAGTAACACTGCTGGATTAAAGGGTATGCACTATTTGATAACTTTTTGAGGATAGTTCCAAATCATTCTCCAGAATGGCTGGATGTGTTCACAGTTCCACCAACAATGTATCAGTGTCCCTGTTTTCCCACATCCCCTCCAACATTCAGCATTATATTTTCCTGTCATCCTAGCCAATATAACAGGTATATAGTGGTATCTCAGAGTTGTCTTAATTTGCATTTCTCTGATTAATAATAACTTGGAGCATCTTTTCATATGGATATAAATAATTTCAATTTCTTCGTCTGAGAATTGTCTGTTCATATCCTTTGACCATTTATCAATTGGAGAATGGCTTGATTTCTTATAAATTAGGGTCAATTCTCTATATATTTTGGAAATGAGGCCTTTATCACAACCTTTAACTGTAAAAATGTTTTCCCAATTTGTTACTTCCCTTCTAATCTTGTCTGCATTAGTTTTATTTGTACAAAAACTTTTCAGTTTGATATAATCAAAATTTTCTATTTTGTGATCAATAATGATCTCTAGTACTTCTTTGGTCACACATTCCTTGGGAGGAATAAATTTTAAGAAGATGATGAGTTCAGTTTGGGCTTTTTGGTACTGACAAACATTCAGATGAAAATGTCCAGCAGAAGTTTGAAGTATGAAGTGGTTGAGGTATATATGTAGAAGCCATAGTTGAAGCTATGGGAGTGTTTGAAAGTAGTATGGGATGAGAGAGAAACAGAGAGAGAGAGAGAGAGAGAGCCAGAGAGAGAGAGAGAGGGAGAAGGTATATCACTGTTGAAAACCCTAAGAAAATAAAAATTTAAGAGATTTAGGAATTTGTAGAAGAGACAGAAAAGGAATAGTCAAAGAGGTAGAATAATTATGGGAAAACAGTGTCACAGGAAGCAATCAATGACGGTTTTTCAAGGAAGAGAAGAATGGTCATAGTGTCAAGTGCCACATAGCTATCAAAGAAGATAATGTTATGAAAAAGACATGGGGAGAGAGGTATTTCAGTAGTGGTGGAGATGGAAGCCAGATTATAAGAGATGAAGTGGTAGATGGTGCAGAAATGAAGGAGAGGAAAGGTGGGGAACTGAGCACATTTGTAGAAGGATCTAATAAAAGCAAAGGCTGAAGGTACATGAGTGAGAAGGAATGATTGATAGAGAAAAGTTACAGAAGAGATGAAAGGATAAGAGATTGAAGATTAGAAATATTAGCATTGGCAAAGGAGGAAGGCCATTTTATTTTCTGAGGTAAGAGGATTACTGGAATGATAGAAAAATTAAGTGTAACAGAGGATATAAAAGGATAGAATTGTTATCAAATAGCTTTGATCTAAGAGGCAACTAGTCAGCATAAAGAGTATAGGATTTGAAATCAGGAAGATACTGAGTTCAAACTGTCTCAAACATTTATTAGTTCTGCAACCATGAAAGCTAGTCACTTAAACTCTCCTGTCTCAGATTATTCATCTGTAAATGGTTATATAAATATTAGTTATTATTATAAATAAGATGCAAGTCCTTGTAGAAAGTGTCTATAATAAATAAATACAATTTGCAATACAATTGTTAAAGGAGCAACTAGTGGTCCAATAGATCAAAGTGCCAGGCCTGGAGTCAGGAAGACTCATGTTGAATTCAAATCTGTTCCCAGAAACTTACTGTGTTGCCCTGGGCAAGTTATTTAACCCCATTTGCCTCAGTTTCTCTATCTGTAAAATGAGCTGGAGAAGGAAATGGCAAATCACTATAGTATCTTTGCCAAGAAAACCACAAATGAATCACAAATAATTTGTCATAACTGAAATAGATCAGTGAAGACACCCTTGAGTATAGTGTTCACCTAATTGCTTTCCTACTAATTCTCATTCATCTGGATCCAATTCTTCTTCCAGAGAAAAACAAGGACATTTGACCTTCACAGTTTTTAAAAGTTCAGTAATCTCCTCCAAAATTACAATCAATCCTTGGCTTTTCATAACCTTGATAATGCTCTCCAAACATTTTCCTTGAACAGAAAGCGTTTGCCCCATTTCGCTATAAGAGATTGCTGGCTTAACCCTTAACAAGTTAAGTTCCTT
The DNA here is from genome assembly GCF_048593235.1 of Sminthopsis crassicaudata. NCBI lineage: Eukaryota > Metazoa > Chordata > Mammalia > Dasyuromorphia > Dasyuridae > Sminthopsis > Sminthopsis crassicaudata. Next base: position 281,912,422 of record NC_133617.1, on the reverse strand, counting down.
ATTTATCTATTAGCACACTCACTTAATCTTTAACAAAGTTTCCTTGTTACTCACTGTTTTGCGTCAGAGAGACTGAGATCTGGATGGGAGGCTTTTCCACTGGAATCAGGATCGTGTCTGTCCCTGTTCGGGCACCAAATTGCGATGGTCCAGTCTAGCTCCTCTGAAGGGCTCAGAATAAGTCCTTGTCAGGATAAGGAAAAGTCCTTGCCCCACGTGTGGACGCCAATTGTAACGTGCTGTCGTCTCCAGAAGCTGCCGATTGCTCTCTGGGAGGAGATCTGCTGTGTCAACTCAAATCTCTAGGACAGATTCTTCTTCCTGTAGAGAACCGTTGTCTCCAGACAGTTGCCATTAATTCTGGTCCAGAGAAGTGACTTCCCTTCCTGCAGAGAGCCGCATCAAGCCTGGTCTAAAGCAGAGACTCTCTATCTCTGGAGTGCTGCCCTCTTTATCCTCCCAGATAATGGGCATGGAATAATGCAAGGGCTTCTGGGAAGAACCACTTCAACCAATGAGCTTGCTCCTCTCAAGCACACAAGCTCTTCCCCAGGAATTCACAAGTCAAACTACCAGGAAAGGCCGGAACTAGAAAATTGTTAAGTACCCACTTAGCACTTAGTAAAAACCCAATATCTCATTATCTCATTAGTACTTAGTAAGAACCTAACACTTGAGGGTAGAATAAAATGGGAATAGATCTTTTCCACTCTCTATGATTTTGTGATTTTACTCCAGCATTGTTTGACATCCATCAGAAGATGAAGTTAGGCTAAGGCTATGGATTCACAGAGCAGGTACTTACTGTTCAGGGATAACATAATATTGCAGATCAAGCCTGGAGAGGGAAGAAAGTAAATGTAGTTAATTGATTGGGAAGCAATGAAGAGTCTTTGTTTAAATGAATCTTTAGAGAACGACTTGCATAAAAAATAAAAATAAATAATTTAGTAACTAACATCTGTTTCCTTTAGATTAAATGTCAAAGTTATTTATTGTGATACACATGCAAATGTACCTGTCACACTTTCAGATGATCATTTCTAGCTTAATTTAATTTTAGATTGCTTTTTTATGATGTCCTTTTTATCATATAGTAAAAAGTGATATTTGCAAAATCTTCAGTGTAAAAAATGAAAAAGTAGCTCTTATGCATGTTTTATGTAAAGAAGATAATTAGGTACTCAAATAGCAAAACCATAAAATAGCAAATTTATTTTGTTGGAAAAAATCCATGATTGTTTCTTACAGAGACTTTCCTCATTTCTGGTATTATATATTGGGACCATTTTCAGCAAGAGGAGGCTGCAAATGGGGTCCTTTGAATAACTTCTTAGATTCAAAACCTTTTTTTTTTTTTTTTAAATGCAATTCAAATTCTGTACATTTCAGCTAATGAAGCTAGTAGTGCAGTTGATAAAGCACTAATCCTGGAGTCAAGAAGACTTGGTTTTAAATTATGCCTCAGAAATTTATTCTATCTCTGACCCTGAACAGGTCACTTGGCCTCCATTTGCTTTAGTTCTTTTACCTTTAAAATGGGAATAGTAATAGCCCCTACCTTTCTAGGTTACTGTAATGCTAAAAGACTTTGCAAAGTTTAAAGTACTCCATAAATGCTACCTGTTTGTTTCTTTCTTATTTTGTAATATTTATAATATTATAGTGAAGAAAATTATCTTCTAAGTTTCTTCTTCAGAATCTGAGCTTAGCATATTACATTGGAATTCTTTTATCTGGCTTTCTTGAGAATCTGAGAATGTCCCTTTGACTTCCTTGATCCTCTTGCATTGCTTTAATTTTATAATCTGTATCTTTTATGATCGAGGCAATAAACCAATTTTTTTTTTTTGAGAAGCATGAGGCATCTTAAAAAGGTTTTGTTTGTTTTTTTAAACCTGATTTCTCTTTCATGCCCAGGCTGGAAGAATAGTTGCTATTCACTACTGATCATCCCAGGAGTTTTGACCTGTTCCATTTCTGTCTGTGGCCAACTTGCCTCTGCTTAGGCAGCTATTGATCACTTATTTCCCATGGGATTCTCCACATTGCTGGCTTTTTCAGATCTCAGTTCACTGTAGCTTAGAACTCTGGAACTAAAGAGATCCTCCAACTTCAGTCTCAGAAGCAGAGACTACAGGTGTGCAACACCATGCCCTGCTAATTTTTTTTTTTTTTTTTTTTAGATTAGCGCAAATGAAAATATTTTCTATTAAGGCCATATGGTGACAACATTTTTTAAAAATTTTCAAAACATTTCCCCCCATAAAGCTTACTTTAAAGTTTTCAGATCCCAAACTATTCTGGGTGTTAAATAGTGCATTGCAGTGGATATATAGGTCTGAAATGGGTTTATTGGACTCTTTCTTGTTTGCAAATATCCTTGGGTGTCCATACTGATCTTAAGCCATCCCTGATCCCAAGGACACTAGGGAAATTGAATAAGGTATAGAACTCTCTTAGGATTTTTGAATGCACTATGATTTTTCCAGGCTTCATGTTTAGTCTGTGATGTTTTGAATGACCCCTAGACCCATTTGAACCATCTCATGAATACTGAGAACTTTGGAATAATCTGGTCCAAATCTTTCTGGGATTTGACACTTTGATGAATTTGACCTCATGAATATGAATCAATCTCACCATTTCCCTTTATTATTACATATCATTCATCATTCTCTACAATACTTATCCATTATTACAACTTATTAAAATACAATAGATTTATTGATTTTTAGTTATTCAAAATTTTGAAATCCTCAAAGAAAAAAATAAGCATTAGAATAGATTTATGAAGGACACAGTGATTTTTGATAAATAAGAAATGATGAGCCTATATGTGTAGCACTATCCTTGTCATGATATACTTAATGTAAATTTGAGGTGAAGCACTGCAACCTAGAAAATTATTTATATATATGCCATCTCGAGGTAAGGATTCTTGTAGTATTTTATTTTTATGAGACAGTTTTCATAAAGAAATTTCAATTTGTCTTTAAAAAAATTTTCAGCTTCACATGATAAATTCTACCATTAAACTTTTAAAGAAAATAAATTCTGTTATCTATAGGTAAATCCTTAGTTCTGAACTACTTCTTCCAAATTGTTACAGTATAATTAGGGAGTCTCATGTTTCTTGCCAATGTACAAGTTTGGCAGTGATAAGATTTTTAGATAGGAACATTAACTTGATTGTAAAAAGCCCCGAGAGCATTCATTTGTCAGATGTCACCATTATGTTTCCTCATGCACCAGAGTTACATGAAACTATTTGTTTCTTATTATTGCTATGAAATCTCTATTATTTGGAAAGTTATATTCTTATGTATAAATTTAGTTGTGTTACTTGCCTACTCAAATGTCTTTGGTGGCTTTCTGTTTGCTTAATTCAACTGAAATTTATTTGCTTAGTATTCAAGGCTCTCCACAAATGTGTCTCTCATGCTCTCTCCCCTCACTCCCTGCCTGGCTTTTTACTAGTCCCTCCAAACTGGACTACTGCTATTACCCTCTTTACCTTTTAATACACCTGGTCATAACTTGTTTCAGTATTTTTGTTCTCATCTTTTTCTTTCTTCCTTTCATTGGTAACCCCTCCCTCTCACATTGACAGAGTAAATTGTTTTGAGCCTCTCTGTATACTTATCAGATGATATTATATATATATGTAATATATATGTATATATAATATACATATACCATATATATAATATATCTATCTGTGGTTTTGTCTGATACCTCCAATTAAAAAAATGAAAAAAAACCCATTAACTTCCCTGAAAATCAGAGAACTTTTTGAAAGAGCCTTCAGTGGCCACCTACTCCAACACACTTGATTAGTGCTTATCCAGCATTTGTTCTAAAGATAGCTATCATATAATTCCTACTGACTTCAATTGGATCTTATATGATGTGAACTAAGATCTTCTAGTTTCCTTTCTCTGGATTTTTTTTTCAATTATCAACAGTCACATTAAACTGTGGTACTAGAACTGAATAGAATACTTCAAATATTGTCTGAACTGGAGTGAGTGCAGAGGGACTGTTGCCTCCTTATTCCTGTGAGATATAACCAGTTCCCTTAATGCGTTCCAAGATTGCATGAGTATTTTTGGCTGCTACAACACATGATTTATTCATTTATTCAAGCTTGCCATCCATAAGAGAATTGCTTTTTATTTGTCTTTGATTAGTAATTAGCAAACACTTATTAAAACCCCATTTTAATAGAAGCTATCTTTATCTTATGTGAAAATTTGTTTAGAAACCTATTTCTCATCTTTTCTTCTTGTTAATCTGACTTAAAACTCTCAGATCTAGAGAAAAGCTCTTGCTGCTGATCTTATGATCAGACTGAAGCTTGACCAGTGGTCTCCTAGAAATTTTAGTAGCCATGAAGGCAACATGAGGTCTGATCAGTATGTGTGTTCAGGGACTCTGGGATGAAATTGGTAAGGTTATTGCAACTCCTATAATCTCTATTGATCCTGAGAGGTATTAATAGCAGATATTAATAGCAGACTATCCAATTAGTATGATGTCATTTTGGTAATTATAAATATCCTAAATTATATCATTTGCTTCCATTTGAATCTGTCACAGCTTAGACCACCATTATACCAACTCCCTTCCAGCCACTTTCCATGGCACCATTAATTGGAGTCCCCAACTTAGCTCTCATTTCTGAACTGAATTCGCTTCCTTCCAATAAATACTCTTTTCAGTACATTATGCCTAGTCTAATGAACAGAGTAAGAATTGTGCCCTTGAAAAAAATCCGAGTTATTCTAGAACACATTCTAGAATCAATATGACAGAAATTGCCCTAAAATAATCAAACTTCTGTCATAACCTATTTCTTTTCTCAATCAAAAATGTGATATTTTATACCAATTATGACTTCTAGCCTCATTTCCCCCCATAATTACCTAATGTATTGTAATCTTTAGAATCAATCATTACTTGAGTCACTTGGAAACTTTGAAGTTATCCTCTGGGCAATCAAAGTACTCTTAAATCAGAGACTGCCTATCATAACTTTCCTGGGAAGCCAGGCACAAAAGGGATTCTAGCTATCCTCTCTTAGCCTCTAAATATTCAAATATTAAGTCCTATAGCCTATGGATTAGGGCTATGTAACGTGCTCTCTTGGCAGTTACAATTACTAGTCTGTCCTAGACTCACCAGAGTACCTTTGACCACTGTCCTTTGCAGTGTGAGCTCTACCCGGCTCGCCTCCTCTGAGGCCTTCTAAGGTCTCTGGCCACAATCTCTTGAATCTATAGCTTAATAACCGGTAGCGCACTTTAGAACAACCACGTGTAATCTTAAAAGCCTTTATTATACCTACTCACATAATGCCCTAGCTGATGCCCTGACTTGTTGGTTCCCGAGTGAACACCTGGTCAGAAGACCCACGTGTTCACTACCAAAATCCTTACCTCTTTCGGCTACCCATCTTGGCTTGGCCACCCAGGCTAGGAGCCAGGGTGAACAGCACGAGGTTAAAGAGGGCGGTTGCTGCCTGCAGTGGGCTTACATAGGGCCTGTGAGGTCACACACACAGCCAATCAGCGAGAGAGTCACCCATTACGAAACTATCTCAATATGGCCAGGATCCCGCCCAAGGGCAGTCCTAATATCCACAGAAATTACTTCTGGGCCTCAATCTCCCGATGCACTGTGTCCGCCCATTTAAAGGGCCCTTACAGGGCTACCCTCATCCCAGAGTTTATACATGCTATTGCACTTTTTCTTTTTAAAATATTCATCTTGATCCCAAATTTTATTTATCAAATCCTTACCTACTCTAGATAAGCAAGAGGAATGCATAGTCCCAAAGAGCTTAGCATCATGTGATTGCTTCAATATCTAAGAGATTGTCAGGGTATTGGGTACCAGAAGCAGACATAGAAGCCAGCGGGTGACATGTAGAACTGGTAGAGACTTTCCGCCACTGCTAACCAGTCAAACCCTAGACTCAAGTTCTAAGAAAGGATGTCGGGAAGAGATGCAGTCTCTCCTGAAGCAAGACTGCATATTAGGTCTCTGCTCATTAACCCAGGAGAACAAGCTGGGAGTATTGTACACATATCTACCTTGAAAGAAAGATACCTTAGCCAAAGAAATTGGGCCAGGTATGCTGGCCTTGTTCTTACTGATTCGGTATTAACTTCCTTGACTTCAGACTGTCGCTTTGAATACCATTTCCATCCTTATCTATTATTGAATTTGACATTCACGATGAACTTTGACTAGACCAGAAAGTTTCTTGCATACACTTTGTCATGTCACAGCTTAACCCTACTTCCTGAAATCATTTTTCCTTAGACCCTAATGGTTAATGTAGTGTGTGCAAGGTAAAGACAGCATTTCCCCTTTCCCTTTAGTTTAGGGGAATATGACTGAAACCCTGATGCATTGTGGAGACATAGTCTAACCAGAAGTTTGTTATAGCTAAATAAATAAATATCAGGTAGGAATTTGAACCCAGGTATTATAGCTTTAAGCTTAGTCCTTTCTTCTGCAAAACTTCTCATTACTAGACTATTACAGTTAAAAGGTATCTTTTATTCAGAAGGAATAGATGAGATGAAATGGTCAGGAAGGAACTTTGGATCTCAAAAGAGCTCTACTGCTTTGTAGGAATCCATGAAGGAATAAGAGTATGGATTGGGGAGAAGAAAAATTCTGGTGAGTGTATATTATAGTTATCCAGCACAAAACAATAATAATAATAATAATATTGATTATTATTACTAATAATGACTAACATTTGTATAACATTTAATATGTTCCAGGTACTGTGCTAAGTGCCTTATAGTTATTAAATTTGATCTTCACAAAAATCCTGGGAGTTAGGTGCTATTATTACTTCCATTTTATAGTTAAGGAAACTAAGGAAAACAGAGGTTAGGTGACTTGTCCAAAGTCACACAGCTAGAACATATCTGAGACTAGATTTGAACTCAAGTCTTCCTGACTCCAGGCTCAGCATTTTATCCACTATACCAGCTAGAACTGGTTGTTGATTTATGGAAGCAAATCTCAAGATGATTCAGTATCAAATTATTGTAGTGGTTGGGTATTTGAATTGTTTAGACACATGCTAGAGTTTGCTCTTTTCAAAAAGAATGGCTTTGAAGTTCTTTATTTGTCTTGCTAACTATAACAAAAATATACAAAATATAATAGAAATTCTTATTCTAGATTTAATTTCTACCAATAAAATGAAAATGACCGACAAAGCAGAAAAAAATTAGAATTTTCAGTAAAAGTGATTTAACATCCTTGAACTAAAAGGGAAATACTGGATATAACTTTATATATACCTAAGACTTTGGGAGACCAAATTTAAAAGTATTTTAGATAGAACGAGTAAGATTCCACGTCCTAAAGGTATAACTCTATAGAAGTCAGTTTAAGAATGATGGGATACTAAGAATGAAATATGACACAATGAACATGAATGATTCTGCTGAGAAAGAAAAGGAGTAACATTGGAAAAGACCATTATGAATGCCCAGGAAACAAAACTAACTCAAAATTTTTTCTTTTGCTCAAGATAATCAAGGATGAATATCAAGATGTTATAAAAAGCATAAGGAATTCTAAAGCTTTAAAAAAGATAAGCTGCCAAAGAATTCTAAGTACACACACACACACACACACACACACACACACACACACACATACACAAAAAGATTTATTCAGCCCTTATATAAAGTCTCTGAGAGCAGGGTTTGTTTTTAGTATTTCCTTGCAATTCTGCTGCCTACCACAGAGTCTTGCATATACTAACTGCTTAATAATACATCTTTGTTGAATGGGAATAAATTTTGGTGCCTTATAGAATATCAAGAAATAATAGAAGCACTAAGGATAAATAATGTTACAATAATATATGTCAGTTGGAAGGCAGAACTATTTAATTTACTCCTGTTTTCTTTACCAGGTAATATGGTCTTTGCACTTGGAAAGCTTGAACAAAAATGGTTAATTGGGAAAAAACCCAATAGAAGCGAGAAATTAATAAATGAGCATCATCAGTGAATTTAAATCCATAGGTCCAGAAAGGCTTCATCATAAGCTATAGAAATAATTTTGCAGATTATGATTAATGAATTACTACCTTGAAAAATCATGGGATGTGCAAGAGGGCCCACTAAACTGAAAATGAGCCAAAGATATCTAGATTTGCAAGGAAGGAGAAGGTGAAATATATGGTGATAATCTTCTCTTAGACATTCTAGAACATATTAGCAAAATAAAGGTTTTTATTGTTTAGAATGTCAGTTCATTAAAAACTGGTTATGTCAGATTGGCCTCATTTCCTTTTATTACAAAATTACTAAACTGATAGATCAGGGAAATGCCATGGATATAATATACCTGGAGTCAAGTGAGACTAATGACAAAATCTCAAGTCATCTATATAAGATAGAACTGCTTGGACTTTAAGCAAAACTAAGGGGAAAGGATAGAAAAATTTAAGGTGCCTATTTAGACTTGATGTAAGGAAAAACTTTCAAACAACTAAAAATGTTTAAAAGTAGAATGAGCTATCTAATATCTAAGGAGGTGGTGGGCTTCTTAGCATTGGTGATATTCAAGTAGAGACTACATGATTACTTTTCAGAGATCTTATAGAAATTTGTATTCCTTTATAGATTAGATTAGATAGCCTCTGAGGTTAATTCACTTCATCTATTACTGTCCTATTTATGTATATGGCATTATGCTGGGTGTCAGTAATATAAAGAAAAATGAAACTATATCTACTCTCCAGGAGCTCATATTGTATTAGGAGATGCACAGTTACATATACACAAATATATGACAAGATACAAGATAATTTATAGAAAGAGAAAGTACTAACAACCAGGAATATCAGGAAAAATCTTGAGAGTAAGTGGCACATGACCTGAGCCTTGAAATGAGCTAAAGAGTATAAGAGGTAGAAGTTAGGTGAGAAAGCATTCCAGGCACAGGCTATTCAAAAGCACAATGGCAGGACTGGAATGCCACATTTGGCCAGTAGGCCATTTTGGTTACATTCTAGTGCATAAGGGCAAAAAAGTCTAGAGAGATAAGCTAGAACTGCACTGTGGATAGCTTTAAATACCAAGTAGTAGAGTTTATATTTATTCTATAAACTCTTAAAAGATTTTCCAGTAGGAGAGTAACATGGTCAGTCTTGTGCTTAAGGAAAATTATTTTGAACAATATGAGATATGGCTGGAAAGGGGTATAAACTAGAAGCTGAGAATCCTACTAGGAAACTATTGTAGTAGAACAGGGAAGAGATAAAGAGGGCTTGGATTAAAGTGATAGCTGCATGAATGGAAAGAAAGGAATGGATATGAGACATGTTGTAAAGGCAGAGGCAACAAGATTTGGTTGTTGCCACTGATTAATTATGAAGATGATGGAAATTGTAAATCTATTCTAGAAAAATAGATAAACAAAACAGGACATTTGGAAGAGGAGTATATTTGGGGAGAAAGATGTTTTTTAGCTGGAATATGTTGCCTTTGTAAACAAAGCGATGTCTAAGTAAAAATATAAAATAAGCAGTTGGAAACAAAACTAGAATTCAAGAAAAACATGAGGACTAGATATGTGGATTTGGGAATTGTCTGTATGGAGATGATAATGGGACCCTGGGAGTTAATTAAATCACCAAGAGAGAATATATAAAAAGAAGAGGACCAAGGACAGACTCCTGGGGTACTTGATGACTGAGATTGTTCCATGGATGACAATTTTGTGACTAAGAAGGAGCAGTCAGACAAATGTGAAAATAGACAAGAAAGAATAGCATTATCCAAACCCAGAAGAACGTATTCAAGAGTATGGTCAGCCACACCAGAAGCTGCAGTTTGGTCAGGAAGGATGAGAACTGTCAAACATCTCTTCCAATCCTGAGGTCTTGATTCTGATACAGTAAAAGTAAAGCAATATCTACTTTGTCTTTCTTGTAGCAACATTCAGGCAAAAGTAGAGATGTAAGAGTCCATTGAAGGCTGGGTTTTTTTTTTTTTTATATATGGATGTAAGCTTAAAAAACAGACCTATGTGAGTCTCTTAGTATCTGTTCCATTGCCTACTATTTGTGATTCAAATATCATTTGCCCATTTGAGATAGAAGGGCTACAAAATTCATAATCTTGCAAGAGGAGTTCTTATAGGTGGTCTAACAGTTGTCCAAATTCTGATTTCCTCCAAGGAATGCCTACCTACATTTTGCAAAATATTGTAATGTTATAGCATTATCTAATGGTGTAGTGGACCTAGTAAAAAAAAATAATGTCCAGAAACCTGGCATGATTTACACTGACAGGTATTCAAAAACTTTTTTCTATTCTTATGCTTCTTGTCCATAATGATTCATTACTATACTCCCTAAGTTGGTGCCTCTATGTTTTAAATTACCTTTTTTTGTGAATAACTCCTTCTATATTATTTCATCTTTTTTTTTTGTACCAATCAACTTTCTAGAGAAATACATCTGTGTATTACACATACATATGGTATGTATATATGTGTATGTATAGATGTGTACACACACACACACACACACACACACACACACACACACACACTCAGCACTGAAAAGTAGGAAAAGTAGTATAGTCTTTGTAAGAAAGGTCCCCACGATGACAATGGATGCCTAATTAATTGTTAATATTAGTCTTGGTTGATTAGCAAATGGGCCAAGTTTAACCAATTTTTCAAATCATTTAATTGATTCAGGCTTATGAAAAGGGCAAAGACTATGATGATAAATTTTGTCCTATCAAACAGAGGAACTATTGTAAACCTTTTGCTAGAACCATGGGAATCTTCAGTACATTTTCCATCCTATGAAGATTTTTGTAGGATTCCCGCTGCTCCAAAAGCCTTTCAAGATCCATCTTTGTACCCAAATCGGAAATACTTTTTGTTAAGTATTTGGCTTATTGGGAGGACCATTAAATAAATGAGAATTTCATCAAGAAAGACCACTTTTATTAAATCTCTAAATTGTAGGACCATTGCCACAAACTGAAGAGGTTACACAAAATATTCCAGACATGGAATATTCCATGTTCAAATCAGATTTTATAGCCTCAGGGATTTATGATGACCATTAAGTAAACTAAATGTTGCATCTTTAACTATACCAAAGTGATTCCATGTATACATATCACCAAATATTGCCAGACACATTTTTGGCTATGCTTCCTTGGACTCATTTATAATATATAGTCCAATGCTTCTGAAAATTGATTCACCAGAGTAGGTACATTTAATGGTAAATACTGACTTAATATCTATGATGATCCCTGTTTGTTCTGGCAAATCAACTGATTAGTAGTCTTGGATTTAGGTAGTTTTCCTGAGGTTTCAGAGGCACTATTCCACATTTTCCAATTATTTTCCTTAGGGGGTAGGAGTAAATCCCAGCCAAATAGGATATAGTGAAGGCTACTTTGGCCCAAGATATAGAAATTCTTTAGATAAGACAGTTCCTGAACAGTTCAAATAATGCCAAGACTATTCTGGCCATCTCACCGTAGTATTGGTAAGCAAAGCAACACACTATCTGCCATTTTCTGTAATTCATTTTCTATAAGACTACAAAAACTCTGAAGCAACCCTACTTAATTCTTCAGTCTTTCTTCAACTATTGCTGCAACACCATGTTTTAAGGTTCTCTCTCCATTACTGGAGATGAAGTATATGACCATGGTTTAATTATCAGGTAAAATGAAGGGGTTCATTTGAGTTGGAGTCAGTTTTATAGGAGTGCCTCCCTTTGGGGTGGATAGATTTAGGACATGTGGGAAGGAGTAGGGCCTACATATGTTGATTGATGATCAAGGCAAATACCAAGCCTGAAGGGGAGATCTTTCCTGACAAAAGGGGTCCAATCTTTGATCAGAGAGAGAGTAAGCCAGAGGCCATTCTGGGTCAAGCCATAGTTCACTGGGAATGCCAAATCCAGTGAGCAAAGAATGAGGCAGGAAATGTAAAACAAAACAGCAGTTAATAGCTGACTTGTAGAAACTCAGAGTTGGAAGGGATGGCAGAGGCTGTCCAGTCCATAAGTGAATAGGTACTTTGGTATGTCATCTCCAATAAATGATCAGATGTCCCTCTTTCTTGAGGGCCCCAAGTACTAAAGAGCCCACTACTTCTCAAGACCATCCATTTCATTCTTGGATAGCTCTAATCATTAAATTTTTTTTTTCTTACTTAGATTTAAGTTGAAATCTGTCCCTATAACTCTTTCCATTCTTCCTGGTTCTGCACTCAGGGATCAAGTAGGACACATCTTCTCCCTTTTCCAAATGAAAACTCTTCTAGTATATCTTTAAAGAGCACTCAGTTTGAAGTCAGAAGTCCTGGGTTTGAATCCCAGCTTTATTGTCAGTCCCTTTGTGACCTTGGCTATATCACCTCATGTTTCAAAAGCCTCAGTTTTCCTTCTATATAAAATGAAAGTGCTGGCCTAGATGGTATCAAACATCACTCCCCCCACCCCGATTCTATTATTTCTATGAACTATTTAAAGACAACTTTCATATCTCTCCTGACACTTTTAAAGGCTAAATATATCCCAATTCATCCATTGGAATCTCAAATATAATAATAAACTACAATCTTAAGGTTTTTAAGCATTCTCAGTTCTTTGAATTCTCTACAGTTTATCAATGTCTTTAATAAAATATCCTGATTGCCCATCTCCTAATTCTTTCTAGAATCCCTCCTAAAATACATATCCCCAAAATAAAACAAGTTTCCATCTGTGGTATAACTAGGACAGAGTTGGGACCAAGTAGGTACTTAATAAATGCTTGTTCATTTGACTTCTGGACACTTGATATAGCACAAAATTGATTGCATTTAAGGGTTAAGCTTAACTTTCACACAGTTTCCAAAATAATGTTTCTAAGGCCATACCAAGCCCCTGATAAATAAATTTTAGTGGCATCCTATTACTTCTAGGACATATATGTTAGAGAGAGGATACAGATATGAAACACATCATAGAGATATAAATTATAAGATTAGGCAAGTAAATGAATATAGATATGTTGAGATGGAGGGTGATTGGGAAAAGTTAATGAATTTGTTCTAAATTTGGTATATACAGATCAAAATATGTAATGGGTTGATGATGTGGTATGTATATGTCAATCTGAGAATAGTCATCTATGTAGAGGTGATAAACTAATGGTAGCTGATGAGATTGATGAGGTTAGTGGCAGTCAGAAAGTTGTTAAAATCCCTTTATGGTCAGCGCACAGGTTCTTCATGACAGAATTCATGAAACCCAAATTATCAATTGACAAAAATGAAAGTTTATTGTTGTATAGGAAGCCAGTTCTGCTAAGAGACTGACTTCTCTAGTAGCAAAGTCCTATTAGGGAAATGGAGGCTGACACTGAGAAGAGAAGGCCTTCTCAGCAGGCAGGGTCCTAGCAAGCTGCTCTGGACCTTCTGCAAGGAATGAGGTTAGAAACTGCCCTTTAAAAGGAGTCTTGAGACTTCAGCTTGAGAAGGAAGCCAAAGTTTCCAGGCCTTGATGCTTATTAGTTTCCGGCACAGATCTCCTATTGGAATTAACAACACTTCAAAGGGGTGCTTTTTGATCAGAATTTCTAATTGACTCAAAGAGTTTGGCATCCCCGAAAGATAACTTATCTGGGGGGGGAGACTCCAAAAGGATCACAGATCAAAAGGGAACATAGTTTCAGAGTGATAATCTTAAAGGGAAGAGTTTCCCTCCCACTTCAAGATCACCTGAAAGTGTAAAAAGAGAGAAAATAAGAAGGCCTAGAACCAAGCCTTGATGAAGATAGTAAAGGAGTGGGATGTAGATGATGATTCTATATATCAGTGATGCTTTTATGGTTACCTTTGGCTTCTTGGATAAGAATTTCTAGTTAGTTTTGTTTGTGGTTTTTATTAAATGCATTTATTTTTAGGCAAAGAAGGCTATTGGTTTTATTGTTGACTTCTTTCTTGAATTTTTATCTCCTGTGAATTTTGGATATTCCTACTGTTATTCTCATATTATAAGCTACTCTATTTAATATCTAATTATCCAAATATAGTCAGTTTCCTTTAACTCCATTTTTATTTTAAAACCTTTTAAAATAGATTTGCAAGACTCCAGGCAAATGTTTTTTGGTTTAGGAGTGCAAGCTGGTTTTATTTGTTTGTTTTTACCAAGTACACACCATCTTGGGCCATGAATCTATTATACTTATATATTGAAACATGGTCTAAAAATGAAAATCCTGTTTTTAAGCATTATCTTTTTTTCCCCTGAGGCAATTAGGATTAAGGTACACAACTAAGAAGTGTTAAGTCTTAAGTGTCTGAGGTCATGTTAAGTGTCTGAGATCAGATTTGAATACAGGTCCAAGAATTCTTGACTTTAGGCCTGTGCTCTATTACACTGCACCACCTAGCTGCCCCCCGTTTTGTCATTTCTTAGGCCACATTAATATTCTATCTCAATCATATGTCCCAATTTTTTCAGCTTTTCCTCAATTTCTAATTCTTTATCACCACAAAAAAGAGTTACTATAAATATTTTTCACATATGTGTGCATATGCATATGCATACATACATATACATATATATATATATTATAGGTAAATATGTATTTGAGTATGCACAGTTTCATACCCTTTTGCACCAACAGTACAATTGTATTCTAATTTTCCCACAGCCTCTCCAACATTTGTCATTTTCTTTTCTGTCACATTAGACAATCTGATAGGTGTGAGCTAGTACTTTAGATTTATTTTATTTTACATTTCTTAATGAATAGTAATTTAAAGCATTTTTTTCATATGATTATAGATAACCGTGATTACCTCATCCAAAAACTGCCTATTCATATCCTTTGATCATTTATCAATTGAGGAATTAATTGTATTCTTATAAATTTGACTCATTTAGAGAAATGAGGTCAAGTTTTTCCTTTTCGGTATCCCCCAGTGATTCTAAAACAATGTGAATCGTATAACAGTTGTCTCCAAATAAGCCAAAATTGCGGCTGACCCAATGAGCTGACTCAATAAAAGACAACATAAAGAAGAGGTACTGCCATGTAAGAAGTGGTTTAAAAAGCATCATAAGGTAACAGATGGGCAATGTATGTTCTACTAAGGTATCTTCCAAATGCTAATATAACTAAAGAGGATGTCTCCATTATATTTACTGTGTGATCTTCTATGGAGGATTTATAAATAAGATATAAACAAGAATTATAATGGGTAAAATGGTAGATAGTATCTGTAGTGTAGCAATGAAATCATGAATCCATTAACATACCAAAGAATGCATTATTACTTCCAAATCTATATTGATCTTCTCCCTGAGCTCTAGTCCTACATTTCTAACATTATCTCACATTTGTATAAGTACTCTTTACTCTTAAAAAAATACTGTCTTCATAACCACACTGTTTTACATCTAAGTAAATTGAGTACTGCTGGTGTGCCAGTAGAAGGATTCTTAGAAATATTTTTGAGACAGCTGTCTATGAGACACTACCCTTTAGAAATTCACCTCAGATTCAAAATGTTCAAAACTGAACTTAAATTCTCCCTCAGAATTCACATTTCTTTCTTACTTCTTTATTTTTGGTTGTTGGTGTTCAGGTATTGATGATTGATGATATTTAAAAGATATCCTCAGAATCACCCTTTACTTTCCATTTCCCTGTCTCCTTCCTTCTTTCCTTCACTGCAAGTATATAATTGCCAAGGCCTGTAAAATCTATTTACACAGTATCTGTTATAATAATCCCTTTTTTATTCCCTTTTTAATCAATTTTAGAGTCCCAAGACTATCAGAATATCCTTTTAATGTTTCTTTTTTTCTTTATGTTTTATACATGTTCAATCCATTCTTATCTGTTATTCTAAAAATCTTCACTGGCTTCCCATTGCCTAATGAATAAAATATAAACTCCTTACCATTATATTCAAAACCATTTAAATCTGACTTCAACTTTAATCCATTCTACTTGATTTCAATAACATTGTATTCCTTCTAATCTGTTTCCCATTCTTGTCCTGATTATTTTTTTAACCTCTGTGTATTTTCACAGTTCTTCCCCAATATCTATTACAAATAGAACATCTCCACCTGTTGAAATATTTCTCATGCATGATTCAAGGCCCAGCTCAGATGCTACCTACTTCTTGGCACCATTCCTGATTTAGGTCAAAATGTGGACAAAGGGAGAATTAAAGAAGATTTCTAGGTTGAAATGATACTTAAGCAAGGTATTAAAGGAAGTAAAGGATTTCCAAAAATATGTGGGAGGAGTCTATTTCATGCATAAGGGAGGGTGGGAGATAGATATGAATAAAAGCACAGGGATGAAAAAGGTCAAAAAGAGCTTGAGGACAGTATGAGGACACATCAGAGTTTTTCCCACAATCATTTTGTAGCAATAATTTTCATCTGAAGCCCTTACCATCACATGAGCTATTTTTTCCTGATCCCTTAACCCAACATTTTAGGTATAGATAGAGCTAGACTACTTTTGGCAGTATAACTCCACTCTCAAGTAACTCCCAATAACCAGCTGAATAGCTGACCCAACCCTATAATTAAATGGCTGCTTTTCATCATATTGAAGAGTTTGAGCCAGTCATCTAGCTTCCTGGGATTTGTATTACAGAACCACGTTTGTCCTATCATGGAAAAAAAAAAAAAAAGTTTACTGTCCCAAACAGATGCTTGCTATTTTCCAAAAAAAAAGTTGAATAGATCATGACACAGACTAGCAAGAACACAACATGCATTAAAAGAAATGACATAAATCAAGACTGGAGTCAGATTGTGGAAAACCTTGAATGCAGAGTTAAGGAACTTATATTTTATTCAGTAGACAATGAGGAAAGTCGCTTCATTTTTTTCACTGCTCCTTAATCACTTAAGACCAAGTAAGCTAATGAATTGAAAACCTACTTGTAACATCATTGTTCAGAAATTTAAATCTCACAAAGTAAATAACCTGTTCAGAGCATTGCTCCTTGTAGAAACTGTGCCATTTTTCTCAGCATTATTACATGATATTTTATGCCTTATATAGAGATTTCACAATATTGTAGGAGTGCTTCTTGACTGAATCTTATTTGGCGAGAAAGGTTGCTCTGAGGCTACATTATTGCATATCATAAAAATTAGACAGTTTATGACATTAATGCTAATCATTACATGTAGACAAAGACTAAATGTCAACAATTTATCTCTAAATATCTCTAAATCATTTAAGATGCACCAACCTTTGTTTATGCTTCAGAAGATTACACTGGCACCATACTTACGGATTCAGAGATGTACACTGAAGATTCTTCCTGAAGAACCTTGATGATTCTTCCGTTTCCCATTCATTTGGTAGGTTTATCTTGGATTCTCCATTTTGACAAGTATCCAGGCTAATCGTGGTCACTCCTTCACTTTTCTCCCTGCTCTATTCCTGACTTTCAGTACTTTTCCTTAATTTCTCCAAGTGAGTATCTTCTCTTCCTGACACTCTTTTTAGCTTTATTTAAAGGTTGAATTTTTCTCCTCAAAATGTAGACTCCTTGAGCTCAAGGACTGTCTTTTAGTTTGTTTGTTTGTATTTATTTTCCCAGAACTTAGCACATCTCCTTCAACTTACTAAATATTTATTGACTTGACTGGAGAAGAAATCCTGGGAATTATCTTTGTTATTCATTCTTTATTATTCACAATGATTTTAAAACCCCAGAATGATATTATATTTGGTTTAAGGAAAAGATGCTTTCAGATCCTGCAATATTTCTAATAGTTGTTTTTAATGGTTCAGCATATGAAATAAAACTTGGCTTCCATTATGAATGGTAAAGATATTTTACAGCATTTTTTTCACAAAGCCTTTTTCAAATTATTGTATTCGTCATGATTATAGCGAATGACCAACTGATATTGCCAGAAGTTGTGTTGTGAAAGGTAGCTAGGGTACTTCCTTCAAAGAAAAGATCCTACCCATGATAATGATGGAGTCTCAAAAGCCTTTGAGAAAAAAAATTTATTATTTTGCCTCAAAAGGAAATACATTTCAAAGGTATTCATAATAACTAGAAGTTCCTAGAAACTAGAAGGTATCAAAAGATTTCATAACATTTCACAACAGATTTCTGTCTGTTGTTGATTTGAGAGTTTCTAAGAGGGAGCTATTGTCATTCCATATGGATCTAGCTATTGAACTAATTCATTTCAAAGCTAGAAATTTACTGTCATAGAATGCATGTGTGTTTTATGGTATAGTTGTGAGTACAACTGTCTTCCTAATAGTTGAACTTGGTTTGTTTCTATGCTAATGAACCAGGTTAAGATTTTTTAAAAAAACAAGATGGTAGAATGAGGAATTGTTTACGTCTATTAATGATAAAAAGAGAGGAAACATAAGCATCAGGTCAGAAAAACACCTAAGGAGAAAAGCCAAAGGAACTCATTGTATGAGAATTTAAAATTACCATATGAGAAAAAATACAGAGGAATTATTGCCTTAGCAGATAGATGTTCCTAGTGTTCAGTTTCTCCCTCTATAAAAAGGTGTGTAGTCAAAAGCCCAGGGAGTTCTTTCAGTGTTAATATATGATTCTGTGTTACTATCTTATTCTAGTCTTTTCAGTGATCACTATTGTCTCTAGGATAAAACAAAAACCCTTCAATTTGACTTCACAATGTGACTCTCCATTACATTTCAGTCCTTCAGTCTTCCTTATATCCAGTCCACAGAACTCTCTGTGTTTTAACCAACATCATCCACTTGCTATTTCCTGAATTCAAATCCTGTAATCATGTATTTGCACAGGTTGAGTAATGCATGATTATCTTTGTAGAGTTCTAGACGTGACTTGAGGATCTGTTTTATCTAAACTTTTATCTTCTCCAGCACTTAGCAGAGGTCTCTATACATTGTAAGTGATTAGTAAATGTTTCCTTGTTGTTGGAATTAACAGTAGAAAATCTTCCTTAGACATTCAATTCATTCATTATTATCTTTCCCCACTATAGAGAAATTATATTGTGATTAAGGAAGGCAGCCTGGCTATACTACATGCTACATGTCCCATCATTTGGAATTGAGTACAACTTGCATGTAACTAAAAAGCCTTGATCAAGAGTCCTTATTAGTCTTTTAAAATTATTTCAGGTGAAGAATTTCTTACTGTGGTAAGATTCCTTCCCAAAATGATTTTAAGTCTTCCTATTTGCTTTCAGCAAAACAACTAACAAAGGCTCTCATGGATACCTATGGATTAGCTATAGAGATGATTAGTAGTAGTAGAAAGGCCAATAACAATAATAATGAATATTTATAAAGTGTTTTAAAATCTGCAAAACACTTTACATATATTATTTCATTTGATAATAATACATTTAAGTAAGTTTGAGACTCAAAAATTAATTATTAATGACAATGTCACATTAGGAGTATTCCAATAGAGTAGTACCCCAGGGATTTTTTTCTTGTGTCTTTCTCTTTGTTTCTCTGTCTCTTGTCTGTCTCTCTAATTGTTTTATAAATGATTAGAACAAAAACAGATTATAGGTAAACTTTTCAAATGACCCAAAATGGAGTAGGAGCTAAAATGTTGAGTGACAGAATCCAGATTCAAAAAACTATCTTGAAAAGATAGAATATTGGGTTGACTATAATAAAATAAAAAATAAAGAAGTTTTGTAAGGATAAAAGAACACATGGGTTCAATTTAACAAGGATAGATGGATGAGGTGTGACTAGAAAACTGATGATTTGTTAGTGTGCCAAGGTGGAAGGTTTGCTGAATTTAGAGCTAGAAAATTTGTATTCAGATCCTGACCTTGTCAGTTAATGTTTTTTTCAGTTCTGAGCAAATTATTTTATCTCTCTTGGTCTCAGTTTCCTCATCTGAAAAGGGAAAATATTAACCTTAAAGGTCCTTCCAATTCTAAATGTAGGATCCTATAATCTCTGACTTGTTAGAACAGTTTTAGTAGACTCAAATGATTTTAAACTACTTTGAGTATCATGGTATCCAGAATGAGAGAGATAAGAGTCACTTTGTAATCTTTTTAGGTCAGGCCATGTCTGGAGTTTAGTAATATTTTAAAGATACCTACATTTTAGTAATATCTACAGGAGGGCAGCCAGGATGATGAAGTCAATCAGTACATATTCATTAATCACCTACTATGTGCTGGGTACCATGCCAAGTGCTGGGGATACAAAGAAAAGTAAAAGCCAGTCCTTGGTCTTAAGGAGCTCACAGTCTAATATCAAAACAATGTGTAGACAACTATATGCAATCAAGTGAAATGCAGAATAAATAGGAAATAATTAAAAAAAAAAAAACTTAAGGCCCTAATTTAAGGGAGAACAAGAAGGGCTTCCGGTAGAAGAGAGGATTTGATCTGCAACTTGAAGGAAACCAAGAAAGACAGGGGTTGAGCTGAGAAGGGAGACAATTCCAGGCATGGGAAATGGCCATATAAGATGCCCAGAATTGAGGAGAAAGACTATATTTTTCAAAGAACAACATGATATATGATATAACATGTTAAGAGGCAAAGGATTTAAGAGAAAAATGTCAAGTTGAACTGGTTCACCAAGGGGTTAAAATGAGGAATAGAGGATAGAATAACTAGTGCAAGGGAGATGGTTTGGAAGGGATTGGAGGTCATAGTATAGATATTGAAAGTATCTTGAGTTGGTACTGTTCAAAGATTAATTAAATGAAATGCTTAAATGAAGAAGAGATAACTTGATGGTCAGGAGAAGAAGCCTATTAGAAATCTTCAGGTACTCAAAGGGCTGTCATGAGACAGAATTCCATTTGCTTTTGTTTGGTTCTAGACAGTACCAGGGGCACCGGTTGGAATTGAAGGGGAATGTTTTAATTTGGTATAAAGAAAATCTTTCTATAATTAACGCTGTAGAAAGTATAAGTAAATAAAAACTAAACTATGAAAATATGGAAGAAAATGAATAATATGATTATTCCAAACATGGTGAGGGAGATAAATTATCTACTAAACAAATAAGAATTTGGGAAATAAGGTAGGGGAAAAAAGCATAAATAGAAAAGTAAATGAGCTGTCTCAGGAGTTAATAAATTTGCCACCCCTCATTCCCATTTCCACTAGACATCCTAAAGGAAAGCATAATGATCACTTGTTGAAGATTCTGTGGGAGAAATCCTGTGCCTATACAGATTAAGCTAAATGTCCTTTGAAGTGTCTTACAACTTTAACATTTTATTTTTGTAATCTTAAATCTTTGCTGCAGTTGGCACAGATTTGTGTCAATTATCTGCAGTGTAAAAAATGCTGCTGTGTCTAAAAATGTGTTTTCCTTTATCTTGGACAAGTTTAAGAAATTTGTGGAGTAGGAACAGGAATCTCATCTAAGACTCATGGTTGCCCTCTTCAAGCAAATTATCAAACAGAATAGATAGTATTCCAAAGAGTTCCTTAAAGTTCATTGCTTGAAGAGAAACTAAGTAAGTGCTCAATATAATACTCAATATTGAGTAACAAGAATTTATTATTAATGGAGCAACTTCTAAAGCATTTCAGCAATAATCAGGAAAATCTGAGACACTTAATTACAGTTGTGACCCTAACCAGTTCACTTCATGAAAGAGGTTAACCTCTTTTATCCAAGTTTTCTCATCTATAAATGGAATTGAATTTCATAACCTCTAGGTTCCTATCAATCTATCTTTAAAGCTATGAATTTATGATCTCTATTCAGATGTATCTGAGTACTTACAAGACAAAGAAGACCATGCTATGGTTGCTATATTTTTTTTAATCTGTTCTTTGCTAAATTTCGCCATTAATGCTTGCTAGGAATTTTGTATTTGTACTGTGGTATAATTTTGACTATTATTATTATCACAGGGTATATATTACATAAGCCCCAGAGTATAGATGGGTAAATTTGACATTTTATTTATATCAACTATAAAAATACACCTCCCAGGGTGCCTTGAACATTTCCCCTAGAATTGGTTTTAGTTCTTAAGAATTTACAGGGGTCCCAAAATAAAGGAAATAATAATTCTTCCTTAGGCACAAGACTTGGTGGAGTCCATTGGCAGACTCCAACTGCCAAGTTTCTATATCTACTAATTTGGAGATAACTTTGCAAAAATATATGTCCTTTCTGGCTAGCAAATTACATTATCTAAAAGGAAAGAAATCATCGGATTTATGTGCCAGAGAATATTGAGGTGTAATGTTCCTTTGAGTTCTTATTAATGTTTTATTGTGAATTCCTTTAGTTTTATGGTAGTGATTCCTAAAAACAAAGTTTTGCCCCATATAATGTCATAACAATAAATTTACAATCAATAGAAAAACTGGCTAATCTTTGGTAACTTAATGATATCTCCTAAAATGTATTCCATATTTATTATTCTATTTAATGCATATGGATTTTATTATGAAAAAATAATAGGTACTTGCAGTTTATAAAGATGGTTGCAAACATGGACTAAGAAATAATCCAGAATCCTATAATAGCTAACTTTATCTATTGAGGCAATATTTATGAGGCATAACTATTAGTATGTTTGCCAGAAATGTGTTATTTTGTGTGTTAATAAAGATTTAAGTCTTTTGTCCAGCTGGTGTGCAGACTGCTAGATTTGAGCATGTTTTGAATATCCCAGGATTTAGTGATAAACTGTCACTCTTTTAGTTACTTACTGTCTTTGCTCTTCCATATAGTAGCTACAATGGAAACTCTGCCTACTGCTGTGAAGTAGACACAGCGATTAATGAACCTGAGATGTACTAATCAAACATATGTTTTCTTGACACAGTGATTGCGTTATCTATCACATGTGAATGTACAGGCCTTTATCTTTCCTTAATGATCTAGCAAGCAACCCTCTTTAAATGTGGGTGTTTTTCATGGCCTCCTTAGATTTGTTCAATGGGGGGTGACCATTAAAAACATCTGACAGACAAGCTGTTAACCAGTTCCCTGCTGAGATGAGTGAAATGCTATATTTAGTAGTCCTACAACATCAAGGAACTCCAGCCTTGCAGGAAACAGTTTGATTCAACTTTTTTTTGGAGATGGGAGGTAGGGAATTTAAATTTTCATTTAGGAATAAGAAAAATATACATCTATCTTTTTATATAAATCACTTTTACCTTATGTGCAATATTTTCTTTGTATCTTAAAATATCTAAGTACTTGAAGTGTTTTGAATATTTCTCTCCAGGAAAAAAAAAAAAAAAAAAAACTTGTGGTACTACAAGTCAACATAAAAAACATAGCTATAGCACTTTAAATGGATTTAGTTTTATTGACTTAAATTTAATTACAATTTAAAATTAAAAAATTTTGTATATTATTTTGAAGGAAAAATTCTATGTAAAGACCTCAGAAGTACTTTGTTTTTATTTTTATTTTTTGCAAGTATAGATATTTTTGGCTTCTATTTTTAGCAAAAGTAAAGAAGTAAGCATAAATATTTTCATTTTATATGTTTATGTTCGATCTAAAAATGCCTCAATAATAAAAAAATTAAAATTAGCAAAACAAAAAGATTTGATAACATCTTTTAGGGGGCAAGAAGTAATTAATAAGTCTTATTTGTAAACTGAACTCATGAAGTCAACATAGAAGATGTTTTCAACAGTTATAAAAATGGACTTTATGAATTTTCTTTCATCAGGAGCAATTTGACTATTAGAATTGAAAAATTCAGTTTTGTAAAAAATACTTTCCTTTGTTCTGGTGTCTTCATTTTCCCTTGTCAATCCCAAAGATTTGTACATTGCAGAACATAATAGCATTTTATTATCCTGCTTATTTCTCTCTTTAATGTTCTGAGATTCTTAGCTCCTGCTGATTCTTTGAATCATAGGGAGCATTTTTAGATTTGGAAATGTGAATTCCAGAATGTCACACATGACATTTTGGTTGGGGAAGGAGAACAATTTTATGAGCTTTCACTCATTCTAGGATAGAAATTCTGAACAGAAGTTGACCTGATCAAACTTGTTTTTACAAAAATTTTCAACATTGTATAGACATTTTCCTCAAATCTTTTCTTACATTTTTTCAGGTGTACAATTATATATTCTGATTAACTACATATTATTCTCTTTTTACATTTTAGTACTGAAGGATCCATGATTCCGTCACTATAGATATTTTTCTCTACTGATAAAAATCTCAAGCTTTCTTGTACATACCCTTAATGAGTTTTGGTAGCCAAAAAAAAAATCATTACCTATTGGCTAATCCTCTGGATATAGGACTTTACAAATTTAAGAGAGTTAATTACAGGTACATAGTCTTTCCTCATGCCTATAATGAAATCTCTACTACATGATATAACCTTCCCAAACTTGTATTCTACTGCCATCTCTCCACTGGAGAACATAGCATCACTTCTCTATCACAACAAGTCATTGAAGAATGTTTTATTCACATTGAGATTTCATATCCTTGATAAATATATGGCCAATTAGTCAAGTATTTATCCAGTGACCACGGGATATTTCATTAAGTACTAGGAAGTAAATAACAAATTATTCATAATTTTTTTTAAGATTGAAATTCTTTGGAAATCGCTTTTGACCTATTGATATAAGGGAAGCAAGAAAATTTTTTTTTGTTTGTTTTATGTTGTGGCGTTTATGCCATTTCTAATTTCATAAATATATGTATTTAGATGATACTATTATTAAATTGGGTGCCAATTTAACTCCCTTATAAATGATAATATCTGTCAAACTTTTGGGAATTTCTTTTTCTTAGGGCAATCATAAGGAATTTCACACAAACTTATGGTATTATTGATACCAAAAAGATTAATATATCTCATGAAATTTTAAAAGGCTAGGCTAAATTTTATGATTCTAGTATATCAGATATGGTATTTTAATTGTCTCATAAATGACACTGAACTACAGCTATTATAATGTCACTGTTTATTGGCTTTTCCATAAACCTGATTTGCAATAAGCTTCTAATTTCCTGTTATTTCCAGCTAAAATATGGCACGATACTTATACATATTTGAGCATGTTAAAAATACACAAATGATATGGCTTTAAGTAGCTCTAACTACTAGGGTAAAAATAATGTTTAATGATATACCCTCCCAAGCCTATATTGGAAAATGTAGTCTTATGATAATCCAAATCTTTAAATGGTTATGGAAAAGCTCTTGGGTTGGGATATTGTCTTTATTTGACATCTGACCTGCTTTTAAAGATTTCCAGGAAGAAGATTTCTCTGTCCTCTGGAATAACCTATGCCAAATCTTAACAACCATTACTGTCAGAAAATTCTATTATAGATCCCAAGGAGTCCATTGTGCTACAATTATACTAACATTCAGATTATCACATTTTAAAATTAGATTAGTTCAGCTGCTGTACACTATACTATCCATATATATTCCATGTGTGTATAACCTCTAATTTTTAAAAAATATATCTGAGTTTTAAATATGTTATAAGTATTCATGGGAGTTCTAAGTTGATAGCACTCAAATCTCAGAAAAGCATTCAACATAGCATATATTTAAATTTCCATCTCATAAAGACAGCAATTTTATGCATAATTCTTTGTCAAAATACTGCATATATATATATATATATAATATAAATAAACAGGGTATACCTAATTAATCTAATTTCTCGGATAAATCAAATTTCAATCATCTTGTAGATACTTTCAATAATAGTGCTACTTATCCTATATAATTTTTTATTATTTCAGTGATGATCAATCCTGTTCAGTTTTTTTCCTTTTTTGCTCAAAGGTAGAAATAAAAATCTGTTCAAAACAATCTAGTTGAATTTAGCTAAAGAGGAGTTGTGAAGTTAGCCCAAAGAAAAATGGAACCCCAAACTCCTCCTCTCCATATAATGCTATGCCCATATGGTTTTAATAAAGCAGTTGTGTTTAATTTAAAAGGGAAAAAAGCTCCAGAAGAAATATTTTTTTCTGTCTCCATGTTACAAATCATTTCATTTTAATTCAGCATGATTGAAATGTCAAAATGGTATCAATCAAGTCTGTGTTAAACACTTGACAATGTCAGAATGAATCAGTGGATTTCAGAAGAGAACCTGATACAGAAAAATAAATTCAACACTGTGGTCCATAAGGGATCACAGTATGATGTCAAAATAGAAGAATGCCATTCCAAATTAAGTGACAATACTAAAAATATCACATAAAAGGTCAAAGGGGAGGGGATTAAATTGACAAAAATCAGCCAATATAAAAAGAACTTCTACTGAAGTTTGTGATCCCTTTAATTTAGCTTCCTTATATATTATAGAAAATCTGGCCTTTGATGATAAATATGGCATTTAATTATAAAATTTTTCCAAGTAATAAAATATTAAACACTTTATACACATCTTCTATTTTATTAATTTTATTAAAACCCCAAAAATTAACCTTAAAGACTCAATAGATCTTTGTGACTATCCTCAAAGGTTAATGAGGCTTCAGGTTCATGTATTGTTTGTGATTTGAATTTTTCCTAATCCAACTGAATGGGCATATATTATGCATTACTCTCTTGTCAGAGAAGTTATAAGCATATTCCACATGACGCATTTGATACTTTTACCACTTGTCCATTATATCAGAAGTTCTAGGAATATAATATTTTTCTACTAGTTTTATAATTTTATAAAATTTGAAACATTCATAGTTCCTTATTATAAGCTAAATTCTTTAATTGTTTAGATGGTAGGTTGAGAATGCTTCTTGTTTCTACTTTATTTCCATATCTTCAATTAAATAACCATGAAGTCAGAATAAATTATATATCTGAAAAGTCATTTTTTGAATCAGTGGTAAGATACATACATATGTGAGAAACCAAATGGCCTTGGTATCAGAAAGAGTCCTGGATTCAAGTATTGTTTCTGATACCTGTTAGCTTCATGATCATGTTCAAGCTGCTTCACCCCAAATACCCCAAGCTAGTCTTTTAGATTGTGAATTACTTTTGGGTTGCTATTACACATTGTTGGATAGAGTTACAATACTAGGAATCCCCTGTATTGATGAAATCAGAGATCTAAAGCAAGCTAATTAATGACACAGAATAGATATATGACTAGTTATTTCAGAATTAACTATCCATGTTTTGCTAATGCAAACATGAATATTCTACATATATATTAAAAACTTTGATGTATTTCTAATCATAAGCGAGGATGAAAGGACTTCCATTGGAAGTAAGAGACTTAGGGAAGGTTTTTTGAGGAAGATGAGTTTTAAAGTAAGTTTTAGGGGCAGTATTGGGGAAGAAAAAAGGATGGAAGCTATTCTAGAAAAAAAGACCAGACAACATGAGCAAAGTTTTAGATGGAGAAAAGTATGACGGCAATGATTAATCTAATTTGGGTAGCCCATTGGTTATGTGTACAGGAGTAGTGGGAGACAAAACTGGAAAGGAAGATTGATACCAGATTGTAAGACCTCTTAAATGTCAGGGTTAGGAGTTTGGATTAGATAGTGGGGATCCGATGAGTATTTTTCAGCAGGGAAATGATATGATAATACTTTAATTTAGAAATCATTTAAAACAACCATGAATCATTATATGGTTTGGTTTTGATTGATTTATATGAAATATGATCTATATTATGTTATTATTTTAAAAGTATCTTCTTTAATACCTGCTCTAAGAACATATCTCCACATCATATTACCTTTTCTCTTCTTTTATAAAGTTTGTTCCTTGACTTTAGTATTTATTTCTATTATCATTTTATTAAGTAAAATTTGTAACATAGATTTATTTCCTAGAAATGGGAGTCAAACCATCTCCTGGAAAATAAAAAGAATATTAATTAGAGTTAAAAGCAGCTTTATGTGATTGTGAATCATTTCATAAAATAAAAGCCTATCTTAGTAAAAAAAAATTAGAGCATTAGAAGTTATTTTGGGGTTCACTGAACACTCATTTAAAAATACTGAGCAATTTAACAATTTTAATAGGGAATATTCTACTGAAATAATGTGGCTGTTTGACATGTTGTTTATATTACAGGCCTCCATTTTTTTTTCATTTCAAATATATAAACATCTTCCAGGACAGTAAGTTATGGGGAAGAGGTTACAAAGATAAAATGTTATGTATTTTATAACAATCGTAATTTCATTTTATGCAGAGAATGTTATAACTATATTTCTAAGAGGTTGCACATATCCAGGTTACACACAAGTGACTTATTAAGTAGAGCTGTAAAATAATTTTGGACCATAGTCAAAAACAATGAACTTCCTCTGTCCCTTCCTCCCTTCTTCTCCCTGCCCCTCAACTCCATGATGAATAACAACTCTTTTAATCAGGAAAGAAAAAGTTACTTTCTTCTCGTCATAGAAGAAAGATCCTACTATATATTTGACAAAAAGAATTCTAGTATGGTCTTTCAACCTAGATTTTAACTTTTTCTATAACTTAATCTTTCACTCCCCCAGATCATACCTTTGAAAATCCATGTTGAGTCATCTTAAGGAAAAGGTAAATAAATGAGTGCAAATATAGGCCAAAATAGTTTCCTAGTTGTTGTTGTTGTTGTTTTTATAGGATGTGTTTTAGTTTTGTTCAATAGAGAAAATAAGAGACTCATGCAATAGAGCCTATTTTCATTGTCTATAGCACTCCTCCTCAAATCCTTTGTTTTACTTATTTGTTGTTTCTTTTCTCAAAACAAAAAAGTTATGAGGTACTTATTATATAACTAGATATAGATATAGATATATGATATGCAGATACTTTCTTTCTGAACATCATAACCAAATACATTATTAAATCAATAAAAAGCCATATGTGCATAATTGGTTAAATGGATGTGAAAGTTATAGTAGAAAACTTTTCCATATAGATTTTTTAAAAGTAATGATCAATAGGATATAGTTCCCAGAGCAATGGATTCAAGAACATTATAGCCCTTTGGAGGTAATTTTTACAATCCAAATAGTATTAGCTACCTCATAAAATCATGTTACAATCTTACGTGTAATTTATTTCATTATTTAAATAGAAAGCTTGTAACCTTCTACTTCTTTGCTATATACCTTAAACTGAACCAATTTTTCCTTTTTGTGATCAGAAACTACCAGGAACACTTATATCTAGATTTCTGAAAGGAAATTGCTCTCTCTCTCTCTCTCTCTCTCTCTCTCTCTCTCTCTCTCTCTCTCTCTCTCTCTCTCTCTGTCTCTCTCTCTTCTCTCTCTCTCTCTGTCTCTCTCTCTTCTCTCTCTCTCTCCTTTCTCTCTCTCTCTCTCTCTCTCTCTCTCTCTCTCTCTCTCTCTTCTCTCTGTCTCTCTGTCTCTGTCTCTCTCTCTCTCTCTGTCTCTGTCTCTGTCTCTGTCTCTGTCTCTGTCTCTCTCTCTGTCTCTCTCTCTCTCTCTCTCTCTCTCTCTCTCTCTCTCTCTCTCTCTCTCTCTTAGAATAGTTTAGAGGAATGTAGGCAGGATGATTACATTAATTTATAGCTAGCTAAATGAATGCGCTCAGATGATGTTGCTTCATGGCAACATGTCCACCAATAGATGCTGTGTCACATGGCTCTGTTCTCTACTTTTTCCTATTCAATTTTCTTATTAATGAGTTGGCTGAATACAGTGAAAGCAGACTTACAGTTGACAAAAATTTGGGAAGGATAGCCACATCAAGAAGACAGATTCAGAATTCAAAAAGATCTATGGATGAAACCCAACAAGACATGCAAAAGGCAAAAAGGTAAACTCCAACACTGAGATTTAAACAAAAAAATCCAGAAAGTTAAAAATGTAAGACAGGAATCATAGTGAATGTAAACTTAGTAGGACATGATCAGTTTCTTTTCCATATTCATTTGTTACCCCGAGTCTTTGTACAAAAACCCAGTTTCCCATATATGGCCATATATTGCTTGAAGGTTCTGAAAACCCTTTACATATTATTTGTTCCTGACAATAACCTACAAGGTGGATGCTATTATTATCCAGATGAAGAAACTGAAACTGAGAAGGATTAAGTGATTTGTCCAGAATCACAGAGCTATTAAGTGTCTGAGACAAGATTGAATCCTGTACTTTCTATACCGTACTTTACCATCTGCTTCTAAGCCATGCTTCACCTGAATTTTCATATTTTCTTAGACTGAATTCTGGTTAGGGTATATAAATAGCCAGAGAAAAATAATGAGCCCTTTGGGTCCCTTTTTGTTAGACTCATTTCCTGGTAGACCAAAGTCCTAGAAGAGGACTGGGGCATGAGTTACCACCCCTAGAATTCTTCACTGCTCCCCTCTGTCTCTTAGAATCATTAGGTTCTTTCACTCAAGTGCTACTTCCTATGACAGATATCCAGAATTATGGAATCTGAGAGTTGGAAGAACCCTAATTGTTCATCAAGTCCAAATTACATGCAAAAAGAATCCCTATTGGGAGATTCTCAACAAGGGGTTGTCTGTTCTCTATCTGAAGATATCTGGGATGGAGTAACTCTAACTACCTCTTGAGATAGCTCATTTTACTTTTTCATACTTTTAAATGTGGGAAGTTTCCCCAGACTTTAAGCCTAAATTGATATCTTTGCAATTTCTATGAATTGCTTTTAGTTCTGCTCTTTGGACCACAAAGAACAAGTGTAATCTCTCTTCCATATGACAAACCTTCAAATACTCAAAAATATCCATCATGTCCCTCATGAATCTTCTTTTTCAGGCTAAACTTCAGTCAGTCCTGAAATGACATGTACTTAAGAGCCTTCACTATCCTGGTTACCCTTTTCTTGGCCCTCTCTACTTGGCCAATGTTCTTCTTAAACTCCAGCACCAGATGGGCACTGATGAGGACAGAGTACAGTAATTCATCACCTCTCTACTCCTAGAAGCTATGCTTTTCTTAATGCAGCCCACGCTTGTCTTACCTTTTTTTGTAACACTATTATTATACTGCTGATTCATACTAAGTTTTCAGCCTACTAAGACCCCTAAATCTCTTTCCTATTCCTCCTGTCTTATATTTGGGAAGTTGATTTTTATATACAAGTGTTGATTATTAAATTTAGTTTTGTTAAATTCAGCCCAATTCTCTAACTTGCCAAGATCCTTTTTTTTTTTGATTCTGATTCTATTGTCCATTGTTTGTCACATCTCCCAGCTTTGTGTCATCAGCAAATTCAATAAACTGTCTTAAGCCATTGAGAAAAAAATGTTAAACAGCATGAGGATCAATCACATATCACTTCAGTACTCTTCTACGGAACTTTTGTTGGGTTTATCTTGAATAGTTCTAACTTTCCTTCCAACCCAGTTCTACATCCATCTAATTATATCATCATATAGTCCACAGTCTCCACAAGTATAGTATGATAAACTTTACTAAAAGCCTTGTTAAAATGTAAGTAAACTAAGCAGAGAATTTCTCCTTATCTTGTAGTGTAGTAATTCTACTTTAAAGGGAAATGAAGTTAGTTTGGCATAACCAGTTAAGATCTTGAATTCCTCTCAGTGACTGTGGTCCAGCAATCCTATTCTTTTAGTAGCAGAGGATGTTCATCTGAACCAAGTTGCTTTGATTTATCAAGAGCATTTCTATGTCCTTGATTATCACTGTCTCTTTACTTTTCATGGGCATCAACTCTTTTGTAGTCATTTTATATCTTCATTTCCAATGTTTTCCCTTGGCAGAGAAAACAAGCAGAATATAGTGAGTAACTCTGTGCCCCACCTTTCTGTTGTCCCTTATCTAAATAATAGTCTTTGATTATCTTTCTTTTTCCCAAATAGCTAAAAACAAAAATAAAGACTCGGTCCCTTTTGTTAGCTTTCTTCACCATACTCAGCTCATATTCCTGACATGATTGCACAGGACAAGGCCATGATCTCATATCCATATTCTGTCATGTGACCTTTACTCCATCTCCTGGATGTATCTTAGTTAAATATAAGTTGTGTATATCCATAAAAATATAATTCCATTTTTTCCTCCTTGCATCTGTTTCCTTTTGTCTTCAGAAACTCAATATGAAGCATCTCACATCCTTCCTAAGCCAACTTGCCCTGTGGCTTTGGTTCATGGGATCCTCTCTAACTTTCCTCTAAATCCTTTGAAATCTGTTATCCCTCAAATCCAGGCTGCATATCAGATTATGTCTGTGTTTCCTCTCTTCTATTCCAGTCTATGGAAGGATGTGGTCAATTCTCCAAGGTTCCCATCATTTCTGTCCCAGAACAAGTTCCTCTCTGTTAATGAAAATCAAATCCAGCACACAATTTTCTTTTGTTGGTTTCTATCACTTTTGAAGAATAAAATTAAAGCAAGTCAAAAAGCTCTCTTCTTTTGGCAGAGAGTTCCAGCAGATAACCTGCTAATCAAAAACTCACATCACTATTATAGCATACCTATCTACTATGCTTGGGATATGTTTCCCTAACTCCTCATCTATATCTTCTTTTGATCCAGCACATATAATAATATGCTCCAATGACAAAAGTTACTTCTATTTCTTCTTCCATTGACCTTACCTAGACTCTCTACTTTCTGTTTCCTGGATTTATTCAAATGAATATATCTTCTTAATATGTAGTGCTATCCTATTACCCTATTTTTCCTATCTTGTTTCTTTGGAATAAGTTATGCTCATCCTGAAACTATAATTTAGCGATGCAAATTATGCTAGGATCTCTAGTTCTACTTTTTACCCCTTTGTTTCCAAACTTTGAGTATTTTGTATATAGACATTAGAGGTTGTGTGCTTTATCACTGGCTGTTTTCTGGGGTTTTGTTTCCTGTGAAGTTTTTATTTTCCTTTGCTTAATTTTTTTTTGATATTGCTTGCTTTTAAATTTTATATATTTAATATTTTCTTTAGTTACATTTATTTTTTTTCCCCCTGAGGCTATGGTTAAGTGACTTGCCAGGATCACACAGCAAGGAAGTGTTAAGTGTCTGAGACCAGATTTGAACTCGGGTTCTCCTGAATCTTTAGTTACATTTAAAACAACTTTTTTACATTTGTTTTTAAAACTTTTGAGTTTCAGACAATCCCCCTACCCCACCCCCAGTCCTCATTAAGAAAGCACATGTGAAGTTATATGGGGTTTGGCTCTTTTTTTTTTTTTTTTTTTTTTAAATAAATTTAACTCAGTTCCCTCTATGTTTGAGAAATGAGTTTTTATCAGATAAACTTGCTTTAAAATTCTTTTTCCAATTACTATTGCCAACTGTATTTCTCCCTGTTTATTCTGTTCTTTCTCTCTTTTCATCCTGCCCCTCCTCAAAAGTTTTTTGCTACTAACCATTCCCTTTCCCTGTATGCCTTCTCTTCTATCACTCTTTCCTCTCTTTTTATCCCTTTCCCCTTCTGTTTTTCTGTGGAATAAGATTTCTAGGGGCAGCTAGATGGTACAGTTGATAAGAGTACTGGAGTCAGGGAGTCCTGAGTTCAAATATGGCCTCAGACACTTTATACTCACTATGTGACCCTAGGTAAGTCACTTAATCCCAATTGCCTTGCAAAAAATAAAAAATTAAAATTAATAAAAAAGATAGATTTGTATACCCATATTGAGTATGTTTAAGTAAGTCACTTACTCCTCCTCTCCTCCCCTGCTTCCCTTCCACTGTAAAAACTTTTTCTTGCCTCTTTTTATAGCATTCCACTTTTCCTTTTCCCTTTCTCCCAGGACATCTTTCTTTCATCCCTTAATTTCAATTTTTTAAATATTATTCTTTCACATTCAACTCATATCTGTCTATAGATACTCTAACTTCCATAATAATGAAAAAGTTCTAATGAGTTATACAAGTATCATCCTCCCATGTAGGAATATAAAGAGATAAACCTTATTAAGTAATTTATGATATTTTCCTGATTACCTCTTTATGCTTCTCCTGAGTCCTGTATTTGAAAATCAGATTTTCATTAGCTCTGGTCTTTTCATTATGAATGCTTCAAAATCCTCTACTTCATTGAATATCCATCTTTTCCCCTGAAGGGTTACACTCAGTTTTTCTGGGTAGGTGATTCTTGGTTGTAATCCTAGCTCCATTGCTCTCTAGAGCATCATATTCCAAGTCCTCTGGTCCTTTAATGTAGAAGCTGCTAAATCTTTTGTTATCTTGATTATGGGTACATTATACTTTAGTTATTTCTTTCTGGATGCTTACAATATTTTCTCCTTGATGTTGGAGTTACCGAATTTGGTTATAATATTCCTAGTAGTTTTTATTTTAGGATCTCTTTGTGGTTTGTTTGTATTTTACCCTGTGGTTCTAGAATATCAGGACAATTTTCCTTGATAATTTCTTGAAAGATGATGTTCAGGACCTTTTTTGATCATGATTTTCAGGGAGATCAATAATTTTTAAGTTATCTCTCAGATCTATTTTCCAGGTCAGTTGTTTTTCCAATGAAAAATTTCACGTTTTTTCTATATTTTTATTTTTTGTCTGTGTTTTGCTTTATTATATCTTCATTTCTTATGAAGTCATTAATTTCCATTTGCTCAATTCTAATTTTTAAGGCTATCTTTCCTCAATAAGCTTTTGTACCTTCTTTCCCATTTGTCCAATTTTGCTTTTTTCCTCAATAGCTTTTTGTATTTCTTTTTGAACAACTCTCAATTCTCTTCCTATTTTTTCCTCTATATCTCTTACTTGATTTTCAAAATCCCTTTTGCACTCTTTCATTGGCTGAGACCAATTCTTATTTTTTCTTGGAGCTTTTGGATAAAGGAGCTTTGACTTTGTTATCTTCTTCTCAGCATGTGTTTTAGTCTTCCTTGTCACCATAGTAACTTTCTATGATTAGAAACTTTTTTTGTTTGCTCATTTTAATTTAATTCTTAATTCTTTATTAAAATAGGCCTCTGTTTCCAGGATGGAGGGTGCACTGTCCTAAGCTTCAGGGATTTTGTGCCAGTTATTTTCAGAGATCCTTCTAGGGACCCTTTTTTCTGCCCTGGAACTGTTATGAATGTCTCGTCCCCAATGTAGCTGTAAGATATAGTGTGTTCTAAAAAGTATAGGAATAAATGAAGTTTTCCTTAAAATGATCAATAGTATTCATTTAAAACCATCAGCAAGCATCATATGTAATGGGGACAAATTAGAACCATTCCAAATAAGATCAGGGGTGAAACAAGGTTGCCCATTATCACCATAACTATTTGATATTATTAGAAATGCTAGCTTTGGCAATTAGAGAAGAAAAAGAGATTAAAGGAATTAGAATAAGGGATGAGAAAACCAAATTAGTACTCTTTGCAGATGATATGATGGTATACTTAGGGAATCCTAGAGAATCAACTAAAAAAAAACTACAAGAAACAATTCACACTTTAGCAAAGTTGCAGGATACAAAATAAACCCACAGAAATCATCAGCATTTTTATATATTACCAACAAAGGCCAACATCAATAGATAACAAAGAAAAATTCCATTTAAAAATATATAAAATATTTTGGAATCTACCTGCTAAGGCAAAGTCAGGAACTACTTAAACACAATTACAAAACACTTTCCACACAAATAAAATCAGATCTAATCAACTGGAAAAATATCAAGTGCTCATGGATAGGTTGAGTGAATATAATAAAAATGACAATACTACTTAAATTAATCTATTTATTTAGTGTCATACCAATAAAACATCCAAGAAATTATTTTGCAGATCTAGAAAAATAATAACAAAGTTCATCTGGAAGAACAAATTTCAAAAATTTCAAAGGAATTAATGAAAAAATGCAAATGAAGGTAGCCTAGCTACCCAAAACTATATTATAAAGCAGCAATCATCAGAACCATTTGGTACTGGCTAAGAATCAGAGTAGTCAATCAATGGAATAGATTAGATTTACAGGACAAAATAGTCAATCACTATAGCAATCTAGTGTTTGACAAACTGGGCCTATATCCCAAAGAGATCTTAAAGGGGGAAAAGAGATCTGTATGTGCAAAAATGTTTGTGGCAGCCCTTTTTGTAGTGGCAAGAAACTGGAAACTGAATGGATGCCTGTAATATTCTCTTATTGGGTTTTCTTGGGGTTTCTGGAAGCAGCCTTCCTTTCAGTTCAATAATCACAAGTACAGGCAAGTGTTAAAGTCCAAATCCTTTATTATCTCTTTCAAAGTCTTGTCTCCTTGCATGTTGCCCTAGTTAGCTTTCTTAGAGGACTATCTCTTTACTTGGTTCTGAGACCTTGTGCTCCTGTAGCCAGTCCTTTATGTTCTCTGCCTCTGCTAGCTTCTTGAGGTCCTCCTGAATGTGTCTTGGTTTCTTGGGGAGGCAGGAGGACCACCACCATGGTCTCTGTCTTCCAGTTCTGATTCTGGCTGAGTTTGTCTGAGCTTATATGCTCACAAGATGTGAATCTTGTGGAACTATAGTAAGTACTAAGTATATGTACTGAACTAGAGAACTTATTAAGCAACATGCTAAACAACCATTGTCTCTATCAATTCCACTGACTTAGTACCTTGTTTTAAGTTCTGGCTCATAACAGATGCCCATCAATTGGAGAATGGCTGAATAAATTGTGGTATATGAATGTTATGGAATATTATTGTTCTGTAAGAAATGACCAGCAGGATGATTTCAGAAAGCCCTGGAGAGACTTACATGAACTGATGCTGAGTAAAGTGAGCAGAACCAGGAGATCATTGTACAAGGCAACAACAAGATTATATGATGATCAATTCTTGATATCAGTGGGCAACAATGGGAATACACAGCCTAAGCTCCTGTCATCTTTATTTTCTTGCTCAAAATTCATAATCCTTGACAAAACGTTTTAGGTTTCTTTTGACAGTTATCCTGATCATCATTCCTTCATTATGAGCATCCCTCTAAAAACTACTATGCCTATACCTTGTAATTTACATATATGTATATTTATTGTCTTTCTACCTTATCCCATATTTAATCCTGATTGATTATAGGTTCCTTCACATTCTGAATTGTTTCTCCTCTGGCTGTCCTATCTTTCCATTTGACAAGGATATTAAGTATTAGTTGCTTTGGTAGATTAAATATCTTTAAAAGTGCCAACAGTCTGTGTAGAGTGCTGGAACTCTGTAAAGTGTACTTGAATCAAGGACAGCAGGGTGCTTATACTTAAGCACCTACTCAATGTGACTGATGGGATAATGGTTCTCTAGTTAAAAATATACTTAATGTGATGTAATGATATAATCATTCTAGTTGGCATATACTTAGTATGATATAGTGATGTAATGGCTACAGTTGGCACATGCTCAGTTGTTGTAGTGATATAATCATACTGAGATATTTAAGGGCTGAAAGGACTAAAAGGAGGCTCAGACTCAGAGAAGATTCAAGACTCTGGACTTCATCCTTGACCAGCTTCATGGTGGCTCTCCTGCCTTCATCACTTCTCCACCTAAAGACCAAAGCCCATCCAGAGATCCTCCAGAAAGCTAGCCTGGACATTACAAGTCTATATCAATATCTGCTCTTTTTCTGGAGCTATGAGGTAAAGTAGATAGAATAGAGAACATGTGGTAAAGTGCATGTCATTCTATGCCTGGATTTCCTCTTCTCTGTTATAAACACCAGGAGGTGTCAACCTCCCCAAGTTCCCATTATTTCTCCCACTGTAACCAGGTCCTTTCTGATGAAAATCAGATCCAATATAGAATTCTCCCTGAATTTCTAACATGAGGTCATAAATTCTTCTATCACTTAATAGCTTTATGACCATGAGCTAATAATCTAACTTCAACGAACCTTGGTTTTCTTATCTACGTATTATGTTGGTAAGAATTCTTTACTCTTTCTCCTGAATATGTTTTCTAAGATTTTTCTATCCTATCCTATGCCAAATTCTTCATTGTTCTCCTTCCCAAGCTACCTTATATTTCATGATTTTGTATATGTTTGATCTATTCACTTTCTTTTTATGCTTTATAAATATACCTCTAGATTTGTGTTTATTATGGGTGTGTGTATTGTCTTCCTATCTACTGCACTAAATTATCAACTTCTTATGAATACAGATTGTTTCTCTCTTTGTATTGTATCCCCAGAAGCCAGCAAAGCATCCATCACAGAGTAGGCTCTTAATAAATAATTATTGATTGATTAGGTGAAGTCAAAATATATTTTATGTATTTATAAATTATATATTTATGAATTTCATATATATGTATAAATATAAATACATATTTATATAATATATACAAATATATTTCATATATATATGAATTTCAAAGTATATTTTAGTTAAATTTGAAGGATCTTATTCTTTTTTTTTTCTCTCTGTAATTAGACTTTCTTAAATTATCTTATCCTTGCACAGACTTTACTCCATGAATGAAATCTTTTTTGATCATCCAGTTGAGGGATTGACTTTATTACTTGGAAAAAGAATAATACTTTATACCTCTTTTTTGTAAAGAGTCTATTTTTCTACTATGGTTATTTATGTATTTGTCTCACCTATTAGATTGTAAAGTCCCTATAGCCCAAAGAACAGGATGAAGGATCTTATTCTTATAAAACTTATCTTAACTCTTCTCTATAACATAATTTGGAATATAATCTTCAATGATCTTAGTATTCTCTTTGCAAATGCATATCATAAGCACTACAAGATGAGATATAAGTTAAATGATGTTCTTTCTTCTTTGGGTGCATAATAAAATTAACTCTCTGCCAATTCCTTTATTTGATTTTCCAAGGAGAACTTGTGATCCATCTTTTCATTTAACTTTAACTTACTTTTTGTCTAATGATTTCAGTTATTGTAAGAATATCTAATGTGGTTCAGTTCCTCCCATAGTGTGTCTATTTTTTGGTTACTGGACAAAGATCTCACTCTTAGAATGCTGTAGTAGAACACAACAGCTAGCAATGTTTGTAAATGGTCTACAAATTGTATTACTCAAAAATACACTTTAGAATTTCTTAAAGATCATACATGAATCATAAACTTCCAATGTTAGCAGTTTTTTTTCTCTTTTTTAATTTGCATGCTAACTTTAAAAAAACAATCATTTGTTTCCTTTCCTTTTTTTCCCCTCAATACAATGTCTCATTAATGGAACCTTTTACAGATTAGAATGAAGTAGCATGAGTTTACTAAGAATATCTGGTCAACCTAACATCATTTCCTTTTCTGACAGAGTTACTAGATTGGAGGGAATGTTGTGGATATAGCATATGCAGATTTAGGCAAAGCATCTCTTTCATAATATCCTCTTGGATGGAATAAGATGCTTTTGACTAGATAACAATTAGATGGAATTAGAATTTATTGATTGGGTCAAAGAGTGTTGATTAATGGATCACTGTGATTCTAAAGCAATGTTTCTAGTCAGGTATTCCTGTGCTCTACTTTTGGTAAAGTTAAATTTGATATTTTTATTAGTAATTTGGATGAAGGCACAGATGACATCTTAATGAAAATTAGAGATGACATGAAGCTAAGAGGTATAGCTAATGCATTAGATGAAAGAATCGGGATCCAAAAAGATCTTGACAGGTTAGAAACACTGGGCTGAAAGTGACAAGATGAAATTTAATAGTGATACTTGTAAAGCCTTGAACTTTGGCTCAAAAAATCAGCTATACAAATGCAGGCTGAAAGATTCAAGTTTAAAAGGAATTCCATGTAACAAAGATTTAGACATTTAGTGGTCCAGAAATTAGCTGTGTGATATGATACCCTAAAAGCTAAAATACTAATTGTGTTTGGAGCAAAGGACGTTATAATCCAACCATACTCTGTCTTAATGATACTATATTTGGAATGTTGTGTTCAATTCTGGCTGCCTCATTTTAGCTGGAATATTGACAAGCTGTTGTGTATAAAGAAAGGGGAAACCAACATGGTGAAGACAGCAAAAATCATTGCTTTATGAGGATCAGTTGAATAAAGTGGGAATGTTTTTCCTGGAAGTAAGAGGACTTCAAGGCAGGTAGGAGGCATAGTAGATGACCTGGAATCAGGAATACTTAAGTTCAAATCCAGTCTCAGACACTCAACTACTTGAATGGCCCTGGGCATATCACTTATTCTTGTTTGCCTCAGTTTCCTCATCTATAAAATGAACTAGAGAAGGAAATGGCAAGCCACTCTAGAATATCTACCAAGAAAATCCCAGATGGGGTCACAAAGTTAGACACTACTGAAACAAATGAAGAACAACAAATAGCTTCAGGGACCAAGAGAATAGTAATGTATTGATAATAATGTGAAAATTGGGAAAGTCTCAATATTATGGAAGGCTTCTGCAGAGGAAGCAAATAACCTGATTTCACAAGGATTAACCTTTGAATCAAGCTCAGGTGAAAAAGAAATCACATTCTGTCAGATATTTAAGTACCCAAGAGATTCCCTTCTCTACCAATGATTGACCTCTTTAGTGCAACTTTGTTTCAGTCTGTGGCATCTCCCTTGGACCATTAGACAATGGTCTTCATCTAATAACCTGACTTTGACTTTTTGTACTTGTGGTCTCAGTTCCAATTTGTTTCAGCTTATACCACTCTAATTCTTGATTTTCATATTTCAGACTGTAGTCCTCTAATTTGATCTTGACTCCTGATTATTCCATTCATATGACTTGTTCTTTTAGTTTTGTACATTATTCCTTTAATTACATCTTTGCATAGATATGAGTGGTCTTAACTATGAATTGTTCTTCTCTTTTAATTAACTTTACATCTCAACAGTAAAGGTCCAAAATAAATTTAGTGTTCAGGTGCTGGCAAGTCTTGTTCCTGGAAACTTATAGATAAGCTAAA
Organism: Sminthopsis crassicaudata; assembly: GCF_048593235.1. NCBI lineage: Eukaryota > Metazoa > Chordata > Mammalia > Dasyuromorphia > Dasyuridae > Sminthopsis > Sminthopsis crassicaudata. The sequence continues at coordinate 281,871,615 of NC_133617.1, read as the reverse complement.
ATATGAGTCTGAAGCTAGAGTTATAGATCTGGGATGAAGACTTTGATTTGGGGGTCATTTGCAGATAAATGGTAGGTGAATCAGAGGAGAACTCTTCAAGTGAGTTTATAGGGACAAGAGCAAAGGGAATTGAATCTTTCAAGATACCTGAAGTTAAAACACTGGTGGAAGAGTGGCCAATAAATTGTTTCCTTCTATTCCTCACAGAATTTTAAATTATATATTCATCTAAAATGGCTATTATGCTTTCTGACCTTATCAGAGTGAATCCCTGTGCTGAAAGCTAACACTCATTAGAATCTAAAAGTCAGAGTAATAGAAAGTGCATTGGAAAATGACTTAAGTGTGCTTGAAAAGTTTTTGTGTCACGCATATTTATTTTTTAATCCATAGTAAGAGAGAAAAGCATGTTTTTATGAAGTGGGAAAAAGTCTTTGAATTGTAGTCAGAAGATTTATGTTTAAATCTTGACTTTGTCACTTGTTATCTGTGTGACATCAGTCAAGTCATTTCATATCTCTAGGCTTCAGTTTCCTCATCTGAAAATGAGGAGGCTTTACTGATATTCTCTAATTTTCTACCTAGCTTTTCAATCTGTGATTCTATTTATCTTTTACTGTATATGAAGTTGACCTGTACTCTTGGGCATGAGAAAGGGGATATTCTAATAGCTCCCTAGTGAAGGACTAAGATGCAATTGTCTCTCCAGATTCTCTAATAGATATAGGAGGATATAAACATAATAATAGGAGGCTATAAACAAGAATGGCCTAGGATAAGGTAAGATTGAATTATTATCTGCATGATTTGGAAGCCCCCTTGTTGATGAAATCACAGGTCTATGTGTATTCCAATTTCCTTGGTGCACATAACTTGACTGTGAATCTGCCTCCCCCACTAGGTGGCAAAAGTAACCTATAGGTAAGGCCCAAAGCAGTAAGCATCTTTGCTAATGCTTCATTCATCCTTAAGTAAGGCTTTATTTTACTATTTAAGAAAAACTTAATCTCTCTGTATCTTTTAAACACATACTTATTTCCCAATTTTTCTACTCGGGATCCCATGTAAGATATTTTGTAACTTTTCCTGATTTGTTGAATTTTTGTTTGAAGTTAAAACTATTTGATAATATGTTTGTATTCCTTTCAAATTAAATAGCTAGGTGAAAATCATTCTGGTCAATTTTTCTTGGAAGGTGCCTGCTACAAGAGAACATGGTGCTAACATCAAAAATCATAAATTCTTCTTGATTGAGTCTACATAGTGCTAACTTATTGCTAATTTTATGAATAGCACTGAGATTCAACAGATTTTAATTCTGGTCCTAGTTTTTCTGTTGACTAGCTATCTGTACAGTTAATCTTAGTATCTTTAGTTTTGTCACCAATAAAATGGTGTAGTTGAACTAAATATTGTTTGTTACATATAATAAGTCCAGAATGTTTTTTTGAAAAAAAATTACACATATATATTTATATGTATGTGTGTATATTTTTATCTGCAAGGTCATTTGTAGTTCTAAAATTCTAACATTTTATTAGAAATTTTTTCAAATATACATGAATGTTTATATTACATATACTCACATCTCTACATGAGTTTCTCTTTTTCTTAATGATTCCAGCAAATCTTAACTATATAACTAGAATCTTTTATCTACTTGAAAAGAAGAAATCTGCTTGGAAATACTTCTTTTATACTTTGATAATTGAACAGATCTGTGGTCTCATCATTGTGGACACTTTTAGATCACACCACAAGCCTACCTGTCCATCCTCTGTAACTTTTATCTTCCTACAGATTTATCAGTGAGCTACCACCCAACAATGTAAAGCCCTTCCTGCATATGAGGCTTTCATTGACTATCTCTTAGTCTCACTATTTGACTAGGCTGTCTTTTTTCCTCAGTCATATATTCCTTTTATAACATTCTTTATGCTATTTTTCCTATATAATTCTTCATTTATGATGTGTTTTTGTGTTGTCTTTTGAGTAATCTTTAACTTCTTTTCTTTGGAGACTGTGTGTCCTCAATAATCCATAGCCATATATCCTTACTTGAAAAATATTCTTAAGTGATGGGCTTTGGTGTCAAGGAGAAGGTTGGAGTCATTACAAGCCCTGTGTAGTTTTCTAAAGCCAAAGCCACTTGTTTACTTGCTCCTTGGGGTCCAGTGAATGATCCATGTGTAGTATTTGTCTAGGATAAATCTACTAATGGATGAGGTCAATGGGCTATCAGTCAAACCATATTTTAAAACCTAGAAAATACACCTTCATCAATGTGTTTTTTTCCCTGTGTAAATAGTTAGGCTTTACTTTTTAAATGGTTATTGATCTTATATATAAGGATTTTCAAAATTTCAAGACAATAATCAGTACTTCTCTCCCACAAATAGGAGGCTATGTATTCCTATAAATAGGAAGGACCTCCCTATAGTAAATAATTCCCATTTGAACTATTTACTGATTAATAGTATATTCCTACAACATAATTCTGCAAAGAAAATCTGATGTAATCTAATCTTACCAATCAATAAATATTTATTGTTCTTATCATGTACAGATTGTATGCTAAGTGCTGAGGATAAAAAGAAAAAGCAAAAGCAGTTCACACTCAAGGAGCTTATATTTTAATGGAGAGGAGGAGAAAGATGTGTGCATAAATAGGTATATATAATACATATAGAGTAAATGGAACATAACTTTAGAGAGGAAGGCACTAGCATTCAGATAAAAAAAGGAAAGAGCTCTTTCAGAAGAAGGAATTTGATTTGAGAATTGAAAGAAGCCAGGTAATCTAAGAATGGGAAGTGAAGAGTCAGAATATTCTAGGCCAGAGGGACAGCAGTAAAAAGGCATGTAAGTAGGTGAGGCAGGTGTAGGAGGAAATAAGCCAGTATTACTAAATCATAGATCAAATGGAGAATAATAAGGTGTAAGAAGATTAAAAATAGAGGAAGGATGAAGTTGAAAAGAGCTCTAAATGTTAGAGAATTTTGTTTTTGATCCTGTCAGTCAGATTTAAATACTAAAATTTACAAAAGAATCCCTGTGAACCATATATTGACTTGAAAATCACATCTTAACATTACCTATGTTTTCTTTTATCCATTTATTTTGCTAAATATTTCCCAATGACATTTTAATCTGGTTAATACTCAGTGTTAAACCAACAGAGGCAATAGGGACTCAATGAAGTTTACTTAGTAGTGATATAATCAAATCTGTGCTTTAGGAAAATCATGTTGATATTCTGTGTGAAGGATGGAATAAAATGAGAAGAGATATGGCATGGAGACCATTTAAGAGGTTATTGCAATACTCTACACACTTAACTAGGATGGTGACTGTTTGAGTAGGATTAAGACATATTGAGGGGAAAAAAGAACAAGATTTGGCATCTGACTGTGTGATGAATGAATGTCAGGAATCAAAGGTACCATGGCGATTTCAAACATATAAAAATGGTGGTACTTAATAGGTAATAAGGAAATTTGTCAGAGTTTGGGTTTAAGTGAAGAAAAAATTAATTGTATTTTGGATATGTTGTTTGAAATACCTGTAGGACATCCAGTTTGAAATATACAGTAGATAGTAATCTGGGTTTCAACTGGAACTGGAAAAACAGATGTAGAAATTATTTCCTTAAAGAAAATAATTGAAAACCTTATAAAGAAATTTCATTGTATTTTTGTTCTTTTTGATTCCTCAAATTGGATTTTTAAAAAAAGATATGGGCTCTTTTATACACAGAGATCTATTTGTACAATGAAGAAATCTTCTAACTACTCCAAAATGAATCATAAGTTACCTGATTGTGAAAGCAAGCAGGAGTGAACAGTAAGAACTCACTGGCACCATCTTTCTGCTATCTTGCCTTTAAATTTGAATGTTAGAGCTACCTCGCCTGATATAACTACTCTGCTTCTCTAAGTTCTGGAGATGTGGGAATCCCCTAATCTGTCTTGTCTTTGGGGTGGAATCTTGGGTACTTTTAGATGAACTTGGAAAAAAACCAGTAGATATTTGAAAAACATTGTTTTATAGCTTATTTGATAGACATGCAGAATGCAACTTCAAAAAAAGACAGCTCTGGGAGCAGCAATGTCATTTAGAATACTTAATGAGGACAAGAGCTAGAATTTTGTGTTCTAAGACTTGCAAAGTATTTTACATATATTATGTTTTTCTTTGTAACCCCCATGCTTAGCAGACTGTCTGGTATGCAGTAGGTACTTAATAAATGTTTATGGAAGAAAAAAAGTTATTGACAATGCTAGAGACAGCTGATACAGACTTGGAAGAACATATTTTTAAAAATTTTCAGTGTGAACATTTTTATCTCAGAGATCAGCAAATTCTGCTAATAGCTTACTGTTTTATTGATTATCTAGACATAAGAAGATGATGAGGAAAATGTTAATAATTCAGATTAAATTTAAAAGTTTATCACATATGTTCAGAGAGCCACTTACTAAACATGTACATGCCTATGACTGAATGACAACATTTAGTTGTCACGATAACCTTATTATTTTCCTTATTTTACAGAAGAGAAAATTGAGGCTCAAAGCAATTGAATGGTTATAAAGCTGGTAAAGATCTGAGGTAGCATTTGAACTCAGGCCTTCTGACTTTAAGCCTGGTACTGCATCCATTTAGCTATCTAATTTCCCCTTATTAAGAAGGATGGCAATATCTCCTTTTTAATATGCTTGTGTCTATGGACAGAAAGGATGAATTTGAGATTTTATTTTATTCAACTATGTCTAGGGATTTGTCCAACCATCAGGGCAACAGGAAAACAATAATATAGAGTACAGTTTTTATGTTCTTTCTGTGCAAATTGTAGTGAGTGCTTGTCAACACCAGAAACTATAGTAGGAACAATGGCAGGTAGAATCTCTTCATTGAACACACTCTGGGATTTCTGATCCCCATCAAACTTTTGCTTTTTCAGCATAATGTAGGGAAATATTTTTTACTGAGGCATATTAAGAAAGCCTGTTTGTATGGATGTGGCATTTAAATATTGTAGATATTCAGTTAATATTTTAAAACAACCATATTTTGTCAGTGAAATATTCATATTTCTTTTATAAATGGGAGTCTTATAATCATAGGTCACTTGGCTAAAATTGAATTTTAAAGTTATAATTTAGTTAGTATAGAAATGCATAGATTCATAGAACATCAGAGACCAAAGAGACATTAGAGTATATGTAGAAACATGTTTTATTTTTAATTTTAAAAAATATTTTAATGATGAATTGATAGCTTTATATAGTAGTTAGCCAACTGTTAAGGAGATACTTTCTTTCTGTCTCACTCTGTCTAAAGCAAGGGAATTTACACAAAAGAAGTTCTTTTCTTATTCTCAAATCAATTACTTTGAAGTATTTGGCAGATTACATCAGTCTTTTGCTTGAATTCGTGCTGCAAGATGGCATCTATTGTACATCATTAGTGATGCATTAAATTGGTTATTGATGTTATAAAATCTAAGCATACTAGAATCTTTTGTGTTCTCCTTCAAAGATTGCTGTTATAATAAAACATTCTAAAATGAGTAAAGTTGTCTTTTTTGTTTAGTTAATGCATCACTGGAGAACCTAAAAATCTATAGCCCCTAACCAACTAGCTTCCTCTTTAAAAAAGTATGAGAAAATCGTAAGCAAAAGGATGGCCACATAATTTAAGAAAACAAATAATTATATGATTTAGAAATAATCTCTTTATGTTAATGTTTAATGAAGGGAAGACATTTCAGCTGATCTTTTTTTCTGTTCTCATTTATATAATGGCTATAAATTTACTTCTTCCAAACATTTATACACATGGGAATAAAAATGAAAAATTAATGCAGTGTTTTATTATAGTCATTGACTACAATGTTGCTGTTTTCAAAGAGACATTAAGTTTGCTCGTTTCTCTCACTGAAATTACAATTAAATTATGTAATTGAGAAAAAGATTTTAGGCTTCTAGCAAAATTTATACACATTATAAAAAAGAAAGAATCTGTTGATACTTTTCACTGTACCGAAGAACTAAATACATTTTGTTTGTGGTATCCTATTTTCTATGATGAAACCATATCATCACGTTGTTTTTTAAGGAACCAATTAAATGTTTTCCATAATACAAAATACTGCGATATTTGGAATTATTTACTTTAAGCCATATTAACTAGTTTATTAAATTTCTAGAATATCATGCATAAAATATATCTAATAAATGTATGCAGTATATTTCATTTGGTCATGAACCCAGAGAATTTTATTCTTGAAGGTAATCATTTATTAAATATGAAATCACAAAAGTGATTATTTGTGGAACAAGTCAAAGAAACTAAAATTTAAATAAACTCGATTTTTAAAATTAGCACCTAAACTTGCTTTTAATAATACATAATAAAAAGGCACAAAAAATTTGAAAAGAATTTTTTTGAGACATTAAGATGGTCCTGCTCACTTCCAGAACATACTTTGTATCTAACATGTAAAAAAGGTTCTCAATTGCATTAATGGATGCTGAATGTTAAAGTGTATAAATTGAGGGAAGGGAATCTCTTGGAATATAATTTCATCAGAATGAAGAGCTAAACTTCAAATAGAATTTTTTGAACTTAAAATGTTATGAAATATGCATTATTTCAAAAATAACATAGAAAAAAATTTTAAGAGAGTGGCTTACTACTGGAAGTACCTTATATGTGATTTCATATTCTTTTCATGCTGAATTTGTTGAGGTTTGGGGGGTCTGAACCAGTGATTTCATTATGTTAGGGACTCCTAATGACCAAACTTCCTCTACCAGTGCATTCGAGCAATTCTTCAGCAATTTAGTGTATTAAAAAGTTGCCTGGGGCACTGAGAATTTAATTAATTTGCCCTTGAACAGAGAGAAAGCATCAGAGACAGGCCTTGATCCTTGATCTTCCTGCCTTCTAGGCTATCTCTGATATCTACTTTCTTATACTATAGTGCTTATAATGTGTAACTTCAAGATAATGGAACTGTTTTTTTTTTAAACAGATATATACAAACTTATAAATCCAAGTAAGTGGTGTTCATGTCTGAGCAGACACATTGGAAAGCTTTATTTTTATCCCATGTTCTCTTATATACTTAGAATATGAGCCTGGGGCACAATCTTTTGAAGATCTAAACTGGTGGCAAATTTTTTTATCTTTTGAGTGTGGTTATTTAAGTGCAGATCTATTGTATGAAGTATTTGATCAATCTAGATAATTTGGGTGTAAAAATGAGTTATTGTTTTTATACATACACATACACACGTGTATGTGTAACATATATGCCTGAAAGCAATTACATAGCAAGCATTTCAAAATCTTTGAACAATGTTAATACAATGAGTATAATAGGCAAGTAATGTCCTAAATAGACAATTTTGAAGGACAACACTCATTTATATGTATAGATTCCAATATATGTATTAAAATATCAGTCTTGTTTATAATAACTGGGAGTCAGGAAAGACTAAGTGATGTTGGTAGCTACTTTTTGTCTATCACTGTGTTACTGCCAAAATTATTTATATGAGATTTTAAGTGACTTTATGCATATGTACTCAAAAAAGTCAGAAATAAATGATAAAGAAACTCTTGGTTTCCCGATTTGTGATTCATTTGACAATTCAGGCTATGTAGCAATTAGTTCATAAAATAGAGAAAGTATTAAATGGGTTATAAAAAGTAATTATATGCAAGTAAAGCATTTCATAAAGTAACTCAAGTCTCTGTCTTTCTAAATGACTTGTCATTAGGGAAATGTGAACTCTGAAGATAAAATAAATTGAGTAGTCACAATTGTTCTTGTATTTTTTTAGAACCTAAATCATTTCTTACACTGATTAACGATTCACAATCCTAATTAAATGACACATTCCTTTGGTTTCTATAATGTCTGACATTAAAATACGTAGATTCCTGAAGGAAGAAAGCATACTATCCACCAGTAAAATGAAATTACTCCAAGTGTGATATATTGCTTTACAGTTTAGAGTATACTTCTTGAACACAAAAAACAATACTTCACATTGTGGAGTTCAGCATTTCATTAAATGCATGCTATCTATAAGATACTGTGCAAGGCACTCAGGATAACAATAGGAAAAAATAGCAATTCCCAAGGTAATATTCTACTGGGTAATATATTTGGTGACTACAATCTCTAATGAGAACATTTTTCTTGTTGGTAGAAATAAAAGTTTCTCACCTTTTGTTTACTATGGGTTCTTCAATGGAGCTTGTTAGATTGAAACTTTAAACTCTGATTTTATAGTTTATAGTAAATTCAGTGCTTCAGATTACAATGAAGCATAATGTTAACTGATGTTATAGATAATGTTTAAATGAATCTTTACTGTAAAATAACCATACATTTTAAAATGGAAGACAATGTAAATTCTACTGTACTTTCATGTTGTCCAACAATGTGGAAAATTTTTTGACATTCTGCTAGAATGATCACATTGAACTAAGTTTACTTTCTTCACTTAATGTGTGGCAGAAAGGCATTTGGAAATGATTCAATTGTGCTAACTACTTGGAGAAGTGAATTTTCATCTACTGGAAAGATAGAGAGTAGGGCCTTAGATAGGCTAAACTTCCAAAATGTGAGTTGTTTTTCTTGAGACTAGAATACAAGGGCAAATGGATTCTGAAAGGTTTCTTTAAAAATAGGAAATATTTGCTTGTTCCTTTTTATGCATGAGTCATATATAAAATATCTGATCCAGGATATTTCTGTAGAGAGTCTCAATATGAAGGGGTTTATTTGTAGGACTCTTTTGTAAAGTCCAACATTATTGATAATGACCAGTCTTCTTATCTTGATGAGAAGCAATAGAAGAGTAGTGACTAAGAGAATGAGTTTGCTGGTAAGATCTATAGTCATCACAAACAATTTCTATTGAACTCTGCACTTATTAAAACAAAACAAAACCAAAAAAACCACAGCTAAAATCCTGTAAACAATAGAAAACTGTCTGAACATGTTTAATAGCTCCCTGGTAATTTGCTAACATAATAGTAGTTTGTATAGCATAGTTTCAATAACTGATCTGAATAATAACGATAAAACCAGTTGCCCTTCATAAAGTGAAAGATTGAACTTGACGCACTTTAAGGGCTTTTCCAGTCCAAAGTTCTATGAGTTTCTGAGTCTTTTAATATTCAAATATTTTTATATTTGTACCAGTCTCATAAACCTGAAAAATTGATAAGGGATGATACTAACATTAAAAAGTAGACAAAAACATTTTTTAAAATTGAGGAGAAAAATGTGACTCACTATATTGTCAATGAAATGGAGAGATAGGAAAAGTTTATTCCTATTACATGTGCATTTGCTGACTGGGGATAAAAATGAAGGGTTTTCTAACAAGTCCATCTCTCTATTTTCCCAATTGAAAATGAGAAGAAAAAGAAAATTATAAATCACAAAAGTATTAGATCTGATCTAAATATAAGCCATTCCCCTAACACAAAGTTTATTTAAAATAATAATAATAATAAAACCTCAGTATTTCAACTTTAAAGATCTGTGATTTTTATCTCTCTGGTATGTCCTCTACCAATCAGTATGTTAAAAAAAAAAAAAAATTCACCCCCCTATTAATCTCATGATGATATTCTCTGAATGTTAATTAGGTCGATCCTTAGATTACAGTAAATCCTCTAAAACCTGATTCTAAAAACCTTCCTAAGTTAGTAAGAACTTCCAAGCTTGTGCTTTCCTGGCATAGTCTTTGAAAAGCCACTTACCTTTATGACTGAACAAGACATCAGCATGAACCAGTAAAACCCACTTGTTTTATCATTGCATTCAAGTTTTATGCAATCCTAATTGGAGAAGGTGGGGGAAAATGATGTTACATTCAAACCGATAAGACCTTCTTGCCCTTATGTATTTGCTACTTAGTCAGAACTTCAGTTCTGAAGAACATTTTAAAAAACATCAACAACAACAGAAAAAAAGATTTGGAATCAAAAGATCCAGATTATAGATCTTGCTCTGCCATTAATTAGGAATTTGACTTCTCTGGACCTGTTTCCTTGTCCATATGATTGGGTTGCTTTGATAGGGAGAAGAGCACACTAAATTTGATTTCAGATAACTTGCATTTGCATCTCAGATGTGCTATTTGTGACTTAAGGCAAATCATTTAATCTTTCTGGGCTTCTGTTTTCTCTTCTATAAAACAAAAGTATTATATTATATATTCTCCAGGTTTCCTTTTGGCTTTAAAGTTCCGTGAGTGTAATATACACCCAGGTGTTTTCCAGTGCTGGAAAGAGTCTTAATTCAATGCCCAACATATAGTAGATACTTAATAAATACTTGTTGACTGATTAGGTCTCCTAGAAAATCAGTAGCTGTATATTTCTTTGAAAGGTAGTTTTAAAATTTTGACAAAAGCTTAAAATCTATTCTTCATCCTTGCCATCATCTTCAGGCATTTTTTGCCTCTTAACTCTTCCAATCTGTCTGTCATCACTGTACTGGTTGCACTTTCCTAACTTCATAATCTTGACTGGATAATTAACAATTTCTACTATATCCTATTTTTGAATCATTCTCCTTTAATCATTTTGAATCATTCTCATTTAAACCTTGCAAAAACCCAACCCTAGGTCATCCCCTACAGTGTTAGTTCTCAATCCCAAATCATTGGAGCAAGTCATACGACCATGTCCATTGGGACTTCTACAACTTTATTATTCAATATTAACTGGACACTACTCTCCAACTTATCTTTATTCTCCTGTAATTGATTTTTAAAATTCTACTTCTCACAGGATGTTTTAAGCTTTCTTATTTCTTTTCAAACTTTCTATGCCATATTCATTTCAATTTCCTAAGCTGATGCTTCTCATTTACTCTGTTAACTCATTTCCTATTGTAGTGGTAGCTGGTGATACCATGGATAGAATATTGGGTCTGAGTCAGGGAGACCCCAATTCAAATCCAGTCTCAAATACTTGCTTTGTGATCCTAGGAGAGCCATGAAAGCCTGCTTCAGTTTCTTCAATAGTAAAATGAAGTTGATAATAGTACCTACTTCATATAATTGTTGTGAAGATCAAAAGAGGTAATACTTATAAAAAGTGCTTAGCACAGTGCCTAACATATAGTAAGTGCTTAATAAATATTTTTTCTTTTTCTCTACTACTATACTTAAGTTGATAATAGAGGTGGCCTTTTCCTTTGCCTAGGCTAGTCTCGCTATGTCTTGATCTCATCCCTATGCCAGATCTAGAAGCTTGCCCCTTCAATGGTCCAGTGTAATTTTTCACCTTTCTCTTCTAGTTCTTTCCCTATTGTCTACAAACATGCCCAAGTTTCCATTATCTTTAGAAAAGCATTGCAACCCTACTTTCTCCTTAACTTATAATCCTAGGTTTCTTCCTTTTCACTGCCAAACTTAAAAAAAACCCAACATGCTTTATTTATTGCTTCCACTTTACACTTCTTACTCATCTCTCAGTCTCTTGCTATCTGATTTCTGACTGAAAGCCCAAAATGAAAGTGTTCCTTCCAAGGTTTCCAAACATGCATTAATAGCTAAATCCAATGGTTTTCTTTTTTTTTCAGTCTTTGTCTTTCTTGATCACCCTGCAACAATAAACATTCTTGACCATGCCTTCCCTTTGGATATACTTTGTCCTCAATTTTTGTGACACTGTTTTCTCTTGGTTCTTCTCCCACTTCTCTAGCTTCTTACTCTCATCCCTCCCACTCCCTACCTACATCTCTTGCTTAAATCTTGAGAGTTCTTCAGGGTTTTGTTCTGGACTTTCTTGATAATCTCATTAATCTTTGTAAGCTAATTCAATGCAGATTACTACCAAATTGATATAAATTTAGATATAGATATATACATATAAACATATATGCACATATATTTATATTTATATATATGTATATGAAAATATACATATATACATAAAACTCTAAATTCTTTCCTGAGTTTCATTACTGCATCTCCATTTGAATGTTTATTAGTCATCCCAAATTCCACATGTCTAAAAGAGAACTCATTTTCTTATGCCCTAAAAGTACTCATTCTTAACTTCTCTTATTTTATTGAAACTATACTCGTAATCACGCAGGTTCACAGCCTTGGAATCCTGTGACTCTCTTATCTGCCCAGGTGCCACTTCTTATTGATTTTACTGGTAACTATCTTGCATCTATCTGCTATTTTTCATTCAAACAATTATCACCCTGCTTTGGGCTGTTTATAACTTTTGCCTGGATTACTGCAACAGTCTCTTAATTGGATTCCTGGATTTTAATCTCATCTTTTTTCAGCCCATACTCCACACAGCTTTTAAAATAACCTTACAGACACAAGACTAGTCATGTTGTGAACCTACTCAAGAAACTTCAGATATTCTTCTATTGCCTCCAGGATTAAATATAAACTCAGCTTAGTCTATAACCCTTCACAGTCATGCTCAAAAAAAAAAAAAAAAAAAACTTTTCATTCTTATTTAACGTAACTACTCTTTACATACTATGCTCTACTTGCTATCTGTTGAATTTAATATTTCATCTCCCACTTCTATTTCTTTACATAGACATGTCTATATAACATACTCTCTCCCCACCCTTACCTCTTTGAATCCCTTGCATCATTTCCAGCTCAAACTATGTCCCACCTTTTTTTCTATATGGACTTTCTTATCCTCCTTAGTACTTGTCCCTACTGAAGCTTTCCTGTTTTTCATTACCTTTTGATATATTGTATCCCTCTCACCTGTGTAAAACAAAATGCATTCCTTGAAGGTAGGAACTATGTTTTAGTTTATCATTTTATCTCCACAGCTCTTTGCAGGTAATAGGTGTTTAATAAATGATTGTTGAATTAGAAGTATAGATACAAAAATGTGTAACTTACCTCTAAAACCAAAATTCCCTTCACTGTCTTGCTGTTCCTTCCCAAATAATGAAATTTCAGAAGTGTCAGGAGAATTTTTGCAATAAATACATACAGAAAAATTAGAGGAAATGGATTATATGGATAATTGAGACACCTGTTGAGAAAATAGGCAATTATTGACAGGTCTGATTCATGACTGAGTGACTGCTCTACTAGTCTTCACATGATCCCCACAGAGCAAAATCTTTGACCGCCTGCTAAACAAGGTCTGTTTGAAGTTTCTTTTTAACATTTCCAAAACATTAATTCAGCAGGACATCTCCACTGGGGTTCTCAATGTCACCAAATCAGCAGCTGTTGAAATCCATTCACTTCAGCATGAAATGTTTTTTTAAGGGCTTTTTTTATTTGTGACAACAGCAAAGTAAATATAAGACTAAAATTCTACTTCATTCAACATTTACATGTGTTAAAACTGCTTCTGATTGCAGTTTACATCCACAGTGTTTATTTGTAGGCAGTAATGCCAATGGACACTTATTACAACATATTTGGAAACAGTTTAGCCTACTGGAAAGGTACTTTCCAGTTAATATTTTTTAATGTTGCCAACACAATTGTAACTTGGAAAACAATTTGACATTTGTCACCATTTCTTTAAAATGGAGATGTTTCTATAGAATAATATTTGTGGACTTAACAGTCATTTAAAAAAAAAAAACCCTGTGAACTAGCCATATTTTATTTTATCCATGCTGGTTTTGTAAATTTTCTTTTTAAATTATCCATGTTGAAAGAAAAAATGCTTATTGCTTTAGAAAATAATGTAATAGGACAAAGTAATGCAGCATTCTTAGACTCAGAGACTGGAGATCTGCATGAACTGATACTAGAGATAAGGCAGGCACACAAATGTCTCACAAAGCCTATCATGTTGTTTAGATAGATTGCCATTCCTTAGAGGTAGAATCTTCTAGTAACTGTAAATAAAATCCATGTATCTTTAATTAATTGCATAGTTAAATATGAGAACTGCTGTGTATAAATAATTATGGTCCAAGCTAAATTCCCTTTCTGTTCATTGAATATTTTAAAGACTTAAGTGTAGTTTTATAAGTTCATTAACTTGTTATGTTCTTTCTGATGCATTTCTCCCTCATATGATCAGATTTCATTATAATGGAAAGAATTATCAGATCAACCCATTATACAGCATAGAAGCATTAAGTCTGTCTGGAATCTGGCTTTCCTTCAGTTTACAGGGAGAATATTGTATAAATCAGGCTCTCAGGTTTCAGTGGGAGGCAGAGGGTTGCACAGCATCCATTTGTCAAGTTGATTGCACCTCGGTGAGGTTACATTAGCTTGTCTTTGAACAGAAGTGAAATCCTATGCGAAGCTCCCCTTTCTGACATTTACACTAACATCCATCCTCTTAAACCAAGGCCCCCGAGAAAAACAAAGTGATGGCACAATATAATCAGTCACTCAAGTTGTCTGTCATCTGTTTTCTTAAGGAAATTACTTTTAAGTTAGCAGAGCAGAAAATTGTAGAAAATTAGCAAAGGTTGTAGTAGAAGTAGGTGGAATTTTTAAAAATCACAGATGTCTTCAGAGAGAATTTTCTGTGCAGAGTACAAGAAATGTTTCCCTATCTTTGAGACTAATCTGAATCTCATGAGATAATAGTTCTGCTTGACTAATAATATGCCTGCTACTTTTCAACTAACTGTTAATACCTAGAAGATCTCTTATGCTTAATGAGGCTATATGTGAATGTATAGAGAACTTTGTAATCCTAAGTATTCTATAAAGATTCCTTCTACAATTTCCTACTCTAGGCTCTATGACTTTCCAGATCAACACCATGTAAATTTTTTTTGTGTAATTGGGTCTACTACATATAATATCTATGTAAGATAAAAAAACTAGTATAGTTTTTTATAGAATTCCTTTATGATCTATTCTTCATTGAAAAACTTAACTGCATTGTTGATCTGTGCCAAATATAAAGTCAATGATCAAATCTGTAGGTTTTATTTTAGTAAGCTTGTTTTATGGTGCTGAAGCACTCAAGTTTTTTGTACCCTGTCTCATTCATCATGAAGTAGTTAAACTCAGATTGTTAAACCTGGAGAGATTAATTGACAGGCAACAGTGCATTAGATTAAGCTATCCCTTAGTTATACTTAACTATTTATCCATCTCATTTGTGTCGTAAGCTATGGTGTAATTCAGAATTCAGAAGTAGAGCTAATATTCAAAAGCAAGGAAAGATATTCTGTATCTCAGATACCATAAGATATGAGGACATTCTGTACTTTGTATTTGTCCTGTGAAAGACCATACATATAAAGCCTATAAAGGAGAAAATATAGTAGAAGAAATTTTTTCTTTTACTTTTATGAAATAAATATAATGACTGAAATATTTATCAGACTCTATTATTGGCTTATTAAAACTAGTGCACTTGGAGAGAATGTCTCTTCTCCCAGAATTAATAGTTATTTAAGGTTTAAATAATAGTTTACATAGCAAAACACAGCTGTACTTATTTCCCATTTTGAAAAACAACTTTTTTTTTGAAGAGATGAATGTGTGTACATATTTTCATAATAGTTTTGTGTGCTATTAAATATTTTCATTATTAGCCTACATGTAATTAACATGAACACTAATATACTAAATACTCCAATATGAAGACATTTTATTGCTCTCTTCTCTTTCGAAATTTATGTGAACATTTGGAATTTGTGAACTTTTGAGAGGCCCAACAGATCAATCTTGATTAGTTTATTTTTCCTAGTAAAGATTTTGATAGCCTAGTAAAGCTTTTTGTTTAAATGAGCATTCCTTACTTCCCTTGTTGAGAGATGAAATATTGTTAAAAGCAACTCATTAATGAAATAATGAAAAACAATTTAGGTAACTAAATTTTTGATTGTAGAGGTGGAGACCTCAGATTAAAAAGACTGATCTTTAATTGCTCTCTTCCTCATATTTCCTCTGACTTTAACCTCAGGGTGATTTTAAAAGTTATTGCTTAATTGTGTGGTACTGCATGGTCATTATAACTTTGCTTTGGAACAATTTATTACACCTTTATTTCCTTGAACAAGAAAGGATGTTCATGCTATATTCCATATTATCAAAATCTATTTTTAAGATTAATATAGTAATCTAAAGATTTTAAACATATTTTTATTTTTAAGAATACATAAATTACATTATTATAAAACCAGTCTAATTGTATATAAAACATTTTCTATGTTATTCCCAGATTTTTTACTATAAGTAATTTTTTAAAAATTCTGTTATCACAAGATTACATGAAAATTTGTTCTGATGATTAGCAAACAGAAACATTACAAAATATCTTTTTAATCTACTTCTCATGATTGTCACCTTTAGCCAACACCTACCTATGGCTATATTATGTAATATACATTTTGCTAAGAAAATCAGAGAACATTATGATTCTTTCTAACTGAATAACATAATTTTTATATTTACTAATAAGTTCCCTCTAAGTATCTCACTAAATGGAGTCTAAAACAATATAGTTAAAATGGGCATTGCACAAACTAATTACATATATTATGTACATATATATATATATATACATATATATATGTATATGTTCTAATTTTAAGTCAGATACTAATTGAATATTAACCTTTTCTTTTCCAGGTCCTCAATATTAATAATGTATATGTATGGTATTCTTACCAAGGATTATTAATTTATTCTGTAGCAAGCTAATTTGGCTTGGGCAGAATGACCTATTAATAAAGGCTGAAAGCAGTAAAATCACTACCTTGCACTGTTTTATTTGCAGCTATCTTGATGGGTAGAGAAAACTCATGGTGCACCATGATGGGCAGTCTGTAAAAATAAGTAACTTCTTACATTAGAAGAAAAGCTCTTCTGCCTTAGAATAAAGCTTAAACATTAAATAAACAAATCAAAAGATGTGTAATTTTGAGGGGGGAAAGAAGGCAATTCATCTATAATTGTTTGGAGTCCTACTCTATTAAAAATTGTTAGGAAGTTATCTGTTCATCTTCCAGTATTAGGTTGGGATCAAAATTATAAGAGATCTTAACACTGTGCCATGTGAAACATGGGCTTGCCTTATTTCTCCCACTCTCCCCACCAGAAACCCTGCTAACAGGTTATTTCTGAAGAATCCTGTGAAGGGAAGATCTTTGCTTCAGCTTCCTAACTGACCTACAAATAAGATTGGCAGTAAAAAGATTTGGGTGTCCTTAGGACATGGCTCCATTAAAATTCTTCCTTGCCTGACTGATAATATAGGTGGGGAGAGGAACTTATTCCCCTTTCCCGCCCCCACCATTCTCATGAATTCATTGGCCAAGTATGAGAAGGAGAATTTTTAAAATGCCAAATCTGGTTTTCCATGGCCATTATAAAAGAGTTTCTTAGATGCGTAGTATTTAAAAAAAAAAAAAAATCTTTTTAAAGTGAGCCTTAGGAAGCATAATGAAATTATGTAGGAAAGAACCGAAGAGGCAAAGATTATTTAAATTCTGTTCTGGAGAAACAAGAAAATATTTCTCTACTTCTTATACAAATACATTATCTTAAAGATCTTTGGTTCTTAAGTTGAGTTCAACATTATTTACCATCCTTCAGTTTCCTTACCAATAAAGTGAGAACTGGACTAGATGTTCTATGTTCCTCTAGCTCTCAATTTTTGATCTTCTGAAATTAAATCTATATTGTTCTAATTAGTAGAAGCATCTCCTTGCATCTAAAAGTATATTTTTGTCTTGTGCAATAATGAATGTAATCCAGAAATATAATAAGGTATCACTACAATTAAAGCACTGAATTAAGTAACAATCCCATGATTGGCATAGCTAAACTATAACGTGGCATTTGGTTACCTTGAAATTATTACTTTTCTTATCTAAACTTAGCATGAGAATAAAAAAATGAACAAATAGCACAGTGTATACCTGCCAACTGATAAATTAGATAATAGAGTTGGCTTTAAATTTTTTTTTTTTCTGTTACAGTGAGTAGCAAAACAAGGTCTCATCATGCCTAGAGAAAAGGGAAAGCATCCATTGTATAATGGAATGAATTAGCTTCCAGCATATCCAATTTTTAAAGTGATAACACTTTAAAGACAAGAAATTGAGGCATGGATTTAAGTTACTTGTCAAAATTACCATATAAGTTGGTAGAAGAGTTGGGACTCAAATTCAAATTACTTAGTTCTTAGTCCAGACAACATGTACAACATGATCACATTTATGTAGCACTAGAAATCTATCTTACAACAGATTTCTCACTATAGGTAGAATAATTATTCCTATTTTCATGCTTTTAGTAGAAGTAGCTTGTATTTTTCATGGCAGGAAGGCAGGTTGTGACTGACCATATTAGAATCTCTATAATAAAGAGACATTTTATCTCCATATTAATCCACAAGGAATAGTCTGATGTCTGAGAATATCTAAAGCCATTCAATTCACTATCCTCTGTTCTATCATACAACCATTAAAAAAAAAAAAAAATCATACTGCTGTCCTTCACAAACTCTGCATTCCAGCCAAACGGTATTATTAACTGCTCCTTGAACTCAACTTTATATCTCCTACCTCCATTCATTCCCACAAGGTGTCCTCTGTGCCTGGAATGCATTTCCTCCTTATCTCTGCTTCTCAATATCCTTGTCTTCCTTTAAGGCTCAACCCAGGTGTCAATTCCTATGTGAATCCTTTCTAATTCCCACAGTTGTCAGTGTATTCTCCTTCCTTTCTCAATTTTTCATATGCATAGCATATTTTTGTTCATGTTTTCTTCCAATAGAATATAAGCTCCTTGAGGGCAGAATTACTTCATTTTAACTTTTACATTTCTTACATGTTAATGAAGACATGCTTTTTGAATTTAATACATGCAAAAAAGCTGTGACATTGAATACAATTGTTCTATCAAGATCAGGGATTCTTAAACTTACAGTCCACTGATCCACAAGGATCCATGGCTAGATTTTTGGGAGTCCAATAATTTTGATGAGAAAAATAATTACATCTTTATTTTTGCTAGCCAATATCTGAAATTCAACATTTCCTTCAATTAATGATTTAAAAAATATTCTGAGAAGGAATCACTAGTTTTCACCATTTGAGGGTCTTTGCCACAAAAAAGGATTAAGAACCCTGATTTACACAAACCCATTGTTTCTGTCAGTTTTGTGATTATAGAAATCTATCTAGTCCCACTTGTATTTGAGGTAGAATAGTATAGTAGACAGAGAAGATGCTTTGGTCAGTAATTTTAACTTCATCCTCTATCTTTCTAGCTTTGTGGTCCTGAGTAAATCATTTAGCCACTAAATGTCCCGTACCCGTATCTAAAAATATTAAACCAAGAAGCAGATTAGATATGTATTGAGTGAGTACCTGTTCCTTATCAAGATTTACCTAAACAAATGCCAATCCCCCAAAAATGTAGGTTTTAAAGTAAGACTAACTCATGCATTGCTGCATTCTCCCTTTCCCCAATGAAAATGCTTCTTTGTTGATAGTATTTTAAACATTTTGCACTAAAACTGAGGTGAATAAGAGAAAATCTTTAGGACTGAAGATAAAAAAATAGACAAAATGATTAAAATAAATATTACTCCAAATTCTCTTCCCATATGAACATTGTTAGGTACAGAGAGACAGAACTTTCATATGCTTTACTCCAAGTCCTGCATGTCATTCACACCTCTGTCACATACCTGGCCTCGGGCCTTAATTGAATTCTTTATAGTTGTTTCAATAATCTTATACTTCCTCTGTTTTTTAAATTGTGCTAGCTTTTTAAGGGAACATTCTCTCAATCAAGCAATATTGTACTTACTTTTATAATGTATGTTGATAATCTCTTTATGAAGTGCTTCAAATAGTCATTCTTTTAAATGCTTAATAATTGGAATTTAATCAGAAAAGAAAGCACTTTCTCCAGAAGGGTTAGTTTCACTTAAATGTAAGTTAATTGTACATTAGTGAAATCTGAAATTCTAGTTTAAAAAAAAAAAACTAAACTAAATTTAATGTCAAGCAAAGCTCATTGACTATTGTTAACTACTTAACCTCTGGAGTCATAGATTAGGACACCAAATAATTATCAAACACTTTACTAGAAATTAATCTCAAATTATAAACAAAGCTTTTAAAAAGGATACAAGAAAATGATTGGTAGATATTGTTTAAATATTGAAATGTTGCACCCCTTCCCCCCCAGGAATTCTTCAAATTCTGTATCTTAGAAATATACTTCTTTGGTTTTATTGTTTACCCTCTCTCCTTGAATTGTTATTTTCTTATGAATATTCTTGTTTCTTAACTATCAGTCTCAGCACACTAAAAATAATACTTTTTAGGACCTTTATTTATATCCCCTTTAAATTAAGAATGGAAATAATTCAACCATATTTCCCCTTTAGCATAATGAATTGCTAAGTCTTTCAGCTATTAAGATATTTTCATTCTTTTAAGAAAATAATTTGGGAGACATTTCCTTTTATTGTATAAGGTGAAAAATAAATGTCTAGCTAAACTAATGTTATCTTTGTTTCTAACAGAAGAAAATTCAAAGAGATATGCAAGTTCCACATAACATTCCCCCACACACAAGAGAAAGCAACTAATGGATGTCATAGTTGACAAAACACTATGCTTGAATTCTCATTCACTGTTACTACAAATACACCTCATATGGTCCCAGTTTTTCTATGTAGTATAAAAAATGAACCCTTAATATCTGAGTAGGCAGATTTTGTTAACAAAATATCTATTAAATTAAAACATCAAAATTCATATTAACACCCATACAATAGACTTATTGAATCATTAGGAAATGACTGTTGATTTAATTAAGGTACAATAATTTTTAAAAATATTAGATAACTTTAGTTACAAAGGATTTTTATTTAAAAGAAAACCAAACTTTAATTTAAGCTAGTTTAATATAGGTACCTTTTCAATGGTAGTGGTGAACTGAAACCACTTTTGTTATTTTTTCCTGGGGGGACCTGTCTCAGGACAACAGCTTTTTTTTTTTTTTTTTTTTAAAGGTTATAACCCTCAGCCACATCAGCAAACAAGGATTTATCCATGTACAAATTAAACCCTGAAGAAAACCACCTGTGTGGTACAACTCTCAAAAGACTGCATATACTTACTGACCACACAGTAGGGAGATTTTGCTCAGAGAACGGCCCACCTACTGCACAAGATCTCAAGGAAAACAAGTTCCACACTGTGGAGTTGTTTGAGGGGGAGGGAATTTAGTGAGCCATTCCCAAGACTCACTTGTCACATATGGTGAAAATTCATTATGATGCTTCCAAAAGTAATACTTTCCCACCTTTAAATCTCATTTATCCATGACAAATGAACTTATAAGTAATGACTAAGTCCCTTGTTCAATTAGTTATTCAGCCATATTTATAGACAGTATACTTATTTTTCAAATTTCTGAAGCCCAGTGCTGTTCCAAATGAAACAAATATATTCTTTTGGTTCCTTACATAATTTCTTGCTCTGATATTATTCTTTAATCATAAGTAATGTAATTTTCATATTCCATAAAAATACTATTTTTTTTTTTTTAGTACAGGCAAAAATATATAAATGTTTTAGTTGAAGAAATTCCTTTCACAATCAGGAATCAAACTTTTTGGTTATTCCACTTACTTCTTTTGTCTAGCATTCATAATTTCCAGACTGAGTACTAACTGCATGCAAGACACAAATTAGGAGATATGGAGGACACAATAATGAATAATACATGGCCCCTGCCTTCAAAAAGCTTCTGGTCTATAATTCTCTTATTCTAGGAGAGATAAAACTTGTACAGAAATAAATAAAAAGAAAGCAGAGAATGAAATGTGTGTTAAAATAGGTGGCGAAGTGAATAGAGCACCAGCCTTGAATTCAGGAGGACCCAAGTTCAAATCTGGTCTCAGACACTTAACACTTCCTAGCTGTCACTTAACTACAGCCTCAGAATAAAAAAAAAAAAAAAAAAAAAAAAAAGCCAATGCTATCCCTGACAGCCAGAAATTGTGAGTGTGTCCATTTCAAGTCTATCTTTCTTTACCTTCATTTTTCAGGACTGGATTTGAAATGGGTGGAGCAGCCCCCTCCAGTTGTCAGGGACAGTAGACTCATCAGTTAAAATCTTGCCAGAGTTGTCAGCAGTGACAGGCTTAAGAAGTAACTGCAAAGAAATCCTTTTGGTAACCAGTGACTATTAACTTTAGTTATATATTAACACATTCAATTACTTTTTCAAATTAAAAAAAGCATTTTAAATTTATGCTTCAGCATTATCAAGGAGCAACGTGAAAATTTTATCTCCATCCCTTTTTCCTATTTTGCTCTTTTTGCATTTGTGCAAACTTAATATTCTTTATAATAGTTGTATATTATAAACATCCTTGATGGTCCAATTTATTAAGGACTATGGGAAATATAAATTCTGTTTTATCAAATATCTAAAAGTTTTATATATCTGGATTAAAAAAAAACTAAAAAACTCAAATAACAATGTATCCTCCATATTGTTTTAGTTTATCCCACTTATAAACTAAATTGCCTGGCTCATATTTAATATTTAGAATTTCTGTTTTGATTCCTAAGCTGAATATTTACTAGATGGAAAGGACTTTAAAATCAGACATATTTGAATTTTTGAAAGTTTCTTGGATATAAATGAATATCTATAGCAAGAAGTATATATGTATTTGATTAAAAATATATATTTGATTAAATCTCTGAAGAATATCCATTAGAATAATATAGATTTGTTCCAACTTTATTTTTATGGGTTGGTCATATATTTTTCACAACTTATTTTTTCAGAACTATAGTTAATTAATGCTGTTGTTTTATTTTAATATGGATATATGTTGAAAAGAAAATCAGTTGACAAATTCCTAAAATAGTTCTGTTTACATTTCCATTTTGAATGATAATTATTTTTAAATGAAATCTTGCACACTAATTATAGACTTTACTATATGAAAATGTTTGTGTGAACCAGAATCCCTTCAATGAAATTTAATGTCTGTATGAAAATTCAAGTATACTTTTATTGACTCATGCCATTAATGATTTCAGTTGAGAAAACAAATTTTAATTAAAACAGAGGAGTCAATAAAATAAAATGTAATGAAAACTATAATTTTGGAATTAAAAAAATAATTCCTCCATTTGTTCTTCCCTGGTAATAATATGTACTTTTATTTACTGAGAGATGGATATACTTTCTAGCATAATATAAATTTGCATGACATTTTTTTATTGGTTTATTATATAATAGTTTATGACTTGACACAATCTTCTTAGCATTTTAATCCTTGTTGAATGATCTGAAATCACTTTCTATACCTTAAGTTTATCCACTTCAATGAATTTAAATGTATCTCTGTGTGTGTGTGTGTGTGTGTGTGTGTGTGTGTGTGTGTGTGTGTGTGTGTGTATTTTCATTTTTGGTGAGGCAATTGAGATAAAATGACAGCTAGTAAGTGTTAAATGTCTGAGGTCAGATTTGAACCCAAGTCTTTCTGACTCCAGGGCTGGTGCTCTATCCTGAACCAGTTAGCTACCCCTAAATGTACCTATTTTAAAGTAAAAAGATTTTTGAAAAAATTGACCAGGATCCTCCAAACTGAGACAGATATAAATTTTGATACTTAATGATCCAAAATGGGCACAGGATCCTGAAAAAAGGGTTGGAAAATGATTCTGGATTTTTAAAAAATGAAAGAGGCAAAAAGGTTTATAGATAACTCAGAAGCTTCATACTTATATATTGTTAGGATTTTTACAAGGTGCTAAGTAATGGAATGAGTAGAGGCAATAATTATCTAATTTAGCATGGCTCAGTATGATTGATCTGACCCAGATCTTGGGCCAGAACTTGCAACAAGGTACTAAGGAGACAATGATTAAATCTAATTTAACATTGATTTAATCCTACAACAAATAATGGTTTCCTAGTGATGAAATGATTGGTATGTATCATATAAGCAAGAAGTTCTTGGGGCCAGAGGGGATTTTGGGAAATTCACAACTAGGATTGATTTCAGGGAGATTTACAAGCCACAGAAATCCACAATCCCACTCTCGGGAGGCAGAGTCAAGATTAAATCCCACTTCCACCTTTGAACTGGCTGGAGACATTCAGACAAGAGCTCTCAGGAACCAAGGAGAGAGATAAGCCTCTAAGAAAGCTAACTGGACCCAGGAAAAGATTCAGGACTTTGAAGGACACAATAAAGGATCTGGACTTTAATCCCTGGCTGCATTTGGAGTGATTGAACTGAACTGAAACTAAGGCTGCCTCCAGAAGCTCCCCAAGAAACCTGCATGCAGAGAATGATTATAATTTAGAGAAGAGAACACTACATATGTCATACTCACTTTCTTTAAAAGGGGGTCAGAAGTCTCTGACCATTGAAAGTACCAAATGACATCACCAAAAAAAAAAAAAAAAGAAAGAAATTGATTACATTTTAACAGCTAGGAAATAGTTAGCTATTTAAGAGTAATTTCAGAATCAGAATCAGCCAGTCTGTGTGTGGTCATATTATTGTTTAGAGAAAAAAGTCAAAATGATTCCAAATTAGAAGAAAAGAAAAGTTATAGAAATGACACTTACTCAGTTAATACATTAAACCTGATATTTATATAAGCTATTGACTATGAAAAAATAGGGACTGGATTAAAGAACAAAGTTTCTGACTATAAACATAAACTTTCTTAAAGAAGCTTAACCAATACAAAAGTAGTCACCACAACAAAGAAGGCAAGAATTCAGAAACTATCTCCTCTAGATTATGTACAGTATTTTCTCACAAAACAGTTAAAAAACAACAACAACAACAACAATAACAACCAGGAACAGGAGAAGATGAGACTACATAATAACTTGATATGAGGTCCAGCTAAACCAGATAATCTTAAGAGTATTTAAACAGATGTAAAACAAGAAATAGAGAAACAAATAGTGATTTATTCTTTATTGTGATTTATTATTCCATGGTGATTTATTATTTGTCACCAATGACAATGAAAATGACTGGACTTTAGCACCTCAGGATTTGATATATTACATAGGGAGGTGGAAATGCCATTTAGGGAGATGGAAGAAGGGGTGGGACTGACTGACAGATGAGGGAAATCCTTGGTGGAGGGGATAAAACTCTAAATGCATTAAGGATTTGATTTTCAAGATATCCCAAAGAGAAAAGACTTCATAGCAGTTAAAAATCATGAATAAAAATATTTTCCCCCAAAAATAAACATTAGCTAATACCACTTGCCTGTTTTCTGATCTCTATAAATCTTTATAATAAGCTATATACACCTATATGTTCATGTACATGTACATATACATACATAAAGGATTTATTTGTTGAAAATATGACAGGGAAATGTTTCCATAGACAAGTGTCTAAAGCAAGGAATACCTTAACAATTACAATTAATATTGAAGTAGCTAGAATATGAGATCCCATTGTATCTATTGGGTTTTGTTTTTTTTAGATTCTTCTTTTTTTTTTTTTTTAACTAAAGGTAGTTAAGGAAAAATCTGAAAAATATCTGTGGATGTTTGTCCTTTGAACTGAATTAACATAAAGATGAATAGTTATCAAACAAATATATTTGTATTGATGTTTAATACTAAATTTTTAATAAAAAACTAATTTTTAAAGCCTAATTGAGTCAGAAGAAAAAATGCCTAAGAGGATATGCTCTAACAAGGCATTGCCCATTTATGTGTAAAGGTCATGTAAAATTTCTTAATGTAACAACAAACATATCTTTGATAAATGATTTTTTATTTACAAATATTATTTGAGGCATGCAATGGGAAGGCATATAATTATCACTGCTCTTACTTGTTGTTTTGTAAATGTCTGCTCAGAGTCCAAATAGGAGAGAAATTCTCCATAGATGGTGACAGTTTCTTGTCTATAACTAATATCGAGCTGATTTTATCAAGCCCTAGGATACTATGGTACAACCATCAAAGAATTCATCCTAGCAATCCATAGTGGAAAAAAAAAAAGTGAAGAATGCACATTGCCTTGATTATAACTCAGTTGAATAGTTCTTTAAGTTGCTCTTTCAGTAGAAATATCTTAGACTGACACTACAGATGGAGAGTGAGCTGGGCCTAGCATTAAAGAGAGAGAAGAAAGGCAGAGTAGATTGCATTTCGGAAGTTACAAAATCACTTCAGTGATTCTATTCTTCTTTCTTGAGGCTTCTCTACATTACTTTCTATCTACTCTATATATACCTATTTACATATATGTTTTCTCTTGTGTCTCCAATTCTTAGCACAATGCCTGGAACATAATGCTTAATAAACACTTTTGATTAATTGAATAATTTCGATGAAAGGCAATTTTTTCAAGAGCAGTATTCTCCCAAGGGTGCTAATTGGTTGTGAATCATGAAACAACTCAATTTTCAAAAAAAACAAATGACCTGAAGGACTACTGAAGGACTATGGAAAGTTACATGATAAATGTAAATTAGGATTCCTCATGCTAACAATAATGATTTGCATATAAAAATATAAAAAAGATATACATCATCAAAGATATGTATAACTGGAAATTGATGTGGACAAGTGATGTAGGGTTTTGAAGGATAACAATGGTAATAGAAGGAAGCCTTTTATATATTGGGTTAATTTTATGTGTTGGATTTATATAACGACAGGGACAAACATCCCTCAGAATGAGAAGGCTTGTGGGTTGGGGCCTGTAGTGGTTTAATTCAGCTAAACAAACATTTGTACTAACTGCTTTGGGAGTACTTATCCCAACCTCCACTTATATAGTCACAAAATTCAAGATTGTGATTCCTACATCCCATCAGTGTTGTAGAGTTAATCCTGAGCAATTGAGGGGAAGTGCCTTTCTAAGACTGTAACTCCTAAGGCTTCACCCTAACTATCATTGATATCAGTCACTGAGACTTAATTAGCTTTTGTAAAGGACTGTTTACTAAAGTTTAGGGGAAAGTGGGCTCAAGTTTGAGAATATTTAGCAAAGTGGTTACTCAGGCCATGAAATCCTTTTGCTAGAGCCCTCAAAATGTTCCCTTTAGGTATAGTAAAGAGCCTGCTTTCCTCATTGTTTTCAGTCTACCCTTATTATGGGCTGTTCTAGAGATGCCTCTAAAACTGTAAGGCAAAATTTTCAATCCTTGAGGCTCTTCCAAGTTTACAGATTCCCCTACCCAAGACAGGGAAGAGACCAAATGTGACACTGAGGCTTTGCTCCTATCCTACAATGGTTTTCTTCACAATAATTTAGCTGGAATGCTCTCCCCACTCTGTTGTCAGGCACTCAGATCTCTTGAGAACCAAGTCCATTCCATCTGTCTGAAGAGACTTCCCGTCCCACCCATTTGAAATGTTTTTGTTTGGGTCAAGGAAATAGCCTGGCCTAGTTCACAGCTGATTCTGATTGATGTAATCAAAAAGTGTTCTCGCTAAGCCAAGTCATTACTGTTAAGTGGGATGCTTGATCCGTGGGCCCCCTCCATCCTTACACATTTATCAGCTTATATGGGCAAACCTCTGTATCAAATGCTGAAGATAAAAATACTTCCCTCCCCAAAATAAGAACCATTCCTACTCTCAAGAAGCCGACATTTTCTTTGTTGAGGTAATACATACACAAATAAATAAATACAAAGTGATTTAAAAGTATGGTTTGTTACTTGGAAATTTCTGAAATATTTTAGATTAATTACAACAGTAATTAATGAGTAATTAGTTCACTAATGTCTGGGAGGTGCAGGGAATGTTTCTGGAAAATATTGCATTTCAATCGATGACACTGGAAGGCAGATAAGGATTCTGAAAGGCATGGACAAGTGAGGAGAGAGTGAATTCCAAGTCTGGCCAAGAGCTTGAGCAAATGCACCTTCAAGACATAGAATGATCAATTTAGTGAACTATGAATAGTCCAGTATGGCTGCGATGTGAAATTCATGAAGAGAAGTAATTTAAAATAAATGTGAAAAGGTAGATTTGAAACCAGTTTGTGCAGAGCCTTAAATGTCAGGCTGAGGAATTTACATAATCTTAGAGGCAACAAAATATTTCTGCCAAGAAGTGATATGATCATTCCTCTGTTTTATGAAGATGATTGCAACTGGATGAGCAATTGATTTATTGAAAAGGGGAGAAACTGGAAGCAGAAAGACCTATGAGAAGCATAATAATGGTCCAGATGAGAAATGATAGGATCAGAATTACAATAGTAACCAGTATGAATGGAAAGAAAGGAATGAATGTGAGGAAAATGTTGTGACAGGAGGGGGACATACTTGTAAAGAAATGAGTAAATGCAAGGTACTTTCTGGAAGAATAAAATACTTAAGGAATAAGAAAAGACTTCATAGAGGTAGTACCTACATAAAATCTTCAAGGAAGCTAAGGATTCTACTAGGCTGAGATGAGAAGGGAATGATTGTTTGCAGGCACAGGATTACCTGTGCAAAAATCCAAGGACAGAAAATGTAACCTCTGTTTACAGATGTGAAAAAAGTCAAGAATGACTGAAAATATGATCCTGATTGACAGATTGTTGGGCACATTCAGGGATGGAAGGGGCAGTGGTAAGATTAAAAAGTCTTATTTAGGACACTCAGCACTCAATGGATAATGTGGGATTATAGTTTAGGAAAGAGATGAGGGTTGCATAAATAGTACATAGATAAGGCAGTTATTAGCATATAATCCATGAGAATAGTTAAGGGAGTGTCCATGGCAGTGGAATTAGTGCTCTATTAAAATGTTTTATCTATATCTGAGAATTGTCAAGTTCCATATTATCTTGGGAACTAAAAGTGTATATGTTTAAACATCAAAGTATTTTAATTGTAACTGGCTTTGGTAGAAATCTTTTGCAACAGTTACTATATATTCCCCTCTGTTTAATAGTTTTCTGAACATAATTGAGTTTTTTATGACCCACACTGATCATTATAAGCTTCATGTCATATGTCATAGCATAGCAGAGCAATTTCAAAAAAGTTGGTTACAAGAGTTCTAGATTTGGAGTTAGTGGCTTGAAAAAACACATCTGTTTCTTGCTACTTATTTGTCAGTCAGCAAATGTTTATTAATCACTTACTACATATCCAATATTGGGCTAAGCTCTGGGAAATTCAAAGAAAGAAAAAAATTTTTTTTCCTCAAGGAGCTCACAGTTTAAGGGGAGAGACTATGCAAACAGCTATTTGTAAATGAGATATGTATATGAGTATAAATGAGTATATGTAAACTGAGTTGGAGATGTTCAAAAAAAGGAAGGTACTAGCAATTATTAAGGAGCATCAGTTTCTTCCAGACATGTTATGTGTCTCCTTTTGGACTCTGTTTCTTTATAAAATGAGAGACTAGATTCCTTTCAACTCTAAAT
Source organism: Sminthopsis crassicaudata (assembly GCF_048593235.1). NCBI lineage: Eukaryota > Metazoa > Chordata > Mammalia > Dasyuromorphia > Dasyuridae > Sminthopsis > Sminthopsis crassicaudata. Next base: position 281,842,218 of record NC_133617.1, on the reverse strand, counting down.
CACATCATTACATATTTTTAAGTTTTATGAATTAGGCAGGATAATTTGTGCTTTTTATAATTTTATTTCCTGTTTTCATTAATTTATAATGGAAGAACTTTATATGAAAGAGGCAGCAATATATTAAGTCAATAAACACTTATTAATTTATTTTATCATTATTAACTTATTATTATTAATTGACTACTATGTGCCAGGCACTGTGATAAGCACTGGGGATACAAAAAAGAAGCAAAAATCCCAGTCCATTCCCTAAGTAACTCACAATCTAGTGGTGGAGACAACAAGCAAATAGATATGTACAAAAATATATATGTATATATAGGAGAAATAAAAAATAATTAAGAAAAAAAAGAAGAATTGAAAAAAGACTTCTGGTAGAAGAAGGGATTTTAGTTGGAATTTAAAGGAAACTATGGGATCCAGTCAGCAGAAATGAGGAAGGGCATTTTCAGCATGGTAGATAAACAGGGAAAATGTTTGGAACTGAAAGATGGAATATCTTGTTTGTAGAAGAGCCAGGAGGCTAGTGTCCCTGGATTGAATAGTATGTGACAAAGAATAATATAAGAAAATGGAAAGGTAAGAGGGAACTGTGTTATAAAGAGGTTTTTCAATGCCAAACAGGATTTTGGGTTTGATCTTATAGGTAGCAGGAAACTGCTGGAGTTTATTGAGTGGGGGAGAGGAGGTGATAAGACTAGATCTGTGCTTTATGGAAAATTAATGACTGAATGGAGGATGAATTGGAGTGAGGAAAGACCTGAGGCAGGCAGACCCACCAGCAGTATTAGAGGAGAGAATGGGGTCTACTGGAGAGATGTTGCAAAGGTGAAATTTATAGGTCTTGGCAATAGCTTGCATATGAGTAAAAGATAGTGAAAAGTCCCAGATGACTTCTCAGTTGCAAGTCTGAGAAACTGGAAGGATGGTTTTGTTGCTAATGGTAATAGGCCATCATTTGCTTCAATTCTCATCTAGCCTTTAACTACTAAATGGGTAGTTTGCCTCAGACAAACTAAATCTTGGGAAAGACCTTAGTTTTAAAAAGCCATTGTTTCTAGGTCTTCACCAGTCATCCTGACCTATGTCTTGCCACTGGACTGTAGAGCAGAGAGTGAGGCTGATGATTTTTCACAGCTCACTTAAATCCAATTCACTTGTAAATCAAGACTTCACCCTCCTGATGTCACTGGTCCTCTTCAAGAACAAAAGATGGAACAACAATATAAGTTTTGTAGGGGAGGGATAGTGTACAACAATACAAGCTTTCAGTATGTCTTTACTACTACTACTATTTATACTTACCACACACATACACACACACACACACACACACACACACACACACAACACAGATCTTCCAGCCTTTTTGTATAATAATAGCACCTATCTCCCAGGGCTTTGTTCACAATAAAATGAGGTAAAATAAATATTTTTATACTTAGGGAAAAAAAAAACAACAACAGTGTAAAGCAATATATAAACCTTAAGGCAATATATAAATACTTGCTATTATTAGTGTTAATATTAAACTAAGCAGAGGTAGATACAAAAGCTAATTACAAAGCTAGAAAACAGAAAATCCCTTACATAGTATTTGTAAAAATCTTAATGGTTTCAGTTATATCTTTGTAAATGTACAGACTTAACCTTTCATAAGCATTGTATCTCAAGAAATGCAGGAGAAGGTAGGAACAGATGGAACAGACCTTGGATGTCCAGCATAACAGGATTCATAGATAACATGTCACAAGATACCCTCAAGAGAGAAAGGCTACCAACAGACTTGCAGAGATTAGGTCTAGATAACTTGAGAAAAAAAACTGAATAATACCCAAATACTTCAGTATCATTCCCAGAACAATGGAGAAATCTCTTTAAGAGCCTAGACTGAATGAAAAGCTATGCTAATGATACCATAACCCTCACAAACCTTCATCTTTTGTTCTTAAAAAGTACCAGTGACTTCCAGCCAAGATGGCAGAGAGGACACTCGCATCTATCTAAGCTTTTTTTTGCCCTCAGAATACTTTTTTTCATGACAAGGCCTAGGAATTAGTGCTTGACTGAAAAAACCCACAAATACACACAGAAGATATCCTCCAGATTTGCCAGAAAAGGTCTGATTTTGCTCGTGGGTGGGGACAGTTAGATCAGGCACAGACTGCAGGCAAGCAGTGAGAGCACAGAAGGCAGCTCATACTGAGCAGACCAAAATGGGGAGGGGTGTGATCTCAACCAGCAGAACATCTGTGGGGATAACTTTACCACAGTGTGGCTATTTTGTCAGCAGCAAGCCAATAACCAGCAGAGAAGCTATAAATACAGGGGGTAAAGACCATAACCCCAAAAAGCTAGAGTCTCTAGGGATGTGGCCACACCCATCCACAGTGATTCAACATGCTCTGAGTCTCAGAGCTCTGACACAGTGCAGCCATTTCTGTCCTGCTAGTACCTCACTGCTGCCCACCCTTCCCCCTCCTGCAGTCTGTAGAGGAAGCTTGGTAATACTATCCAGCCCCATCCCCCAAAAAAGCAGGCTGCATTTGCTTTTTACTTGTTTGTTTTCTTTGATTCTTCTTTGACAAAATGAGCAAAAAATTTAAGTGCATTCTAACTTTGATAGCTTCTATACTGATAGAGAGCAGACTTTAAATCCTGAGGAGACTAAAAACAGACTGTCTCCAGAGGAATCCCCAAAGGGGTATATGATCTGCTCCTCAACAAACAAAAATGTCATAGAAGAAATTAAAAAGGCTTTCACAAGAGAGCTAGAAGAGAAATGGGAAAAGGAAAGGGAAGCTTGGCAAGAGAGTCTGGATAAGTCACCCCACTCATTTAAAGATAGAGTGGATAAAGAAATCAAATCCTTGAAAAACAAAATTAGTGAGTTGAAAAAAAGAAAATAGCTGTCTAAAAAATGAAATTGTTGAAATGGAAAAAAAAATCCATAAAACAAAACAACTCACTTAAAAATTCAATTGGACAATTAGAAAAAGATATTTTAAAAAAGTGAGTGAAGAAAATAATACATTAAAAATCAGAATTGAACAAATGGAAATGAATGACTCAAGGAGACACCAAGAATCAGTCAAGCAAAACCAAAAAAAAAAAAAAAAAAAAAAAAACAATGTAAAAAAAATGTCAAATACTTACTTGGGAAAGCATCAGACCTGGAAAACAGATCTAGGATAGACAATCTGAGAATTATTGGATTCCCTGAAAAATATGATGAAAATAAGAGCCTGGACACTATTTTCCAGGAAATTATCAAAGGGAACTGCCCAGATGTTTTAGAAACAGAAAGTAAAATAGAAATTGAAAGAATTTATCAATCACCTACTGAAAGGGACCCAAAAATCAAAACACCCAGAAATATAGTGGACAAATTCCAGAACCATCAGACCAAGGAAAAAATATTACAAACTGCTAGAAAAAATCAATTCAAATATAGAAAAGCCACAATAGGGATTACACTTGATCTAGCAGTGTCCACATTAAAGGATTGAAGATCCTGGAATATGATATTCTGAAAGGCTAAGGAACTTGGTATGCAGCCAAGAATAACTTACTCAGCAAAAATGAGCATCGTTTTCCAGGGAAGAAGATGGACATTCAATGAAATAAATTAATTCCATCTATTCTTGATGAAAAAATAAAAATTTTGATCTCCAAATATAGAACTCAAGAGAAACATAAAAAGGTAAAAAGAAATCTTGGGAACTATATTTCTGTTATAAATATACATAAAGAACACATGTATAATTTGGTTTTACTGTTATAAAAAAGAAACTAGAAATTGAAAGGAAATTGTACCAGAAAAAGGAGAAAGTGGGGGTACTTCATCTCACGAAGAGGCAAAGGAAACCTATTATACCTGAGGTAAAGAAGGGAGGGGGATGAACATAGTGTGTATCTTATTCTCATTAGAATTGGCGTAAAGAGAAAAATATTAGACATATTCGATTTACAGAAAAACTTTTCCCACCTCATTGAAAAAGTGGGAGAGGAAAAATGAAAAGAGAAAGAGTAAGCTAAATGGAAGGGAATACAGAAATCATGAGGAAAAGGGGTAATAAAAGAGGAAGAATTCTAAGGTGGGGGGAAGGAACCTAAAAAGGAAGGCTGTGAAAGGCAAGTGGTGCTCACTGGGGAGGGAGGTAAGGGGGAAGGAAAGGAGAAAAGCATAAGCAGGGGTTAACAAGATGGCAAGAAATACAGAATTAGTAATTTTAGCCATAAATATGAATGGGGTAAACTCCCCCCAAAAGCAGAAGCAGATAGTAGATTGGATTAAAAGCCAGAATCTTACAATATGTTGTTTACAGGAAACACACTTGAAGCAGGTCGATATTCACAGAGTAAAGATAAAAGGCTGGAGCAGAATCTACTATGCTTCAGGTGAAATCAAAAAAGCAGGGGTAACCATCCCAGGCTCAGATCAAGCAAAAGCAAAAATTGATCTAATTAAAAGAGATAAGGAAAGGAATTATATCTTGCTAAAGGGTAGCATAGATAATGAAGCAATATCAATATTAAACATATATGCACCAAGTGGTATAGCAGCTAAATTCTTAAAAGAGATATTAAGAGAGCTGCAAGAGGAAATAGACAGCAAAACTATAATAGTGGGAGATCTCAACATTGCACTCTCAGATAAATCAAACCAAAATACATAAGAAAGAAGTCAAAGAGATAAATTGAATACTAGAAAAGTTAGGTATGATAGATCTTTGGAGAAGACTAAATGGAGAAAGAAATTGACCATGTATTAGGACATAAAAACCTCAAATTCAAATGCAGAAAGGCAGAAATAGTAAATGCATCCTTTTCGGATCATGATACAATGAAAATTACATTCAATAAAAAGCGAGGGGAAAATAGACCAAAAAATAATTGGAAACTAAATAATTACATCCTAAAGAATGATTGGGTGAAATAGCAAATCATAAATATAATTAATAACTTTGCCCAAGAAAATGACAATAATGAGACGTTCATACAAAAATGTGTGGGATGTAGCCAAAGCAGTAATAAGGGGAAATTGTATATCTCTAGAGGCCAACTTGCATTAAATAGAGAAAGAGAAGGTCAATTAATTAGGCTTGCAACTAAAAAAGCTAGAAAAAGAACAAATTAAAAACCCCCAGTCAAACACTAAACTTCTAAAAATAAAAGGAGAGATTAATAAAATTGAAAGTAGAAAAACTAATGAATTAATAAATAAAACTAAGAGATGATTTTATTAAAAAAAAAAAAACCAAAATAAATAAATCCTTAGTAAATCTGATTTTAAAAAGGAAAGAGGAAAATCAAATTGTTAGTCTTAAAAATGGAAAGGGAGAACTCACCACTAATGAAGAGGAAATTAGAGCAATAATTAGAAGTTACTTTGCCCAACTTTATGCCAATAAATTTGATAACTTAAATGAAATGAAAGAATACCTTTAAAAACATAGCTTGCCCAGATTAATATAGGAAGAAATAAATTGGTTAAACAGTCCCATTTTAGAAAAAGAAATAGAACAGAAATAGAAAACATTCTCAGGACCAGATGGATTTACATGTGAATTCTACCAAACATTTAAAGAACAATTAACTCCAATGCTATATAAACTATTTGAAAAAATAGGGAATGAAGGAGTCCTACCAAATTCCTTTTATGGCACAGACATGGTACTGATACCTAAACCAGGTAGATTGAAAACAGAGAAAGAAAATTATAGACCAATCTCCCTAATGAATATTGATGCTAAAATTTTAAATAAAATATTAGCAAAAAGACTACAGAAAATCATCCCCAGGATAATACACTATGACCAAGTGAGATTTATACCAGGAATGCAGGGCTGGTTCAATATTAGGAAAACTATTAGCATAATTAACTATACCAATAACCAAATTAACAAAAACCATATGATCATCTCAATAGATGCAGAAAAAGCATTTGATAAAATCCAACATCCATTCCTAATAAAAACACTTGAGAATATAGGATTAAATGGCCTTTCCTTAAAATAGTCAAAAGCATTTATTTAAAACCATCAGTAAGTATCATTTGTAATGGGGATAACAGGAACCATTCCTAGTAAGATTAGGAGTGAAACAAGGTTGCCCACTGTCACCATTACTATTCAATATTGTATTAGAAATGCTAGCTTCAGCAATAAGAGTTGAGAAAGAAATTAAAGAAATTAGAATAGGTAATGAGGAAACCAAATTATTACTCTTTGTAGATGATATAATGGTATACTTAGAGAATCCCAGAAATTCTAATAAAAAGCTATTAGAAATAATTCACAACTTTAGCAAAGTTGCAGGATACAAAATAAATCCATGTAAATCCTCAGCATTTTTATACATCACCAACAAAATGCAACAGCAAGAGATACAAAGAGATACATTCAAAATAACTGTCAATAGCATAAAATATTTGGGAATCTATCTACCAAAGGAAAGTCAGAAATTATATGAGCAAAACTACAAAATACTTTCCACACAAATAAAGTCAGATTTAAACAATTGTAAAAATAATAAGTCCTCTTGGATAGGCCGAGCGAATATAATAAAGATGACAACACTACCTAAACTAATCTATTTATTTAGTGCTATACCAATCAGACTCCCAATAAACTATTTTAATGACCTAGAAAAAATAACAACAAAATTCATATGGAAGAACAAAAGGTCGAGAATTTCAAGGGAATTAATGGAAAAAAAGTCAGATGAAGGTGGTCTAGCTGTACCTGATCTAGAACTATATTATAAATCAGTAGTCACCAAAACCATTTGGTATTGGCTAAGAAATAGACTAGTGGTTAAGTGGAATAGGCTAGGTTCACAGGACAAAATAGTTAATAACTATTGCAATCTAGTGTTTGACAAATCCAAAGACCACAACTTTTGGGATAAGAATTCATTATTTGACAAAAACTGCTGGGAAAACTGGAAGTTAGTATGGCAGAAATTAGGCATGGACCCACACTTAACACTAAGATAAGATAAGATCAAAATGGGTTCATGATTTAGGCATAAAGAACAAGATTATAAATAAATTAGAGGAACATGGGATAGTTTACTTCTCAGACTTGTGGAGGAGGAAGAAATTTGTGTCCAAAGGAGAACTGAGGTCATTATTGATCACAAAATAGAAAATTTTGATTATATCAAATTAAAAAGCTTTTATACAAACAAAACTAATTCAAACAAGATTATAAGGAAAACAATAAACTGGAAAAACATTTTTACAGTTTAAGGTTATGATAAAAGCCTCATTTTCAAAATATATAGAGAATTGACTCTAATTTATAAGAAATCAAGCCATTCTCCAACTGATAAATCGTCAAAGGATGTGAACAGACAGTTTTCAGATGATGAAATTGAAACTATTTCTACTCATATGAAAGGGTGTTCTAAATCACTATTGATCAGAGAAATGCAAATTAAGACAACTCTGAGATACCACTACACACCTGTCAGATTGGCTAAGATAATGACAAATATTGGAGGGGATGTGGGAAAACTGGGACACTGATGCATTGTTGGTGGAGTTGTGAAAGAATCCATCCATTCTGGAGAGCAATTTGGAATTATGTTCAAAAAGTTATCAAACTGTGCATACCTTTCATCCAGAGGTGTCACTACTGGGCTTATATCCCAAAGAGATCTTAAAGAAGGGAAAGGGACCTGTATGTGCCAAAATGTTTGTGACAGCCCTTTTTGTAATGGTTAGAAATTGGAAAATGAATGGATGCCCATCAACTGGAGAATGGCTGAGTAAATTGTGATATATGAATGTCATGGAATATTATTGTTCTGTAAGAAATGACCAGCAAGATGAATACAGAGAGGCTTGGAGAGACTTACATGAACTGATGCCGAGTGAAGTGAGCAGAACCAGAAGATCGCTGTAGACTTCAACAACAATACTATATGAGGATGTATTCTGATGGAAGTGGATATCTTCAACAAAGAGAAGATCTAATTAGTTCCAATTGATCAATGATGGACAGAATCAACTACACCCAAAGAAGGAACATTGGAAAATGAATATGGACTACTTGCATTTTTGTTTTTCTTCCCAGGTTATTTTTACTTTCTGAATCCAATTTTTCTTGTACAACAAGAGAACTGTACATATCTACACACATATATTGTATCTAGGATATATTTTTAACATGTTTAACATGTGTAAGGCTGCTTGCCATTTAGGGGAGGGAGTGGAAAGAGGGAAGGGAGAAGTTGGAACAGAAGTGAATGCAAAGGACAATGTTGTAAAAATTACCCAGGCATATGTTCTGTCAATAAAAAACTATGTCACAACAGTGACATCATTGTTATAGTATATTATACAATCTTGTTACAGTTATTATATATCTATATATACTATATATATATGCTATATGTATCTATAAATATCTAGAGATATTCTAACAATAATACTATACAGAGTATATACTCTATACAGAATATATATTTCCAGAACTAATACTTAAGTGAAATTTGTGGAGGGTTGAGGGAAGAGCCATACCCACAGAGATTGGAGATTGTGAAGCAATTTATAGAATAAGAAGTCCTGTTTTCATAGGGAAAGTTAGATTTAAGCTATTTTGTACAGCAAATCCCCACCCCAATTACTAGTCAGAGCTACATGGATTCTGTAGAAATTAATATAAGATTATCTTTCCTCCATAGTATTCCCTATCTTTGAAATCTATGACAGAGGGAATAGTGACTATGAACATATTTTATTCAGTGTTCTGCTGTTTCTTTATAAAATAAGTCATAAAACAGGGAGACATCAATGCACCTAAATCATGTGTGAAAATTCTAAGTAGAATAAGAATTCCCTATCAATAGAAACATTCTCCAAATATGCCTATTAATATATATCATACTGATTCTTTTGAGCTCTAGACTACTGCAAAGCCCTTTTAATGCATTATAAAATTATTTGGAAAATATGGAAAAAAGTAGAAAATAAATGGAATATTTCTCAGATTAAGGTATACAATTAAACACCTTTCAAATGAGTTAGTTCTTTATGTTGATCCTACATATGGACATTGACTGGGATCAGAATTGAATTAGGAGATAGAGATCAGATATAAATCATATTTAGGGAATATGCCATACATTGTGACTCCAAAGTGCTTTTTGCTACATGCACACAAAAAAAGAATCATTTTAACATCCACTGGTTCCAATTGACATCTATAATCTCCAATTTAGTTGTGAATCCTGGTGCCAAGATTCTTATTGTATAAAAATTGAAAGTAAAAGAGTACCCAAAGAGTAATGGAAAGTTCATCATGGGTATAAGAAGGCTGCAATATCTTATTAGCAGTAATGACTTGCATATGACAAGTAACATAAAAGACATTGTCCAGAATATACATGGTTAGAAAAAGAGGTGCCTCACTTATGAGGAATAAGAAATAAGCCATTTCAGTACTATACTACAACTCACAAAATGTTAAAATAATTTAAGAAAACAGTTCAACTTGAGTGGATTCTCTCTGGAGGATTTATAGAAAGGTGTAAACAATGTTTGCACAGCATTAAAAGTGTTGCTAGAGTGTTTAACTATACCAATGGAGAGAATAACAAAGTGATGAGATCTGGATACAACTCAGAGTTTTGACATAAGTGGAGCATTACTGTATTACAATTCTGTTACAAAGAATAAAGAATCCCTTGTCTGCCATTATTTATTTTCTTGACAATAGTGAGGTAATGGAGCATTGAACCTAGAAAAAAAGGAAACTTGGGTTTTAATTCTGACTTTGTGTTAATTAGCTTCAAAACTTTGATTGAGTCATTTTTCTATATCAAAGGATAGAAATGAATTTAAGTCTACAACCTCTTCAAACCCATACTTTTTACAGGCATTTCATAGAATCTCAGAATTGAAAATTACATTAGAGATCATCATCTAACCTATACCTGAGCAAGAGTCTTCTCTATAAAGCACCTGACAAGTAGTCCTCTGCTTTAAAATTTCTCAATAATAGTTTCATTCTGGGGCAACCCATTGTTTTTTAAGATGCTTCTAATTATTGGAACAATTTTGCCTCATATGAATTATTTGACACAGGTGACAATTTCTTCCTACCAAATCTTGTTTACTCTGTTGACGACAGAAATAACATACACTCTTGGATCTTCTCTTGCCTTCTTACTATTTTTATTTTGTCTTGGCTTGCTCTCTGTTCTCTTTCCAATCCCTTGGAGAGGCTTTTCCCTGAGATTCTCTCTTTTGCCTTTTTTTTTATTTTCTTCTCTACATTAACCCCCTAAATTCATTCATTACTCTCACCTTTATGTAAATGACTCTTAAATCTGTGTATTTAGCTCAAACCTCTCCTGAGCTCTGAACCCTCATTTCCAATTACCTGAAATTCCATTCAGAGCTTTAAACTCCATGTTTCAAACAGAACTTGTTATATTTCCACCTTAAGCTGTTTTTTTGTCTGACACCACTATTTTAGTCAGTGGTACCATCATATTTTACCATGCTCCCCAAGTTCAGAATCTTATCATTATCTTTGAAAAGTCAAAATCTCTCCTTTTATTTCTCATAGTCATTCAGTTATCAAATAATATTGGTTCTACTTATTTCTCTGTGGTAACTTCCTAATAACTGTCAACACTACTACTACTTTTCTTATCATCTACTGGACTGTTACAATAGCCCTTTGCACCTCCACTCATCCCACCCCATTTCAGTTTCCATATGTCATTGCTGGAATAATCTTTTTTTATATATATTTTTTAACACGTACCTGATTTCAATATGCTTCTCTACCCAGAAATCTTCAGTGGCTCTATACTTCCTAAAAAATAAAGTCCCTATTCCTTTTCCTGGTATTCAAGGCCATCCACAGTCTAGTGCCTCCCAATTTTTCCAACTCTACTTCTTATTTTTCCTTTCTTGTATTCATTCTGTGCTCTAGCCAAATTAATCCACTCTCTATGTCCTAAAAAAAGCTTGTGCTCTTAGTCATCTAATGCCTTTGCTTATCCTGCTCTCTCAGCCTTGAATATCTTTTCTCCCTCCTCCTCTTCTGTTATTGAATTGTTAACCTTTCTTTTCTAAAGCACAAATCATATTACAACTCTTCTATGAAGATTTCTCTGATCCCCTTTGAACTTCACATAAAAAATGTATTTTTCACCTTTATAATCTATTTAGCACGAATTATTTTGTCTTTTACCATCAGTATTGGTCTTAGAGGCACTAAGGATACTGATTAAGTTAGGTGACTTGACCAAGGTCATATGTGTCCAAGGCAGGACTTAAACTCAGATCATCCTCGTGCTAGGTTTAGCTTTTTATCCTTATGGCACATTGCCTGCCCAACAACTCTTTTAGATTATAAATTTCAGAGTAGTTGCTGATCTATGTTAGTAGAGACTTTTGATAAAGGTCTGGGAATAGTTTGTCTGATCTTTTGCCATTACTTAATCTAGTGTTTTGCACAGAGTAGACATATGATATTTTATGTTGCATTAAATTGAATAATACTTTACAGATTTCAAGGCACTTTCCTGTACTGTGTAGCTTTTTATCTTAATAATGATACAATGATGTAATCAGGGCAGATTTTATAGATAAATAAGTAGAGTTCTATATGACTTGTCCAAGGTCGCATAGCTGTTGTATATCATATCAAAACCCTTAAATTCAAGACTTTTATTCTTGGCACTATATTCTACTCCTTATACTGCTGCCTCCTAGCAAGGTTTCAATACAGAAAATTTTCAAAATATTACTTAGGTTTATCAGTAATATCAATTTTCATTGCCAACATCATTAAGATCATCACTGACATTTCTTAAAACTGCCAGTACTGTCATACTATTTTAGGAATGAGCCTCCATCATTTTTATATGTACTCTCCTTATTACTTAATGTTATTTGCCAAATAAGCAAGAATTATGAAAAAATCCTATTGCACATTGTTTCATTTCTTAAAGTTGATACTGAATTGCATCTTGATATAGTTTTTTTACTAAAAATCTTATTTATGTCACTTTTTGAATTGTTCAATTTGTAATTAATTCTTCCTTGTGTAAAAAGAGTTTAGTTATGGCTATAAAGATATATTTCAATATAATAGGAATGGAAATTGAGTCTTCCATGCTTCTTTATTTACAAATGGGCATATTTTTAGTTTTTCTGATCCAAATAAGAATATTGAAATGTTTACCTTTGTTATACACATATCCTTTATTTAACAGCTTTGAACATTAATAAACAAGTTACAAATTTATTTTAAAATAATGCTTGTAAAAATTAACTAATACTTTAAATACACTAGGGAAGATATTTAAAGGAATTTTGAAACTTTTAGAAAATTGGTAACTTTCCATATTGTGAATAATCATTCCCTAAGTTTTCATTTTAGCATATAACATTAGTTGTAGGGATGGTGTTTATTGTATTCATTTTCTGTTTTTTAATGGGACACACAATTAAATTGTGTTCTTGTTAAGTACACAAGCCAAAAAAAATTTATTTCACTGGAAAAGAAGCAAGCCAAGAACATTGTATTTAATGTATTCTGAATCAGTGCTTTCCTCTGATTTCATTGTCCTATAGTGCCTTCATTTCATAGCAAATATCTCTATGCAAAGAGTGGCTATTGATCAGTGGTTACCCAATTGAAAAGCTTATACCAACCTAATATCATATCTTCTTTGCATATTATACTTCTCTTTTCCTTCTGCATTTTGACTGATTTCCCACTCATAAACTCACTGATTAGGAAAAAAGAAACCTATTATTTTTGACTTTTCAGTGATTTGTATTTTTTGGCTTCATTATCACTCTTGAACTCTGTTTTCAAGATGAGTCTTATACACAAGCAGATTAGGTAACTATTTTTGTATTAAAAGCTGAAAGATGTTAACTACAACTTCCTTATTCAACAATATCTCTTCCATTACCTCTGCTCAGTGATGCCTAAAATTCCCATCATACTTACTCCATTTGATTAAGGCATTGAAGGATGCTACAAAATTGAAAATACTAATGGGGAGTAAAGGCAATTAAACCATTATTAGTACATTTGCTCAAATTATTTTATCACTTTAGTAGTAGCAGAAAATAGAGCCCTGTAAATATGTAACTCATAATGACAAGTGGATCTTTATGAAGAAGAAGAAGAAAGCTCCTTGAGCCATCAGAAGATTGCTAGTGTGTTGCTAACGAAGTGAAAATGAAAGTGATGAAAAATCATAGATGGAGAAAATAAGGATCATGGGAGACATATTACATCTACTTTTTTTTTTTTTTGATGAAGTACTATATGCATTCTCCTTGAAAATTCTGATTCAGCCATTTGTCTAGGTGAACTACTCCATTACACTGTCATTGCTTTCAGCTTATTGTTAATTTGACCTGAAATTTTCCTTTCTAGCTCACCTAATATTGAGTTCCCTCTACTGACCACTGGCTCTAACAATACTGTTTTTTTATGGTATCCCTCCTCCCAAACTGACAACCTATGTGACATCCACAGAATGAAGTTAGGTATGTTGTGTGATGACTATACTACCATCAAATCATCTCTATGTACAAGCTTTGTGGAGGAAGCTAGTTCTCTCTGACTTACTACTGGGCCAGGGAACTAGTATTATTCTAATTCAGGTCTAATATTATTTGCATTATACTATGCTTTCAGTTGGAATTAGAAGGCGAACATTTTCATGAGACAGCTAATGTATTTTCTTGCAGAAGCAGTGTGGTAGGTAGATTTCACTAATCTAGAACTATTTTACAATTTAATGTTTTTGTGAAATAAGAAGAATACTGCAGTTAGGGAAAACATTTCAAAAAATTTCAAATTCTCTCCATATAAAAAAACTAGGAATAAGACAAAAAAGAAGCCTCTTTTAAAGAAAATAAAGTAATAGAACTTGATCCTTAAAAGGGGTCTGAAAGGTAATCTAGTTCTGTGCTATCTTTTATATTCACATATGTCAAGTGCTTATCCTCCTATCTTTTGTATATATTCTTTTAAAGTTAAACTCATTTTGTAATCACATTAGTTTCCTTACTTGAAGTATTTATAAGTGCATCATCAGAATTTCATTTTTGAGAATCTCTCATTCCTGTTAAATTAATTCATCTTCTATCTCTAGAACATCACCAAACTATGCCCAGTTTTCCCCTTCTTAGCCTATTGGGAAGTCATTTAAAATTCATTCAGTTCTTCCAATAAGTTCATCAGAATTTGGTCCAAAATTAAAGCTCTTCTCACTGCTTCATCTACCCTCAAAAGAAGTTATCAATAAGGTAATTCAAACATTTATCAAACACTGTACTTTTAAGCATACCTCTAGCAGATATCTAGATCATTTTTGTTTCCCCAGCACAATTGTATCCTTATCCTTTGCCCATTTATTATCTTCCTTAGGAATTTGTCATCCATTTCTTCCAGCTGTCCTGGCAGTCATTCTCACAAAGACATGACTTGTGTTCCTTCTCCTTTTCTTTGCCTTCATTCACCACTTTCCACTATTCTTGCTCTTAAATTCCAAGATTTTCAGAGAGCTATCTATATATGTCTCAAAAACCTTAGCACAGTTTTAGTTTATTAAAGACTTGTGGATAATCCCATATATCTTCTCAAAACATATTATTATTCCAATTCTTCTCTACAATCCACCACCAACACCAATCTAATATATTGTTAAAAGAAAAACTTCCTTTCACTATCACATGCCATTAACATGTTTCTGAAAATCTTGAAAGTACTTGTGTAGTCAAAGGCTTTTTCATCATCTTCACTTTTATTTTGATGCTGTTGTTCAGCCTTGATTATAACGTTTCATGACCCCATTTGAGTTTTTCTTAGCAAAGATACTACATTGGTTTGCCAGCTCCTGAAGCTCACTTTATGCAGAAACTAAGGAAAAAAGGTTAATTGACCTTTCCAGTCATATAGCCAGTATCTGAGACCAGATTTGAACTCAGATCTTCCTGACTCCAGACTTCCAGACTTCCTGGCATTCCATCTATCCATTGTACCATCTAGGTTTTTTTTATTACACTTCATTGTGTATAAACATATGAGGCCATGAGTATCATTTCTGTCCTTCTGAAGAATTTTTTCTGTTAATTACTGGGCATCTCAACTCCCAGTCATCCTTTTCTGTTATATCTATCACATGCCACACATTCCAATTTGGCAGTTTTCCAATAAATTCCCTTTATTAGTTCAGTGAGTCTTCAGGCAAACATTTATTCTAATACTTGTTAAATGTATTCCTTTTCCCAGCCATGTTCTAGAAAGCTGAAATCAGAAATTTAACTTCCTAGCCAGCTGTTGACTTCCCATATCCTCTTTTCTTTCTAAAATCCTTGCCCTTTAATTGGCAGGAGTGGCGAAAACATTCCATGTACCCCTTTTAATCCCTAGAGATTCTTCCCAGGTTTCTTTTGATGGTATCATTCATTCCAGGATTCCCAGAAATGGATTGTACTCATCAGTTATGATAGGTCCCAAAAGCTCATCATTATATTTTGGATACAGGCCCCAAGAATTTAAATCAATTCAGGAAACACTTATTAAGCACCTACTATATGCAAGTAATTGTTCTGAGGAAGATAAAGGATAAAGCATCATTTTTTATATCCTAATCCACTAGTCCATTATTTTCTGTTTTATTTAGGAAACTAACCCTTATATTTCTTTAATACTCTTCTCTATGATCTTCTTCAACAAGCTCTTTTCATAAGTTGCTCATTTCCATTTCTAAGTATGAAATTTCAGATAATTTTAAAGAGTCCAAGAAAAGATACTTATATTAAAAAATACTCTAAATCACTATTGATTAGAGAAATGCAAATTAAAATAATTTAGAAGTACCACCTCAGAAATATCAGATTGACAAAGATGACAGGAAAAGATAATGATACATGTTAGAGGGGATATAAAAAAAATTGGAATACTAATGCATTGTTGTTGGAGTTGTAAATTGATCCAATCATTCTGGAGAGCAATTTGGAACTATGACTAAAATGCTATAAAATTGTGCATTTCTTTGATTTAGCAGTGCCACCACTGGGTCTGTATCCCAAAAAGATCATAAAAGAGGGGAAAATACCCACATATATGCAAAAAGGTTTGTAGGAGCTCTTTTTGTGGTGGCAAAGTATGTAATGGAATATTGTTGTTCTGTACGAAATGATGAACAAACTGACTTCATAAAAGTCTAGAAAGCCTTACATGAACTGATATGGAGTGAAATGAACAGAACCAGGAAAACATTGTACATGGCAACAGCAAGATTTATGATGATCAACTATGATAGATTTACTTCTTCTCAGCAATTTAGTGATTCAAGCAATTCCAATAAAAATTAGATGAAAAATTCCATCTGTATCCAGAAATAGAACGATGGAAACTAGATATGAATCAAAGCATATTATTTTCACCTTTTTTTTTCTTTCTTGTGATTTTTCCCTTTTGTTTTGATTTTTCTTATGTGGAAACATGTTAAAAATTAATGTATACATGTAATCTAAAGTAAAATAAATATTTTTTAAAAGTACTGAAAAAACAACAACAACAAAAAGTCCAATAAAAGGCAGATCTAAACTACCTATCAAAAGCCATCCTGTTCATAAGAAGATTATGGGAGCTCATGGTTCAATAAATAGGTAAGGCAGATCAGCATTTTGATTTGGCAGTTCTCAGTGAGAGATGTCAGTGATAAAGTTGAAGATTCAGTTAACTTCAACAAACTTTATTGATTGTCTACCATATGCCAGGTTCCATGGTGGATGCTGCTGATAAAAATCAGCCTGAGTCCTTGGTCTTAGAGGAGAAGTGATGAGGTGGGGATCCATGTGGATGGTCAAACATGGAGTCCTTTCATTTCAAGTTCTCTCAGATCTAAATACCTTAGTACAATTATATCACTACAGCACACTGGGCACGTGCTAACTATAAGCACCTTGCTATTAATATGTAAATGCCTCTTTATTGCAAGTATCTCTATTTCAAGTAGAATACAAGTTGTCACATCCCCCTCCCAAGTTCTCTGGAAGGCTGAGAGCCCTTAGGGAAGTTGGGGAGTCGAACCAGACATTGTCAGCAGGTCCCCTCTGGGCTGAAGGGTCTTATACCTCACCCAGAGTATCCCCACTGTCTGTGGCTCTCTACAGAATATAGCAAGAAGAGAAAACACAAGACAAATGCTGGGTAGAGGAGAGCATGAATGATTATCTGCCATAGAAGATTGAGGAATAGTCAGATAAATAATAGAATCCTGAGGGCACAATGTCAGGAAAACACAAGGAAGAAAGAATATACAGGAATATGGGGTGATCAACAAAATCAAATGCTAAAACTCTAGGATACTTTGTGTTTATAAATATATAAATTCAGTTACAATATTGAATTAAAATGGAAAATGAGGCAAGTGATTGGCAATAATTGTGTTGTTTTTATCTCCTCCCAAGCATTTCTTCTCTGACCATAAAGAAAGAACATAAGAAGGCCAGGCAATCATTATAATAGCAATACAAAGATACAGCTATTTCAAATCTATTGTAAATGTGTAGAATTATTTAATCTGGATTTGTCAATAATCAGTGCAAAGTGATCCCTGTGGAGGAAGGGAGAAAAATTCAAAATGATAGTGGAAGAAGAATATATTATAATTCTCAAATTTTGAAGGAGATGAAAAATAATTCAAAACTAAATTGAGAAGGTATACTTGAAAAAGATAAAAAAATTAAATATGAAAAACATAGATAAGGCAGCATGATATACTAAAAATATTGGATTGGGATCATAGGACCCAGGTTCTAATCTTGTTCTACTTTTGCTACTATGGGGCCTTCATTAAGTTATTTCATCTTTCCTTCACAGGAAGCATGAAGGAATTCCTTCAGGTCTTAAATCTATGATCATAGGGTGAATTTTTGAAACTGTATATATCTCTAAGACATAAAGCCAGGTTATGATATATTGTGGTCTGGGAAGATTCAAAATGGACTCATATATGCGTGTGTGTATATATATATGTAAAATTTTGATCAAGCAAAGCCTTTTAACTTTTACTGTTATAATATAATAATTGTATTATTGCAAAATACAAAAGTATATGCCTGAAGAATTTTCTAACATTAAAAGTAAGCACACTGATACAAAAAATCAATACAAAAAATTTATTCCTTATCTTACCCCCTTTCCTATTACCTATTGCATCCTAGATTGCTGTTCCTATCCCCTCCTTATTTCATTGTTTTTTGAAAGAGTAGATTTAATTTTCTTTAAGGATAATAAACTTTCAATTGTCTTTCATTCACGAACTGAATATTTATAGGATCTATTTAGTAATTTAACTTAAAAGCTTAATATTAATGTTTTAAAAGAGTAAACATATAAAACAATGGGTAAAATCTTAATGTAAAGCCTAACCTCTAAGAAGGGAATATCAAACAAAATAACTAGCAAATAAGCAAAAGAAAGTTTTTGTTTTGTGTCCCCTGATAGCTTTTCAGAAAATTAGATCATCTTTAATTCTGTTTTCTTGTTTTTTTTAAAAATATATATTATTATAGTTAGTGAGTGTACAATTCTATTTCAGATGATTTGGTTCTGTATCATCTTCTATTAATCTTTCCATATTTCCTTATATGAATCATACTTATTTATACCCCTGAATTATATCACATTAATATATTTTATTATTATTTACCGGAGTTATTGGTTATTAGTTGTTTCCAGTTTATTTGCTTTTATGCTTATCTGTGATTTTTTTTCATAAATAGGTCCTTTTTTTCTGTTTTGTAATTCTATTTTATCATACCTCGCTGAAAAATGTTTGTAGCAGTGTATAGTTCCACTCATTGTCAACTTTTGTCCCACATCTTCTCAGCCCATCTAAAGGGTTTTATCTTTTTGGTCCAAAATTACCATCCTAATACGTATAAGATAATAATTTAAAGTTTCTTGGCTTGGATTTATCTTATTATTAGTTCATTTAAGGATATTTTACATAGTTATTAATAGCTTGTATTTATTCTTTCACAAATTGTCTGTTCATGTTCTTAACTATTACTCCATTGGGGTGAATATATTATTAGCCTCAGAGATATGTATAAGTTCTGTGAAAATTCTGGATGTCAAATTTTGATCTGACATACTTATCGCAAATAACATTTTTTTCTATTTTTTTTTTAATTTTTAAGTTAGAAAATTTTGTGCAAGACTTTTTTCTATTGTTTTATGGTCTCAATAAAATTTAAAATAATAGCCAAATGCCTAAATGAATCTGTGATCATTTAAGTTCTAGAGTTACCACCAAAAAAATGTAGATCACAAGCTGTCCATGTATGCCCATCTTGTTCTCATCTTTTCAAAAGAAGATATACTTCATGTAGAGGCCTTTCTCCTAGCATTGCAACTGTCAACTGTTTTCCCTCATTGTTTATATCTAAACATCTCTTCTTTCTTCTGTTAACTTCCAAGAATAATACAACTCTTTGATGATGGATTTTAGTCCTGTTCTTTAAAATTCATCATTGAATATATGTTGTGTTCTGGTCACACATATTCATGTGCTTTTGCATTTCTTTCTGTATGATAACTCATTTTTGGTTCTTTAGAGGCAGTTGTAGTCAATATCTTGCTGCCATATTACAACACTAGTAGAATGTTAGTATTAAAAAGATGGATATTAAAAGCTTTTTTTTTTTTTTCTGAAAGCATACCAGTCTATTCTTCTGTTTAACTCTGGGTACGACTCATTGTACATTCATATTTTCTGTCCCAGATATTTATACTGTTAAACAAGTTCTATACAGTGTCCATCTCAATACATATTGAAATCAAGGAAATAAATACCAAGGTAATAGAAATTTGGGCAATGTGAAAAAGATATAATGAAATATACTTGGAATGAGGAGCCTAGAGATTTTCATTTGAATGGCATTTTCTGTTAAATTTTTGTCAGGAAAGACAGAAAGAAACAAGGATGTTTTGAATTTTATCTGGGAAAGAATAAGAACATGTAAAGGATTGAAATAGGAAAAAGCTTTTTTAAATAATAGCATAGGGAGATTAATTGGTGAGTTCCTTCCTTCCCCCAAAACTGTTTTTGAAAAAGTTAAGAAAAATGAAATTAGATACAGTAATACCTCTATTAATGAAGATAATTTCATTTACATACTTCAAAGCCTTGATAGAGTCATTCCTGCTATCAGGAACAGGAAGGAGAGAGATAACTGATGATATAGTTAGTTGCATTTGAAACTAGTTGAAACAATGAGGTTATTCAAGGCAATTCCAATAGACTTGGGATGGAGGATGCCATCCACATCCAGAGAGAAAACTGTGAGGACTGAGTTTTGATCAAAGAATGGTATTTTCACTTTTGTTGTTGTTTGTTTGTTTTCTTTCTGGTGGCTTTTTCCTCTTTGATCTGATTTTTCTTGTGCAGTGTGATGAATATGGAATATTAGAATTATACAAGTTTAATCTGTATCAGATTGCTTGCTGACTTGGAGAGGGGAAAGAGAAAGAGGGAAGAAGGAAGGGAGAAAAGGAAGGAGAAAAATTTGGAATACCAGGTTTTGCAAAGGTGAATGTTAAAAACTATCTTTGCATGTATTTGGAAAAAAATAAAGTACTATTAAAAAATAAACTAACTGAAAAGCTGGATCCATAGTAGTGATTATAAAATTGAAAACCACTTAGACGAAGATCTCTAGTAAGGCATTTCTGGGATCTCTGATTGCCTTTGTGTTGTTTAACATTTTTATCAATGACTTGAGTAGAAGACTTTGTCATATTTGTAGCTGATACAAAGCTCAGAGAGTGAGTTTTAATTTGAAAGAGTAAAAATATCTTTACAAACTAGTTACATTTTGGTTCAAAATTTTGTAAGTGTAAGATGAAAGAGCTAGGGCTATGCAGCAGTTAGTGTGAAAAAAGATCTGTGGGCTTTAGTGGACTATGAACTCAGCATGACTTAACACTGTTGTGGCAACAACAACAACAACAAAAATGTAGGCTGCAGTAAAAGTCACAAAATCTCAGAGCCAGAAGGGACTTCAGCAGTCTATAGCTCATACCCAACCCAAAAAAGAATCCTCACAATAACATCCCTAATAGGTGGTCCTCCAGCTGTTGCTTGAAGACCTTTATTCTCTATTCTCTATTCTTTATTCTCTATTTCTTCCTAAGATAGACAATTTACTTTTAAATAGTTCTAATTATTTGAATTCTTTTCTTTACATTAAACTTAAATTTGCCTCTTTGCAACTTTCATTGCCTTTAATTCTGTTCTCACAGGGCCAATCACAGATCTGATACATAACTCTTCTACATGATAATCTTTCAGGTCCCTGAAGATAGATAGCTCTCTATTAGAAAAAAAAAAGGCAGAAGGAAGAAAGTGACAGCCCTGCTGTTCTTTGCTCTGGTCAGACCATACATGAAGTATTATTTAGTTCTGGACACCACATTTTAAGATCATTAATAAGATTTAGACTACATAGGATGTAACTTCACCAGAATCTCAAGATTATTCTAGTTGAAGATCATTTGAAAGCTCTGAGAATGTTTAGCCTGCATAATAGCTATTTAGCATTGTAAAAGTTGCCATATAAAAGAGGAATTAGACTTGTACTTGGCCACAGCAGTAGTAATAAAGAGCATCAGATTTTTGATTTAAAAAACCTAAGTCAAAATCTACCACTTAACTACTCTGTATGATATTGGACAAACCAACTTAACTTCTAAGATTTGCTCCTGTATATATCTTGTTTGTATGTGACTATTCACTCGTCTCCTCCATTATGAGCTCCTTGAGAGTAGGAGCTGTTCTTTGTCATTCTTTGTATCCTCAGTGCTTAGCACAGTAACTGCAGCATGCAAAGCACTAAATGTTGGTTGACTTTGCTTTCCAGATAGACCTCTTTATTTGTGAAATGAAAGGTTTAAACTAGGTAATGACTTAAGTAGTCTTCCTCCTCTAAACTATAGAGTTTCAGAGAAGCAGGTGTAGGTATGATTTAAGGAAAAAACCTCTTTCATAATTAGAATTTTTCTCTAATGAATGAAGAAGATATGGCTTCCCTGCCTTTTTAAGTGGTCAAGCTAAAGCCATTATAACCACTTATAGAAGAAGTCTAAGATTGTAAATTGTTGTTGTTGTTGTTATTGTTAGTAGGAGTAATAGTTGGGATTTATATAGTACTTTGAAATTTACAAAGTATGTTGCATACTTTAACTCATTCTATCCTCACAAAAACCCTATTATTATTCTCATTTTATAGAAGAGACTCAGAGATCACACTGTGTGTTTCTGAGGTGTGATTTGAACCTAGAAAGATTGTTTCTGAAGTTCCTCCCAAATGCAGGATTCTTTCATTCTGATTCATAGTGAGAAATTTTGTTACCAGAATATGTGAATCATAGGCAAGCTCAAGGCATGAAGATTTGAGATGCCTTGTATGTCAGAAGAGAAATGTTAATAGAAAAATACAATTAGGAGGCAGCTAGGTGGCGCAGTGTTTAGAGCACCAGCCTTGAATTCAGGAGGACTGGAGTTCAAATCTGGTCTCAGACACTTAACACTTCCTAGCTATGTGACCCTGGGCAAGTCACTTAACCCCAGCCTCAAGGGGGAAAAAAAAATACAATTAAAGTCTAACAAAGATAATATTAAATAGGTGAAGGAATATGAAATCTTTAAATGAATTTTGACAATTGACATTTAATTTAAACACATTGAGTCTTTTAAAAATACATCTTTGTTTTTACTATAGACCTGCTGCTCCCTATTCAAAAGTTCATCAGGTATGGTTCTCAAAGCTATAGGGTGGGAATCAGCAGACTTCTCTGACAACTTCTCTTTTCTCTAATTCCTTGAAATTCAAGGCAGAATAAAAATTGAAAAAAAAGTAGTCACTTCTGTTAAAAAATGTACACAGATATTTATAAATGTATGATAAACATATTGTTATAACAGATCATCCTCACCTTGAAAATATCTTTATTTATAGCTATCATTTTCCTTATAAGACCTTCTCTTGAAAGATGGAGATGACTTGAATAAATTATACTGAGAAAATACTGGAAAAACCTCTAATTGTCAATTAATTCTTTTTCCTATATGTTATCTTTATCAGATGGCAGACAAATTAGTTCCATTAAAAACTACACATATGAAATATATGTTCTCTTTTTGTAAAGAGATTTTTTTTGTGTGTTTGCTAATCTAATGTATAACTTCATCTTATTTCCTTTCTATTAAAAATGTTATGATAAACTATGTTAAACTTGGAGTCCTTTTAAAATATTTATTTTCTATTTTTCCATTTATTGATGCTGTATTTTAAGTTTTCTTGCATTTTCTGAAGACTTTAGAATGCTTAATGGGAAACATTGAGCTATTGAGGCCGTGTGTGTGTGTGTGTGTGTGTGTGTGTGTGTGTGAATCCAATGCTGCCTCAGAACAAATGTTGTATTGTACATTATATAGAACAGCCTGCCCTCCCTTCTTGAACAGAGCACCTGGTGTTACTGGTTTCAAAGAATTTTTCAAGACCGGCAGTTGGATTCTCTTCATAGAAGTGTAACTGCACTTCACAGAAAGCTTGAAAAATGATATTCAAAGTTAAGGAGAATAGAGAATAGGTGTCAGCCTCTAAAAGAATAATAAGCAGCCGCAAGAACCTTCATTCAGAAAGGATTCAGATAGAAAGTGGAGACTGCTGAGAACCAACTTTGCATTTTAGTATGAGAATGGAAGACAAGAAGGACTTAATAGGTTTCATCATAGTTTCCCTGCCAACCTATTTCTTAACTGCATTCATAAAAACAGAGGTCATGTGGAAAAAAGTAAATAAAAGAAGGGTCTCCTGTATTAGACAATGTTACTGAAATGTTTAATTAAAAAACTGAAACCCATGGCTTAAGCTAGTAGGCAGCATAAAGTTTTCCTCTTCAGCCCCAACATCTTGCTGAAAACTAGCCCTTTCTACTTAACTAGAGAGGTTTCATGTCCAAGTCAGAACCATGATGTAAAGATTCAAGATGCCTTGTTTTAAAGTTTCCAAGATGGTGATGATAAAGAGAGAAAAGACAACTGGAACATGTTTTGCAAGGTCCAAAAAAGGAATGATTAAAGCTAGTCTTTTAAGACTGGTAGTGTTATCCTCTTCTGTTCTTTTAGCTTACAGATCAAGACCTTAGCTTGCAGCTGCTCACTGATTAGAAATAGTTTAAAAGCCACTAGACTTTTATTTATTCCAGATATGAGATAAATCTAGACCAAGGAATCTGACCTTCTTGAAAATCACCTTCCAAATGAAGTAGTGGTATCTCAAATGCCTTTTCAGCATAAATTTCCCATAAAAGGAAGAATTACAAATTCTTGGGTTATATATCAACAAATATACTTTTAGGATGGGAAGAAAATCAAGCTAAAGTTCTGACCAATGAGAAAAACTCAAACCTAAAACTGTGAACATTTGTTTCTAAGTTTTTATATCATCACATCTAGCATAATGGGCTAATTAAATGGACTAATTTCTTTTATAATCTATCTTGAACAATATCCTCTACTATCCTAGCTCTGCTTCTTAATATTTGTGAAATATTGGGCAAGCCCTTTAACTTCTTTGGACTTCAGTTTCTTCTGAAAGATTATACAGCTGGACTAAATCACTTCTAAGCCTCTTCGAACTCTTAATCTATGATCCTATCAAAAAACTCACACATAAAAACTTACAAAAATGGTTTTTATAATCATGTATGCTGCTTAACACAAATTAACAGAAAAACAGGTAATAAACTTCTTTTGTGTTTGGTTATATAATTTTAACTTATCTTGCATTTTCATGTCATCAGTCTTAATGGGATAGAAAGGGACCATATTGAATCTGTTTCCACTATTGAAGATAACAGTAACAATGAATCCTTCTACTTAAGAGTCAGAATTATCATCATTTTCTCATATGAAGAATGACATATATGACACATACATATATATACACATATATGTAATATATATTACATGTTTATATGCATTTGTATAATAGTTAATGAGATTTTGAAAGTACTTTGAAAAAGTACAAAGTGATATTAAAATGCATACTATTGTTATTTTAAATTGGAATATGCTCAAAATTCTATCTTCTTATTCCAATTAAATATTTAAAATTCTGAAGTATCTAAGAATTGTTTCCTCTTAAGATGTTAAGATCAAGGACACCTACATATAGATCTAGTGCCCCATGGTAGACTAGATAAAATGATCATCAAACAGTTTTGCTTTAAAAAGGAGAGGTGATGAGTCAGGGAATAGGACAAATTCAGTGAATGAGATATTCACTTGTAAAAGATTTTGACACAGAGAGCAAGAATATTGGTTCTAATTCTTGTTCTCTGAGAAGCCACTATAAGAGTCAATTAGTAGACTGACATAACTGAAGCAATGGGTGAAAAGAATGTATCATTTAGTGAAATTTAGTTTCTCTAAACAGGATTAAGATAATTAATAAGAATAGTTGTGAACACTAAAAATACTTCTGATGATGTCTACATGAGTGACACATGCCAGCATAACAGTCTTTATAAATCAGGAACATTGTATAATAGAAAATTGTTTTATTCTGAAAATATTAGGTGCTACTCTAAACTAAACTAAACTAAACTGAAAAAAATATTGCTTTTCATAATGTTGGAGAGACTTCCACTTTAGATGGCAACCCCAACCCAGAGAAGAAGTAAAGGGAAAAAATTTAATGTAGTTTTCTGAAGGGAAACAGGAAGAGAAGTTTCGACTAAGTAGGGCTGAGACACTGGTGATGTGACAGAGTGAACTAACAAAATTGAAACTAACAGCAAACTATTAGCTAAGAGAAACTATTAACAAAGTGGGAAGGGCTGGAATGAAACAGGACCAGGAACAATAGAAGACTGGGGTGTGGCTGGGTGAGAATGTGTACAGTCCCAACCATAAAGATCCAATTTCCTCTATCCTGTTCTATCCCTGCAGGCTCTTACTTTAGAGTTCCCCTGCATTCCTTCAAGTCTCTAGCCAGATGGGTGAAAGCATGCTACCTCATCTTCTGTTTCTTCCTCCTTTTTCGCCTCCTTTTTTCCCTCCTACTTTTTATTGCCATGTTTCGTCTTCTCGTTGCTAAACTCTTTCCATGCTATTACATAATTATACTAGGTATGGCCTCTTCTGTCCTGATACTACCAATACTCTGGTGCAGGACCTCACCACCTCACACAGTGATTATCGCAATAGCTTACTGGGTGGGTCCGCCTGCCTCAAGTCTCTCCCAACTCCAATATTACATTCAAGCCACTGAAGTGATTATCCTAAAGCCAAAGTCTCATCTTTTCAGCCTTTTATTCAGTAAAGTCCAAAGACTTCCTATGGAGTCCAAGAACAAATGCAAAATGCACTGTTTTGTCATTCAAAGACTTTTATAACCTAGTCCCCTCCTCCCTTTCCATTTTCTTATTCCCCAATGCCTATCTTGTGATCTAGTGATATTGATCTCCTGGCCTATTTCAAGTACAAAACACTCCATCTCTGAGTTCTGGGCATCCTCTGTTTCTGTCCCCCAGGCCTGGAATGCTCTCCCTCCTCCACTCCAACTACTGACCTCCTGGTTTCCTTACGTATCAACTAAAATGCTACTTTCTATAGAAAGCTTTCCTCCATCCCTCTTAATTCTAATGTCTTCCCTCTGCTAATTATCTCTTATTTACTCTTTATATAGCTTGGTTTGTGTATATTTGTTTGTGTGTTGTCTCCCCCCATTCACTGGGGAGTTCCTTGAGGATGGGAACTACTTTTGTCTCTTACTGTATCTTACTGAGTTTAGCACAGTGCCTGGTACTTAATATAGGTACTTAATAAATGTTGATTGATTGATTGATGATATCCTTATCATGTGGATGTATTCACAAATATATGTTCTATTGGCCTTGGAGATGAGTTTGATGAGGATTTAGTACCAATACATGTGGTCCCTAACTGCCTTTCTATGATCTCAAAATGAGAGGACTTGTGTAAATGAGTAACACTGACATTATCCAAGGAAGGGTTTCTACTAGCTAGCTAGTATTACCCAGCAGGATCTTTTGCTAAGTATAGCCTGAGTATCGTACATTAACCCTTTCTAAGAATTTATGTTCCCCAGGAGTCCTTGACTACTAATTGATAGACATATGGTTTCCTCAGGGTCAAGCCTTTAATAAGTCATAGTAGAGATGCCAGCAGTAAAGCCTTCATCTAAGACTATCCTGAATAATTTCTTCCCTTGGGAGCTCAACATGATTCCTTCCAAGCAAGGGTTCCTGACCTTTCAGTGAATCATAATCCTGATGATGATTCCTCTGTTTTTCCTTCTGTTATTGTTCTACTAACCAATCTCAAGTCGCTCCTACCATTTTGCTATACAGGGATGCCTTGAGGTCACTTAGTAGACAAATAATATTTTAATACATGTTCTCATTACAGAGTAGATGTCTGTCCTAAATATAACATATTTCCTTATGCCCTAAAACTACATTTATAGAGATAATTGAATATTATGGCTTCTTCCCTCTTTCCTCAGATATCCAGTAATGTATTGCTTTTCAGGGTCTTCAGCAAACTAATTTTCCCACTAGGTAAACATAGCCTAAATCTCATATATTATCTCATTTTGATTTGTCTCTTGGGTTTTTATCTACTCAGGCACAGAGATAAAGTGGGAACTTTCTCTTTGATATTATACCTTCTTTCATATTTTATTTCACTTTTGATTATAACAACTATTACAGCTAAATTCTGCTTATCTCAAGATCTATAGAAAAATTCTAACGAGTGCTGTTAAGAAATTATTAATAAATAACAGTTTCTGTAAACAGAAGTTCTTCTAAGCAACTACATATTTGCCAAACTAAAATGACTGAACATATATTTTTCCAGTTTTACCAGTTTTACCAGTTTCTAAAATTCTGAGTGATGGTAATGTGGAGAGGAAGCTTTATTGATACTTTAATGAATACCAGTTCATTTGACAAAGAATACCAGACATTACAGGTCCAACTGAAAAGCTAGGGAAATATCAATGAAGTTATGCTAATTGGCAGGAATTTAATCTTTCGCAGAAGTATATTAGAAATTTACGTGGGAGTGACTAATGTACTTTATTCGTTACAATTATTACCATATAATTTTAGGGAGAGTTTTTAAAATAATTAAATCTGAAGACTAGGAAAACAAGAAATATGATTCCCACCTCAAATAAAAGTCATAAATAGAGAAGAAGTGCTTTTGTTAACTTCCATTATTTGGATCCCCAAAGCAATCAGGAAACCAGAAGATTATGAACCTCAGTGGTAATTAAAGCCTCCAAAGAATACTCCAAAATATCTCTTCCATACCAGGTAAATGCTTTACTTCCCAAAATATTGGAACAGTTTCTGTTATAGTTACCTTTAATCTTAATTTCAATCCTCCTTTCAAATTATTCATGAAGCAAGATGGTCAAGTATCAACAACTTACAAGAAAGAAAAATGAGACCTTGAGCTTAATATCATCAAACTTCAAGAAAACTATTGTATCACTCTATGCCAGAATTTCACATACAGGTTAAACAAGAGGGGTGACTCAAATATATACATAAAAATATTGACTCACTAAGCAAGTTTTCTCTAGGCTTGTCCTTTTGCAAATGTTTCATT
Organism: Sminthopsis crassicaudata; assembly: GCF_048593235.1. Lineage (NCBI taxonomy): Eukaryota > Metazoa > Chordata > Mammalia > Dasyuromorphia > Dasyuridae > Sminthopsis > Sminthopsis crassicaudata. Next base: position 281,813,490 of record NC_133617.1, on the reverse strand, counting down.
GCCAGAATGTAGTATAGGTGTCCCTCATAGTCCCATATCATTAACACAAAATTCTAGTTTTTGGTCAGGGTTAAATCCAGTGAAAAATCAAGTCTATGACAGCACTAAGAAATTCATTTTAGCAAAGTTTCTTCTTTCTTATAAACAAGCTGCTAAAGTCACACAACTATGTTGACAGGGTCCACCACAAATTTATGTTATATGAACTCAATTAGTCCCCTAGTGCTATCTGGAAATCCTTTTATTCTTTCCTAATTGATATTTTTTAGCATTAATACTGTTGACTATTCTCCTACTTGGCTTTTTGTGACACTACTCTCCTGCCTTTCCTCTTACCTGTCAGATTTGTCTCCAATCTTTTACTGGACCATCATCCATGTCCAACCTCTTAACTATGAATATTCTCGTGTCTGTATCCTGGGTCTTCTTTTCTCCCCACTGACTCTCTTAGTGAGCTTTTGGTGGCAAAACAGAGAGAGAATATAGAACTTGGAGTCAAAAAGATCTTAGATCAAATCCTATCTCGGATACTTTCTAGCTATGTGATCTTGAACAAATCAATTAACATCTCACCCCTAGTATCCTCATCTATAAAATGGGAATAACTAATAATAATAATAAAAGTTATCTTATAGTGCTGATGTAAAGATAAAATAATATAATACATATAAATTAATTTGCAAAATTTCCCTGTTTTGAGAGCGTCGCCATCTTTCCATTCATCCAACTCGGCAATCTTAGAATCATCTTCAAATCTACCCTTTCTCCTCCTCTCCTATTCCATGCCAAATTAGTTGCCAAGTCCCATTAGTTTTTCTTCCACAATATCTGTTACATACCTATTCTTCACTTAAATGGCTAGTGCTTTAGTTCAGACCTTTATTATTCCTAATCTATACTATTATTTAACTATACTCTTAGTTTCTGGTCTTTTCTATTTCCAGTCCATCTTCCACAATGCCACCAAATTAGTCTTACCAAATTATGAGTCTCACCATATTTTTCTTCTACTCAAGAACCATTAAGGGCTCCTTCTTGTCTTTAGAATAAAATATAAATTCCTCAGCTTGCCATTTTAAATCCTTTAAAACTTTTACAGACATATTTCACTTCACTTACCATTCTACAAACTACATTCTAACCACACTAGCCTATTTGCTATTCCTCAAACTCAGCATTCCATTTCCATTTCAAATCAAATGTGTTAATATTTGTAAAGCACTTAGCATAGTGCCTGACATATAGTAGGCTCTCAATGAATTAGTCTTCTCTTTCTCCCTCCATCACTCATGCTTATGTGTAAACTTTTCCTCATGCTTGAAATATATTTCCTTATCATCACCTTTTCTTTTTAACATCATTTAAGATACTGAAAGACAGTTATTATGTCTCTCACAAGTCCTCTCTTCTCAAGGCTAAGCAACTCCAGCTTCTTCAACCAATCCTTGTAGGACCTGGACTCAAGCCTCTTCACTATCCTAGTTTTTGATGTACTCAAGCTTATCCATATCCTTCAAAAAATTTCAAGACTTGGGCCAAAATTGAACATACTACTCCAGATGTCACCTAATTACTGCTGAGTATAGCTACACCATCATATCCTTAGTCCTGGTAGTTAGACTATTCAATGGAGCTCAAGATCACATTAGCTTCTTTGCTTCATCATATTGTTGACTCATTAGCTAATTTGTTAGATGCTAAAACCATCAAAGATCTTTTTTAGACAAACTGCTGTCCAGCCATGCTTTTCCCATTTTTTTCCTTGTAAATATGATTTTTCAAACTCAAAAGTAAGAGTTTATGTCCACCTATTAAATTTCATGTTGTCCAAACCACCCTAATTTTTTAACATATCAAAAACTTTTCTTAACCTTTTTAGGCTTCAGTTTCCTCAGCTGTAAAATGAGTGATCTTTAAAGTCCCTTCTAGCTCCAAACTTATGGAGTCATGCGAGAGTTTGTCAAGGGAGAATGTGCAGAATGAGAGATGACAAGAACAGAATGTGGAAAAGAGGTAAAGGTAGGAAAGTTCTTTATCAGTTCTATCCAAGCAAATGATAGCCAGTATATCCAAGTATCTCAGATAATCCTCAAGAGCTTTCAAAAGATAAAATCAGAAATTAAAATGGAATCTGATCTTTAGTTGGCAGTCTACAGTGAGATGATGATGATGTACTTTTGATGAACTATCTGTATAGTCTGATGGAAAGGAAATGATTTACTATGAATTATAGTAGATTCCTTTAAATTCCACTGTGCATTAACTGCTTCGTACCAGTTGTAGCATGGGACCTTGGTAAGTTAAAGAAAGACTTGCTTGCATAAGAGTTGCCCATCAAGCTCTTTAAAAGACAGTAACCCCATTCATTGCATGAAGATGCTAAGACAAGGGCAGGTATTTCTAAAATATGTTTTCAAAATTCCTATTTAATGCATATATTCTGTAACATACCAAGGTCCTTAGTAACAACCAGTTGAATGTTGTGACAACATGGTGTGGGATGTGATGACAGCAGCATGTGTGGAATGTGGTGATATCAGGGGGGCAGAGTTGGATGAGTTTGGTGTTTGGTTTTTATTTCAGTGGGAGTTGTGCACGTGTTAGGACTGCAGTTTGGAACTCTTTATGGAGGGTATCATCTTAAAGATATGTAGGAGGTTCAACTTCCTGACACAAAGCAGGAGTACAAATTCAACCCCTGTACTTGTGAGTATCAGAAATCTTAATTAATGTAGAAGCATTTTGAAGCTTTTTCTTGAAAAAGAACTGAAATATTTAAGTGAATATTACAGTAGGTATTATAGGAGTTTCTAGTTTCAGTATGCTTAATGAATTTTCTAAAGCTGAAACCCCTTTGCTGACAACAAAATCTATGTGTTTAGTTGCAGATATGTGTGTATATGTATATAATATATATGCATAAACATACATATATGTAAATATTTATGTAAACACACTTTTGTAGATGCTTTTCACAAAAAGAAACAAAATAAATGCTTTTGTATATTTTTCATAGAAAAAAATTTATACTTTGATACTTCTGGCTAGGAATAGGATGGCATAGTCCTCCCATTTTCCCTTTCCACAGACTCAAAGTGACAGTCCCTTTAGTGCCTTGTTATTCCATTTGAATTCGCTTGAAGTATAAGGGCACAAAAATCTTGACAAATTAATTTTATGCCATTAATTAAGAAAAAAATATGAATCTAGTAGATTAGCTTCTAATTTAGATGTCTAAAAATATTTTATTATCAGAATTTGATTATATTTCACATATTTTTTGTTAAATTACTTATTCCTTGCAAGGAAATATAGTGATTAAAGTGTTTTATAATGCACTCTTGTTTTCCATGAAACTCTAGTGTGGCCCTGTTTCCTGGCCACAGGAATGTAAGAACTTCTTGGCATATACCCTGACTAGGATTGGGTGGGACGATATATAATTAATGTCAAGTGTTATTGTCCTTCTCCAATGCCATCCACCCACTGACTCGTATCAGCTTCTTCCTGTTCTGTCTGTATTAAGAGTTTGAGTTACACCATTTTGGTTCTGATTATATCTGGGTAAAACTTTCTACATTCCCTTTTTCAGAGTACATATAAAATATCTGCCACACTCTTGGGCCATACCAGGTGACTGAATCTCTGGAACTTTTATCAGAAAGGAAAACAGGCTTATATAACAAACTGACTTCTTTTGTAATTGGAAACAAAAAGGCAGTTTCTCTCTCTCTCCATTTGGGTAGCTACAGGTGGCCAAGTTGGGAATCAGGTCTTGCATATTACTAGTTTAAATGTTTAGAGTATTTGCTGAATGATAAGTGTCCATTATAAATTTATAAATTCTTATCTCATTTATTCATTTCTTTTCTTATAGGCAAAAGAGATATGCTAAAGAGACAAGATGAGTCCTCATTTTTGTAGTTAGAGCAAGATTATCTGTGAAAAGGGTTCCTTAGGGGAACCCTTAGGGGTTTGATTTGTTTCCTTTATCTTCTGGACATTCTGCAACTAATATGATAAAGAGTGCTAATGAATGATATCAAATAGTATCACACATCATATCTATCATTCAAAGGAATGAAAATGAAGAATCATTTTAATTCAATTTGATATGTGATTAATTTTATCAAATAATGTATCTGATTAATTTTACATATTTTAAAAACCTAAAAATATAAGTTTTTAATTGTAACATACTTTGTGTTTGATTATAACATTTACTAATAAAGTAAAATAATGGCATCTACCCATTCATCAAAATTTGTACTTGCACAAAACAAATAAGGGGACAAATTTTTAAAAACTACAAATTGAGGCAATTGCTAGGAAAAGAAGAAATTTGATCTCTGAATCCAATATAATATTTATTATATATGTAGATTGAAGTACACAATTAGGTAAGGTGGCATTTGTGAATGGAGTTTGAATTTCTAGAGCATAGCCTAAAATATAGAAATGATATGTTCTCATCCAGAGATGCAATGGAACTGAGGATTGATAAAATGTGTTTGCTTGGAGTCTTGCAAACTTAATCAGAAGAGTTTTGCATGAAAAAGGGAAGGAAAGGAATAACATTGTGTGTATGTGTGTATATATGTGCATGCACCCACACATGTGTGAGAATTAATTGTATTCTGAACCTGATTCTGACCAACAAGGAGTTTAGTTAAAAAGAACTGATTGCTGAAAAAAGAATTGACAAAAACCTTTGGGGAAAATGATAGATCATCTTAAAATCTGCAATAAGAAAATGAATTCCTAGGTTTAGTAAGACACATCCTAAAAAAAAAAAAAAAAAAAAGAACAAAGAATAGAAGAATAAAAGAATAAAGGTCTGAAAAAAAAAAGAGCTAAAGTCTACTTAGAAAAACAAAACAAAAAAACATCTGTTTTAAAAGACAAATATGAGTACCCAGAAGAATCATTAACCAACTTTGTTTTTTTTAAGTTATATATAGCAATATTCTGTAAACATGTCATCAGTGTCAAAGAACCTCAGAATGAACCAAAGCTGGTGAAGAATGGTAAAGACCAAAAGAAAAGTGATTTTCAAAGCAGTGTTAAAAAAAAAAAAAAAAAAAAAAGGAAATCAAAAAAGGCATAAGATGTTCTCAGAGTGGATATTGTACAGCAAAAATGGCCAATGTAAATAAGGCCATCCCCAGTCATTTGTCATTATCCTCATCTTTCTTTCATCAGGCCCCTTAGACTGTCTTTGGGGAGCCATGAACTTTTGTCTCAGATTGTCCCAAATCAGGTCTCTGCACCATTTCTTGGCCATCTTCATGGCATGTTACCACTGATGTTCCAGCGGTTCTTCCACTTTCCTGTTCCCCTCTTGGGATGTAAGTTATATATTATAAGGAATGTCTTCTTGCTCATAAATCTTCAATGTTTAACAGTGCCTGGCACATTATATGTGCTTAATAAATGCTTTCTCAATCTAAGATAGAAATAACTAAATCCAATTCCCTTGTATTCTTTGCCAAGTATAATGATCTTGGGTCTATAGAGAATAGGACAAAAATGGCAAATAGGAAGTTAAACTCAAAGTAAGGAAATCAAAGAAAAGGTGTGCCTTGATTCCCTTGATGCTATTAAATTACTAGGCTTGGACTAACTAAATGTCTAAGTAGAATTCTCCTACCTAAGAATACTTAGTAAATCTTTGAAGGATGGAGATAGAGATAAGAATAGCGATAAGGATAGGACCTAGACCTATAATTTAATTGGTTTAGTGAAAATCCAATTGAGAAATCCCTCTACCAACAAAAGTAGAGAGCAAGTGATTTTCTCAATGACACACAATCAATACATGTTAGTCAGAACTTAAACCCAGCTTTTTCTGCCCCTCTAAATGAGATCTTTATCCTGAAAACTGAAAAGATATTGAAGAATGAGAGAAGGGCAAATATCTCATTTTTCAAGAAAAGGCAGAGTTGAGTTTGAAAATAACAATAACAATAATAGTTAACATTTGGATAGCACTTACTGTGCTCCAGACACCACTAAGCCCTTTACAATTGTCTCATTTGAAAACTGTAGCTCGATAAATTTGACTTTGCTGGCAAAATTTTAGAACATATTATCATGGAGATGTTAAGTGAAAAGGAAGTAGTTCTCCAAAAGAGCCAACATAGCCACATTAAGAACAAATCATGCCAGATTAGACTTATTTCCTTTCCTAACAGACTTACTTAGACTGCTCTAGAATTTGAATAGATTTGAGTAAAAGATTTTGACAAGATGAAAAATTGAAGACTAGGCAATAATAAAAGGAATGGTTTTGGACCTGGCTGAATGACCAAACCCAAAGAGTAACCATTAATTGTTTTAAATAACTTTAAAAGACAGTTTCTAGAAGAATGCCCCAGGGAGATGTGCTTGATCATGCACTGATTATTTATTTATTTATTTATTTATTTTATCAATGACTTGTATAAAGACATGCTTATGCTATTTGCAAATAATGCAGAGTTGGGAGATATTGCCCAACATTTCAGATGACAGTCTGAATTCACAGAGATCTTGGAACACTGAACTAAATCATTAACAGTGTTCAGTCTATTAGGGATTAATGTAAAGTCTTATACTTGGCTTCAGAAACTCAGTTTGTAAGTACAAGATAGAGGAGGTGTAGCTAGATAGCAGTTCATCTGAAAAATATCTGTGGGTGTAAGTAGTTTGTGGGTTCCATGTGAGTCAAGTGTGTTATGGCAGCCAAAAAAGCTATTAAGAGATCAAGACAGATGACAGTCATGCTGTGTTCTGCCCTGATCAGACCACATATGCAATACTCTTTTTGGTTCTGGGTAGCACATTTTTAAAAAGACATCAATAGCTATGGTATCCAGAGGGGAAGATATTGGGGGACTCAATAGTTATTTTCCAGTACATCATGTGGAAGAGGGATTAGATTAATTCTCCTTGTTTCCAGAGGACAAAACAATAGATAACAGAGGGACACATTTCACCCTCTTGAAAGAAAAATGAGCTATAAATTAGAGTGATCGAAAAATGTAGTAGACTGTCTTCAGCAATAACAGTTTCTATTACCTCAGAGCTTTTTAAACAAAGATCAATTGGCCAGTTGTTGGGAATATTGTAGAGGGGAAGGTTAGACCAGATAGTTTGTGAGATAACTTCCCATTGTGAGATACCATGATTCTGATTTTGTGTCCCGACAATATTTAATATTCCAAGGACAAGTCATTCTCTTAATCCTTAAACCAAAAGTTTACAATTAATCTATCAGGATCTTTTGTCCATGAGAATATATGTCAAATATGTCAGTAGGAAAACCATCTTTATTTATACACACATACACACATATGTTATCTATCTACATATGAAGTATATGTGTATAAATATATATATATATATATATATATATATACTTAAAGAAAGCAAAATGGAGAGTGAAAGGCTAGATCATGGGGTACTTATACAAAAAAAGATAGTAGTAAAGATTCTAAAACCACACAAACTGTGGTTTTCTGTCATAAAACCTTTGGAAATGAACGACTTAGGAATGTATTGGAATTTTTTTGTCTTTTTTTATTATAACTTTTTATTGGAATTACATATGCATGGGTAATTCTTTACAACATTATCCCTTGCACTCACTTCTGTTAGGATTACTAAGTGAGAACTGAGGTTGTCTGGACAGTGACAAGGTGAGAATTCAGGTTTTCTGGACAATTACAAGGTGAGAACTCAGGTTGACTTGATAGAGGGGGCAAGCTCATTGGCTGGGGTGGTTCTTCCCAGAAGCCCTTGCATTATCCCACGCCCATTCTCTGGGAGAATAAAAGAGAGGACTCTCAGAGAAAGAAGAAGACTCTCTGCATTACATCAGGCCTGACGGGGCTCTCTGCAGGAAGGGAAGTCACTTCTAAGGACAAGAGTTAACAGCAACTGCCTGGAGACAACGGTTCACTACAGGAAGAAGAATCTGTCTGAAAGATTTGAGTAGACACAGCAGATCTCTTCCCAGAGAGTGATCCGGCAGCTTCTGGAGACGACAGCTCGCTACAATTGGCGCCCAACGTGGGGCAAGGACTTTTGCTTATCCTGACAAGAGGAGCTAGACCAGACCTTCGCAATTTGGCGCCCGAACAGGGACAGACACGGTCCTGATTCCAGTGGAAAAGCTTCCGATATAGATCTCAGTCTCTCTGACCCAGAACCGTGAGTAACGAGGAAACTTTGTTAAAGATTAAGTGAGCGTGCTAATAGATAAATAAGGAACTTAACTTGTTAAGGGCTAAACCAGGAATCTCTTATAGCTGAAATGGGGCAGATGTTAGCTATATTCAATCCCTGGACTTCAGCCGACTCATCCCCAGCCCCAGACACAACCTCAGCTCCATTCAGGAGTGGTACTATAGAGAGTATAATCAAGATAATTGAGGAGCAGAGTTTACTTGTAACCTGGGTACAGATTGCTAAACTCTTGGCTGCATTAAGACGTACATCCCCTTGGTTCTTAGAGGAAGAAAAGATAGATGTAGATAAATGGAAGCTAGTGGGATATGAAATGAAAGAATTTCAAGCAAAAAATGGGCCTCGTTCAATTTCTGCAGAAGTATTTTATATCTACAACATAGTTCAATTAGCCTTAAACTATCAAGCAAGTTGTAGGAGAAGGAAAAGTTTTAAAAATGAACAGAGGAGGAATTGTGAGGAAAAAAGGAAAGATCAAGATCTTGCCCTAGAGCAAGAGGATTTAAATGAGGAATTATGGTATGATTCTCTTGAAGAAGCTTCAACCCTGCCTAGAGAACAGATTATTGACAGGCCCACATCAACCCCACCTTCAGAGATGGAGGAAGAAAGAGGGGAAGAGGCAGAAACACAAACAGAATTGCCTGTGAAGAAGCCTAAGCCTATGACAAGATTAGAAAAAGCATTGGTTAAAGCTAAGAGAGAAGGACAGGATATAAGTGATTTTATACATGCATATCCTGTGATTGAAAATACTGACTCTGTAGGTAAAAAAAGGAGAAGATATGCACCTTTAGATTTGAATAAAATTAAGGATTTGAAAAAAGGTTGTACCCTTTATGGGGCTACATCAGCTTATGTCAAAATGTTACTAGATGGTTTGTCTTATGAAGTCCTAACCCCAAATGATTGGAAATCCATAGCAAGGACATGTCTGGAACCTGGAGAAAATTTATTATGGCTTGCGGAATTTCATGAATTATGTAAAATTCAAGTCAGATGCAATTTGGAAATAGGAGTTAACACACAATTCACTTTTGAGCACTTAGCTGGTGAAGGTCAGTATGGAGAGAATTCGGAACAGATTAATTATACCATGACAATATATGAACAAATTGCTAAGGCTGCAATAAAAGCTTGGGGTGTCCTTCCTGGACAGAAAGATCGTGGAGAGGCTTTCACTAAAATACAGCAAGGTCCCAATGAACCTTTTGCAGATTTTGTGGGACGTTTGCAAACTGCTGTCAAAAGAACTATTGGAGAAAATTCAGCTACAGAAATAATGACCAGACATCTGGCTAAGGAAAATGCCAATGAGATTTGCAAAAGAATTATATGGGGATTAGACAAAGATGCTCCTTTAGAGGAGATCATAAGACGCTGTGCTACAGTGGGAACAAATGCTTTTTACACCCGGACAATGATGAATGTGGAAAGACAGGGTCCCTCCTGGCAAGGGCCTTCTAGAGAAACTCGGCGATGTTTTCAATGTGGAAAAATTGGACATCTAAGAGCTCAGTGTAGGTATGGAGATACAGTGAGAAGACAGGGTAAAAGAAGACCTAAAACCCCATGTCCAAAATGCAACAGAGGACTCCATTGGGCATCAGAGTGTAGAATAATTCGGGGAAATGGGATGAGGGGCCCAGGTCCAGGGCCCCAGGCAAAAAAGACTTGGGGCATGATGGCAGCTGATGTTACACCCAAAGAACCTTTAGAAGGCCAGGACTCTGATTTAATCAATCAGCAGAGAAGCAATCACATGGCAGAAAAGGATTACCTGATAAGTCAGTCAAAAGGCAATCAGATTGCAAAAATGGATTACACTTGGGGAGAATACAGGCCTTTTAAACCAACAGGGCTGTGCCCAGTGCAAACAACTCCAATGTAATTGTCAGATGATGAGAAGAGATTTAGAAAGTGGTAAATAGAAGAAAATTAGATAGGTTAAATGCCTGGGAGAGAGGGTTTGCTTGTATTTCTTCAGCAGGAGAAGGAATCAGATGGGTGCCAACGAGTCATATTCGCCTTGTCCACCAGAGAGAGACAGAAAAAGAGAAAGACCTCAAAATAAAGGAGAAGATCTAAGAAACATCTGACACTGAAAGAGCATGGATAATAAGAAGACTGTTAAAGAACTTTAAAAACCAGCAGGAATCATTGGACTTCCTCACACAAGATGAGACTAATGGACAATGGACTTATGGACATTTATAAATTTTCAATTTATGATTATGTTATATACTTCTAGCATGTGTTATGTTACTATGTTACTATATGCTTATGTAATTTATGTAATTATCTGTAATACTTCCCATATTGATGGATTTATGTTTCAAGGTCATTTATGTAATTATCTGTAATACTTCCCATATTGATGGATTTATGTTTCAAGGTCATGACTGTCCTATGTTCTAAATCAAAAGAAAGGGGGAGATGTTAGGATTACTAAGTGAGAACTGAGGTTGTCTGGACAGTGACAAGGTGAGAATTCAGGTTTTCTGGACAATTACAAGGTGAGAACTCAGGTTGACTTGATAGAGGGGGCAAGCTCATTGGCTGGGGTGGTTCTTCCCAGAAGCCCTTGCATTATCCCACGCCCATTCTCTGGGAGAATAAAAGAGAGGACTCTCAGAGAAAGAAGAAGACTCTCTGCATTACATCAGGCCTGACGGGGCTCTCTGCAGGAAGGGAAGTCACTTCTAAGGACAAGAGTTAACAGCAACTGCCTGGAGACAACGGTTCACTACAGGAAGAAGAATCTGTCTGAAAGATTTGAGTAGACACAGCAGATCTCTTCCCAGAGAGTGATCCGGCAGCTTCTGGAGACGACAGCTCGCTACACACTTCTGTTCCAATTTTTCCCTTTCCCTCCCACCACCTCCTCCCCTAGATGGCAGGTAGTCTTATACATGTTAAAGACATTATAGTATATCTTAGATACAATATATGTGTGCAGAACTGAACAGTTCTCTTGTTGCACAGGAAGAGGATCCAAAAGGTAAAAATAACCTGGGAAGAAAAATAAAAATGCAAACAGTTTACACTCATTTCCCAGTGTTCCTTTTCTGGGTATAGCTGATTCTGTCCATCATTGATCAATTGGAACTGAATTAAATCTTCTCTTTCTCGAAGATATCCATTTCCATCATAATACATCCTCATACAGTATTGTTGTTGAAATGTATAATGATCTCCTGGTTCTGCTCATTTCACTCAGCATCAGTTAATGTAAGTCTCTCCAAGCCTCTCTGTATTCCTCCTGCTGCTCATTTCTTACAGAACAATAATATTCCATAACATTCATATACCACAATTTACTCAACCATTCTCCAATTGATGGATATCCATTCATTTTCCAGTTTCTAGCCACTACAAAAAGGGGCTGCCACAAACATTTTGGCACATACAGGTCCCTTTCCCTTCTTTAGTATCTCTTAGGGATATAAGCCCAGTAGTACAATTGCTGGGTCAGAGGGTATGCACAGTTTGATAACTTTTTGGGCATAATTCCAGATTGCTCTCCAGAATGATTGGATTATTTCACAACTCTCCAGCAATGTATTAGTGTCCCAGTTTTTCCACAGCCCCTCCAACATTCATCATTATTTTTTCCTGTCATCGTAGCCAATCTGACAGGTGTGTAATGATATCTCAGAGTTGTCTTAATTTGCATTTCTCTGATCAGTAGTGACTTGGAACACTCTTTCATATGAGTGGAAATAGTTTTAATTTCATCATCTGAAAATTGTCTGTTCATATCCTGTGGCCATTTATCAATTGGAGAATGGTTTGATTTCTTATAAATTAGAGTCAATTCTCTGTATATTTTGGAGATGAGGCCTTTATCAGAACCTTTACCTGTAAAAATGTTTTCCCAGTTTGTTGCTTCCCTGCTAATTTTATTTGTATTAGTTTCGTTTGTACGAAAGCTTTTTAACTTGATGTACAGAATGATTGGATTCTTTCACAACTCCACCAACAATGCATCAGTGTCCCAGTTTTTCCACATCCCCTCCAACATTCGTCATTATTTTTTCCTGTCATCAAGTTAAAAACAATTTAAAACTAACAAAGTAAGCAGTGAAGATTTTAGAAGTAAAAGCAATTAATAGATCTTAGTGAAAGTTATATAATGGTATAAGATTCTGTCCCTTTTAAGATGCTAGAAGTGTCACAGAGGATAGAATTCTGGGCTTAGAGATAGAAAGAACTGCACTCAGACACAGTCCTCAGATCCTTATGAGGCTCTGTTATTCTCACAAGTTACGTAGCCTTTGCCTGATTCAATTCCCTTGTAAAATTGTAGAGTGTAAATAACAGCCCTTTCCTTATAGGGTTATTGTGGGCATCAAATGAGATCATATTTGTCAAGTACTTCGTACAGTGCCTGGCATATAGTAGGCTCTTAATAAATATTTTCTACTTTCCTTCTACCATGTCCCCTGTGCCTGCAATGGAGTCTCCCTGTTCTCCCTCCTCATCTCTTTCCCTGGTTTCCTGCAAGTCCCTCTTCAAAACCCACTTTATGTAATCTGTCTTTCCCAATCCCCCTTAAATGTAATGCCTCCCTTTATTGAGAATTTTATAAATAGTAATTTGCATATTGACTCCTTCATTGGATTGTGCATTTCTTGAGGGTGAAGACTGTGATAACACTTTTATTTTCATTCCCAGATTTAGTAAAGTGGTTGGCACATAATAGGCATTTAATAAATTTTATTGTCTGGCTCTTTTACATAGAGTAGTTTAATACTGAGAAGAGCAGAAAAAAAGAACTTTTCTATAAATAAAAATAGTTATGACAACAAGAAGAGAATGTCAAACATTACTGCTGTCATGAATGCACATTTTGATCCCTAAAAGGAATAGGAAGAAAAAAACTGTGATTTAATAAAATCTATCAATATATGTTTATAAGCGGTTTGGGCAGAAAGTTAATTGTGGCATAAATATAAAGACAGATATTATAAACTATGCAGGGTGATGTTTGTATGAAAATAGTATGATGGTTTTAGAAGGATAGAGGAATTATTTTATTAAAAACTTGAAATATGAAAGGACGTTTCAGAGAAACAAAATGAAATGGAGAACTATAATGAGAACTTAGAAACTTAGAGCTACAGAGTAATTTTGTCCCTCAACTTAATTGCATATAGTTGTTTCAAGACCAAAGAGAGTAAAACTTTTTAATGAACTAGGATATAAATGAGATAAAGAAAAATATTTGGGCTAATGTCGTATGAAAAAGGATTGTCAATTTCTTAGAGAATTTTTATTAATTAACTTTTAAATAAAAGGTGAGTCATTTCAGGGCCAGGAGACTCTTTGTTTAAGTCATTGAAAGGTATAGGAGAAGGAAGAAACAAGAAACTTAATCTCATTGGGCAAGATCTTAAGTTTTGAGATTGTCTTTTAGTACTCTCTAGAATTCAAGAGAAGTGAAACCTTATCACAATGCCTGTGGCTCTTTGCTATCCACTTCTGGTTTGATAGGGGAAAGTAGAAAGGGGAAATGAAGGTCTGACATATGCTTCTGAACTATGACTAGGTTAGTTAGCCTTGCTCAGTCAAATTGAGCTATTCACTTTGAGCTCTATTCCAATTGAATGACCCAACATCCTGGTAAGTTGCTGGATAGGTTGGTCTGTAGTGCCCTTTGAAAGCTTGATGAGCATTGAAATTCTGTGACCAAAATTTGCTGTACAAATTAATAGTGTAATACTTTTCCATAAGTTGAAAAGGTTTACAAATATCATATTTGTTCAAGAGCAGATTTTGTGGTACAAAAGTTCTTGAATAGACCAATGACATCAAAGCCTATATTCCAGAGTTATGAGTCATATCTCAAGTCCTTACTAAAGAAAATGACCAAATAATAGGAGATACCAGCAGAAATGGAAAAGAAACATAAGCAAAACAAAGTAAACAAACCAAAGGAAGGACACAAATTTTGTTTAGTGAATTAAGGATCATATTGATGAAAGAAGAAAATAATAATATGCTAGTGGACAGGAAAATGTGGAAGCAGTAGATGAGGCTACCTAATCATATTAGATTTCACTAGAAGACGACAAAAAAGTCATTCCATAGCTTTTTTTTTCAGTTGATTAATTACTTTACAAATCCATAGAAGTCCACAAAAATTCTTCCCCTCACGCCACCTCCATTTGTTCCTATCATGGCAATATCTTTTATGCTCAGATATTGTTGATAGATACAGGCCATTTATATCAAAAATATCACCTTGTCTCAGAAGAAGCACAAAATTAAATTTTTCATTACAAGATTACAAATTGAAATATGAGTGGTTATAAGAATATTTATAGTTTGGTTGGAAAATGAGGCCAAACTTAATATAAACAATTTAATTTTCAGAGTAGAGTAGAATGAAATTTGAATTGTTCTTCCAGTTTTTTATTTGATAGTATTATTTTCTTTCTAGAAACAGTTGCTGTCAAAAATGACTGCTTAAAGCAAGTAATTTGTTTTGCTAAAACACTTGTTTAAAAGTTCAAAATTAAATTCTGTGTAGTTTTTGTCAGCCTTTCTTTGACTATTTCATTTGCTGAGCAAGTCAAGTCTTAATAAAAATGGTTCACCATAAGAGCATTGTGGTTTCCAATCCCTTCTTTTAAAAACCTGTGCTTATAGTCTATTACATTACTTGTTGGCATTTAGATTATACAGTTGGATTATAATAACATAATAGAACTGCTTTCTTGGTTGTTGAGGTTTCTTTCTATGCATGCTTACATTTAGTTAAATACCCTTCTCTTCTTGCCTTTTTTCCGATCAGAAAATAGATTCCTTATTCCATTGTAATCATTTATGGTTTTCCCCCTCCCCCACTCCCAGGCCCTTAATCATTAGAGGTATATATATATATATATATATTTTCTTTTATGGGGCAAATAATCTTGTCTCCTCAAAATTACTTCAATTGAAAAAAAAACACCAAAACTTTAATGGAGAAAGTTTCAAAGGAATATTCCCCCCTTTCAGGGCCCTTAATCATTAGAGGTTTGCTAAAATATAAATATATTTTATAAATATATATTAATATAATATATATATTATATCCAATATAATATATATTATAAATATTATGTATATATATAAAGTTTTTTTTTTAATTTCATATCTCTTCTTTTTGTGGGATAAATAATCTTGCCTCCCCAAAACTACTTTATTTTTCAAAAAACTCACCAAAATGTTATTGGAGATAAATAAATACAAATATCCAAATATTTTAAAATGATATCATATGATAGAATCAAATAATTTTAAAACAGAAGGGAATGACTTTAATTTTAGGAAAATGATTTTAAGAGAATAGTTTTGTATCTGAAAATATGAAAGAATTCTAGTAGATACCTAATTTAATAAGATATTTTTAAAAAGCAAGATACTTTGTGCCTTGAGCTGTATTCTGCACTCATTGTTTTTCCAGAAAGAAGGAGAACTCACTAAAAGATGTGACTGGTAGATAATTATATAGAGTAAGAAACTGATGCTAATGTCATGGAATTTTAAAACTAGGAGAGACCTTTGAAGTCATCTAGTCAAAACACCCTGTGAAGAACATGAGTTCCCAAAAGGGGGAAGTTACTTAGTAGAGTTTGAACTCAGTTCTCCTAATCTTAAATCCAGTACTTTTCCCACTACCACACTGACTCCACTGAACTGTGGGTGAGCAATTTTGAAATCTAACATATAAATAGTATCTATTGATTCAGCAAATATTTACTAAATAATTATTATATACATTTCACTCTGCTCAGTGATATGACATATACAGGAAGAGCTTAAGTTATAAGCCCTGTTCTAAAAGAATTCACACTTTAGTTAGAAAAATCAGACCAACATATATGGAGGAAGAAGAATTTGAGATGGGTTTGGATAGATTATAGAGAATGTAAGGAAAAAGCATAAAAATGAGTGTTTTGTAGTTGTTTAGTCATGTCCAACTTTTTGGAGCCCCATATGGGATTTTCTTGGCAAAGATACTAGATTGGTTTGCCATTTCCTTTCTGGTTCACTTTACATATGAGGAAGAACTTGAGTAAGTACCTCACACAACTAGCAAGTGTCTGATGATATGTTTGAATTCAGGAAGATGAGTCTATCCATACTCTATCCAGGAATGCCTAAGTGTTAGAGAATAAAAGATGTAGAGGTATTTGAAGGAACAATCTCCTAGCCATTTCTCCCTCCACCCTTTAACCATCATGCAGTTAAGGCTAGCCTTTCCCTAAAATGTATTAAGATATTCTTTGAAACTTGGTTGGTTTGGACAGTTATGTCACTTCCTGATCTCCTAAGTACCAAGTAAAAGCAAAAAAATGGAAGGGCTCTGAAATGCTTGAATGATGGATCTCAATAAGAACTTCTCTCAAATGAATCAACTCAAGGAATTCTCAATGTTTGTCATTATTAAATATTCTTCTCCTGTTATGGCTAAGTGAATCTTTTGTTATAGTTATAGAATATGTTATAGAGTATTTTGTTCTAGAATTAAACCTAAACTTCCAGGGGATTGGCTTTAGTCAGCCAATCTTAGGTCCAGCCCAGAAAAAGGCAATAATGGGCATGAATAATCTATGCTATGCTTCATACATATGCTTTCTGAATTTCCTTTCCATGATCTTTTCGTGATCATTATTTCCCAGGGGTACTTCATTCGATACTAACATAACATGAATTATTGTGTTGTGGGTTTGTGGAGTTATTTGGGGTTTTTTGGGTTTTTTTTTTTTGTTTTTTTTTTTGTCTTGTTAGTGTTCATTATCATAGTTTCAGCTGACAAAACTGTTTCTTTTTCTAATGTGGAAAAAAGTTGAGTAGTCACATAGAAACTGAAATGAAGCAAAGGCCACTAAATTAACATTCAAGGAGTTATGTCACTACTGGTATAAAATTAAGGAATTACTGTGAAAGTCCTTTCATTCTGTGATTCTATATAAAGTAAAATCATAGATCTCATGAATTTTTAAAATTATTTCTTTAAATTACTATTAACACCATTTGCAGAAGAAATTAAAATAAATCACAAAAGACAATCTAGCTTGGATAATTGTTTCCCCTAATCTTTGAAAGTTACTTTATTGTCAGTTTCACCCAGGTGCCCAGCCCAATTCTGAGATCATTCTATGGGAATGGACTTTATTCTCTCTAGAAAATAATAAGCGCTCATTTAAATAATTATTTTTACCTATTAAGGGAGATCACATATTTATATGCTTGTATATTCTATTCTGATATATTTCAACCTATTGAATTCATTTGTTAGCAAGAAATCATTTAATATTTTATATATTTAAGAAAATATTTTAACTGCCACTTCTGCGCATTATGCAGTACTTTAAGCTTTTCAAAGGGCTTAATATACATTATTCCATTTAGACTCCATGACAATCCTTTAGATAGATACTATCATTCCAATGCTGGAACTCTATCTTCCCAGAAATCAGCAGGAGTCAGGATCACTAAATGTCTTTATTCTAGATCTTTACCGTCGCCTCCAATGCCAGGTCACGAGTGCCAGAGAGCGTGAGTTCCACCACCCAAGTTTCTCTTACTCCTCCCACACAAGTCACTTCCCCCTCTTTGTCCCACCAATCAAGTCAGCACAGAACAGCTGGGGAGGGTCAACCTTCAAACAAGTTAATAGGGAACCGTCCAATTGGCAATTAGTCTCACGTGCTTCATTATCCAAGTGCATTGCTCAGTTCTAGCCCTTTACATCTCCCGCTTTCTTTTGTTTTAGACCACAGGTGGTCGCGCCATCCCTGATTTTTGGGGGAGGTGAGAACCCCAAAAAGGAGATGATCACGCCCCCCCTGACTTCTCAGGAGGGGAGATGGAAGCACTAAAAAGGAGATGATCACGCCCCCCCTGACATCTCAGGAAGGGAGATGAAAAGCACCAAAGAGAAGTGGGGATTTGCTAGCGGGTTTCTGGGTTGAAGGGCCTTATTAGAGACAAGTATGCACAAACCCATCAGCATGGGAGTTATTACACAAGCACATAGCAATAACGCAGAGGCTATTAGTGGTGACTCTCCCCACAGTAAGTGCAGACTCGATGTGGTGTAACAAACAGGAATTGTACATGCAAGTAGTGATATAACAAACAATATAAATCAACATGGTATTGTAAGAGATTTCCAGAAGTCCTAGAAGGAGGGTATGTAAACACCAGACACACATACCCCTTCTTCAGCAACCAAGAGATAGTCCAAAACCAATCTATTGTCCATTGCTTCACTGTTAGGGAATCCAATGATCCCCACAAGGTTTTGAAATCCCACATCAGTCTTTTTATATGTTAGGGAATCCAATGATCCCCACAAGGTTTTGAAGTCCAGCAACAGTCTTATGATGCCTCAGAGAATCCAATGATTCCTGAGGATTTTCAAGTCCTACAATAGTCTTATGATGCCTCAGAGAATCCAATGATTCCTGAGGACTTTCAGTCCTACAATAGCCTTATGATGTCTCAGAGAATCCAATGATTCCTGAGGATTTCAGTCCTACAATAGTCTTATGATGTCTCAGAGAATCCAATGATTCCTGAGGACTTTCAGTCCTACAATAGCCTTATGATGTCTCAGAGAATCCAATGATTCCTGAGGATTTCAGTCCTACAATAGTCTTATGATGTCTCAGAGAATCCAATGATTCCTGAGGATTTTCAAGTCCAACAGTTTTTGATGTCCATGGGTCAAACGCCATAACTGCCAGGTTCTTTCAATGGTGGGCACAGTCAGCAACGGAACCACCCGATGTTTCTTGGGTCTTCTCCTTCGTTTCAAGGGTCTGCTCCGTCTCTCTCCGATGGACAAGGCGAATACGGCTCGTTGGCACCCATCTGATTCCTTCTCCATCTGTAGAGATACAAGCAAACCCTCTCCCCCAAGCAGTTAACCTATCTGGTCCCTTCCATTCACCACTTTCTGGGTCTCTCCACATCACTTGGCTATTATCTAAAGACAGTGGAGCTGCTTGCACTGGACACTGCCCTTCCGGTGGGTTATAAAACCTGTCTGCTGGAGCCAGTGCATCTTTGTCAAAAATTAAAAAATTAATGGTATAGAGAACTAAATTTAGAAGTTCTCTAGGGTTACCCGTGGCTCCCCCTTTCTTTTGTTTTTGGAGGAGTGTCTTAATATCTCTGTTTCTTCTCTCTACTATTGCCTGCCCTTGAGGATTAAAGGGTATGCCCGTGGTATGTAAAATCTTATACTGTGCACAAAAGTGTGTAAAATGTTTAGAAGTATATGCAGGTCCATTGTCTGTTTTTATTGCTTGTGGCACACCCATAATTGCAAATGCTTGTATAAGGAATTCAATTACCACTCGGGCTGTCTCTTTTGCTGCTGGCATTGCAAATGTGAATCCTGAAAAGGTGTCTACCACGACATGGATAAAAGATAGACGACCAAAAGAATTATAATGGGTCACATCCATTTGCCAAATTTCATTAGGTCTCAAACCACGAGGATTCTTCCCTGGAGGGAGTGTAGGAGCATGGAAAGGAAGGCAAGCTGTACAGGCTTTTACTATGCTCCTAGCTTCTTCTCTTGTTATTCCAAACTGCAAACGTAAAGCTCGGGCAGCCTGATGATATTTAGAATGAGACTCTTGTGTTTCTTGAAATAAAGGAGTACTGGCCAGCATGGTTAGAAGGCTATCTGCCTTTGAATTACGATCAAAAATAGGACCTGGAAGTCCACTATGGGAGTGGACATGCAAAATATAAATCTTACCTGGATGCTTTCTCACTTGCTCTTGAAGCTCTTTAAAGAGCTGATATATATTGGAGGCTACAAATTTTATTTGGGCTGTGGCAATTCTTTGTACCACACCTACTGAATAGGCCGAATCAGATATTATATTTATGTCTCCCGGATAATAAGCAAGAGCTAGAATGATTGCATACAATTCATTCTGCTGAGTGGACTGAAAAGGAGTTCTGATTACTCTCTTTATAGTTAAGTCACGAGAATACACAGCGCAAATATTATGTTTGGATGCATCTGTAAAGATAGTTGGTCCTTTAAGAGGAACTTTAGAAACCTTTTCTTCAAGAATCCATTGCCAATTATCTAGCAGTCTGGTTATCTTTAATGGAGACCAGTGTGCAAAATTTGGAGCCATGGTTAATAAAATTTGCCACTCTGGGATGGTTTCGCAGCACACATTAACTTGTGCATTAGTATAAAAGGTGTATATCTTGTCAGGTCTTGTCCCAGATAATTGTACTGCTCGTTTAATGGCCTTTAATAAAATTCTAGCCACAAGCACTGGGTAAGGAATAAGGCTTTGTTCTGGTTGTGCTGGGAGGTTCACCCACTCTATCACACTGTCTTCTTGATGAAGGACTGCTGTGGGTGCCTCTTGTGTAGCAAAAACTGATATTTCCAAGGGTTTTTGAGTGACTCATTCAACCACATTGGATAAAGCCAGTTCAACTTGTCTCAAAGCCTCTTGAGCTTCTTTTGTAAGCTGGCGTGGTGAATTTAAAGCACTGTCTCCCCTTAAAATGTCATATAATGGTTGCAATTGACAGGTAGTCAAGCCTAGCACGGGATGCATCCATTGGATATCTCCTATCAATTTCTGGAAGTCATTTAAGATGTAAGGGACCTTTAAATGGGCTGCGCCACAGTGCATCATTGAGGCCCGGAAGTAATTTCTATGGATATTAGGACTGCCTTGTAGGTGGGATCCTGTCCATTTTGAGATAGCTTCGTAATGGGTGACTCTCTCGCTGATTGGCTGTGTGTGTGACCTCACAGGCCCTATGTAAGCCCACTGCAGGCAGCAGTCACTCTCTTTAACCTGGCGCTCTTCACCCTGGCTCCCTAGCCTGGGTGGCCAAGCCGAGATGGATAGCCGAAAGAGGTAAGGGTTTGGTAGTGAACACGTGGGTCCTCTGACCAGGTGTTCACTTGGGAACCAACAAGTCAGGGCATCAATTAGGGCATTATGTGAGTAGGTATAATAAAGGCTTTTAAGATTACATGTGGCTGTTCTTGAGTGCACTACCGGTTATTAAGCTATAAATTCAAGAGATTGTGGCCAGAGACTTTTGAAGGCCTCAGAGGAGGCGAGCTGGGTAGAGTTCACACTGCAAAGGACAGTGGTCAAAGGTACTCTGGTGGGTCTAGGACAGACTAGTAATTGTAACTGCCAGGAGAGCACGTTACATTCCAACATACTGTATATGTGAACAAACTGCAACTCTGAGAAGTAATAGTCTTTGCCTAGAGTCACATAGCAAATATATGCAGACTTGACTCTACAACCAGGACACCTTCCTCTCCACCAAGCTTCCCTTCTGCTGTTAAGAAACTGCTACTGAGACAACCTATATTCATATACATTTCATCAAATAAGATTTCATTTTCTTTTTCTTTTCCTATTACTGGGTTCTATGTGGGAAAATCTCTTAACAAAGCAGAGAATAAATATGCCAGAAATTTTTAAAAAAATAGTCTAGTAGAATGAATCCAGATTAGAATAAATTCAGGTCCTAACTCTTGGGGAAGATTGAGAGAACCTCTGATGATAAGGAAAGCAGGCCCAGTTGTGCTGCTGAGATGCTGCTCTAGAACCAGCAAAACCAGTGAGTGCAGAAGCAAATTTCAAGAGGCACTATTTCCCCTTTCCCTGCCCCCCAGGTGATTATTATTGTCATTTAACATTACTCTTTTGTTAGGATTATTACCAGGTGCTAAGTCAGTTGTATGGTACTTAACGATTCTCTAGCTCAGAGTTCACACCTTTAAAGGAGTTTGCTCATTAGTTCTGTAAAGAGCTCCCACAAGCCCATTCTCTCGGAGGATATAAGGAGCCAATATTGAGTGGGGAAGTCAGTCTGGAATGGGTCAAGAACAGGATTTCCCAGGAGAACGTCAGGGAAGCTCCAAGAGATTCAGAGGGAGGATTCAGAGGATTTGCAAGTCCAGCAGATTCACAAGTCTAAAGAAAAAGCCTGCTCATGCACTTCCAGGAGATTCACATCTAGGATTGACTTCTGGGAAACCCACAATCCCACACTTTTGGAGACAGAGTCTGATTCATTCCCACATCTACCTTCGTGCTGGCTGGAGGCATTGGAATCAGAGGGAGCTAGAGACTGAAGCTGGCTGGAGACATTCTGACAGGAAAAGATTCAAGACTTTGAAGTACACAACATAGGATCTGGACTTTAACTCCTGGCTGCATTTTGGGATTATTGAACTGAAACGAAAACTAAGGCTGCCTCCAGAAGCTCCCCAAGAGATCTGCTCCCAGAGAATGATCACAATTAGAGACAACAGAACATTATACTCTTTGGGTTAGGGGAGATTTTTTTTTTAACTTCAATATTCTTCTTTGAAAATGAACCTGTCTTCCCTATTCCCATGGTAACTTTCTATGATTGAGTTAATTCCTTTTTGCTTGCTCTTTAAAAAAAAAAAAAAAAAAAAAACCCAAAAACAAAAATCTTATTCAAATATACTAGAGCTACAATAAGAATCACCCAGGATTTACTAGGAGGTACAATAAAAGATCACAAGTCTTGGAATACTATATGATGATAATCAAAAGAACTAGGGTTGTGGCTGAAAATATTATGTCCAGCAAAATTAAGCATAATATTGAATGGGGGAGGGAGGAAGACATTCAACAAACTCTTAGATTTTCAGGATTTTGTCTCAAACCTGAACTCAACACATAACAGCCAACATCAAAGACTAATTTCAAGGGACTCAGTTAAAGACAAGATATTTATTTTATTTTATTTTTTAATTTTTTTTATATTTTAATAGTTTTTATTTACCAGATGTATGCATAGGTAATTTTACAACATTGACAATTGCCAAACCTTTTGTTCTAATTTTTCCCCTCCTCCCCCCCCATATGGCAGGTCGACAAATACATATTAAATATGTTAGAGTATAAATTAAATACAATATATTTATACATGTCCAAACAGTTGTTTTGCTGTACAAAAAAAAAAAAAAATCGGACGTTGAAATAGTGTACAATGAGCCTGTGAAGGAAATCCAAAATGAAGGTGGACAAAAACAGAGGGATTGGGAATTCTATGTAGTGGTTCATAGACATCTCCCAGAGTTCTTTCGCTGGGTGTAGCTGGTTCAGTTCATTACTGCTCTATTGGAACTGATTTAGTTCATCTCATTGTTGGAAAATGGCCACATCCATCAGAATTGATCATCGCATAGTATTGTTGTTGAAGTATATAATGATCTCCTGGTCCTGCTCATTTCACTCAGCCTCAGTTCATGTAAGTCTCTCCAGGCCAGGTTGTTTATTTTATAAATGGAGATATAAACCATATGTCTAAGATTGACAATAGTAATGGGGTTGTCCAAAAGAAAGATTTGGGTAGAGCTGAGTATGATGTGACTCCAAAAAGCAAAATTATCTTAGAAAAGGTAAAAATAGTAATTATGCTACATGGATGAAGTTAAGATAGCAAGAATCAACCTAGAGGAATTAGGGGGGGGGAGGCTAGTAGTTCTGAAAATCTACTCAAATTGGGAATGGGTTAAAGAAGAAAAGAAGCAATATATGTGTATGTCTGTGTGTGTGTGTGTGTGTGTGTATGCACATACACACCAAGAAGAGTATATGCTATAATCTTCTGTAAAGAAATAGGGGGGAGGGAATAGGATAAGATAGTATTGTATTTGTATATGTATATTATATAATAAAAAGGTATTGTAAATCAATAGAAGAGGGATAAGATGTATAGATTAATAGGAAAGAGATAAAGGAGGACATAAGATAAAGTGGTTTTCAGAAGGGTGTTTAGATTAATGGGAGCAGGATAAGGTATGTAGATTAATAGAAATAAAATAAAAAGGGAGAGAAAAAGTGGGGGCATAAAGAAGGGTTGTATGGGGGGAGTGATGAGGAGTTGTTAAGTAATTGTAAAGTAAGTTGACGGAAGTAAAGTAGAAGAGTTAGCAGGAATAGGAAATAAGAGATACACACAAACAAAATAATTATGATCATTAATAGAATTTATTAGAAAAAAAGATGAGGTAGCAAACAGTAATCTTAGACAAAGTTAAACTTTAAAAAGGTTCAATCAGGAGAGAAATCTACATCATATATCAGCCATATTAATATTGTTTTAGATGTATGTGTATATGCATATAAATGAACTGTATATCAATATATGAAGGCATGTGTATATGTGTATGTGTGCCTGTGTTTATGGCAGGGTATACATATCTATATATAAATATATCTAAGTTTAATTACACCTACTTGGAAGAGGTAGGGGAGAAAAAAGAGAAGAAAAAAGAATAAAGTAAAAAAAACTAAACTAAAAAACAAAAACCTAACCCCCCCCCAAAAAAACATCTAAATGAATGATGAATTACCAGATAGAAACCTTTCAGGAAAATGAAAGTCAAGGCTTGTCATCAGTTGCACAGTGTACCTTTAGGCTTTCCAGACCTTTCCAGGGCCTTACCGTTGAATTATCTTATATTTGTTGTCTCTTCTGATTAGAATGTACCTCAAAAGCAGAAATTATCATCTCAATTCTTCCATTTGTGTCCCAGGACATAGCATAGTGATTTAAACATAATAAGCACTTAATGATGTGGCTGATGTAGAGACCAGATGACAGCAAGCACTAAAAGTTGGGGTTTGGTAATGTGAAGAATTCATAGTGCCCTTTCTCTTTGACAGAAGGCAGGTTTTCTTAGGGAATGGGTTACAGACAAAATGATGAGATACAATAGACACCAGGAATGGGAAATATGTTGGGAATCTTATCTACCAAAGGAAAGTCAGGAACTATATGAACACAACTATAAAGTACTTTCCATACAAATAAAGTCAAATCTAAAAAAAAATATCAAATGCTCATGAGTAGGCTGAGCAAATATAATAAAAATGACAGTACTACCTAAATTAATCTACTTATTTAGTGCCATACCAATCAAACTCCCAAGAAATTATTTTACAGACCTAGAAAAAATAATAAAGTTCATCTGGAAGGGCAAAAGATCAAGAATTTCAAGGGAATTAATGAAAAAAAAAATGCAAATAAAGGTGGCTTAGCTGTGCCAGACCTAAAACTATATTATGAAGCAGCAGTCATCAAAACTATTTGGTACTGACTAAAAAATAGTTGATCAGTGTAACAGGTTAGGTTCACAGGACAAAATATGACTATAGTAATCTAATGTTTGACAAATCCAAAGACCCCAATTTTTGAAATAAGAACTCACTTTTTGACAAAAACTGCTGGGAAAATTGGAAACTAGTATGGAAGAAACTAGGCAACACTATATATCAAGATAAGGTCAAAATGGATTCATGATTTGGATATAAAGAGTGATATTATAAGCAAATTAGAAAAACATAGGATAGTTTACCTCTCAGATCTATGGAGAAGGAAGGAATTTGTGTCCAAAGAAGAACTGGAACTCATAAATGAACACCAAATAAATAATTTTGATTATATTATGTTAAAAAAAATTGTACAAATAAAACTAATGCAGGCAAAATCAGAAGAGAAGCAATAAATTGGAAAAACATTGTTACATTTAAGGATTCTGACAAAGGTTCTTAAATATATAGAGAATTGATTCACATTTATAAGAATTCAAGCCATTCTCCAATTGATAAATGGTCAAAGGATATGAACAATTTTCAGATGAAGAAATTGAAACCATTTCTAATCAAATGAAAAAGTGCTCTAAATCACTATTGCTCAGAGAAATGCAAATTAAGACAACTCTGAGATACCACTACACACCTGACAGGAAATGGCAAGGTGAGGCTGCCCAAAATTCCTACAGAGAATGGGCCTCAGGGATTTGTTATAATTTGGATTTCTGACTGGACAATCTCCCCAGAGGGTGATCCCCCCAGAGCTAAACTGATCTCTATCAGTGCCCTTCCTTGCCTACCCTAGTTTAGGGCAATTCTTTAGTTTTTCTCTGCCCTCCACATTAATCATTCATCCTCATCCCTTAATAAATGTTTTTTTTTTTCATTCATTCATTCATGTATGTGCTATAGACAATATGGTAAACAATTCTATCTATACTTTTATCCAAGTAACTAATGATTAAAATCAATTTAATGTTATTATTTGCCCACCATGTGCCAGAGACTTGTAGTCAAGGAAATAATCTGTCCTTGAAGAGTTTACATTTTATGTGCATAGACAACTAAATAAAGCATTTTAGGATTGGAGATAATATTAACAAACTAAGGAATCAAGAAGAGCCTTTAGAAACAGCTGTCACTTAAGTCGAGTTTTCAAGGGAATCAGGGATGCTAAGCAGACCAGGGAAGGACAAAACATCCTAACACAGAGCCTAACATAGAACCTTGAGGCATAACAATGGAAACTCTTTTCCAAGTTGGCTTTGAACCAAAGAAGAAAATATCATTAGAGTATGACAATATATTTATAATTCCTGCGCTATTTAAATTCCCATTTATTACTAGTCTTGGTTTTAGATATCTGCCTGAAAATAAACAATTCCCTATCTTAAACCATAGGCTACTGCAGCTCCAAAATATCCTGAGTTCTTAAATCATGTCCTATTCCATTCTTCTACCAAAATACTTTTACAGTGCTTTATAGTGGGATATCATTGATGGGATCATTGTGGAATATCAACTTGAAGGAGTGAAAGGTAGGCAAATCCTAATAAAATGAGTAGGTTTTTCACAGGGGCCAAGAGAATATTCCTAACATCTCTTAATTAATTCCCTAATTAAATGAAGGAAAGTTTTCATTAGTAGGTGGGCCACAGATTGATGAATTTTTTTATCTATATCAATTCTCGAAAATTATCTGCTGTGTCTTAAAGAAGTTGTGGTTAGCTTTGGTGGATAGAGCTTAATCACAAAATCAAACTTCTTAAAATACAGACAAATGTTAACACTACTATGGAAGCTGTCAACAATAATATGGGTTGTGCTTTATTACAATAATTAGCATTTTTAAGCTTTGGAACAAAATCATGGCCCTGGAGGTCCATGTGGTTCCCTTCTCTGCTATTCTAGGAAATTTAAATTAATTGAAATGTTAGGAGAGTAATCATAATCCCTCCAACCTTCCCCCTCCTGCCCTGGCCCTCCTCTCATTAGGAAAATACAGAGGTTTTGTTCTCTGCTTTAATTTACATTTCTATTAATCTCTAGCTAACCTTGGCCTCATTGTGGTTAAGGCAAAATTCAGATTACTGAAAACCTTTGGGTATAGCACAGTATATTACAAATCTCTTAATAGAAAGTAACTGGAAGAGAAAGTTGGGAGAAAACATAATTTAGCTTAAACTTTTCTCAGGACTTGAGGAGATAGGTACAAATGGTGATGTCATTGTGAGTCTTCTGCTCCAAGACGCCTGGAGGGCCCTCTGGTTTCTCTGCCAGAGCTCAATCCTTTCTCCTTTAGTTATTTGCCCCTATCATGTTAAATATATGGAGAGAGTTCAATTGTTCGGTCATTTGTGATTCTTCATGACCTCGTGTACCATAGCAAGCCAATACTGCCCATGGGTTTTTCTTGGTAAAGATATTGGAGTGGTTTGCCATTTCCTTCTCCAGTTCATTTTATAGATTAAAAAAAACCTAAAGCAAACAGGATTAAATGGCCTGCCCAGAGTCACTTGTTAAGTGTCTGAGGCCAGATTTGAACTCATGAAATTTAGTTTTCCTGTCTTGAGAATTCATGGATCAATTCACTAGTTGCCTGCATATGTACACATACATACATGTATATGTATAATTTGATCCTGTTACTATATTAAGGAGAGTGTGTGTGTGTGTGTGTGTGTGTGTGTGTGTGTGTGTGTGTGTATGTGTGTGTGTGTGTATGTGTGTACATTTATTACAAGGTAATTGGTTTGGGAGGGCTCAGCAACTGGAAGGTCAGGAGGGATTTTATATAAGTGGGGATTAAGCTGAGCTTTGAAGGAAATTAAGGATTCTGAAAGGTTCAAGTGAGGAAAAAATACATCCTAGTCAAGGGGTACAACTCAGAAAAGGCTCGGATATAGTTGATAAATCACCATATGTTTGGACTGTAGAATATGGTGAAAGTGCTACAAAGAGAGGACAAGGAGGCGGCTAGATGCACAGTGGATAGAGCACTGACCTGGAGTCAGGAGTTCAAATCCAGCTTCAGACACCTAAGACTTCACACTTCTAGTTGTGTGACCCTGGGCAAGTCACTTAACCCCAATTACTACACGCATACAAAAGAAAAAGTAGGTGGAAGTAGACAGTGAAAGGCTTTAAATGTCCTACCTAAGAATATATATGTTTGATCTTATTGCTGTTAGGGAGTCAGTAGAGTTTACTGAGTGGGATAATGGTAGTCAGATATACTTTTGGCAAATCACTTTAGCACTGGAGCAGATCACACAATGGCTTTGTAAGTTGTTATAGATGAAAAGTTTACCTTGTATTGTTTGATTGCCTATATATCTTATGTGTCTGTGGCTGATGGTTATGACATTTATGGTATTTCACCTTACATAGCATTTTACATGCATTTTTCATTTGATCCCAGCCATAACTGTTTGAGATTGATGGCAGAGACATTATCTGCATTTTAGCCTCCTTCTCCTGGCACATCCAGTCACACCTGTGGCTTTCTCATCCTGGAATATCCCTCCCTCAAGCCAGCCCCCTTGTCCCATTGGTGAGTTCTTCTTGGAGCCTCCATTTTACTCAGGCTGGCCAAATTTCACTCCCCTCCTGGCTCTGCTCCTGACTTTCCAGACTTGAAAACTGTGCCCCGACATGGGTTACCTTCATTCCTCCCCTTACGCCTTCCCACTTCTCATCTCCTTTTTATATGTTGTCTTCTCTTATCAGAATGTAAGGGCTTTTTTGGAATATGAATTGTCTCTTTGCTTGTATTTGGGTATATCCAAACACATAACAAGGACTTAATAAATGCTTGTTTTCTTCCCTTGTTCATTTTACATGAAGGAACTGAGAGTCAGAGAATTTCAGGTATTTATACTCAGGCACATAGCAAGTAAATGACAGACCAGGGATTCAAATCCAGGTCTTCTGCCTCCAAATCAGTGCCCTTTCCACTACTTCACAGAGTCTGTTTGCTTTTTAGCTAGAAATTGCATCTATAAAGGCTACCATTATGCAAGCTGAGTAATTGGAGATAAGTAGCCTTGATCACTAGTACTGAGTGCCAGCTGGAGAAATTCCTTAATTCAAAGAATTAGAATTCTCAGGAAAAGCTGGTACCTGGTTGCTGGTGTCTCTGAACAAACAGCTTACATGTAGCTGGAAAACTTCATTTCCAAACAGAAATAGAAATATGTGCCTACTCAGGAGCTGGATCCATTAAAATTAAAGAAAATTGGCAGCCTGATGTATCTTAATCAGAGGTGTTATCTGAATTATCAAATCAGAGCTTATGTTTCTTGGGCTCAAGATGAAAAACATCCCCTTCCCCCACTAAAATTTTGTGTTATCCAAACAAAAGCCTTTCATTGCCTTTTTTTAATAAGGAGAGAACAATTTTCAAGCTGATTTAGCTGCTCATATCTTAAAGCACCAAGCTTATTACTAGCCAGAATACCAGTTCTTACAAGATTAGATTTTTGCAACATATTCCTTCTATTAACTCTTTCTACTCACACCTCAGAACCTAAATAAATATCAATTTTATTGACCTGAGAAATAAAAATTCATACTTTTGCATTAATTTGATAGTTTCTCACCATAGGTTTGACATTCTAGCTCAGTAACTATAATAACTATAACTGGAATTTAAAATGTCTACAACAAACTTATTAAAATGTCAAACTTTGTAGGTGCTGGTATATCTACTCTTTTTTCAGGAGTGACAGTTGTGTTATTTTCCTCAAACTTATACTGTGAAACTTTTTTTAAAAGATGGAATGCAAAAATTTACCTATTTATCCCATGTCACCTGGTACCATGATCCTTGAGATATTATCTTTCTCTTTTACAATTTTCCCATAAAGATAGAGTTAGGATCAGTGCTACTACTAGTAGAGAAAGCAACAGATTTTTAAAACAGATATAAGTTAAAAACTCAGTAACCTGGAACAAATGAGTTCTTTTTCATTTCCTAGCTAAAATCTTAGCTACATTTTATTGGCTCTAAATCTTTTCTTGCCACAAACCATCAATCCACAGACTTCCTTCTGCCTTTTAAGAACCTTGAACTGTATTCATGAGGTGCCATAAATTAGCATGTAACTGAGATATGCTATAATTTGTTTCAATTTCTTTAAAGTTAAATTGTTGTCCATCTTTGAAGGCATCTTAACAATACCTAGAATTCTCCCAGAAAGACAGTACTAAAATAAATGAAAAAAAGATGTTTTGGCTTTTATCTGTACATGGAAAACATAAGTGGTCAAAGTTATGTGGTTCCATGATCCAGAGTCTCACTTTCTAAAATTTTAAGACAACCAGTACAAAGAGAGAAATTTAGCAAACAGGAAACAGAAAGAGGAAAACAGCATTGTTCTTCCCCACATGAAGACAAGGAGCCATTTAAAAGATATTATTCCAGGGAGAAAATGAGAAAGGTCAGAACAATGTAAATAAAATATAATATATAATTAGGCCTGGCCTTAAGATCAGTATTGGAGCAAAACCTCTCAGTACATATCTGAATTGAGTCCTTATTTCCCTGAGCCAGTTTTGGTGAAGCTGTAGAGTGCTTTCACAAACAAAAACATCACTTGACCAAGTCCCCTAAATGAATCGACTTGAACTTTAGAAGAAATTGTGTCTTTTCTTGCAGAACAGTCCAGCAAAATGTGGGTAAAAATGGTTGGAAAAAAAGGAAAATGTCGACAAAATCTTCTCTTCCTTCCAAACTCTCCCTTCAAAAAAAATCCCTTGGAAACATACAAGCTCTCTTAAGAACTTGAAATCCTTGGAAAAATGAAATGCCCTACTACAGATGGAAATAGTCTTTATACTACAACTGTCCTCTCATCATAGTGACAGATAGTCTCTTCCTCTAATCGAATGCTTTGTTTTCCCAACAACTAACTTTTTGAATTCTCTGCCAGTCTTTCCATGATTTTCTGATGTTTAGAGGTTTCAATCAAAACACAGAATGTTAGAGCATCATAGAGACTAGCCAATACAACCGCTTGATTTTATTGATGATTATGCTGAAGTATCTGATAAGTGGCAGAGTAGAAAACTTGTCCTTGATTTGTGTGTCTAGACATATTAGAACTTATTCTAGTTGATACAAATCAGGAAATTTAAATCCTGAGGCTCTAAGCAAAGATTTGAGAAACTGAGTTGAATCCTGGAATTGAAAGATGTCCCCATGGAAGAAAGTTCCTTTCTTTTGTGGCCTTGGAAATAGTAAACATTTAATTTAGTTCAATTGAACAAAATATTTGTTAAGTACTTTAAAGCTCAGTAACATAGAGCATAATTGGAGAGATCATAGCAGGGGTCTGGCATATGTGCCAAGGAAACTCAGAAAATACTTCTTGCCCTTAAGAAGCTAATAAAATTCAGATAATAAGTCCAAGAAGGATTGTACATTTATACAAAAGCAACTAGAGTTAGACTTTCATTAAAAGGATTTGAAAGTTTTATATTTCTTTGTATTCTAGTCATTTGTGTTTATCTTGTCTCCCACCATAAGCTATACAAGGGCAGACACTGGTGTTTTATCTATAATCTTTGCCTTCCCTGCCACCTGACCTAATGCTTAGGTTTAGAGCAGATATTTGATGAATGCTTGTTAAATAGAACTATCTTCTGACTCATAGCTTCTTCTACATACTATAGTAGATTACACTGATCTTTTGATATTTACTTTCCAAATGTTTAAAAAAAAAAGTGCTGGGAAGGTAAGAGAAATGAATTCTTGATTTCTTAGACTACATGCCAGTATTGTGTAATCACTGTAGTGGTGCCAATTTTTTCCTGCCCCTTTGAGATAGACCTGGTTTGGATTGAACCTACACTTCCTAGCATCTAGAGAAGAGTAAGGATGTACCATTTTAAAAAATGAACTTTTTGGAAAGTACACAATACCTGATAGCTGATAGCTTTCCCAAACTGTAACTGTGTAGTTCCACAAATTACTCTTGCTTTGTAACAATAGTCATTTAAGTCATGAGCCTTTTCCTGTCTGATAAGTGAAAATAGCCAAAAAACAGAAAGTATGACTGTATTTGTCTTTTTTCCTTCCTAAGAAAACCTTTTCAATCAATGCCTTTGATTTAGATGTAGGAAGGGGTAGAGAGAGGAGGGGTTAAACTAACTAGCTATTCTCTGGGTTATTTAATGCCTCTTGTCATATTTGTAGGTGCTTTATAGTAGGGGGGTTTCTTTTTAAAAATATTTTTTTGAATCAAAGTGTACACATCTGTCTTTATACCCAGCAGCTTTTCTGGCCCAAAACAAGTCCACTGTGAGTTTCCCCAACTGAGCTCAGTGGGATCTCTGTCAGCTGCAAGATTTATGTCATCTTTTTCAGTCCTGAGAACTGTTCCTTCAGCTTTTCACATCTGGATTTAATTGGAAAGACATTAAGTGCAGTGGAAAAGCATATTTTAGGGCAGGTCTTTATAGACATACCCATTAAAGGAGTTGATGGCTTTAAGTTCAAATGGGATGAGCAAAAAGAACTCACCAAAAGTTAGCAGGCACACAATCATGTAGGAATTGTTGAAACAGTTCTTTTTCAAAGAGAGAAATTAGGGAAAAGCAAAAATGCTTATCAGATATGCACTACTTAAATTTTCCATGGACAAGATATAAAATACACACACAAAGAACAGTATTTTTGTGTTCAGTTTTATCTTGTGATTGTGGTTTTCATATCATTGTGTATTGGTATTTGAATGTTTAATACAAAAACATCTAGAGAAAAAAAGAGGTAAATTGGTAACTGAAAATGCCGTCACCTTCATGTCTCCCAAGACACCCAAAGGGTGGTAATATAGTTCACTGTGCCACCACACCCTGCTGTGTCCGATACATAATATTAGAAGCATCCAGCCAGCTTGGAGTAAAGACAGAACACATTTTTTCATATATGTATGTATATGTGTGTGTGTATACATATGTGTGTATGTGTATACACACATATGTTTTCTAGTGAAAATACTATCAAATACTATCAAAATGCCTTTTTTTTGGAGGGGGACCATATTATTAGGTTTAAATAAACAAATCCAAGGTTGGAAGCAATAGGGAAAAATTGAGCTGGTTCCTTGAGATGATGAGTTATGCAAAAAGAAGTTTTCAGGATTGTTTTCATGCAAGTGGATGAATAATTAAAATCAAAGTATAATTATCTTGAAAGGAAAAGTATTTGTTTTTCTTTGCATTATTGATTTGTCATATGTTAGAACCTTGAATTTGATAATTTAATTCATTCCTAGTATAAGAGCAACTACAGCTAAGTTCTTTGAAATAATTTCCCTGAAACTATTATTAATGAGTAACATGGACTTAAGAAAAATATTTATTTGGAATGCAACTTAGCCATTCAAGTTGTTTTCATTGTGGAGACCCGGTTATCTAGTATGAAAGATGACCTAGACAAAAAAATCATGAAACTTGGATTTATTTTCCAGTTGTCCCCCTTTGAGGCCCAGTCACATAGCAAAGATATGTGCTGTCACCTGAGAATTTAAGAGTCCTTTCTAGACCCAGCATGAGAACCTTGAATAAAACATTAAATTTGTTTGTGCTTGTTTCCTCATTTCTCAGATAAGGTATACACTTGCTCAATTTATAGGAATATTGAGGTAATTTAGTGTTATTGGTAATTACTTCACTCATTTCCCTCAGAGAAGAGACATTTTATACTAAATTTCTAAGTTTATAATACTATCTTATTAAAGCAATTTAAATATTTCTGAATTTTGTAATTATGTTTTCTTTAGTAGTCTGCACCTGTGGAGAATCTGTGATTAGATCACTTGAATTCATGGTTTTAGAGTAGGAAGAAAGGCCAAAGGCCATGCAGTCCCACACCTCATTTTACAGATGAGGCCACTGAGGCTAGTAGAAGTTAAGTGACTTTGCTACTAACAAGTGACAAAACTGAAGCATTATTCAAAAGTCCCAAAAGCCTAATGTTATTTTAATATTTTAATAATAGAAAATGCACTAAGACTTATGGTACAGCTTGGGCATATTTCACTCTTCCTCCCCTTTTAGGTCATCTGTGTCCTATTTGAGGAGCAATAAGGACCCAGCAGGGCCACCATTAGACATCATAGGAATGTTTTATCTTTGGCAAGCCACTCCCCTTACTCACGATATTAAGGATATATTTCTGTTAAAATTGTTCTGTAACTGGAAAAACTTTCAGGAACCATAGATTCAGGATCTCTATTTGACTTTTGGAGAAATGACTCTGTTTTCCAATCCTTCCTTCCCCAGAAGGAAATTAGATGGAACGCTCGCTCCACCATGAAGCTTTGTCACTGGCTGTATTTCCGAAGGGTCCAAAGCCACCTGTCATTTTCAGTGTAGGGTGAAGCAAAGAGTACTTAGAAATCATTTGGGGAGTTTCCTTCTTATTAAAATCATGGGGTAACTACTCAGCTCTCAGTGAAGCAAGACAATTAAATCTTTTTTTGAAGAAAATGTATACTTAGCCTAATATTCTATCTTAATTTTTTTCTTTGTTTTATAAACTTGACCAAAAAACAAACCAACCAACCCTTTATCAGTCTACTACGACTGAAACTGAAATGACTCTCTAATCTATACCCTTACCTCTAATGGAAAACTTTAAAAAGTACATTAGAAAGATTAGGTTTAACCTTTGTTCTGGACTATGCATTATTCCAGCACCAGAGAATTCTCCCAATACAAGGACTACCTTTTTTGGTCTGACACATTTATTCCCCTTTGTTATTGTTTTTCTTCTTTCTTCCTAATAGAAGTCATTACCGCTCTTACTTCCCTTTCTTGGGCAATTAAGTAGTGCTTTATATTTCTTGAAATAGCTAATTCTTGAAATAATTTTTTAAATAGGAAATATAAATGCCTCTATTTAGGAAGTCTTTTTTTAGGGGTTTTTTTTTTTTGGGGGGGCTGAAGCAATTAGGTTAAGTGACTTGCCCAGAGTCACACAGCTAGGGAGTATTAAGTGTGCGAGGTCAAATTTGAACTCAGGTCCTCCTGACTTCAGAGCCAGTGCACTATATGCTGCACCATCTAGCTGCCCCAGGGAGTATTTTTTTGAAAGAAAAAAAAAATTAGAAGAAAGAAGTGGTTAAAAAGAAGGAAGGAAGAGGAGAAGAAAGAGAAAAAGAGAAAGGAAGAAAGGAAGGAAAGGAAGGAAGGAAGGAAGGAAGGAAGGAAGGAAGGAAGGAAGGAAGGAAGGAAGGAAGGAAGGAAGGAAGGAAGGAAGGAAGGAAGGAAGGAAGGAAGGAAGGAAGGAAGGAAGGAAGGAAGGAAGGAAGGAAGGAAGGAAAGAAGGAAGGAAGGAAGGAAGGAAGGAAGGAAGGAAGGAAGGAAGGAAGGGTGGGTTGGTTTCTCTAAAGAATTTGAGGTTAAGTCTGTCAAAGCTTTTCTGTCTTGGTAGGATCTGGTAGATTTGCTTTGATATTAGAACCCTCAGATACCC
Source organism: Sminthopsis crassicaudata (assembly GCF_048593235.1). Taxonomy (NCBI): domain Eukaryota; kingdom Metazoa; phylum Chordata; class Mammalia; order Dasyuromorphia; family Dasyuridae; genus Sminthopsis; species Sminthopsis crassicaudata. The sequence goes on along the minus strand of NC_133617.1, from coordinate 281,777,628 downwards.
TCAATCACTTCCATAGGACCTCTATATGAGAGTGTGTATATGGCACAATGGATAAAGCACTGGGTTTCATATCAGGAAAAGTTGAGTTCAGATTCTGTCCTCAGGCAGATTAATAGTTGTGTGACCCTGGTTCAATCATTTGACTCCTCTTAGCCTCAGTTTCCTCATTTAAAAAGTGGGGATAACAGTTTATTTACTGGACTGTTGTGAGGATCAAACAAGATAGCATGTATAAAGCACTTTACAAATTTAAAAACACTATATAAATACCTGCCTGCTACTACCAGACCATGAAAATTATTCTAGATTGTTTAGAGGTTTTAGACTTCCAAAGACAGGAATGTCCACAATGACACTGTATCCTTGTTACTTCTCCCTAATTGTTTCTATATCACATTCTCCAAAACTGTTATTCTATACCTTCTCATCTTGCTCTCCCCATCCTCACTGTACCCATGGGCTCATTAGCACAACTAAAGACCTTGCCTGATATTTTATTGAGGATATAGGAGCCTGTCTCCTTGAGTTTCTTCTTTTACTTTTTTCATCATCTTATGGTATTTGCAAATTATCCTATCTCTCCTTGCTCTAGATACCAGTCTCTGTGGGTAGTCCTTCTCTTTGACAAAGATAATTTCTGTATATATTTCATCAAATACTCTTCTGTCTTTTCCAAGATTATTCTTATAATATCTGTCTTCAATATTCAAACTCTCCCTTTCTATACCTTTCTATTAGTTTTCTCCTAACTGCTTTTAAACATCCCCAAGCCCCCTTAAAAAAATTCCCATTAAATCCTACAATCTCTTGATGTTTCTCTCTTTCTTAGCCAGAAGAAAGCTTTTTCAAGCTTTTTCCTCGAAAAAGCTACCTATGCTTTTTCTTAATTATCTCTCTTAGTTTTAACTACCTCTCTTCTAAATTTCCTCTGGTCTGGCCTCCTACATCATCACTCAACCAAAACTGCCAATTTCATACTTACCAATAATCTCTTAATTGCAAAATTACCTTTTCTCATTCATCATCCTTCTTGACCTCTGTGCAGCACTTGGCATACTCCTAAATAGTCTCTCTTTTTTGAGTTTTCATGATACCAATTTCTCTTGCTTCTCCAGACAATTTTTCTTAGTTTTGTTTGCTAGACATCTACAATGTGCCTCTGTTAATGGACCCTGAAGTCACTAACAGTCTCTTTCTGTCTTCTCTATAAATTCTTCCTGAGTGACCTCATCTACTTACATGACTTTCATGTCTATGATTCTCATATCTCATATCTCATGTCTTGATTCTATAAAATGAGGATAATAATAAGAAAGGAGCAAAGTACTATATTAGGTATAAGTTAGCAGCAAAGCAAATAGATTGCTGCACTTTGAGACAAGAAGTCTGGATATGAATCCTGCTTCTTATTACCTGCATGACCACTGATAAACCACTTAACTTCTTTGTTTTATCATTTGTAAAAGTAGCGATAAAATCTTTCTTCTTGTGAAGTTCCAATGCAATAATGTTTGCAAAGTGCTTTGTAAACTTTAAATTTTTTTAAAGATTTATACATCAATGCAAATGCCATATCAGTGCCAGCTTTTTAGTTCAGAATTATTTTAAAACATTATGGTTTTTGTTTGTTTTTTTTTAAATTATAACTTTTTATTTATAAAACATATGGATGGGTAATTTTTCAACATTGACTTGCAATATTGCAAAACCTTCTGTTCCAAATTTTTTCCTCCTTCCCCCACCTCCTCCCCTAGATGGCAGTTAATCCAATACATGTTAAATATGTTAAAATATATGTTAAATCCAATATATGTATACATATTTATACTATTATCTTGCTGCACAAGAAAAATCAGATCTAGAAAGAAAGAAAAGAAGCTGAGAAGGAAAACAAAAAATGCAAGCAAACAATAACAGAAAGAGTGAAAATGCCATGTTGTGGTCCACATTCATTTCCCATAGTTCTCTCTCTAGACGTAGATGACTCTCTTCGTTACTGAACAAGTGGAACTGGTTTGAATCATCTCATTGTTAAAGAGAGCCATGTCTATCAGAATTGATCATCATATAATCTTGTTGTAAACATTGTTTTTAGGCATAAAAATGGACTCTTTTACTCTGTTTCATAGTGGATTATCATTTATTTCTGTGTCGTTAATGTAGTAGGATTTTGCTAGGGATCACATAAATTCTTATGATTTAAAATCTATATATGTTGCCAAACAATTAGAAAGAACTTTGTTTTATATCTCAATTGGTGTGGAACAATTTTGTTGTTGAAAAGGGGCCATTTGGGGGTAGAACTTTGGAGAAAATTGTAGATGTATTCTAAAGGTAAAAGAATCATTCTTCGCTTACTCATCTGCATGAAAGTAAAACATATTTTTATGATAGTCTGGTTGTAATCAATATGCTTCTATACCAAAGGAAATTTCTGGGGAAACGTACCACAAAAATTACAAGTGGAGTAGTTTCTCAACTGGTAAAAAAATTATTTATAATCCCTAAAATTTTCCAAACTGAAATGTGACATTATTTCTGTGGGATTTTCTCTGGAGATTTAACTGAGTGAAGTACAAAAGAACTTTGTCTTGAACTTTAAAGTTAAATTTGTGTCTATGTCACATTTTAAAACTTAGGTTTTCTAGGTAATTGAAATAAGAGGTCTAATTTTAATATAATTTAAATCAAACTTAAAAATTTATATCAAATAAATTCAGAATATTTGAAAATTTTCTCATGGAAGAATTGCAACATTAAAAAGAATCCATACTTAGAAAGTCTTTTTATCAAATGTTAGTGCTTTTTCTTCTATGCCTTAATAGATTGATTCATTTATAGAAAGATATTGGAATATTTCCCTGATAAATGTTTTATCTAAGGGCAACTAGGTGGCCCAGTGGATAGAGCACCAGCCCTGAATTCAGGAGGACCTGAGTTCAAATGTGACCTCAGACATTTAACACTTCTTAGCTGTGTGACCCTGGGCAAGTCACTTAAACCCTCCCTCCCAAAAAAGAAAGTTTTATCTATATTTTAAAGATTTAGGATATTAAGGTTTCATGCTAGGCAGCTCTCTTTTTGCTTGGGCAGGAGATCGAATGTTGTTTGACCAAAGGGAATTCTATCTTTGTTATTATGGCAGCCATTTTACTTAATATTAAAGGGAAAAAAATTATGAAATGGAGATAAATTTTTTGTCATTTTCCCATTTTCATTTCAAAAACTTATTTAAGAAGATTGAATAGTATCTACTGTTATTGCATCTATTGTCTTCTTAACTTCCCCCTTCAAAGTTGGTTTCACCTTTAACTTATGCTCAAATCTATGACCTGACTGCAAGCAGACAGATTTTGAAATGACTACCATATGAATTACTTGTTGTGTCCTGTCTTAATGGTCAGTTTCATGTTTAGTGCCATCACATCCAGTATTTTCAAATCCTAGTTATATAGAAGACAATTGTGAAATACAGGTGAAAGGCTTCTGAGTCATTTATAGATGTTTGTGCCAAAATACATTTTCCAACAATGTTTTCATCCTGTTTCCATGTGCCATCTTCACAGATATGTATTGACTTAAGACTAGAGGATTTTGCCAACTTCTTAATAGAATTTCTCTATTTCTTAATATTCTGCAATATTTAGAAACATAAAATTGAAGTTATTGTAATGGCATTCTGTTTGCTTATTCTCATTTTGAACAGTGCAAGACAAGATGATCATTTGTCTCATTCATTAAAAAAATCTCTTGTGTTTTCTGTGTGTCAGTCACTGTTCTAGATGTTGGAGATATTGAAAAAAAATGAAATAGACCCTTCCTCAAGAAGTTTGCTTTCTAATGAGGGAAACAACACATACACAGAGAAACACATTAAAAACATATACAAAGTAATTTCAGGAGGTGGGGTATTGACAACTGCAAGGATTGGGGAAGGCTTCCTTTATGAAATAGCATTTAAATTCAATTTTAAAGGAAGCTAGGGATTCTCATGGGCAGAAGAGAGGAAACAGAGGGTACTTCAGGCTTAGAAAACAACTTATAGAAAGGCACAAGATATTATAGTTCTTGTTGCCTTTGAGAGGATGTCAGCCTAGGAACTGTCTAGGCTCCATTGTCTGCAAAAGTGGAAGAAATGAGAAATTAAAGACCCACGGGCCATTTTGCATTTTCATCTGCTTCATCGATTGATATGTTGAAAATATTTGTCACCCAGTGTTCAAGTTTCTGTTGATGCACCTGTCCATACTTTGCTATGCTGATCCATGTTCAGAAAAATGTTTTCACCATGGCAGAAACTTCCAGAATTTTCAGTCCATTGGCTTAGCTTTCAGGAACTCAGGATCACTTTAGCACCACAATGAGTCATTGGAGTAGGAAACTGGCAAGTTATGGAAGAAAAAAACAGAGAACCCTAAAAACCTGCAGTGGCTATTTGATTACAATCTGAATATATATTCAGGTTGGAAGATATAGATTACCCTTGAATGAAATATGTTGTGATTAGAATTCAGTTAGTCAATCAGTAAAAATTTATCAAGTACCTACTATTTGCCAGGCTCTGTGGTGGATATGCAAATAATGACAAAACACAGTCCTTGTTCTCAAGGATCTCACAGTCTGATAGAGGAAACAGCATGCAAACAGCTATGTACCAAAAAGCTATGTATGCAAGATAAATTGGAAATAATCAACAGAAAGACAAACATAGAATTAAGGGGGAATATATAAATACTGACAAAGAGAAAGAAGAAAGAACAAAGGATTCCAGAAGCAAAGTGGGTGGTGGTCTATGTTTTTGCTCATCCTTCATTCTTGAAGAGATACAGCAGCATCACCAGGGTGATGTTTTGACTTGTGCTTGCATAGGATTTAACTGAGACAGAGCTATGCAAAGTATCAGCCTCACTCTCTCCTCCCAGATCATCCAAAGCCTTCGGAAGCAAGACAGAAGTCAAGATGATTAGCTATGGTCTGGGATGCAGTGGGTGATCTTGGTCTTTCTAAGTCAAGGTCTTTCCCAAGTCCGTTTGTCTGAGCCAATGCTCATTCATTACTAAGGGATAGGTAAGAACTGAGACAAAAGACTGGCCTAATTGACCATCAAAAAAAATATCAATGTTGGAAGAAAGAACACGCAAACTTTCTGGCCAGAACAGAAAACAATTTCTTTTTACATTCATTCTAAACCATTGGAACCTAAACAATGAGCCATGAAGCTAGGCCTATTTTTGGCGCTCAATGAAAGCCTGAGAGATTTGGGTACAGAAAAGCCAGGTTAGTCTAGAGGCTTGCATTAGAAAGTAGCTCCATTTGAAATCTAATAGACTTTTTAAAAGCCTGTTTTTTAGAGCTATATTTCAAGAAATCATAAATGAAAACTTCACAAGACAAAAATGTATATTGTCCCAGCCTTTTTAAAAGATAATTTTTATTTATTAGGTAAAGGGTCATGTTGGATTTTTTTTAATGCCATTTAATTGTATGTTTTTTTGAATTGAGATTTAGAATTACCAGAAGTAATTAGAAAAAAATCAGCATTAACAAAATAGTAAATACAGGTTTTGTCAGGTATAATATGAAGAATAGCTGAATAGCCCCTGTTCTTGAGCTAATTAGGAAAGTCATAAGGTAGATTTCAGTGAAAAATCTTATCAGGAAATGATTATGATATAAAAGAAAGCATCAATAAAACTTTAGGGAAAATTTATGAATATATTTTTGTGAATGACCTAAAAATCCAGACTAAATGGTTCAGAATTTTTTCTTGAATAATTGAAGAAATTGCAGTAAACATCTATTAAGTACCTACTATCTTGAGGAACTCTTCAGCTAAAGGGAGATCACAAGCAAACAACTATTTATAAATAAGATATTTAAGAGATTAATGCAGTTCTAGGTATCTATTGACAGCTAAAGTTATAAGATTGGAAGTCAGAAGAGTAGAGCTGGATAAAAATATATTTAGGAGATGTGCAAAGTTAGAGAAGCCACTCTAAATGTTCATAGGGACTATTTGTGTCTGAATTTGGCAGAGCATTCCGAGCTCATGTTGGTCTGATCAGCCATAGTCGGATATACTTGTAACTTGACTCTAACATAGTGATGTCATTTTGGTCCTCTTCAAGAACAAAGGACAACAACCAATCAAGGAAATAATAAAGAGAAGGAAGTCTCTAGCACTAAAAGGAATCACAAAAACTTTCTTGTAGAGAATGAGATTTTAGGAGGGAGCTCCAGGAAAGCCAAGTCAGTCTAGAAGCTTGGATGAGAAAGGAGAGCATTCCTGGATGGGGAAGAGACAGTAAAACATCTGGTCCTATGTGTGGAAGGAAAAGAGGATGATGTCTTTGAATTGCAAAAAGTATAAGGTGTAAGAAGCCTGGAAAAGTGATTGGAGGAATAGATTATGAATGTCTTGGAAACTTAAACAGAATTTTATATGTGCTTATAGAAGTGATAGGGAGTCACTGAAATTTTTTGGAATAGGGAGGTATGATTCCTGTGCTTTTAAGAAGATCACTTTGAGAGTTGAATAGAAAATACATTGGAGTGGGAGACCAACCAGCAAGCTATTTGCAAAATAACAGATGAGGTAATAAGGAATTACAATAGGGTATTGGCAATTTCAGAATTAAAAAAAAAAAAAAAAAAAAAACAGCAAAAATGAGCTTGTATGAGGAATGTTACAAAAAGATAGTCACCAGCACTGAGCAACAGGATATGACTGAAAGGTCAGAGATGACCTAGGTTGCAAGCTGGAATGACTGAGAGGTGGATGTTATTCCCATCAGAAATAGGAAAATTATGAAGAAGGGATGATTTGAGGAAAAAGAGAATGAGTTCAGTTTTGGACATATTGAGTTTAAGATGTCTGTCTATAGAGTATCCAGTTCTAGATGTCCAATTGACAGCTAAAGCTACAAAACTGGATTCAGTTAGAACTGGATAAGTAGATTTAAGAATCATCAGCATAGAGATGTGATTAAACTTATGGGAGTTGTTGATGTCATCAAGTCAAGTAGTGTAGTTAGTAAGTGAACTTGGACAAAAAAAAAATCTAGCAAAGGATCCTGAAAAACAGTGATTGGAGGGGAAGGAGGAATAGCTGGAAGAGAACAGTGTCACAAAAACATAAAAGAGAATGTCGAGGAGAAGAGCATGACCAAATCATACTGACAAAATCAACAGAAAAGTCCAGAAGGAGAAAGATTGAGAAAAGACTATTTGGTAATTAAGACATCATTGGTAACAGAAGAAAGCTGTTTCAATTTAAATTTATGATGAGATAAAAGAAAAGGAAAACATTTGCAAGAAGACAGAGCTTTGGATAGATGTTCTTAATGCATAAGAAAAATCCTTCAAACATAGATTATTTTTATTTAAAGCTCTACCCGGCATAACTTTCAAAGCTAGCGTCTAAATAAAAATGGCACGAATGGATTGATCAAGTTAGAAATGTTTGTGGATTTCCTTAGTTTATATGCCCAATTGGGTTCTATGCTTTGAATCCTATTCTCTGAATTCTGTTCTTAGATAAGAAGTAATAACATATTCTGTCTCTGTCTCTGTCTTTCTCTTGTAATAACAATTGCCCTTGCCTCTGTATAGCAAATAGATTTCTTTGTGCAGTGAGTAATCCATTTCAGATGTACACAAATACAAATTAACCAAGCTGATAGAATTCTGCCATGTCCAAAAACTTTTCTAAATGCTTTAATTTACTGACATAATATCCTTTCTTCCTTTTTTTTTCCTGGAAAGCCAGAAGAAAGTTGAGCACACTGGGTAAATCTTCAATGGAGTACATACAAAAAGACATGGTCAAAAAGATAAAGATAGCAAAGCACAGGAGAAAGAGGACCTGAGTTCAAATCCTCCTGCTTCTGATTTTACTATGTGATTTTGGACTAGTAGTTAATATGGCCTATGAAGTCCATTCCAGCTTTAGGATTTTATAAGCCTCACAACTATATTAAAATGTAATCTTCCTTAATTTAGAATATAACCTTATTTTACATAGATATAATTGGCTTAATGTGGATGCATAAATATTAAGAAATAATTCAATTGAAGCTAATAGCACACTTTACTAGTAAATTTCAACAGTAGCAAATAATCTCACAAAAAATAGAGAAATTTAGAAATATGAAAAACAATAATTTAGATAAGCAATAATAAGCATACTTTGAGAATCAAGTCTACAAATGCTATAAATAAGGTTAATTTTTCTAGACAATCTAATTTCTAATGACAGTGATCAGATAGTTATCAGAATAATCCTCTTTGATGTTTGCTTGAAAATGTGGCTATTTTAATTAGAAATCAGTCAACATTTTTTTTATTATAGCTTTTTATTGACAGAACATATGCATGCGTAATTTTTCATCATTGTTCCTTGCAATCACTTCTGTTCCAACTTTTCCCTTCCCTCCCTCAACCTCTTCCCCTAGATGGCAAGCAGTCTCATACATCAACATTTTCTTTTTAAAGGAGTTATAGCAAGACTGATTTCATTAACCAAAAGCATGATATAGCTATATATGTTTGTAATGTATGGAGAGAGAATGAGAAGTTGGGGTCAGGGGAGAAAGTACTTGTATGTCCTCTGAAATAAATCAATAATCTTTCCTACCTTCCTACCTATCTAATTTAATTGTTTTAGAAGAAAAACAAAACAAATCCTCCAAAAAGAATCTCAGCTCCTTGAGGGTAGTGATTGTTTTATTTTTGTCTTTGGGTCTCCTGTACCTACCTAATGGCTGACACATATAGACATTCAATAAATGGTCTTTGACTTTTTGATTAACTTATAATAACCAAACTTGGTCATGAAAAAGGGATGAAAAAATGTACCTCCATCCCCTCTTTGTAGAGGTAAAGGACCATGGAGTGTGGAATATCATATACACTTTCAGATTTGGATAATATATTGATTAGTTTTGCTGCACTGCATTTTTTCTCTCTTTTGTCCTTTTTTACAAGGAAAGGCAAGGGACAGGAAATGTTTATATTTGGAAATGAAGATGATATGAAAATAAAAAATTAAAACCACAAATACCCATAGCATTAGCACTTTGGAATGTGTAGGGCACATCTTGACACACAATCTTGACATTACTATTATAGTTAATGGGAAATTATTTCATCTTTTAGACAATATTTTGAAGTTTAGTGGGAAACATTGATGTATAAAAAAGGAAAATTATCTGATGGTCCTGGTGATCAGAGGCTACATTGAAAACTTTAATAAGTTACAGGATTTAAGATTCACTTTTTGGTAATGAAGACTTCTGTTGTTTCTCTGAGAATGATCTAATACCGCTGAATTGTCATTACAAAACATTTAATCCCTGTAGAAGGAAGCAGGAAGAATATTAACAAGCTTCAGCAGTATTTACTAATTGTTAAGTGACAGGAGGAAAGTTAGAAATTACAGAAATGACTGGAAACACTCACCTCCACACAGATGAGCCATACACATACTTACATAGGGAATAGCAGCCAAGACAAACAAATAGCAGTGGAGTGCGTCCTGTTGGCATCATGCTTCTGGCATTGCTATAACTACACAGAAAACAAGTGATACTAACATGAAGTGTGTAAAAACATCTGTTCCGGGACCTGTGGGACTTTACTCACAAAACTGTTATAAAATCTTTGGGGGGCAAAAGTATTTCCATGTATCTATGCAGATGCTCTCCTCGAAGGAAGAAAAAAAAATTGATTAAAGTATTGAGTTGTAAAGATACCAGTGAAGAATAGGAAATGCCACTCAATTCATTTTGATTTCTGATTGTTCAAATGTGACATCAGTTTTTCTTTTTACAAACTAAACAGAAAAGAGCTGCTTTTGTGAAAGTTACATTTATTGCTTTGCTTATTACTTCTCATCACCACAGAGTACTTCAATTGTTGTAATGTTAAGTTTTTTAAAAATCTACTTGGTAAGTTGTGGTAATGTGCAAAAGGATACCGGCTAAGAGTTTGTTTTGATTCGCTAGGAAAACATTTTGTGCCCTTGGAAAAGAAATAATTTAGACTTCTATTTGTTTATAGCCAAAGACTTATGAAAGGTTCTGTATACTTACTTGAATTAATGTAGCTTTGAAATGCTCTAATCCACATTGTGTGGGAAGTTGCACAATTTGGGTTGAATTATCATTCAGGATGTTCCTCATTAGAGAGGCCAGATTTACCTCCTTCCCACGCCTCCCAGAGATTAGTTTACATTTATTACTACAAAATAACTCCATCAAGCATGGTGAGTTGAAGGCAGTAGGAATAAACTAGCATTCAAACCTTATTGCTCCATTCTTTTTTCTATATATCACATTTTAGATGTGCTATTTCATCAAGTTCCATATTTACAAATTAAATATTAATTGATTTGCTACTGTAGGGTAGGCCTGATTCTTTATAGTCTCTTGGTTCAGATTTGTAGTTAGAATGAAATGAAATGAGATACATGTATACTAACAGTTAGCAAAAAGAGGTTTACTTAACCATAGCATGGATAAGATATTCAACAAAAGTATAGCACTGATTCATCTGTACAGTTTCCCTGGGTTTGTGCTCACCATGCTGATATGCTAGTCATGCCGGAGGAGAAGCTCCTGATTTCTCCTCTGGTGGCTTTAGTAGTTGGGCCACCAAGAAGTTATTTCAATGCTTTGAGCCTTAACCTGCTGGACCAATTCCGTCTCAAGAATACTTTCAGTACCATTCAAAGAAAAATTAACTTAGCCCACATGGAACGGGACCTTGAGAAAAACTAGTTAGCCTATTTGGCAAGGATATTGCAGGAAATTGATCCTAACATACTCCACTCCTTGGTGGCAAGATCCAAATGGCTTCAAACTTAATCAGAAACCACTCCCTGCACAGCACATATTGACTTAGAAAGTCACAAATTAATTTTATTGGTTATATAGTTTTGGTTTGGGGTGTGTTTTTTTTTTGTTGTTTTTGTTTTTGTCTTTGTCAAATATTTTTAAATTTTATTTGGGTCACACTCAGGAGTTTTACAGGCCATAATTTTCACACCTCTGTTGTTCTAAATTATCTTCTATCATTGAAAAAGCCTTACAACGGTTATTAGACAATTCCCTGCCCTGGAGATATAGGAAGCGTTTTATAAGCAGCACTGGAGGAGGAAAACAAAAACAAAAAAGATAACCAAAACAAACACTGATCTTGAAGGAGTAACCTAACAGAATGATGAACAGAAATCAGTTTTATATCTTATATGTGATGGATGATGCCCAGTCTTGCAGTTAATAGTGGCTTTCCTGAGTAATGCAGTAATAATAATCAGAAGCAGCACCAAGAATCTCAGGCCGGTTTGTATGATAAGACTTCAAGTAAAGTCACTATTTTACATCACAGGTTAAAAAAGTCATCTGAAGAGAGATAGCTGAGAGATCAATACTCTCTTTCATATGAAGCTTATTCAGATTTCATGATCAATACAAAAATTGCCCCGTAGTATTACCAACTCATTGTTCCTCAATTCATCAGATAGGACCTTCACCTCCTTGGGAATTCTATGAAAGAATATCTTTTTATAAAGGTATTTTTCCTTTTGGGGGCCTCTGCTAAGAATTGTTTCCTTTATAGAAGAAAGGGCCTGCCTTCTCCACTGCCACTAGGATCCACATTACTACTGCTGAGGCTCACACCACTGCCTGCTGTGCTTAGCACCTAAGCTGCTGCACACTTCTTTGCCTGTGTTGCTACCCAAGCCAAGCAGTGACCCCCGTGCTAGGGTCCACTAATGCTGCAATGTCATTTCATTTTTCAGACCTGAGTATTGTACCCAGGACTATGTCCTTGCCACCCCAGTGCATGCTAAGCTAAGAGGAAGTGAGGGAAATATTCTTTTTCCAGGCCAGAGAGCTGTCCCTGTGTATCAACATCAGAAGGTTGCTTGGTCCCAGTACTGCCATATATTTTTCTACTTTTCACCTGCAGTGTGGCCAGTACTAAACCACTGCACCTCTCTTCCCTAAGAGTCCCAAAATGACAGTTTTATGGAGAGTTCAAGCCAATCACAACTGGTAGATTTGGTGATCATTATCACCCCCAAAAGAAAAGTTTCAGAGAACAATTTACATGTATCATCTTTATAATCCAGTTCTTAGAGATACAGAGTACATTCACATCCATTTTCTAATTGTTGAATATTCATAGGCAATTTGACGTCTCACATTCATGGGTCACTGAAGCATCATGACCCCTGGGTACAGGACGTCTGTGTCAGAGTCCACACTGACCACTTGGGATTTCCCTTCTACCTCTAAATTAATCTTTTATCAATTTTCACCAAGTCATTCTAATCTAATCCTTTTAACTAAAGCTAAATGTCATGGGCCAAACCTGAGGAAGGCTAATCTGGTAGTTAAAACTCAAGAATTGAATAGAATGAGAAACTCATAGGGAATTTATCAGTTAGAAAAGAAGGCTTACCTAACCATGGCATAGAAAAGATATTCAGCAATGATACAACATTGATTCAGTTGAGTGTAACTTCCATACCCCAGAATTAGCCATTTTGGAATGGTTTCAAGGAGAAGTTCCTACCTCCTTGGGTTCTCCATTTTTCACATAGGTTGCCAAGAAGCTGTGTGAGAAGTCAAGTCTTTTTTTTTTTATTAATAATTTTTATTTACCAGATATATACATGGGTAATTTTACAACATTGACAATTGCCAAACCCCTTGTTCCAATTTTTCCCCTACCCCCCAGATGGCAGGTTGACCAATACATGTCAAATATGCTAGAGTATAATTAAATACAATATATGTATACATGTCCAAGCCGTTGTTTTGTTGTACAAAAAGAATCAGACTTTGAAATAGTGTACAATTAGCCTGTGAAGGAAATCCAAAATGCAGGCGCACAAAATTAGAGGGATTGGGAATTCTATGTAGTGGTCCATAGTCATCTCCCAGAGGTCTTTCACTGGGTGTAGCTGGTTTAGTTCATTACTGCTCTAGTGGAACTGACTTGGTTCATCTCATTGTTGAAAATGGCCACATCCATCAGAATACATCCTCATACAGTATTGTTGTTGGAAGTATATAATGATCTCCTGGTCCTACTCACTTCACTCAGCATCAGTTCATGTAGGTCTCTCCAGGCCTCTGAAATCATCCTGCTGGTCATTTCTTACAGAACAATAATATTCCATAATATTCATATACCACAATTTATTCAGCCAATTTCCAACTGATGGGCATCCACGTAGTTTCCAGTTTCTGGCCACCACAAAAAGAGCTGCCACAAACATTTTGGCACATACAGGTCCTTTTCCCCTCTTTAGTATTTCTTTGGGATATAAGCCCAATAACAGCAATGCTGGGTCAAAGGATATGCACAGTTTGATGACTTTTTGAGCATAGTTCCAAATTGCTCTCCAGAATGGCTGGATGTATTCACAATTCCACCAACAATGTATCAGTGTCCCTGTTTTCTCACATCCCCTCCAACATTGCGCATTATCTTTCCTGTCATTCAAACCAATCTGACAGGTGTGTAGTGGTATCTCAGAGCTGTCTTAATGTGCATGAGAAGTCAAGTCTTAACCCTAATTAATTATAAAGGAAGTTAAGGAAAACCTAGCCTACTCTAAATGAAGTTTTAATCCTTAGGTTAATCTTCACCCTGCAGAACCTTAGAAAAATTAACAGCCTCTGTGTCAGGGACCCTATTAGTTATTGCTGCTATTATATTTGTTTTCCCATAAGAAATAGTAGTTTTATTTTCAAATCTAATCTCAAATCATATTGATAAGATTTTGAATAGTATTATTTAATAGCTGTGCAAAAAACAACTGGTCTCTGACAGCAATTTTTCAGGGTAAGTGATGAAAAAATGAGAATAATGTTTATTTTTCAACTTTTCTTTAGGTTAAATAGATAATAAAACATTTTTGTTTGCTGCTATAGTTTTGGTCTTGCTTGAAAGACATCTATGTTACTCTTTCTTACCTAACATTTTTATATTGACATCAGTCTGTGGTAGACTCTTCCTTAAATTTAATGTGGTTATTTAAGGCATTTCTGTATAGATCATTTATCTTATTATTTCTCTGTGGTGAAACAGAATAAAACACATATTCTTCCGTAGACCTTCTTAACTTCTGAGTTCACTTCCAGGGAGAGAGTAGGTAATGAATTGAGAGATATTCTGACTCAATAGCTGAAACTATGACAAGTGACAGAGACAACAGTCATGTAATATTACTTACATATGTATGAGAGGAAGCATAATGCTTCTAGGACTGGGCTGTCAAAAGGTTAACATCTTCCAAATCATTTAAACATAGTGGTGTATTGGTGCAAAGACTTCTTATTATACTTAAAGCTAGAAAAAGTACTCTCTCTCATTTCTTAATCAATCAATCAATAAACATTTAAGTGTACCAGGCAGTGTGTTAAGCACTAGGAATACATGAAGACTCAAAAAGATAGTTCCTGCCTTCAAAGAATTTATAATCTAATAGGAGAAGCAACATGCAAACAAATATATACAAAACAAGCTATAAATAGGAAATAATTAAAAGAAGAATTAAAAGGATTTAGGGAAGACTTCCTGTGGAAAATAAGATTTTAGTTGGGACTTAAAGGCAAGAAATTCAGTAGTTGGAATCAAGGAGAGAAAACGTTTCAGGAAAAGGTAATGGCCAGAGAAAAATGCAAGTGACAGAGAAGATGAAGTAACTTATTTGTGGAACAAATCAGGAGACCAGTGTCACTGGTTTTGAATGCCAAATATTATTTTGTATTTGCTCCTGGATGCAATAAACTGGAGTTTATTGAGTGAGGGGTGCGGGGATGAATTGACTAGATTTGCATTTTAGGAAATTCATGTTAGTGGCTGCATGGAAAAAAAAATTATTTGGAGTGAGGAAGGATTTGAGGAAGGCAGACATACCAATCAGCTATTGCAGTAGTTTAGGTATGAAGTGATGGCAGTGTCAAAGGAGAGAAGGGGGTATATTTGAGAAATGTTGCAAAGGTGAGTTTGTCAGACTTTGGCAATAGCTTGAATGTAGAGTGTGAGATGGTGAGAAATCCAAGATGACTTAGCTTTCAAGCCTGAACCTTTGGGAGGATGGTGTTGGGAAAGTAGGTGACAGGGAGGACTTAGAGGAAAAAATAATGAGTTCTCTTTTGAACATAGTAAGTTTAAAGTGTCTACTGGATATCCAGTTTGCAGTATGTGAAAATTAGCAGCATTAGAGTAGCAATTAAATCCATGGGAGTTGATGAGACCATCAAGTAGAAAAAATATAGAGGGGAAAGAGAAGCATATCCAGGACAGAACCCTGAGAGATTCCTGCAGTTAGAAGTCGTTATCTGGAGGAGAATCCAGCAAAGGAAACAGGAGATAGAAGGGAAACCAGGGAAGAAAACCTGGTGTCCTGGATACCTGCAGAGAGAAGAGTGTCAAAGGAGGGAGACTAACAGTGTCAGAGGCTGCAAAGACTGGGAGAGAGGGAAGATTAAGAAAAAGCTCCTAGATTTGGCCACACAGAGATTATTAGTCACTATGGAGAGAGCTGCTTGACAAGCAGGATTGTAAGGGGTTGAAAAGAGAGAGGAAAGAAAGAGGCAGCACCTAGTGTAGGTGACTCCTTTGAGGAACTTAGCTCTAAAGGGCACAAGAGATAAAGAAACATACTTGTAGATGGCAGGATTGAGTTTTTCTCAAGTTAGAAGAGATGTGGGCATATTTGTAGGCAGTAGGAAATGAGTCTGTGAAGATGAAAAGAATGAAAATACGTGAAATGATGGAGGTGACAGAGCTGGCCATCTTTGGAGAAGCCGAGATGGTATGGGATTACTTCAACAAGTAGAGGGATTAGCTTTAGTAAAGAGTAAAGCCACTTAATTACATAAAACAAGGGTGAAAAGGAGAAAGTCAAAGGGACATGAGGGAGAGGAGAGGAGCTCATGATGGAGTGCTCCAGTCTTTTCTGTAAAATGTGAAACAAGGTAATCAGTTGAGAAAGTGCGGGAAAGAGAACCCAGAGGAGGTTAGAAGAGGGATGAAAAGGTTTGGAAGAGTTGCTGTGGAAGGAGGGATAGTGTGTTGATTAGGGAGATATGGTAGAATTGCCTAACAGCAGTGAAGACCCAATTGAGATTATCTAATATAAATTTGTAGTGAATCTAGCCATGGTTGCAGGATTTTCTCCGCCTTTATTCATCAACACATGTGGAGTGTGAAAGCAATAAATGGTGGGAGTGATCTAAGGCTTGGCTTGTTTAGGCAATTAAGATTGGTGATATGATAAAGGAGTTAATGAAACAAGAGTGGAGGATAGGTGAGTTGAATTGATGCAGGGAAGATGGCCTGGGAGAATATTGAGGGGTTAAGGGATTAGAGGTCATAATACAGATAAAGAGCACATTTATGGAAGGAAACCGGGAGAGAGATGTACAGTCAATAGATTATGGGCAGATAAGGGAATTCTGGAGGGTGGCGTGTTTGTGAGTGGAGACAAGATCAAAGATATGACCATCCTTGTGTATAACTGAGGAAAGATGAAGGAGTAGCTCCTTTTTTGCCTAACCCTCCCCATTTAATAAATAATAACAATATATATTATTACACTTTAATATTTGCAAATCTTTTGATATATACATACATGGCCCTATGAGTTAGTTAGCACAGATATTCTTAATCACCATTTTACAGTTAAGGAAATTGAAGATCAGAAGTTAAATGACTTATCCATGGCCACAGAAGTACTTAAGAACCAGAGGTAGGATTTGAATCCAGGTCTTCTTGACTCTAAATCCAATACTAAGGGGAAAGGACATTTTCTCCCTCTCCTATTGACAATTCGAATTAGCAAAAGAAAGAAAAAAATGTTCTTTAAAGTTTCTAGGGAAATGAAAGGTAAATTATTTTATTCAGGAAATGTTAAACCATCTTCATAACATGTTAGCAAATGAGAAAGAAAAACTTTATAGATAGATATGAGATAGAAAAAAGACCTTATAAATAATTGTATCCTTAGCTATAAATTGTCTGTAGATTGTAGTGATTAAGAACATTTGGAATTTATAGATACATTTAAATTATGTAAACATATGTTGGTGGGGGAGGGACTATAGACAAATTCAGATAACATGTGTGTAGTGCTGAATGAAAGACAGTACTGCTTTTAGAGCTTGCTGGCAGCCCTGCATAAAATTTCTTAAGTGATGACAGCTAGTTTGACAATGCATGAGAGAAATAAAATGTTAGGGGGAAAAATCATAAAATTTTGCAGGAGCTAAAATACTTAGCATATTTTTTGAGGTCTGGACTTGATTATGTACATACAATTAGAGATTAGAGATTTGATATGAAATTAGAACAGGTGCCATTGGTTTATGGGGCTGAGTCAGATTGTGGTATCTATGAGTTTCATAATCATTCCATGCCAGGTCTTCAGTGAATAAAATGCCTAACTTCCAAAGCTTGCTTCCATTCCAATTCAATGTGATAAGCATTTATTTAGCATCTGCTTTGTGTAAGGCACTTTACTTCATGCTGGGTCTGCATAGATAATTTTTTAAAATAATTCCTGCCTTCAGGAAGCTTGTGTGCGGGTATACCTTCTACCCAAAATGTAGACTGATAACCCTACCCCAATTTTAGTACCCTCCTTACTTACTACATTGTGTTCATTCTGTATTTATGCTGAATATACTTTTATATATATATATATATATATATATATATGTATATATATGTTGCCTTTCTCCCACCAATGGAATATAAACTCCTTGAGTATAAGGATTATCTCTCTTTTTTTTTTTTTTTTTTTTTTATTCCACAGTACACTGCCTAGATCATAGTAAGCACTTTAAAGAGGCTTATTGATTAGTTGATAGCGATAGAAAATGGAATACCAAATTTTGGGACTGTAGTATTGTATGAAGGAGAATAACATGAAATATGTCTACAAAGATAAGATAGAGCCATATTTTGCAAGGTAAGGAACTTGTATTCTATGGATTATAGTCAAGATGGCAGAGTAAAAGAGAGCATTTTTTGCCTTAGCTCCTCCACAACCTCCTCTACAGCAACATGGAACACTGAATTCTGATCAGGAAACCAAGGAAAAGTCACAGTGAGTCATTTTTCCAATCTCAAGCATCTTAAAAAAATAGAGAAGGATACAGACACTGGGGTAGCCAAGGGTGTGTTGAGGGAAAACTAGTACCTCTGCTGTGAGGACTGCCAGGACCTTTTCATAGGATACTTTCTATCTTTGGTGTCTACCTGATGCACCCAATGCTTACCTGTGGCTTCAAGAAGTCACAGCATGCATAGCCACCGCACCATTTCAACAGATTGACTAAACCAGGTTGAAACCAGCTCTCAGACCCACTGGTGAGTTAGAGGAGTGTCTACTCCAAGTATATGAAGGAAGACTTCCTCTGGTGGAATAGGTGGATGAGAACAGTTTGTTCCAACAGCCATGAAAACCGTTGACACAGGTACTTTGAAAGCTCTTAGAGGTTAGTGAGAACTGAAGACACCGAGGTCATCTATTGCATCCAAACCATTACCAATTTTCAGGATTCTGTCTGTCACTGGAAGAGACAAGGAGGCCACAACTTTGTGAAATTCTGCTTCACTTAAATCCAATGTATTCATGAATCAAAAGACATGACCTATACCACTTTACCATTTCCACCTATCTCAAATCCTGTGGCAACCATCAAGTGATGAAGAAGTAAGGATATACTGGGAGCTGCAGTCATAATCCTGCTTACAGACAGCTCAGGCCACAGGGCCATGTTACTGGAAGCAGCAGTGGGACTTAGTAGCTCCTCAGTGTCTAAGCAAACATTTAAGAATTGCACTGCTTATCTCCTGGTATGAGGAAGAGGCTAGAAAAGATGCCCTAAAAATTGCCTGCTTATCCAAACTGGCCTGATTATTGTAGTAAGAAGGGATCCCAGCCTGTGGTCAACATGCAAAAAATACTTCTGCGAAGTTGATTCCACTTACTATCAGTACATGGAATGTGTGCATACTTATAGACAATATAAAGTCCAGAGACCTGAAAGACAAAGAGCTCTTGTTGTGAGAGAACTCAGCAGGTATCACATCCAAATAGCAGTCCTGAGTGAAACAAGGCTGGCAAATCAAGGCCAGCTCACTGAAGTCACAGCTGGATACATAATTTTCTGGAGTGGCTGCAGAGAAGGGCAGTGCCATAAATCTGGGGTAGATTTTTCAATCAAAACTAATTTAGTCTACAAGCTTATATGCTTACCCGAAGGAATGAATACCAGGCTTATGACAATGAAATTACCACTTGCAAGAAAATATCACACCACCATCATCAGTGTTTATGTTCCCACCACAATGAACCCTGATGAGATTAAGAAAGAAAAAAAAAAAGTTTTATGAAGCCCTGGAGACCCTTATCATCAATGTACCAAAAAAAGACAAGCTTGTAATTTTAAGTGACTGTAATGCCAGGAGAGCTTCAAACTGGTAGACCTGACAAAGGAAGTCCTTGGGAGGAATGGAGTTGGAAACAATAACGGCAATAGTCACTTACTACTGAAGATTTGTACATCTTGTGATCTTCTCATCACCAACACTGTCTTCTGTTTACCTAAATGCAGTAAAACTGTGGATGCACTCCTGCAGCAAACATTGGCATTTAATAGATTATATGATTGTAAGTAAAAGAGGCAGACAGGATGTGAGAGTAACCAAGGCAATGTGTGGTGCTGAGTGCTAGACTAATCACAGATTTAGCCTGTCCAAGCTGAATATTCACATTCAACAAAAGCAATACCCCCAAGGCAAAATGACTACCAGAACAATTAAATGTCAACAAATTAGAGTGCTTCTCTGAGCAGGAACAATTTGGTGCTAACTTGGAGGAAAAGTGAAGCCAACATACAGTTGCCAAGAGTGGAGCAGAAAAATGAATGGGCAACTTTCTGAGACTTGGTGTACAGCGCTGTATTTGCTGATTTGTCTCAGAACACTTGCAAACATCAAGACTGCACTGATGAAAATGATGGGGAAATTCAGAAGCTGCTAACTGAAAAACAAGAACTCCCCAGGATGTACCAGAAAGATAGTTCATCCATCTCTAAGACGGCAACATTTAATTCCATCAAAAGTAAAATACAAGTGAAACTTAGAAAAAAGGCAGATGAAATTCAGTTTTATGCTGATAGTAACAATCCAAAGTGCTTTTATGATGCACTGAAAGCTATTTGTGGACCAAAGATCCATCGAGCATCTCATCTGCTCAGTCCTGATGGAGCCACATTGATTAGAGATAAGGACATGATCCTAGACTGAACACTTCCACAGGGGTCTCAACAAGATGTCATCAATCAATGCTGAAACCCCTGACCATTTACCTCAGGTTGAAATTAATCCCTCCCTAGCTGACGTTCCAACTGGAGAAGCAGTTTTGAATGCCTTTAGCTCCTTTCATATGGCAAAGCACCCGATGCTGATAATTTTTTCTAGCTTAGATTCACAAGCTCATATAAAAGTTGACTGAAAGTTAACACGTTGAAGATGACAGGAAAAGATAATGATAAATGTTGGAGGGGATGCAAGAAAACTGGGACACTGATGTATTGTTGGTGGAACTGTGAATGGATCCAACCATTCTGGAGAGCAATCTGGAACTATGTCCAAAGGTCTGTCAAATTGTGCATACCCTTTGATCCAGCAATGTTACTACTGGGCTTATATCCCAAAGGAGGGAAAGAGACCTGTATGTGCAAAAAAAATATTTGTGGCAGTCCTTTTTTGTAATGGCTAGAAACTGGAAAATGATTGGATGCCCATCAATTGGAGAATGGTTGGGTAAATTATGGTATATGAATGTTATGGAATATTATTGATCTGTAAGAAATGACCAGCAGGAGGAATACAGAGAGGCTTGGAGAGACTTACATGAACTGCTGCTGAGTGAAATGAGCAGAACCAGAAGATCACTATACACTTCAACAACAATACTGTATGAGGATGTATTCTGATGGACATGGATATCTTCGGCAATGAGAGGATCCAGTTCAGTTCCAATTGATAAGTGATGAACAGAACCAGCTACACCCAGAGAAGGAACACTGGGAAATGAATGTGGACTGCTTGCATTTTTGTTTTTATTCCCAGGTTATTTTTACTTTTCTGAATCCGATTTTTCTTGTGCAACAAGAGAACTGTACAAATATATACACATATATTATATTTAAGATATATCTTAACATGTTTAACTTGTATGAGACTGCCTGCCATCTAGGGGAAAGGGGAGAGGGAAGGAAGGGAGAAGTTGGAACAGAAGTGAGTGCAAGGGACAATGTTGAAAACTTACCCATGCATATGTTCTGTCAATAAAAAGCTATAATAAAAAAAAGAGAAAGTTTCCAAGTTGACTGAAATTTTCCTCCAAGAAGAGATTATTCCCTCAGGAATTCAAGGACACTGCCATTGCCCATCTCTAGAGAGGTAAAGGGAATAGATTGTCCTATGACAATCACAGAGAGTGGGGGAGGAGTCTTTCTCTTAGTCATTGCGGACAAAATTCTTGACAGAGTGCTCCTTAAGGCTGATCCTTCACTTGGATGATGATCATGAACCTCAGAATCAGTGTGTCTTCAGAAGGGGCTGAAGAGTGGTCAATATGATGTTTGCTGCTCAACAGCTCTAGGAGAAATGCCAGGAGCAGAACAGAGGTCTGTACACAATGTTTATAGATCTGACCAAGTCCTTTGATACTGTCAGTCAGAAGGACTTAGTTCATTGCCTTAGTTCATCAGTATTATACATCATGCTTGCCCAGGTTCTGGATAATAGTCAATGCTCTTGTATTTTCCTAGTCACCAGAGGAAGGAAAAAAGGCTGTGTGCTTGTTTCCATGCTTTTTAGCATGATCTTTTCAGTCATGTTGTCAGACACCTTCAATGAGAACAAACATAGCACTCTGTTGGTAAATTCTTCAACGTGAAAAGGCTGCAAGCCAAGACTAAAATGGAAATAGTGTTGGTGCATGATTTTTCATTTGCAGATGATTGTGCACTCAATGCAGCCTCTGAAGTTGAAATGAGACAAAATATGGATATATTCTCTGCTGCTTGTGGTAATTTTGATCTGACACAGGTACTTCACCATCAAGGACTACATCATTCATAGGTGGAACCATCAGTTACAGCAAATGGAGAAGTTTTGAATACAATGGATAAGTTTCCTTACCTAGGCAATATGCTTTCCAGAGATGTACACATTGATAATGAGTTTGACACATGCATTTTCAAAGCTGGCTCAATGTTTGGGAAGCTCCAAAGGAAAGTGTGGGAGAGAAGAAGCATTAGACTGATTATCAAACTGAAGGTCTACAGAGCCATTGTGCTGACCACATTGTTGTATGCCTGTAAAAACCTGGATATTATACCATTGCCACACTAGGGAACTGAATTGTGCCATTTAAAATGGCTTAGGAAGGTTCTGAAGATCACCTGTCAGGAGAAGATACAATATACTGAGGTCTTTCTCAAATGAAACTGCCAAGCATTTAAACTCTACTGAAGAAAGGGCTACTCTGTTGAGTGCCCCTCTTGTTCAAATGCCAAATATATACTTGCCTAAAAGATTATTTTATGGAGAACTCACATAGGACAAGCCCTCACATGATGGTCAGAAAAAGTGATTTAAGCACACACTCAAGGTATCTCTTAAGAACTTTGGAATTGATTGTATGACATGGGAGACATTAGCACAGAACCACCCAGCATGGCATGCCCTTATCAGAGAAGAAAGGTCCTATGCTCTATGAGCAAAGCAAAATTGAATTAGCCCAAAGGAAATGCGAGATGCTCAAAATTAGAGAACTTACCCCCAAAGTTCACATGAACCATTTGTATCCAACCTGTGGCAGAGCATTCCAAGCTCATATTGATCAGCCACAGTCTGTCAACTCTAACTCATAACTTGATTCTAGCATAGTGATGTCATTTTGGTCCTCTTTGAGAATGAAGGACAACAACTAATAGTAGTCCAGCTCAGCAGCAGAGCAGCAGCCAATGCCAATCAGCAAGGAGTAACCTCGCATCCAAGGATGGTAATGGCACTAGCATCTAGGCATAAAGAGATCTCCAGATACCCCTGTGTTAGTATTGGGAGCAGGAATGCAGAGAGTAGTGGTTTGGGGGGAGAAGAGGCCCTTCCTGTGTATGGAGCAAGGAACAAGTTCTAAAAACAGATGTGTGGCTCTGAGCCCAATAACAGAGTGGGGGCTCAGCTCTAGCCTTTAGTTGTGCACATAAGCCTATAATGGAACAAACCAGAACAGAAGACCAAAACTACAAAGGAGTCAGTAATTCAGTCTTCGTACATGCAGAACCTCATAGTGGACTCACAATCCAGCAACAGTCTATAGATATAGAAACTCAATCACACACAAACCAACAGACCCAAACTGAGTCAGGAATTTGCAGAGCATAAGGCAGGAAGGTGATGAACAGACCTTTTCCCAGATCATGCCACTTTGGAAGCACTGGAGACTTACAAGCTCCCACACTGAACTATGAGAGCAGCAGAAGCACAAAAAAGAAGCTCAGATTAGACATCAGCTCCTCTCTCCCCCTGAAGTGAGCAGAACCTAACATTAACATAACATGCAAAGTCAAGTATGCTGGGAAAATTAGCACAAGCAAAACAAACAAACAAAAGCCAAAACCAAACAAACAAAAACCACAAAAAGCTACTATGATAATGGGGAAGCTCCAGTCACTAACATAGAAGATAATGATTTGAAAACATCTATAAGCAAATCCTCAGAGGGAAAGAAAATGCAAACTGGATACAATCCCAACAAGAATTCCTATTAGAATTAAAGAAAAAAAATTTAAAGAGCAAAAAAAAAAAATTTAAAATTTTTTTTATTTTAAAATTAAATAGACATTTGTAAATTTCTTAGAGACAAACAGTAAGTCCTTAAATGTTATTGTGTGGGAAAATACGTAGATCTGTACTTCAGGAACATTATTTTGTCAGCTCTGCAGAAGATGGATTAGAAATGAGAAAGATTGGAAGTAAGACATCCAATTATGACTTTTGTAGTAGCATAGGTGAGAGGTAGTAAAGCCCTAAATTAAAGCCATATAAATTCAAAGAATGTGGAAATGAAAGATCTGTGAGGGAAATGTAGAGATAGAACTAACTAGGGAAGACTCTAGGCTTATGAACCTGCATAATTGGAAAGATGACGGTTAGAACAGAATAGAATTAGGAAATTAGAATGAGGTGACTTCAGGGGGAAAGATTATTGGTTCTATTTTATGTGTAATTATAAATGTTTATTGAACATATATTGGATATGTGAAGGAAATTACAAACCTGGTGGTTGTTCAGGAGAGAAATCAAGGCTGAATATATTAGTCTGGGAGCCATTTGCCTAGGAATGGGGAAGGATATGGATGAAACCCATTATTTCATTGGTAGAGGAAACTTTGAGGTGAAAAAATTCCCTCTACACTGCAATTTACTTATTACTTACTAATTTTAAAACAAAATAAACACAAAGTGGTAAAATATTTTTTAAAGCCAAATTAATATCTTATACTTGTTTAAAAAAAAAAGCATTTGCAGCATAATTCAAAATTTTAAAGCATTCTTTTCTTACCTTAAAACACAAAGAAATTAAGTGACTTACCCAGTGTCACATAGCTAATATCTGTCAGAAGCACAGCTTGAACTCATTTCCCTGGACTTGAAACCAATTCTCTCTCTATCCCTTTAGATATCCTTAATCTTACCTGTAACCTTACTTCTCTCATTGAAAATACTGGAATTTCTCTAATCACAATCTCCTATATATATATATACGAAACCTGTTATGTTATTTCTATTAGGGCAGCAGAATGGTATAGTGGAGAGAAAATTTTGATTACATCAAATTAAAAAGCTTTTGTACAAACAAAACTAATGCAAATAAGATTAGAAGGGAAGTAACAGATTGGGAAAACATTTTTACAGTTAAATATTCTGATAAAGGCCTCATCTCCAAAATATATAGAGAATAGACTCTAATTTATAAGAAATCAAGCCATTCTCCAATTGATAAATGGTCAAAGGATATGAACAGAAAATTTTCAGATGATGAAATTGAAACTATTTCCACTCATATGAAAGAGTGTTCCAAATCACTATTGATCAGAGAAATGCAAATTAAGACAACTCTGAGATATCATTACACACCTGTCAGATTGGCTAAGATGACAGGAACAAATAATGATGAATGTTGGAGGGGATGTGGGAAACTGGGACACTGATGCATTATTGGTGGAGTTGTGAAAGAATCCAACCATTCTGGAGAGCAATCTGGAATTATGCCCAAAAAGTTATCAAAATGTGCATACCCTCTGACCCAGCAGTTGTACTACTGGGCTTATATCCCAAGGAAATACTAAAGAAGGGAAAGGGACCTGTATGTGCCAAAATGTTTGTGGCAGCTCTTTTTGTAGTGGCTAGAAACTGGAAAATGAACGGATGCCCATCAATTGGAGAATGGTTGGGTAAATTATGGTATATGAATGTTATGGAATATTATTGTTCTGTAAGAAATGACCAACAGGATGAATACAGAGAGGCTTGGAAAGACTTACATCAACTGATGCTGAGTGAAATGAGCAGAACCAGGAGATCATTATACACTTCAACAATGATACTGTATGAGGATATATTCTGATGGAAGTGGATATCTTCAACATAGAGAAGAGCTAATCCAATTCCAATTGATCAATAATGGACAGAATCAACTACACCTAGAGAAGGAACACTGGGAAATGAGTGTAAACTGTGAGCATTTTTTGTTTTTCTCCCCAGGTTATTTTTACCTTCCGAATTCAATTCTTCCTTTGCAACAACAACAACAACAAAATTCAGTTCTGCACATATATATTGTACCTAGGCTATACTATAACATATTTAATATGTATGGGAATGCCTGCCATCTAGGGGAGGGGGTGGAGGGAAGGAGGGGAAAAATTCGGAACAGAAGGGAGTACAAGGGATAATGTAAAAAAAAATTACCTATGCATATGTACTGTCAAAAAATGTTATAATTATTAAATTAATTTTTTAAAAAAAGGTCACTTTCTGGCTCTTTTTGCTGTCTCTTCTATTCGTAGCAAGTATCATGCTTGCATTAAGCCAGACAACAAATATTTAGCTTAAAAAGCCCTCCTTTTAACTTGAATTAAATGTAACTTATCAAAAGATTATTATTTTAGTTAGAAATTTAAAAAAAGAAACAGTCTACTGCGTTGGCCATTATGGTGATACAAAATTCTCGTGGCCTAAAGTTGTAAGGTTGAAGTAGATGTTCTGAAAAGAAGGGAAGAAAGGCAAATACTTACTTGTGGTAGGTAAGAAAGTATAAAACAAAGGTCTGCTATTATGACTAAGGCAAATAATAATCCTTCATTCATTCAACATACTTTTATTAAGTATCTACATAGTACTAGATACTATTCAAAATTAAAACACTGTGATCTCCAGTTCTTTTCATCCAACTGGATTAAAAACCACAAGTACATAGAAAATTTAATATAAACTGTATAAAAAGTAATTCATGAAAAGAGAAAACTAGCAACTAAGGGGATCAGGATTTATTTCCTGTAGCCAAGTTAACAAGCCAACTATCATTTATTAAGTACCTATTATATGGTTAATAATGTGCTAAGCACTGGGGATATAAAGAAAGACACAAAAAGTCCCTGCTATCACAGAGTTCATAGTCTAATGGAGAGACAATATGCATAAAAATGTGTAGAAACAAAATATATGCAGGGCAAATTGAAAATAGTGTCAAAAGGAAGGTACTAAGATTAAGGAGATCTCAGAAAGGTTTGTTGTAAAAGATGGGATTTGAAGGAAGGAAGCCTTGAAAATCAGGAGGAAACAATGAAGAGGGAAAGAATTCAAAGCTTGGTAGAAAATTCCTGGACTAGTTCCAAATATCTTATGATGAAGAGAGTCATCTGCACCCAGACAGAGGACTGTGGGAACTGAGTGTGGACCACAACCTAGTATTCTCACTTTTTGTTGTTGTTTGCTTGCATTTTCTTTTCTTTCTCATTTTTTTTCCTTTTTGATTTGATTTTTCTTATGTAGCATGATAATTGTGGAAATATACATAGAAAAATTGCACATGTTTAACCTATATTGGATTATTTGCTATCTAGGGGAGGAGAGGAAAGGAAGGGAGGGAGAGGAAAAATTTGGAACACAAAGTTTTGCAAGGGTGAATGTTGAAAACTATGGGGGGCAGCTAGGTGGCTTAGTGGATAGAGCACCAGCCCTGAATTCAGGAGGACCCGAGTTCAAATGTGGTCTCAGACACTTAACACTTCCTAGCTGTGTGACCCTGGGCAAGTCACTTAGCCCCAGCCTCAGGGGAAAAAAAAAGAAAAAGGAAAAGAAAACTATGTATATATTTTGAAAATAAAAAGCTTTAATGTCTGGAGTCAAGGGTGGAATGTTGCATGGAAAGAACATCAAGAAAGCCCCTGGATCACAGATTTGGGGAATGGAGAATTAGGGGATGAAATAAGATGGAAGACAACCAGAAGTGTAGAAAGGAGTCAAGTTATAAAAGATTTCCAAAGCCAAACAAAGGATTTGATATTTGAGTGAGGAGAGAGGGGGCAGGAAAACCAGCCAGCAATCTATTTCAGTAGTCTAGTGTGAGGTGGGAAGGACCTTTACTAGGGTGATGGCGATGTCAACAGAAAGGGACAAATATAAGACAGGTTTGGAATGGGAGTTGGAGGAGTGTGATGAGAGTGAAGAATTTAATATGTCTGTGGAATATTCAGTTTGTGATGTCCAATAGGCAATTGGATATATAAGGCTAGAAGTCCAGAGAATGTTAAGGATGGATAAATACCTTTGGATAGAGCTATAAGATAAGAATCCTCAGCATAGTGATATAATTGAATCTATGGAAGGTGATGAGATCACCAAGGGGTATATTATAGGGGAAAAAGAGAAAAGCGCTTAGACCAGAGTCTTAGAATGCATCCCCATTTAGCAGGTATGACCTCAATGAGAATACAGAAAAAGAGACTGAAAAACAGTTGGAGAAATAGGAGGAGAACCAAGAGAGCAGTGTCACAGAGACTTAGAAAGAATAGGGTATGGAGGAGAAGAGGATAGTCAACAGTGACAAAGGCTACAGAATGATGAAGAATGAGGATTGAAAAAAAGACCACTGGGGTGGGTTGAAGACCATTGGATATGGCATTTAAGAGGTGCTTGGTATTGTTGGAAAGAGCAATTTCAGTTGAATGATGAAATCAAAAGCCACACAGAATACTAAGAAGAGAATGAGAGGAAAGGAAATAAAGGGATGAATTATAAACTGTTCTCATGGAAGTTAGTCATAAAAAGGAGAAAAGATGTGGGACACTGGCTACAGGGAATGGATAGATCATGTGAGATGTGAAGGTTTGTTTAGCATGGGGAAGAGATAAATTTGTTTGTAGGCAGTAGAAAAGTTGCCAGTAGAGAGGGAGAGATTGAACAGTCATGAGAGAGTAAAGATAATAAAGGGGGCAGTCTGCTGGAGAAGATGGGATAGGATAGAGTCATTTGTAGGGAGTTCTCCTTGACAAGGAGAAAACCACGTCTTCCTACGAGACAAGAGTGAAGGAGAGACAGTGGCAGGAGATATGAAGAATGGAGAAAAGGATCCCCTCAGCAAATGGCCTCCAGTTTTTAGTAAAATATGAGACTGTTCTCAGCTGAGAGGGCGAGGGAAGGGATAGCTGTGATGAGTGGGATAGTGAATCAAGATATACATGGATTGTCTTGCCATAGTGAGGGCTCAGGAAATTATGTAACACAAATTTGTAGTAGACCCAGTCAACAATGGTTTCACAATTTTCTACAACTTTGTTCAGCAACAGATGGAGGGAGTAATGCAAGGACGAGGCTTGGCAGTGCAAAGTCTTCAATAGGATGAGTGCAAGGAACGCAAGAGAAGAGGATAGTGTCGATTGGAACTGGTTAACCAAGGGATTAAGTTGGGGATAACAAAATATAATCAATGCAAGTGGTATGACTTTAAAAATAATTGTGGGGAAGAGGGGATTGGAGATCTTACTTAAGACAAAGAACAGGATTTGGAGTCCCTCCATCCCAAGAAGGAGGGAGAAAGAAAATGATGAGATTGTGATCAGATAAAAGAATTTCAGAGTTTTCATGAACTTAGAAGTGGAACATTTATGGGTGATAGCAAGATCAAAATCCATCTTGGGTCTTCTCTATATGCTCTCTTTTGAGTCATTTCTTATCTCTAAATAGATGGTTCTCAGATTCTTAGCCGTATCATTGGGTATAGCTGAAGTGGAATGGAGGAGTAGGTTAGGTGAAAGAGGTTAGAGTATTTGAGGGAATAACAATACATTTGTTGAAGTCTCCTTATTTGAGGATGAGTTGAAAGGAGGGAATCACTGAACTAAGTGATGAGCTGAGGTTTAAAAGAAACTTAAGGATTCTACCAGACAGTTGAGGTGAAGAGGGGATGCATTCCAAGCATGATGGATAGCTTATTGTAAAAGCCAAAGACAGGAAATATAGTGTCATCTACAAATTGCAAGCAAGCTAGAATGTGGGGTGAATGAAATAATGTGCCCTAAAAGGTAAGCTAGAACCTGATGGTAAAGGGTTTTAATGACTGAACTAAAAAGTCTTATCCTAGATACAAGAGGGAACTACTAGAGATTCTTGAGCAGGGGAGTTATATGATCACACCTGTGCTTTAGAGACTTCAATCTGGCATCTTTGTCAAAGGTATGGGAGAGATGGGAAGACTGGAGGCATGGTCAGTTAGGAGGCTAATTGATGGAAAGTGATGAGGCTTGAGCCAGGGCAATGTCTGTGTGAAAACAAAAGGATTGATGTGAGACATTGTCAAGATAGAACCAACCAGACTTGGCAACTGATTGGATGTGAGGGCTGAAGAGAGAAGGAAGAGTCAAACACTACAATTGTGGATCTAGATAACTAGAAGAATGTTGTGATCTTTGAGATTTTTGAAATCTATTGTTTGATCTTGTAGTTACAAATGATAGCACTTGATTATAGAAACACTTAAGCTAAGTGGTGCTAATGACCATAAACATATGAATTATAACAAACAATCTGTACTTTTCTACTCTTCTGACTCATTCTGACCCTATGTAAAATATGTAAACTATCATGGCTCCTGATTGGCCCAGGCTCCCCAGCAGCTGTGTATCATCACCCATTTCTGGGATCCCCAAATACAGATTCAGACCCTCAACTAATTTCTGGTCCCAATTAGGAAATTCCCCCATCTGAGTCTGACATTGATAAACATCATAGGGAATCTCTCCACTACATCTGCATCTGATTAGAAATGCCCCTTGCCATATCTAGCATTATCTGTTCTCAACCCACTCCATCTTTAAGGTATTTAAAACTTCCCTTCTCAGACCCATCACTGAGCATATTTTCACCAAGATTTTGTTGTTGTACACATCTCCCACATATGAGTGACTCTGGCCCTTAAAAAGCTGAATGGCTTGTCTGTGTTGTTATATAGTGTGTGTGTGCTTTTATTTCTGCCTGCTTGCTATTTACTGCACAGTGATAAATTTCATGCTTACACTAGCTTCCCAAGTGCCAGTTTTCTGTGACACTAAAATCCAGGTCTTGATTTCATAAGAAAACTAGAGCAATGGCAGTACCCTTAATAGAAGTTAAGAAAAAGAAAAAAAGAAAAAACAACTAGAGAATGGATGGGGGGTTGGCAAAGTAGGAGAGATAATGAACTTTGTTTTAGACATGTTGAGTTTGAGATGCCTGTGTAATACTTATCTGGAAATGTCTAATATGAAGTTGGGATAAATATGGGACTAAAGTTAAAGAGAGATATGACTAAGGATCTGAAAATCATCTTAGAGGTAAGAAATGACTTCAAGGGAGGTGATGAGATCATCAAAAGAGAGCCTATAAAAAGACCCAAGACGGAGCTCTGGTATATACCCTCAAATAAGCAGGACAAGAATGATGAAACAGCAGAAGAAACTAGGAAGGAATCAGACAGACATATGGGAGGAGAACCAGGAGAGAGCAAAGTCATTAAAATCCAGAGAGGTAGTCAATAGGTCCAAATGAAAGATCAAGACATAGGAGGACTAAGAGATAGCCATTAAATTGGTCTATTAATGGGTCATTGATAATCCAAAAGAGATCAATTTCAGTTGAGAAATGAGGCCAAATGCCAAATTATAATGGGGTTTAGAAGTGAGTAATAAAGTGAAGGCAACTATCTAATAAAAAATTTTAGGGGGTTGTAACTTGTGAGGAGAGATAGAGGATAAGAGTTTGAGGTAGCATCAGATAAAAAAAAATTAAGAATGGGGAGATCTGAGCATGTTTGTAGGCAGCAGGGAATGAACCAGTGGATAAGAAAAGTTTGAAAATTAGGGTGATCCAACAGATAAGCTTCTGGAGGAGGTAGGAAGGGAGGGATTCAAGGACAGGAATAGAAACTTCAAGCCAGGGGAGAAATTGTTGTTATTTAGTTATTTCAGTCATGTCTGATTCTTTGGGTCCTCTCTTGGGGTTTTCTTGGTAAAGATATTGGAGTGGTTTACCATTTCCTTCTCCAGTTCATTATACACATGAAGAACCTAAGATAAACAGGGTTAAGTGACTTGCACGGCTCACAAAATTATAAAGTATATGAGATTGGATTTAAATTCCAATCCTCCTGACTCCAGCCTCTAGTATTCTAAGCACTATGCCACTGAGCTGCCCCTGAAGAAAAATTAGGGAAATGCTGCTAAAGGCTATCTGTATCAGCTGTTGTTCAGTCATCTGGGGATGCTAACCAGAGCCTGAAGCAGTGAATTTCTCACTTATAAAAATAGTCCCGACTGCTCATATATATATATATTCTGGACTCAATAGAAAGTTTCTAATCAAGCTTAAAAAAAAAAAAAAAAGTTGGGGGTGGGGGGAGATGTGAATTCTTACTCAGAGAAATAACAGTTTGGAAAGTGCACAAGAGTGTCAACAAGTTATGTAGATCTTATCATTATTGCATTTTTGGTGCCTCCCAGATATCCAGCTTAGACTCCACCATCCTGTCAACACCCTTCACCAACCCACGCATCATAAAGTATATCAACACCTCAGAAATATCTAGCCCTTGTGGAAGGTTGTACCTCCCAAAACCTCTAAGATGAGCTCACAGATTTCTTCTTCCTTCTACAACACTATTTGCTCCATTATCTATTTTTTAAGTTTCCTTGCTAATAAGAATGCTGTTACAACTAGGTAACGGGTAAGCTACTGCTGTGAATGCTATTCACAGGCTAATAACTTTTTAAAGCTAAAAGAAAGAAAATGTTACTATGCAGCCTTCACTGACAAACATCATCCCAGTTTATAAAAAAGACATCTTAGAAAAATTTATGCTTAAGTTATACTAAATTGTCTCTGCATTTACTGAGAAAAGCCTTTATGATGTTTGTACAAATACTAGAGAACAACATACATTCTATGTACATCTTCTGGGTCCTAGACCCTTTGCCCTAAGGAAAATCCTTACAGCTCTAACACTGTGTCTATTGTGTCTCACCAATCAATATATTCTGCAGTAAAAAGCAAGTAGAGAATAGGCTTATTTCAGCTTTCCAAAATACAGTGTGTCCTAAAAATATTAGTGCTGCTGTAAGCTATTAAAGCTGTAAGATTTTAGGTACACCCAAAGTGTATTTATTCCCTGGAATATTGCATGTATTATCAAATGTGGTGAGTGTGTCAGTTGGGTTTTTTCCCTTTTTTTCTTTAATCTTTATATGGGAATTATAGTGGAGGAAGCAAGGATATAAAAACAGAAGGCTTCAATTATATATACATATATACATTTGCAAATATTACTTGTGTCTATAGTTAAGTTGGCAAAAGGTATTCAGAATGAAAAAGCGGGTTGGTTTATATACCAACTGCTGCTGCTGCTTTTATCTGGTTACATGCACAATGTTATTCCTGTTATATTAAAATTAATGAAATTTCACCATGTTCTTCTTTTCTAGGCTGCTTTAAATGCCTTGAAACAGTTTTCGGAGCAAGGTCTTGATCCTCTAGAAGGGGCAATAAAAACTGAAAATGGATCGTTTGAACAGTAGGTACCATTTCTGCTATTTCTCTGGTTTCTAATACCCTCTTTTCCATTCTGTGCAAGATATTCTGTACAAGTGTGATCCACCAAAAGCAAAAAATAAATACTTCTTGAGGGCAAGGATTATTTTTTTGGTTTGTCATAGTATCCCAAGTCCTTAGCAAAATGCTGGGCATATAGCTTCATAGTAAATACATACTGAATTCAAAATCATGTTAATAGCTTTCTAAATTAATTAATTTCTCTAAAGTAAATTGAAGTAACCAAAACAACTTAAAGATCCTCTGTTAATAACTTGTGAAAGATTTGAGTAGCCTTACTGATATTTATCTCTGGAATTTTTTAAGCTTATGTGTTCAATAGTTTGATATAAACTTTGTCAATTCTTGAAAAACATTTTGGGAGGCAGAGGGTGGTAGGATGGAGAATGATGGAGGGAAAGACTTCAGGATTTAGAGTCAGGGGTGCTGGATTTGAATCCCAATTGTTTGTTATTTGTTACCCATGCAACCTTGGGCAAGTTATTCAAACTCAGAATTTACCTATCAAATGACGTGGTAGATTAGACAATCTCTGGAACTGTGGCTTCAGCCATGGTTGAATATGACTCCATCATAATCCTCTTAGTCTTCTAAAACTAACATATAATTTTGTTCATAAATATTTTGTCTTTATCAGTCTTTATCTGTGTGAATTATTAGTGTTTGCTATTTTATATATAAATTTTGATGAATTAACACAAAATATACAGAGCAAATAGAATGATTAAAAGTAAGGATGACTTGAAAAATGATCACCCCAAATATTTAGAAAGGAATCTCTTCAGATTGCCCACTCAGCTTCTAAATGTGGTGGGTATAATAGAGGAATGAGGCAAAGAAGTCAGGAAGAAACATTTCATACCTTTGCCCTCTCCTTTCCAAATTTGTCACCTTTTCTACCATCCGACACCCAAGTGTTGCCAAAATGGCACCATTTGTTTTGTTGGTGCTGATTGAAACAGAAAACAACTAAATAAATGATCTTTTTCTCTTTGTTCTACGGTTCACCTGTTTTTGTTTCACAGCTTTTGCTATGTTGTGTTGTATAATAAATTAAACTTGTAATCCATAAATAGTTGATATTATTTTAAAAATTTGAAAGCAATTATGCTTACACAATAGTATTCCAGGTTTTAAGAACAATTTCCTAGATTTTTGATTTATAATATGTTGTAAGAGAGAACAATTGTAGGATATTTAAAATATTTTAGAAAATTATACCTGTAGGGTTATATATTATTCTGGTAAACTTATTCTATGCTTAATATCAAAATGTAAAAATTAAATAGTATTTGGTTTAATTGCAACTTTGATAATAACATGATAAGAAAATCTTTGAAAAGACCTCGAGGGTATTTTAAGTTGTCTATAGATTGGCAAGTATTTATAAGTTAATTTAATCAAAAACATTTCCACATGATCTCATCAGCAGACTATCTGAACATAAATATTGTTGTTTCACTTTAAAATGTCACTTTTGTGGTGACCTTTGAATCTTATGTGCCATCTGCTAATAAACATGTCTTAAGATGTGCAACCCTGGACCTTAAGCTCTTGTTAATGTATTAATCTTTCAGACAAGCCAAGCATCTGGGAGAGAAAGCAGACAATAAACAGACTAACTCAGGCACCATGGCTCATGACTGCAAGGATTCAAAGGCTGTCGTCTAGAGCTTCCCAGCACCCACGGCTGCCACTGCATCCTTATAAACCTGTCAACACGCAATAGGGTGTATGTGTTCAAGGAAATGAATGACTAATACCATTATTTGAATCCTATGTGAAGACAACACTATTCTAACACAAGAGATAATATACATGGTACTGTTTATTCAACTGGGGAAAAATAAAACTTTGAGCATTTTCCTTGGAACTTGATATCAAATCATAACTCATTTGCCCAGAGGCAGCCGAAATCGGATCGTGCTACTGGAGCTTAAAATAACAATTAGTGGAAAAGTGTTAGAAAAAAAAGAGATCAAGTTTAAAATCTATGAATAGTGAAGAAAAGGATGGATTTGGTTCACTTAGTCTGATTTTTTTTTTATAGTATAGTTTCAAGTTCAATTCTTTTTTAAAAAAACACACTGTTTGAGTATTTTAAAATTAACCAATGGCAGTGCTGTGAAAACTGTAGTTGTTGTCTTCATATATAATCATACAGCTCATCTTTTTATGCAATCATGCATTGTTCATGCAGTATGAATATTATGACATTAAGATGCACTATTCAGAGTTGTATGCAAAAAAATGTCTTAAATCATGACAAGTATCTGCATCCAACATGAACTGTCAATAAGAATCAGTTATACTATACTCCAGGTAAAAGCAGTTATGATATTTGAGTTCCATGATTCCATTGGCAATTAATAAGGCATCTTGCCTCCAAGGGAACGGTTCTCCTCTTGAGTCTACTCTCTGTTGTGTACATCTTACACCCATTTTGTGTAGTTGTATCAAACCACTATTCGTATCAACTAAGTATTTTTAATAACTGAATATGACCTGGGACTGTAGACAGAATTAAAATGAAACCGCTAATGTTGTAGGAAAGACAAGAAAAACTGTTGAAAGAAATCTAGAGATCATTTTGGCCCTGTGAGAACCTGGAGCTGCATTCTGATTCTGTACCCGCATGTTGGGATTCCACATGTGGCCAACCAGTAAAACCATGTCAGTCCATATGCAAGTTGTGGTCTTTTTCTTTCAGTGTCATTTAAAATATTAACCCAGTGAGGTAAGGGAAAAAATCACCTCCCTGATGGGTAGTAATGCAAATGCCTTTGGTGCTTGTGCCACACATGCTGCCTTACCTATGAACCGTCGGGGCTGGCTTGAGTGCCTACCTGCCTGCCTCCCTGAGGGCTGCGGGCCGGGGGCAGTGTCCTTGACCAAGCAGTGTAATCTTATTGTGCTCGCTTTCTCTTTATTAATTTTCAAATCTTGCGCAATAAGAAAGCAGTCTACAATTTTAACTGCTCAATCCAGCATGACAATAGGAATACAATTATGTAAGATTTCACAAGCAAAACCACCACAAATCATGATCTGGCTGACTCACACGCGACCAGAGAATAAACAAACAGCAACATAAGGAAATAACTTCAGGGATATTTTTAATTAGTCCCATGTGGGGAAGTCCAACAGAATTTGGAGGGTTAGGTACCCTTAGATGAAATAGATCTAGTTACAAAAAGGTATGCGCTCATGGAAATAACAAAACATCTGTTAAATTGTGGCTTACAAAAACAGTTTCAAGAAACATTCAACGTCGTTTCAAAGTCAGGGCTCCCACCTGAAGTACCAACCGTCAGCCATCCTTAATAGCACTCTTCCCATCGGACGTCACCACGTGAGATTCATGTTAAGGACTGACAGATCGATTTAACCAAGAAAGATTCACTTGTCTAATCAATATCCCCAGGGATATAGAGGAGGAGTATTAACAGTAGGGTTCAAGAGTAGATTTCATCTTCATTTTACTGAACGCAATAAACACAGACCAGCTTCTGCAGCAGACAGCCTGGAATAACACAAACACAATCATTTCTGTGGGAGGGTGATGAGCTCAGAAATAAACAAAGCTAATTGTTTCTCAGGACTGAAGTATTTGAAGCATTTAGCTCTTTGATTGTCCTGTAATCTCAGCATCCTCAAGGTGCTGACCTCACCTCTAGAGCACAACAAAGATATCAGTCTTACTGCAACAGAAAAGGTAAAGATGTATCAGGCATCCAACATCCAGTTTTCTCTATAGATTTTAAAAGCCCCCAAAGATCTGATTTTCCTCCTGCCTTTTCCAGTGAAATGTTGTGTTTTTCTTTGGATTAAATTAGCGATGCATAGAAATGGATCTGCCAAGAGTCAGTGCATGGAAGTGTGTGATGCTATATATCATTAGTGGGGAAACCATTAACTAGATTTATTGAGAGAATGTTTCTTCAGCACAAAGAGATCTTTTGATGAAAAATGGAACTCATTATTCTTTAAAGGAATACAGATTGACTTATCTCCTTTATCAATTACAGTCTCTGCTTTCAGCTTTTCTCAATCAGTATTACTTTGTAGTCACTTCCCAATGTCGGGGCCAGCCTGTTTTATAAAACGGTCTGGTTTAGTGTTTCAATCTGGAAATAGAATATAGAATCCCTTTCGAACTTGGGCCATCCTCTTCCAGTACAACTTTCCAAAGATTCAGCATTGAGACACCATGTATCATACTGTGACACCGCTATTCCTATTGTTTCCTTATGTGACCTGATCAAGGGGTTGCTTTAACATTCTTCTCTCTAACAAATATTCTTAAAGGTGGAGTTCTGAAAACAGTAACCAATTTCCTGAACACACAGAAAAATAAAAACAGGTCCATGAAAAATAAGCCTTATTTTCCAGAGACTGACAAGATTCATTTTCCTGGTTACATCTGATGACCCATAAAACTTGATGTGCACATTTTCTTTTATTTTTCTTCCCCAAACTCTGATAGAGTAGAGTTGTCACAGTACCTCCTAATTATAATATAATTAGCATTCTTAAACTTAATTTTCAAACATTACCAATTATCTTTTTAAACCAAGAGTAAAGAAGACCTTTCAACTTCTACAGACAAAGACAATAGAAAACTGTTGTGGTAACTATTTTTGTTTGTTTCTGTTTGTTTTGAGTACTCACCTAGGATAAGGCACTGGAGTGGGGATTGCCTTGAATTACATAGTGCTATATGATTAAGATAAGAAAGTACCTAAACTCCCTGCCACATACCCCATGGTAAGATTAGCCATACTTTTTATTGGATTACCTATGCCTTTATGATTATGAAAATATTGTTATCTTAATAGGCTTAGGATGCCTCCAGTTATCCTATGGGCCTTGTTATAGATCAGTAGACACTCCCCACACACACACACACCTTTTTTTGTAAGCTTTTGTGAGCTTCTGAACAAACAGTAATTCTGTGGAACTTTCAAGCAAGCCCAAATCAGAAAAAAGACCCCTATCCTTTGGCAACTCCAGACCCATATCAGAATCAATCCAACAGGGTTGAAGCTGCTGATAGATCTTGAATGTTGTACAAGGAACCGCAGAACTGTAGTGTCAAAAAAGCATGATGGAAAAGTAGCCTGACAGCTTAAGGCTAGCTAAAGGCTTCTATCAGTTTTGAGTGCTTCCACAAAAAACAATTGGCCAGCATAATCTTTCATTTCACCATCCAAATAAATGAATGAAAACACATTTTATGAAGTGATTACTATGTAATAGACACTGTACTAAGCTCTTAGATCAAATACACACACACACACACACACACACACACACACACACACACAATTCCTGTCCAACATGAGCTTACATTCTAATAGGATAAGACAATTCAAGGGAGAGGAGACCAGGGAGGGATGTGTTGGTTGAGGAAGTCACAAGAATGATAAGTGGATGCATAAGACAATCGATTGACTCATGCTTTCCAAGAGTGATAGTTCTGCTTTGATCAAAAGAAAACAAAACATATTCATAGACATACACACAGACACAAATACATACTTTCACACATTCATTTCCTGGTGAGGTTTATTGCCATGCTTGATGTTAACCAACGCTCTCAAACTGAGGGAGAACTCACTCAAATGGTACAAACTGAACAGTTTATTTCAAAAAGCCATCAAGCTCCAAATTTAACATGTCAACTTCAAAAAGTTAGCTCATCTCCACAGATACAAACTGGTATGAGTTCAGCCATGTATTTGATGCAAGTTTAAGCTAATAATGTGGAATGCCTAATGCTGAAGAGTTAGGACTGTTGGTGAAACATTTAGACTGAAATAAAGCATCAAATCTCTCTTCACTGCTCACAATTCTATCTTAACCAAGAAGAGTAAATAATTATCATTGCGCTATCTCTCTTTTCAGGTAAGGATAGAATCTTTGTTACTTGAAATTCGGTGGTAAAAGACTGATGATGGTGGTGGTGGTGGTGATGCCACATTTATGTCACATTTTAAGATTTGTAAATAATTCATTTGAAAGAGGTATCTCATTTGATCCTTTTAACAATCCTAGGAGGTAAGTGCTATTATTATCATCACTAGCCCTGAGGAAACTGAGGAAGACAAAGGTTAAGTGACTTATTAAGGGCCACAAAATTGATAGGTGTCAACTCCTAGTCACATGGCTATTAGGTATCTACATCCCAACACAGGATTTGACCTGAGGTGCTTCTAATGCCAAGTCCAGTGCATTACCTATCTAAAAAACAGCTGTCTTATGTAATCAACATCTACTACAGTGCTGGGCACTTGATAAATCTTTGTTGGCTAATAAGAATTATCACAATTCAAATGAGAGAGTGAAAAAACTCATTTATCAATAAAGTGCTTATTATGTGTCAGACACAGTACTAAGCTTTTAGGATTCAAATATAAAACAACATAAGCCCTATCCATAGGGTGCTTGCATTCTAATATGGGAGGACAACACAATGGAATAGGCCAGAGAGATATTTGGGCTTCAAATAATGTTTCAAGTGAACTTGGAATTTTAGGCACAGTACAGCAGAAAGAATTTTCTTTGGAAAACATAAGACGTAGGTTTAAGGGGTGATCCACTACAGTTTTATAAACATAGTACCAGTACCATGCTAAGTCCTGGGAATACAAAGACCAGACAAAAACACAATCTGCCTTCAAGAAGCTTAGAACTCAAAGTGCCACTGGCATTCTAAATACCACTTGGCCTTCTGATGGTGAGTTAGTTACTTAAAACTCTCTGATCCAGCTTCCATCTGCAGTATTGCGATAATGCACCTTCTTGACTTGTTGGGGGAGCATGGAAGCACTTTGAAGATTCAGTTGTTTAAGTGAGCTGGTAATCAGGAAGCCTTGAGTTCAGACATTTACTATTTGATCCTGGAGAAGTCATTATATAATTGTCAGCCATTGGTCTAATACTTACAATTTGCTAAGATTTCATTTTTCACCTGGATGATCCTTGGATTCATATTTATGGTCACGATAGCATGATTGTTATAGTGTGTCTGTGTGTTTGAAAGGGGAGGTTCTTAGTGCTATGAAAATAAATGTGCTGAAACAAAGTGGTCTGTAGTGAGTTACAGTACACAGAATTAATTCCATCTCCAGGTTTGGATGATCTCATAAATTATTCTTTTGGTTGGCAATTTCACCATAACCTGCTAGATTGAATTACTTCCTTGTCATGCTGTCTATTCTGTAACCAAGAACACATTGTATCTCTTGGCTGCCTCTGGAAGCATGAGAACAAATACCTGAGATTGTCTAATGGTTATGGGCATCAAATTCAACAATATGTCCCAAAGGGTCAATTGTTTTATTTTAAAAGGTGCTTTGTTGCTATAAGACTGACAGGGAGGAGAGAAGACGGGAAAGACCATAAACTAAATAGCAAAAGGCACAGGTGATTCGTGTTCAGAACAAATGAATTAATCAATAAACAAGTATTAATTAAACTCTTATCATGTTTCAGATACTGTGCTAGGGGTGCAAAAATGAGGCAGTCTTTGCCCTTGAGAAGCTTACATTTTATTGATTAGGATACAATTAGGAGTTTACTTAAAAATTAAATGAATACCATACATATATACCTAACAAGCCAACTTATTACATATTTTAATTATAATGATTGATGGAGAAGAGACACTAACAATTAAAGGAATTGGTAAAACCTTCTTGAAGGCTGGCACCTGAACTGGCTTGAAGTCAGGCAGTCAATTTATTTAATAATCATTTATTAAGTATCTACTTAACTGTGTGTGAAGTACTGTGCTAAGCCCTGGGGATAGGAAGAAAGGTAAATCCTTGCCCTCAAACCCACAATCTAATGGAGATATGCAAGGGATTGTGTACAACCTATGGAAGATAAATAGGAAACAATGAACAGAAGGGAGGCACTAGAATTAAGGATGAGGAGATCCTGTAGGGATTAGCATCCTGTAGAGGGGAGGATGTTAGCTGGAACTCGAAGTAAGCCAGACAGTCATAAATGGCTGTGGGCCACATGGATACAAATCAAGAATGGAAAGTTGGTCAGTCATCTGGGTTCTCAGTCATGCGGAGTTCCACACTAAAGAGACAGTTGTCACAGCAGGTTCCCCAAACCTAAGGCAGGGTAACATTCCATTCTGCCTTCATCCAAAACAACTCTCTCAGGCAGAAGCTTGGTAAGACCTGTTCTATAAGTCCTTCCCTCCATCATTTTACCTGATCATAGGCTCACAGAGTTAGAATATGATGAAAATGAAATCCTTTGGGAATGAAGTGGCTGGTGGCAGAGATCGGATTTAATGCCATAACCCCCACCTCCAAATCTAGTATTCTTTGCCCTACATTATACCTCCTCAAAAACCCATGATTGTATTAGAGAAGGCTCTTATGAACAGATACAAAGTAAAGGTTGCAATAGCAATATTGTAACAATGATCAACTGTGAAGGACTTAGCTACTCTAAGACAATGATCCAAGACAAATTCCAAAGGACTCATGAACAAAAATGCTATCCATCTTCAGAGAGAGAACTGATGAACTCTGAGTGCAGAATAAAGCATGCTTTTTTTACTTCATTTTTATTGTTTTTTTTCAACATGGCTAATATGGAAATGTTTTGCATGATCTTATATGTATAATTGATATCTTATTGCTTGTCTTCTCAATGGATGTGGGAGGGGCCAGAGGGAAGGGGAGAACTTGGAACTCAAAAATTTTTCAAATAAATAATTGTCTTTAAAAGTTGGTCATAGACTTTGGTTTTTAACAGGATTAGGATGACATTTGTAGAGAATAATTTAGAATATCAAAAAGTTACCCAAAACTCAGAGATGATAGATCTGTTTATAATCACGTTAATAAGTGTACAGATGAGATTTGAACCCAATCTAGATGACTTATCTTCTAGTACTTTATCCAATATGAACTCCAGGCAGACTTCCTCTCTCCAATTTATTAGTTTTACACACACACACACACACACACACACACACACACACACACACATTTACCACTTTTGCCACACATTCTGGATCTGCTGACATTAGAAAATTGTGACTTGAACCTTTGGGGTCCAAATTTAGCTCTCTATCTCTCACTGCAACTGACAAACTGATTAATGGGTACCACCCCTTCATTCTAGATGATATAAGAAAATATATTTTTCTCATCCAAAATGAGTATCCCAACATAAGGCCTCTACAAGTTTATAACAACCTGACGACCTCTTAAATGCCGGCTGGAGAATCGGGTTGAGTCAATGGCTTTGCTTGCTTTGGTTTTGAAACTAGCAAATAAAACAGATGTTAGAAATCTAGTCTTATAAAAGACCATGGATGCTGATCAAGAAGAAAAAGTCTTTGCAACAAAAATGTGCAATTCAAATTCCCCTTGACACAATTCTACTGGGCCAGCTGCATCCAGAAGCCACCGATCTTGAATGCTGTCCCACGGCATCTCCCCCACTCAGTTCCACTGCCATCTGCTTGGCCTCTCTCAGCTGTATTGTTAATAAGCAGTGAGATCCAGAGGACATTGACTACTTTCACTGTTGAAAACATTTCTTTATTTAGGCAAAAGTGCACTGAAATCCTGACTATCAAGCATTCCTCTAACAGAAATGTAAGGAAGAAAAATCAATGACCTCCAAGGACCTTTCCAGTTCTAGCTATATAATCCCCTCTTGTGAGGTGCCCACTACCCATGCCATGGTCATCTAACACTGGCACCAATTTTTTGTTTAAACTTTATCAATCCATACAAACCCTGCCCCCTTCCCTGAGCCAACATTTCCTGTCCTCAATTAAATGATCTGTTAAATCCCTGGAGACTCAACGTTCTGAGGGTCTTTGAATCATTCTTTGCTCCATACCATCTGGTTTCCCTCCACCATTTTACCTGGTAATTCAGGTCAAATGTTTTCTTTTTCTTAACCCATCATTGCAGACAATAGAGAACTTTGAGGAAGCTCTTATCTTCTAAAGTCAAAGAAAAATTAATTGGGTGGAAAAGTTCATATAACTCAATGAAGACACTAATATCAGTGAACCTAATCTATTTAGACCAAATTTTTTAACTTCTCCAAAAGTTCAGGTAACTGAGGATGAGACTTCAGAACTACAGCTCCAAGATGTCTGCTTATTGAAAATGTCATTTAGAGTGTTGGTCACCAAAGCATCTTGTAAAGACTTACCAGATATGGTTGGAATATTTTTCAATTAAGCCATTAAACTGGACTTCAGCCTCACCTCTTAATCTTCCACTCTCATTCATGTGTGAAGATCCCATGTAAGGAAGGCATTCTCTCTTCATCATACTGAAATCATTCTACTGATTTTCAGAGTTGGGAAGAGTGGTTAGAAGTCAACTTCCAATTCCTAATTTTATAAATGAGGAAACTGCTTTTTTAGAGGTTAACTGGCCCATAATGACAGGAGGAAGGACAGAATAGAGCAAAGAATTGAATCCCAAATCCTTTCTACTGTATTATTTTTTCCTTCATTCAAAGCACAGCTCACACACCTTCTAAAACATTCTTTGCTCCTTTGTAATAAAATTATTCTCTCCTTCTTTGAATTTTCTTACAGAACTTTGGAGCTTTCCTTTGCCCCATTTACATTCATATTTATTTGTATACATGCCAGAGTGCCAGGCCTTGAAGCAGGAAGACTTGAGTTCAAATCCAAGCTCAAACATTTATTAGTTGTTTGACCGTGGGCAAGTCACTTAACCCTGTTTCCTCATTTCATCTGTAAAATGAGCTGGAGAAGGAAATGACAAACCACTTTTGTCATTTAAAATGTCATTTAAAAAATACCTCTGCCAAGAAAACCTCAAATGGAGTCACAAGGGACTGAAATGACTGGACAACAATAATATGTCCTCCTAACAATTTGTAAATTAAGCTCATCAAGGAATAGGAACTATATTATTTTTTAATCTTCATACC
Source organism: Sminthopsis crassicaudata (assembly GCF_048593235.1). Lineage (NCBI taxonomy): Eukaryota > Metazoa > Chordata > Mammalia > Dasyuromorphia > Dasyuridae > Sminthopsis > Sminthopsis crassicaudata. Next base: position 281,733,414 of record NC_133617.1, on the reverse strand, counting down.
ATTAGGGCTTAGCACAGTGTCCCACACAGTAGGCACTTAATATATGCTTGTGGAATTAAATGTACTATAAATACTCTAATAAGATTTTTACTTAACTAATTATAGAAAATGATAATTATTAAGCAAAACCTGGGGCGGGGGGGATATGAGGAATAAGATCCTTGTTGTCACAGAAATGCTTGGTAAATGAGCCTGAAACATTATTTCATTTTGTTCTTTGGAATCCCAAAGAGCTAGCCAATCCATTAGGTACAAGTCTGTGGTGTGGACAAGACTCATAGAATGGAACACAACCTTCTCAGAGTGTTCAGATTTAACTATCTTGGCTAAAGGCCCATATTCCTTGGGCCTCTTCAATTGTGTTCAGTTTGTTGTGAGTTGTAGAACTGATTAAAAACAAAAAGGGATACTGTCCCCTTTACAAAGGACAATTGCATAACCTATAAGGAAAGGTTTCCTACCCTGTTCAGCTTTTGTCAATCTATACAAAAAAACTACATTCACAAGAGTGGGAAAGTCACATATTCTAAATAGTGAAATCCAAAATTTCAGAAAAAAAAATAAGTGTGTGATTCAGAATTTAAGAACATTTTGGGAAGGCCTGCTTAATTGCATCTAGTTTTCTGACTGGCCAGAGGATTTTAATTGTTGATCACTCTTTTCACTTCTTCTCTAAAAAAAGAGAGGCCAAACCACATCAAATTCCTTGGACTGATATTCAAAGCCTTTTGCAACCTGGCCCCAAACTACCTTTCTGGCTTACCTATTTACAAGAAATCTTTGCTGCAAAATAACTTAATTGTTCCTGGCTGTCTCTGAAATATATTCTGTATCTTCCTCCTCCTCCTCGTGTGCCTCAGCTTCCTGTGTTTCTCCTGACTGGGTTGGCCTTCTCCATAGTCATAGTCAAATCCTATCCCACTCAAAAGGTATACCATAGCTTGGCACAGTGGATAGAGCACCAGCCTTGAATTCAGGAGGACCCGAGTTCAAATTTGGTCTCCAACACTTAACACTTCCTAGCTGTGTGACCATGGGCAAGTCACTTAACCCCAGCCTCAAAAAAAAAAAAAAAAAAAAAAAAGCTATACCATAGATCACTGGTGTACACAAATTTCCCTAAGTGTGCCACAAAATGGGAGATGTTATTGAAAATAAAAGAAAATTTCTAAATAATTGTGTTATTACTTACCCAGAATATTTTTATTATTCAAGAATTTCAAAGTTCTGTCTGACTCTTCATAAGACACATTGTTGCTCAATCATTTTAGTCATATCTGATTTTCTTGGCAGAAATACTGGAGTGGTTTGCTATTTCCTCCTCCAACTCATTTTATAGATAAGGAAACTGAGACAAATAGGGGTAAGTGACTTGCCATGGGTCACATAGCTAGTGTCTCAGGCTGGATTGAAACTTAGGAAGATGAATCTTCTTGACTTCAGGCCCAGCACTGTCAATTGTGTCATCTGGCTTCCCCATGCAAACTAAATAATATAGTGAAATGAATTCAGAAGTCAAATATCAGTCATTGATAGTTTGATATAAATGTGAAAAGAAATTTCCAGAAATCTGATGTGGTGCCATTTTGTATTTTCATCACTGGTTTAGACAAGGCATAATGGTCAGTTAAAACCATGGAAATCACAAACCTGGGAGGGGAGATAATATGATGAAATGGACAGAATACAGCACTGGGCCAACAGGATGAAATAATAACAACTAAAGCTTCTTTCTAGAACCTTAAAGGTTTGATAAGCTCCTGAAATCTCATTAGTGACTCCCAGTAGCCTGGGGAGGAAGAGATTCTTTTCCACACATTTTATAGATGATACCATAATATTTCGGCTTCAGGAATTGCCTTGAAAAGAGTAAAATAGAGGAGACAGGGTCAGAGAGCAGTGCCAGCTCTCAAATTACTCAACCATCAAAACATAATCACCAAAACAATTGGGTCCTGGGGAAGGAAGAGAGACTGCTCAGCAGAAGAGATGAGGCTCACACTGGACAATAGCAGGAAACCATAGTGCTTCAAAAGTGATTGAGGAAAGAACTCAATGAAAAACTGCTGTGAGAATTGGAGAACTGTCTGGCAAAAATTAGGTATAGACCAACATTTCACATCATATACCAAGAGAAGCTCAAAATGGTACATGTTTAAACATAAATTAGTGGAACAGGGAAGAAATTGCCTATCAGATCTGTGGATAAAAGAAGAGTTTATTACCAAGAGAAAATCTTAGGAGGTAAAATGACAATTTTGACTGAATAAAATTTGCCCAAACAAAACCAATGTGGTATAGTCAGAAGAGAAAGGAAATTGAATCAAATTCACAAGAAAAAGAGCTATTCTCTGTGTGTAAAGAATATTTAGAGTGATAACTAAAACATTCCCAAATTATAAACCTAATTTGTCTAGTCTGACATAAATATTAATTTCAAAAATCCCTCAGACCTTGAGCTCACCTCCCCAAAAACAACCAAAAAAGCATTCTTCTTGTTGAAGAGAAGCTTGTAGGCCTCTAGACTGTTCAGCAATCCTCCTTACAAAGAATGTTGTTCTGTGAGCAAAATAAAGTTTGAGAACTACCCTCCTATTCATTTTTCAACACCTAGATAAAGTTTTTCTTCTTTTATAAAGCCTTCCCAGGCTATAGCAACTGTCAATGATTTTTTCCTCTTCTGATCTTAAGGTATTCATAAGATCATAGACTTAAGACTAAAGGGGATCTTAGACACCATCTAGCCCATCCCCCTCATTTTAAAGAAATGTAAAGTGAGACTAAGAGACATTAAGTGACTTGCCCAGGAACACCCAGAAACTAAGGGAAAGAGATGGGATTAGAAAAACAGGTGATGCAAAAATCTTAAATATTAGTAAAGAGATTACAGAAAATCATCTCCAGTATAATACACCATTGACCAATAAGGACTTATACCAGGAATGCAGGGCTGGCTCAATATTATTAGCATAATTGACTATATCAATAACCATACTAGCAAAAACCATATGATTATCTCAAGAGACACAGAATAAGCATTTGATAATATCTAACACCCATTCTTATTAAAAACACTAGAGAGCACAGGAATAAATGGAATTTTCCTTTAAATGCTCAGAAGCATCTATTTAAAACCAACAGCAAACATCATATGTAATGAGGATAAACAAACTATTCCCATTAACTTCAGAGGTGAAACTATCACCATTACTAGTCAGTATTGTATTAGAAATGCTAGCTTTGGCAATAAGAGAAGAAAAAGATGAAAGGAATTAGAGTAGTGCATAAGGAAACCAAATTATCACTCTTTGCAGATGATATGATGATATACTTAGAGAACCCTAGAGAACCCTAGAAATGATCCACAACTTTAGCAAAGTTGCAGAATACAAAATAAACCCACAGAAATCATCAACATTTTTATATATTACCAACAAAGTCCACCAACAAGAGATACAAAGTTAAAATAACTGTTGATAATATAAAATATTTGGTCATTTACCTGCCAAGGCAAAGTCAGGAGCTATCTGAACATAACTACATATACTTTCCACACAAATAAAGTCAGGTCTAAACAACTAGAAAAATATCAAGTGTTCTTGGGTAGTCCGAGGGAATGTAATAAAAATGACAATACTACCTAAATTAATCTACTTATTTTGTGCCATACCAATCAAACTCCCAAGAAATGATCTTATAGATCTAGAAAAAATAAAAATAAAAAAAAGTTAATCTGGAAGAAAAAAAGGTCAAGAATTTCAAGGGAATTAATGAAAAAAATACAAATTACTAAAACTGTATTATAAAGCAATGGTCATCACAACCATTTGGTACTGGCTAAGAAATAGACTAGTTGATCAGTGGAATGGGTCAAGCTCATAGGACAAAATAATCAATGACTATGGTAATCTAGTGTTTGACAAACCCCAAAACCCCAGCTTTTGGGATAAGAATTCACTAATTGAAAAAAACTGCTGGAAAAATTGGAAGCTAACATGGAAGAAACTAGGCATTGACCCACACCAACATAAGGTAAAAATGGGTTCGTGAACTAGACATAATGAATGATATTATAAGCAAATTAGAACATAGGATAGTTTACCTCTCAGATTTGTGGAGGAGGAAGGAATTTGTGGCCAAAGAAAAACTGGAGATCATTATTGATCACAAAATAAATAATTTTGATTATATTAAGTTTAAAAGTTTTTATACAAACAAAACTAATGAAGACAAGATTAGAAGAGAAGCAATAAACTGGGAAAACATTTTTACATTCAGGATTCTGATAAAGGCCTTATTTCTAAAATATATAAGAGAATTGACTCAAATTTATAAGAATTCAAGCCATTCTCCAATTGATAAATGGTCAAAGGATATGAACAGACAATTTTCAGATGAAGAAATTGAAACTATTTGTAGTCATATGAAAAGGAGCTCCAAGTCACTATTGATCAGAGAAATGCAAATTAAGATTTTGAGATACCATTACACATCTCTCAGATTGGCTATAATGACAGGAAAAGATAATGACCAATGTTGGAAAACTGGGACACTGATATAATGTTGGTGGAACTGTGAATGGATCCAACCATTTTGAAGAGCAATTTGGAGCTATGTTCAAAAAGTTATCAAACTGTGTATACCCTTTGATCCAGCAGTGTTACTACTGGACTTGTACTCAAAGAGATCTTAAATAAGGGAAAGGGACCTGTATGTGCAAAAATGTTTGTGGCAGCCCTTTTTGTAATGTCTAGAAACTGGAAACTGAGTGGATGCCCATCAATTGGAGAATGGCTGAATAAATTGTGGTATATGAATGTTATGGAATGTTATTGTTTTGTAAGAAACGACCTGTTAGATGATTTCAGAAAGGCCTGGAGAGACTTACATGAATTGATGCTGAGTGAAATGAGCAGAGCCAGGAGATCATTGTACAGGTCAATAAGAAGATTATACAAAAATCAATTCTGATGGATGTGGCTCTCTTCAACAATGAGATGATCAGTTCCTGTTATGGGCCAGAACTCTCAACTTGAAACAAAGGATTCTTACAAGGTACTAAGTCAGTGGAATTGAGAGAGACAATAGTTATCTAATTTAGCATAGTTTGGCATGATTGATTTAATCCTACAAGGAGATGTTATGGGCCAGAACTTGAAACAAGGTACTAAGTGGAATTGAGGAGACAGTGATTAAATCTAGTTTAGCATTGATTTAATCCTACAACAAATAATGGTTTCCTAGTGATATAATGATTGATGTTTACTTAGTGGACAGCATATAAACAAGAAGCTCTCAGGGTCAGACACAGAAGCCCATTCTTGGAGGGGAAGACAGACTCATTCCATTTTCTACCTTTGTGCTGGCTGGAGGCTGAAGTACAAACCTTTGGATTCAGAGACATTAGGAGGGAGCAAGAGACAGAAGCTGCAGAGGCAAAGGACTAGAGGCAAGATTTGGAAGGCCTCCAGAAAACAAGCCAAGCCCCAAGTGAAGGAGATAAGATTTTGAAGGAAACGATAATGTATTTGGACTTTAATCCCTGGCTGCATTTGAGAGAAGAATATTACAACCTTCTTACACAAAAAACAATAGTTAATGACTATAGTAATCTAATGTTTGATAAACCCAAAGACTCCAGCTTTTGGGATAAGAACGTACCATTTCTGAGAAAAATTTCTGAGAAAATTGGAAAATAATATGGCAGAAACTAGGCATATACCAATATCTCACACTCTATCCCAAGACATTCAAAATAGGTTTATGATTTAGACATAAAAAGTGATACCATAAGCAAATTAGAACAAGGGATAGTTTACCTGTCAGATCTTTGGAGAAGAGAGGAATTTATGACCAAATAAGAACTAGAAGACATTATAAAATATAAAATGGATAATTTTTATTACATTCAATTAAAAAGTTTTTGCACAAACAAAACTAATATAGCCAAGATTAGAAGGGAAAAAATTTTTACAGCCAGTATTTCTTATAAAGGCCTCATTTCTAAGTATTTGAAAAAAAAAGTCAAATTTCTAAGAATATGTAGAATATAAGAATATAAATCATTCCCCAATTGATAAACATCAAAGGCTATGAACAATTTTCAGTTGAAGAAATTAAAGCCATCTAAAGTCATATGAAAAATACTCTAAATTACTCTTTATTGAAGAAATGTAAATAAAATATCTCTGAGGTACCACCTATCAGATTGGCTAAAATGACAGGAAAAGATAATGATAAATTTTGGAGGGAGGGTGGGAAAACTGGGACACAGTCATTCAGGAGAGTAATTTGTAGCTATGCCCAAAGGCTATCAAATTGTGCATAACCTTTGATTCAGCAGTGTCATTACTAGGTCTGAATCTCAAAGAGATCTGAAAGGAGGGGAAAGGATCACTCGTGCTTTTGCTATAATCTTTGTAGCTGCTCTTTTTCTGGTGGCAAAGAATAGGAAATTGAGTGGATGACTATCAATTGGGAAATGGCTAAATAAGTTATATGAATGTAATGGAATATTATTGTTCTATAAGAAATAATAAGCAGACTGATTTCAGAAAAAACTGGGAAAATTCACATGAACTGATGCTGAGTAAAGTGAGCAGAACCAGGAGAACACTGGACACAGTAATAGCAAATAGTAACAGCCATCCTCAATGGCTGAATGGAAGCTGGATTAGAGAGGGTATAGACTTAAAACAGGCAGTCAATAGCAGGCCATTGCTAAAATCCAGGACTATGTGAGGATCAACTATGATAGACTTAGCTGTTCTCAACAAAGCAGTGATTCAAGACAATTACAATAGATTTGGGATAAAAATGCCATTCACATCCAAAGAGAGAATTATGGAAACTGAATATGGATCCAAGCATACTATTTTCACCTTTTTTTTTTTTTTTTTTGCTTTTATTTCTCTTGTAGTTTTTCCTCTTTGTTTTTTTTTTCTTTTTCTTTCACAACATAACTATTATGGAACAATGTTAAAAATGATTGTATATTGCATAATCTAGATCAGATTTGCTGCCTTGGGGGTAAGGGAAGAAGTAAGAAAAAAATTTTGAACTCAAAATCTTAAAAAAAAAGAATGTTGAAAACTCTCTTTACATGTAATTGGAAAATTAAACTACTATCCAAAAAAATTTTTTTTAATTAAGCAGTATAGAAAAGGTTTAAAAAATAAAAAAAAATTATTAAAAGTCTGAAACTTTTCCACTGTTCCTAGCTGCCTCATTTTTTTTTTCTTTTTTTTTTTGGTGCATGTTATTGTCTTGTGACAATTCTTTCATTTTTATTTTTACTGTAATCAGTATACCCTAAATAACATTGTCCCAGCCAATATAATTTCATAATCTTCATTTAAGTATATTAAATATTACATATAATTATATATCATGTTATACATAATTGTATAATACAAATTATAGTATAACTAATTTTATGTAATTATTATAATTATATTATATACAGAATGTATATTATATAATTACATCATACAAATTCTAGAATTTATAATATATAAAGACATATTAGTAATATATATGGCATTATTAGTATGATATGTAGTACATATATTTCAATATATTATATCATTATATAATCAACTAGACCACCTTGTTCCTAATATTAACATAGAAACCTTCATCTTAGGGTGGCTTAGCCTGGGCCCACTCCATAGGCTCACTCTGTCTCTAGCCCCACCCCATTATTACACAGGTGACAGTCTTCATTGTGGGGCTCCCTAAATAACCAAAGTCATTTAAGCCAAATAACTTCTACTTTCCCCTGATATCAGCCTGCCTTAGTCCTGCTTAGAAAGCAACTAGGTTGTATAGTGAACAGAGTGCTGCAAAATCACAGTTCAAATCCAGCCTCAAACGCTACTAGCTGGATGACTCTGGATAAGTCACTTAACCGTTGTCTATCTGTTTCCTCAAATAATTAATATAGACTCCTAGACAGAGGCTCCTTGGCCCTCTCAAGAGTTTCCTTTGGGGTCAAGCAAGTGACAAAAAGGATAAAGCACTTGAGCCAGAGGGACCCAGGACCAGTAGATATATGAGTTAGATGGGAGTAGAGCAGGCAGCTAAGGAGGATCTTACAATATCTCTGGCTAATCTCTTTACCAGCAACTGTGCCTTTTGTTTTTTGCAAAAACATATAACTTTTCCATATGTATATGTCTACAGGGAAGCTAGATGGCCCAGTTGATAGAGTGCTGTGCCTGAAGTCAAGAAAACTAAACTTCATGAATTCAAATCTGGCCTCAGGCACTTATCTAACTATGTGACCTGAGCAAGTCACTTAACATTGTTCTCCTCAATTTCCTCATCTGTAAAATGAGCTGAAGAAAGAAATGGCAAACTACTCTGATATCTTTGCCAAGTAGGATCGAACAGCACTGAAATGATTGAACAACAATGTATCTTGTATACCTGCATAGATTATAAACTCCTGGAGAATAAAGAGTATGTCTTATACATCTCCTTATTAGTAAAGTGGAAAGATTGCTGGTCTTGGAGTCACAAAACTTGAACTGAGACTAGCCCTTCTATTTGTTAGGTCGCCAGTTATAAACAAGTGATTTAATTTATATGCTGCAGGCTCATCTGTAAAAAATGGAGAAAATTATGCTTGTGTTATCTTGCAGAGTTATTATGAGGAAAGAGGTTTGTAAAACATAAAGCACTAAAAAAATGTCAGTTATAATTGCAGTTGACATTCATTAAGTACTTGGTGATTTGATTTGAATAAACAGAAAGCTTGGGTGTAGTGAGCTCAATGACAAACCACAATTAGAACTGATATACTCCCTACTTAGGAAAGTCTTCAAGAATCCTTGGTTAATCCTGTAGCTCTCACTGAGAGAGCTACCTCAGGGGATCACACAAAACTGAAAGTGAGGAAAGAGTGATGATGGGGGAGAAAAAAAAGATGTGGCTTTGTAGTGGGGCAAGAGTGAGTAGCATTGGTTGACTGTAAAGACCAGTAGGATTTAGGGAAGTAACAAATTGGGAAAATATTTTTACAGTTAAAGGTTCTGATAAAGGCCTCATCTCCAAAATATACAGAGAATTGACTCAAATTTATAAGAAATCAAGCCATTCTCCAAATGATAAATGGTCAAAGGATATGAACAGACAATTTTCAGATAATGAAATTGAAACTATTTCCACTCATATGAAAGAGTGTTCCAAATCACTATTGATCAGAGAAATGCAAATTAAGACAACTCTGAGATACCACTACATACCTGTTAGATTGGCTAATGATGAATGTTGGAGGGGATGTGGGAAAACTGGGACACTGATGCATTGTTGGTGGAGTTGTGAAAGAATCCAGCCATTCTGAAGAACAATCTGGAATTATGCCCAAAAAGTTATCAAAATGTGCATACCCTTTGACCCAGCAGTGCTACTACTGGGCTTATATCCCAAGGAAATACTAAAGAAAGGAAAGGGACCTATATATGCCAAAATGTTTGTGGCAGCTCTTTTTGTAATGGCTAGAAACTGGAAGATGAATGGATGTCCATCAATTGGAGAATGGTTGGGTAAATTATGGTATATGAATGTTATGGAATATTATTGCTCTGTAAGAAAAGGCCAACAGGATGAATACAGAGAGGCTTGGAGAGACTTACATCAACTGATGCTGAGTGAAACAAGCAGAACCAGGAGATCATTATACACTTCAACAATGATACAGTATGAGGATGTATTCTGATGGAAGTGGATATCTTCAACATAGAAAAGAGCTAATCCAATTCCATTTGATCAATGATGGACAGAATCAGCTACACCCAGAAAAGGAACACTGGGAAATGAGTATAAACTATAAGCATTTTTTGTTTTTCTCCCCAGATTATTTTTACCTTCCAAATCCAATTCTTCCTTTGCAACAACAACAACACCAAAATTCGGTTCTGCACATATATATTGTTCCTAGGCTATATTATAACATATTTAATATGTATGGGAATGCCTGCCATCTAGGGGAGGGGGTGGAGGGAAGGAGGGGAAAAATTCGGAACAGAAGGGAGTACAAGGGATAATGTTGTAAAAAATTACCTATGTATATGTACTGTCAAAAAATGTTATAATTATAAAATTAATAAAAATAAATAAATAAGACCAATAGGATCTGTCTGAGCCACAAGTGAGGGAAGCAAGATTTGGGCATGAGAGGGGGAGGTGTGAAGCTGTGAACCCTCACAGGCCCTGGCCTGGAGTGACCTGTTGAGAGATATCCGGGCAGTGGTGGCAGTAGGTATAGACTGTAGCTCAAGGGCATTGAGAATGGAACCAGCTAAGAACACAGTGTGGTTCAGAAATTGGATCTCCAGCCCCTGTCCAAAGCAATCCTGATAAAACTATTGAAATTTCAGAAAAGCTATTGAAAAATCATATTCACTATTCAAAACACTGTGTTTTAGTATGTCATCATGATTTAATATATCTGTGATTGCATCACATAAGTGTTTCTAATCCCAGAGCAACTCATCCACACATTCTAATCCTGTAGAATTCTTATCACACCTTATAAGTCACTATGGCAGAGCTACCCAATGGATTAAAGGCCTTCTGTCTGAACTTTTTGGAATTACCAGTGCACCACTCTAGTTGTTGACCCTTCATTTACACATGAATCATTTTTTTAAAAATGTATTAAGCACCCTTGTGCTGTTCCCTGTGCTAAGTACTGGGGATACAATAAGAGGCAAAAACAAAAAACAACAAAAAATACAACCCACTCCCTGTCCTCTAGAGGCTTATACTCTAATGAGGAGACAACATGCAAACAAATATTTCCAAAGCAAGATATAGTATATACAATATGAATAAGAGATAATTAATAGAGGGAAGCACTGAAAAAAAGAATAGAGGAAGGCTTCTTGTAAAAGATGGAATTTTAATTGGGATTTAAAGGAAACTAGGGAGGTTAGTAATCAGATGGAGGAGGAAGAGTATTCTGAGAAATAAAGTATCTTGTTTGTGGAATAACCAGGAGGCCATTATCACTAGAACAAAGAATACATATTGGGAATAAGAGCTTAAGAAGATGGAAAGGTAGGAAGGAACTAGGTTATGAAGGGCTTTGATTGGCAAACAAAGCATTTTGTATTTGTTCCTGGGGGCAATAGGAAGCCACAGGAGTTTATTGAATAGGATGTGGTTTGTATGTGTGTATGTGTGTATATGTGTGTGTGAGACATTTTCAAATCTGTGCTTTAGAAAAATTACCTCAATGGCTGAATGGCAGCTAGATTAGAATGGGTATAGACTTAAAACAGGCAGAGTTATCAGCAGGCCATTACTATAATCCAGGAGTGAGGTAACAAGTGTCCGCACCAGCATGGGCCAGTGTTGAAGGAAAGTAGACATTGAAAAGATGTTGCAAAGATGAATTTGACAGGCCTTGGCAATAGATTGGTTATGGACAGGTGAGATATAGTAAGGAGTCTAGGATGACTCCTGGATTAAAAGCCTGAGGGACTAGAAGGATGGTATTGCCCTCGCTGTAATATGGAAGGTTGGAAGTGGTAAGGAAGAGAGTTTGGGGGAAAGGAGCAAGCTCCCTTTTTGGATGTCTCTGGACATCCAGTTTGGATGCAACTGAATGGAGTTGGAAGAATGAAGGTCAGCAGAGAGATTGGGGCAGGAAAAATAGTTTTGAGGTTCATCAGAATTAAATTGGTGGTAAATGATGAGATCATCCAGTGAAGTACAGATAGGTGGAAGAGAAGAGGACCCAGAACAGAACCCTGAGGCACATGGATAATTGGAACCTTTGATTTGGGGGAGGATCCAGCAAAGGAGACAAAGACAGAACTGTCAGATAGGTAGAAGGAAAACCAGAAGAAAGAGGTGTCCTGAAAACCTAGATAGAAGAGAATATCAAGGGAAAGAGTGATCAACAATGCCATAGGCTTCAGAAGATTGAGAAAAAGTCATTGCAATTGGCAACTAAGAGACCATTAATAATTTTGAGAGAGTAGTTTCAGTGGGATAAGACTGGAAGGCAAATTGGAAAGGGTTTAAAGAAGGTGAAAGGAAAGAAACAGAAGGCACCGGAAATGACTCGAATCATTGAGTCATTGACCTAAATAACTAAATGCTTCTTCCTTACCTATCTCCCTCATTCCCTCTTTTTCTCTTCCCACCTTTCTCTCATACACATCAAAATGCATTTTTCTATTCTCCCACAAATAAGGCTTCCCATGTATCTATGTTAAGGTCATGCAAAAATCCCTTGTTAGATATAACCAAAGAGATAACGACTCAATATTCCTTTATCAGTATCACATGATACATAAAGCAGAGAGATGTGTGCTCCCTAAAGGTAGTTATAATAGAGTATATCCAGGACAAAGTTTAGGAAGGAAGTAGATTTTCCATATACAGTGATGTCCATATTTTTAATTACAAAAAGAGATAATCTAAATGTCTTTTTACTGGATGGGTAATTAAAATGATGTTCTATAAAATATAGCAGATTTTAGATCCTCTTTCTAATTTCCTGAGTACTGTGTTTGGATCAATGTCAAATAGACAAAGGCTACTCAGAAAATTTGAAAGAGACTCTAGGATCTTCTATTCTAGATTTGTGCATTATTTTAAAGTAACTGAAACCAAAGAAAAAATGAATTATGTGCATTGATCTGAGTTGCAATCCCAGCTATGCTGCTTATTATTTTGTCTTGGAAAAATCATTTAACTTTATTTCCATTTCTTCACCTATAAAATAGGAATAATATCTCACGAGGTTTCTGTGATGATAAAAATAGGCGGTATCAAGGCCTCCTAGGTAACTAATACTCTGTGGCCTCATCCTCTCTGGGTTAGGCATTCTCTCAGAGCACTAGGGACCTTTCTGAGGGGTTAGAATCTATCTTCTCTAATGCCATTGGCTCAAATCTCTATTCCAGTGTGGTTCCTCTCCCCCACACCCTTACTTCCACTTACCCAATTAACATCCATTAGCTTTTACAAAGAGATATCCATGTCAAAGTTATAGCAAGAATATAAGGACTAACATCTCTCCCTAACACCTCAGGGGGCATTCTTTTCTTTATAACACCTTGATCTCTGAGGAAAGTTGGTTCAGACTTAATGAAGTTTCTCCATAGCATTGGCCCCACCAAGTTCACAAGTTCAAAAGCTTAGCCCTTGTCTCATCTATCAATGGGCTGGCTCTCAAAGTCCCTCCTTGATCCTTGGGGCATCAGTGCTGGGTTGACTGCAAACCCAACATGGATTCAGCTCCCAGACTCCTAAGTGGCAGCTCACTCTCTTGACCTTTTGAAATCCACAAAGTTGTAGCTTTCAGATTAATCTCTTTCGCTGAAAATCAAGGGGAAAAAATGCAAGACAGGCAAAGAATAGAAGTCTGCATTCATATCACTCGTCGGATGAGATCCCAAGGTCTCTCCCCCTACCTCTCTTCTCAGGAAGAACTCGAAGGAAGAGAAGGGAATCTAACCAAGAGATGGAAGGAGGCTCTATCTGAGCTTACCCATAGCCAAACAAAACAAGTCCTCCTTTGGAGCAGTCTAGAGTTAGAATGCCCTTGTGTGCTGCAAAGTCTCTCCAAGGTATTTATTGCCATTTCCTTCCATCCTATTACTCTCCCCTTCCATTCCATGTCATCACTACTCTCCTTTCATTACACACATTTATAGTTCTTTCAACAGCAGTATCCCCAGTCTCTTCCACATGGAGAATTGTATCAGTGGCCTTCTGTGCATGTTCATAAGTCTGGGCTCATTGGCCAATAACCTGTTACACATACAAAATTAGCAAAGAAAGACCTAACCCTATTCTTTGTTCTGAATATTCTTGGCCAATTCAACAGGTCAACAAACAAACATTTATTGAGCACCTGCTGGTACAGGGCACCATCCTGAGTGCTGTGAGAGATAGAAAGATGAACAAGCTGAAGTCTCTGGGAGCTTATAGATCCCAGACTTTTTGACTTAGAAGTGCTATGCTTTTCCCTCTCATCTTCCCTCACCTCCCTTCATTGTTCACACCATCCACTATGCTCTAATAGATTCTGCCAATCAACATCTTTGCTTCTTTCAAGACCTAACTCCCAGGAAGCCTTCTAAATGCTCCACATCAATGTGAACTCCCTCCTTCTCAAGTTTCTCTTAGTACTCTGCTTTGCTTTACTTTTGACTATCACAATGTGCCTTGTATTTTATTCATTTGTGCATTCTTTTCTGCCTTAAGCAGACTATTCATTTCTTGATGGAAGGGACTATATCATCTAAAAAGATTTCATCCTTAAAATCTAGTATTGTATCATGCACATAGTAGGTACTGAATAAATTGTCTTTGTATTTATAGATTAATTGAACTGAATATAACCTCTGAATCCAGAAAATTTAATTAGAAGCAGACTGAAAGTTACTAAAGCTAATGGAAATTCTTAGAAAGGAAAGTCCTGGGAGGATTCTGGGAAGAATGTGGATTTTAAGCTCTCCAGATTTCTCCCACAAATATATAAGTTTGTGCTTCAGGGTGAACATTGACTGGTGAAAGATCAAGAAGATTTGGGGGCAAAACTGGGGTCCTCTAGGTACAACCTGAGAACATCAAAGAAAGACCCCAAGCTGGGATTAACCCATATAAAGTGCAAATACTCCTGGCCTAGCTCCATAGAAACACCAAGTGGAGACCGTTGGGGCTATCTGGGTATGGCTGGAGCCTCAGCAGGAACCAAAGAGACTTTCCTTCCAAGATTGCTCATAGAATCAGGGATTTGAGTCTCAATAAGACTGAGTGAACCTCAGCTAATTAGAAATGCCAGGGCCAGCTGAACTGCAGAGACACAGCCCTGGACCAGAAGGTACCAGCATGCTCAGTAAGTTGCAGAGGCAGTAGAGCAGGGGGCAGGGGGAAGTGACACTGCTGGCTGCAAGCACTTGTTGGAGGAGGGAAATTTTGATTTGGGGTTCTAGGTCAGAGGAGAGAGCTGAAGTGAAGCTAGAGGCACCAACTCTCCATTCCTTGATTAGAGATGGTTATACTAATAGTTCTTATTTAAAAAAAAAAAAAAAAAAAAAAGGACTGGCAAAGGAGAACTCCATCATAGAAACTTACTATGGGAATAGGAAAGACTGTGGTTCATTTTCAGAAGAGGACACTGAAGTAAAAAAAGCTTCTACCCAATGAATAACATGAATTGGCTTCCTGCCCAAAAAAATTCTATAGAAGGACTCAAAAAAGAATTTAAAAAACAAATGAGAAACATTGATGAAAAACTAAATATATACCATCCAAAAAAACAAGATTATATATATATAAAAAGTTATCCAACTAGAAAAGGAGACACAGTCTTAAAGACAAAAATAACTCTTTGAAAATTAGACTTGGGCAAGGGGAAGCCAGTGAAAATGATTAAGAAATAGCAAAACAATATAAAGGATGAAAAAATAGAACAGAATGTGAAACATAGGAAAAACATCAGATCTGGAGAACAGATCAAGATGAGAAAATAAAAGAATAATTGGACTACCTGAAAGCTATGGCCAAAAAAAGAACCTTGTCACAATAATCCAAGAAAATTATCCTGGAGTGATAGAATAGGAGAGAAAAGTAGGAATAGAAAAAACCATCAATCACCACCTCAAAGAAATTCTTTGTGGAAAACACATAGGAATATTATTGCCAAATTTTGAAATCCTTATATCAAAGAAAAAATTTTGCAAGAAACAAGAAAAAAATAAATCAAACACACTGGAGCTACATTTTGAATTGTATAGGGACTTAGCAGCCACAATAAAAGACTGCAGATCCTGGAATCATATGCACTGGCAATCCAAAGATCTAGGCCTATGGCCAAAAATATTACATCAAGCAAAAATTATCCATAATTTTGAATAAAGAAAAAATGGACATTCACAGAACTTGCAAATTTTCAGGATTTTTTTTATCAACCAAACCCAAACTCAATGGAAAATTTAAGATATATGAGCCAATATCAGAAATCAATTTCAAGGAACTTAACATAGACAAATTGTTTGTGTTTTTTACATGAAAATATATACTATATGTTTAAGGTTGACATTGTCAACAGGGTAGCTCAAAATAAAGATTGGGACAGAGTTAAGGTAAAAAATAATTATGTTCTGTAAATGAAGTACAGAAGAAGAATAGACAAAGAGGCATTAGAGGGGGAGGAGGGCTAGTAGTTCTGAAAACCTACTCACATCAAGAATGAATCACATATACAACACTACCTATATACCAGGAAGGGTATAGTGCCCTCAAAAATCTATAAAGAAATAAAGGGGGAGGGATGGGCAGATAGGGAAGCAAAAGATGGGGGAAGAAGACAAGGGTTAGGGAGGTCAGGTAATACAAAGGCAAGTTAAGGAATAGAATTTTTTTTAAAAAAGCAAAAAGTTAGGGATAGGAAAGATGTGTGAATGTATATATCTACATATGTATACATAAATATATCCTTGCTTAACTATAGTCTGCTTGAGGATGGTTAGGAGGATGGGGAAATGAAAGGGGGAAAAAAAAAAAGAATAAAGTAAAAAAAGTGAACAGCACAGAACAAAAGAACAACCTACAAGGAAGAAAAGATGGACCCTTATGAATATAATTTATTTCATTATTATATATCTTTTCTTGAACTGGTAATTTATTGTTATATATTTAGAATCTTCCCTGATTTCCTGCTAGGCACACGGTAATGTTCTGTTTGGGGTTTTATTCCTTTTCTTTTTTTCTTTTTTTTTTTTTTTATACTTTTTTTAATAAAAGAAATATTTTTTTTTTAATTAAAAAAAAAAAAAAGAAAGAAAGAAAAAATGGTCCTTTAGCCTTAGCTAAACTCCTCCATCTAAGATATCCTGGAACAAATAACAGAACGTAAGCACCTTAAGGGCAAGGGTTGTTTCTTTTTTTTTTTTTTCTAGCATAGAGCACAGTACCTTGAATCTAAAAGCTAACAACAAACAACACACACACACACACACACACACACACACACACACACCCCACTAGAGAAATTCCTAATTGTTGTAGAAATGTAAACTATTATAATTCAAATTGGTAGCATTTTATAGTGAGCACTTTTTTTTTTTCTTACTAGTGAAATTCTGCAACTATTTTCTTTCAGTATGTAGCTTCAAGTTGTACAGAGACAAAAATTAGGGAACTGAGATCGAATCTTTTGCTCCAGAGTGTCCCTTGTACTATCATCTTGGATGAACTATTTAATTTCTTGAGAATTCTGTTTTCTTGTCTGTAAAATGAAAAAATTGGATTAGTTTCTAAACTCCCTTCCATTGATTCCTTTTTGCATTGAGACTTTTGGGACACCAAAAAGCTTACAAATTGCTTTATTGAATTTCTTTTGTGCTCTCATCTTCTGGTTGTTCTCCAATCTGCATCAAGAAAATAATAATGATGAAAACAATATTATTAATAATTATTAATACTTTACATTTGATATATTTCATTGTGCTTTCATATCATACTTCTGAGAAAATTCAGGGTTAAGTATGCATTGGATCTTAAAGTTTGTAGGATCTATTTTCAAAGCAATTATGCTGTGGGTTTGAAACAGTGTGTTTTGCCAGGCAGAGTGCCTGCTGTCTGGCACCCCCTGATGTCTTTTTTTTCTCACTGTTCATCTCACTCCTCTGTTGTTTTTTCCCCTCTGTATTCAGTGGCTTTGTCGAGTTCCAAACTTTCCATAAAAACAATTTCCAGGAGAAAAACTCAATGGGTTTGGGCTGCCAGCTCAGGGCTCCAGCTGGATGACAGAGGGACGGGTGTGTGGTGGTACAAACTTCCTCTCTTTGGTTTTGCTAGGGGCCTGGGGAAGAAGGAGGGAAGGTCAGCCTGGCCCTTTCTAACTAGATCTCAACCCCAACCTTTTCCCAAAGTCAGTAAACTTTAAGGGACCATTTGGATAATATTGTTTCTGTTTTTCCACAGAGGAGATGACTGAAGGCAAAGAAGGTTAGGAGAAAAATAAAACATTTTAGATAGAAAGTTCTTTGGGGACAAGAGGAAGAATAAGTTAGATTTTTTCCAAATAACATACTATATATGGATACACAATGAAAATTTATCTACAAATTCCCTAATAGGCCTGGAAAAGGGCATATTTGGACAAACTACTCTGATAACCAGATTCATATCATTGAGGATGTCTATATATGAATAAAGCATAGGAGTTAATGAAATCCTAATACTTTTTTCTTTTCTAATTCCATGTACTCATCCTCACCAGGCAAGGAAAGTGCTCTCAAAAAGTGGAAAAAAAAACAGCTATTCTTGAAGAATTAGAGTGGGAAGGAAGCTTAATAAAGAACTTAGAAGTTAATTAAAAATTTCATCCCTTTTCATTTTTTAGTGCCTCATAGATGAAACTGAGTTCATTATAGATGTATGAATAAGTAAAACAAAAAATTGATTAAATGCTTACAATGTTTTGAGTATTGGGCTAAGTATTGAGGATGCAAATAAAGTAATAATTCTTGTTTTCAATAATCTTACAGTCTAATATAGATAATATAAGGGGAAGTTGTGGTCAGGGAGGAGCATTTTGGGGAATAGTATCATAGAAGAACAGATTGGTAAACCTCTTCCAGAAAAAAACAAGAGAGTTGATTGGATCATGTACAGTTGAAATGGGGTTTTTATGAGAGAGGGCAGCAAGCCAATTCTAGAGGTTATTGAGAATGATCAGAAAGTAAAGTGAACATGGTCTTCCTGAAATAGCTCAGCTGGTGAGGTAATTATTAAGGAGTTTGGGGAGAAGAGGGAAAGTTCTGAAGATGAAAGAGTTAAAATCTTCAAGGTATGGTTCATAATTTTGAACTTCCATTTTTTTTTACTCTCCAGAAGACCATGAACAAAATTCAGAATATGACTAAATAGTGAAGTAAAGGCCACTTACTTAAAACAGGATACAAAAAACAAAAACAAAACTATAGACATTGTCAGAATTCACTATCCATTTCCCAGACTACCACTTCACAAACTCCTACAGACCAAAACCTGGGATTTTCCTTATTTCTACTTCCTCAATTGCTTTATCAGCTCAGTGCTGTCAACTAGGGATGATAAAACAGAGGTAAAGATTTAATCCATAGAATGAACAGGATGCATGAAGAATATAGTTTCTCATTATGACGGCTATACACTTAGTCTCCTGAGAGTACTGTATATATATCAGCATGGGAACTTTGAGAACACTTTCTCTTAGAAACCAAAGGGAAACCATCCATAGTACAGTCTACTCCAACTTTTAGACCTGTCCTTGTAAAGCTCATATTTTTTTAGAAACCAGAAGGTCAAGAAGCCTAAATCAGTGCCCTATCATCCCTAAGCATGGTGTCCTTTATTTTTTTGTTTTGGTTTGGTTTGAGTTTTTTAAGGCGAACAATAGATATTCTTTTTAAAAAATTTTTTTCAATAATAATTTATTTTTTCAATTACACATAAAGAGTTTTCAACATTTATTTTTATAAGATTTTGAGTTCCAAATTTTTTTCTCCCTCCCTCCCTTATCCTCTTCCCCAAGAAAACAAGCAATCTGATATAGGTTATACATGTACAATTATTTTAAACATAGTACCATATTAGTCATGTTCTGAAAGAAAAATCAAAATAAAAGTGAAAAACCATGAAAACGAAAAAGCAAATGACTGAAAAAAAACTAACAACAACAACAACAACAAAATGATGAAAATACTATATTTCAATCTGCATTGTCTCCATAGTTCTCTCTCTGGCATTTTCTATCTGTCCTTTTACTTCTCAACTACAATTTCTTTAAAATACTTGCTTTTTAAACATTCCCATGCCTAAAACTCCAGCTTCTGGGATAACAACTCACTATTTGATAAAAATTTCTGAAAAAACTGGAAAATAATATGCCAGAAACTCTAGATAGATCTACAGCTCACATTCCATACCAAAATAAGGTCAAAGTGTGTACATGATTTGGCACAAAGGAATATCATAAGCAAATTAGGAGAGTAAGGGATAGTTTACCTATCAGATCTTTGGAGAAGGGAGTAATTTATGACCAAACAAGAACTAGAGACCATTATGAAATATAAAATGGACAACTTTGATTACATTAAATTAAAAAGATCTTGCACAAACAAAACCAATATAGCCAAGATTAAAAGGGAAGCACAAAACTGGGGAAAAAATTTTTAGCCAGTGTTTCTGATAAAAGCCTCATTTCTAAAATATAGAGAGAACTGAGTCAAATTTAAAAGAATGAGTCATTTCCCAACTGATGATAAATGGTCAAAGAATATGAACAATTTTTATTTGAAGAAATTAAAGTCATCTAAAGTCATATGATTTTAAATCACTATTTATTAGAGAATTAAAATTAAAACAACTTTGAGGTCCCACCTCACACCCCTCAGATTGACTAAGATGACAGGAAAAAATAATGATAAAGGTTAGAGGGGATGTAGGAAAACTGTGACACTAATGCATTGTTGGCGGAGTTGTAAAATGATCCATCTATTCTGGAGAATAATTTGAACTATACCCAAAGAGGTATAAATCTGTGTATACTGTTTGATCCCAAAAAAATCATAGAAGAAGGAAAAGAACCTACATGTGCAAAAATGTTTGTAGCTTCCTTTTTGTGGTGGCAAAGAATTGGAAAATGAATGGATGCCCATCAACTGGGAAATGGCTGAATTTTTATGGTGTATCAAAGTAATGCAATATTATTGTTCAATACAAAATGATAAACAGGATGATTTTAGAAAGTTTGGGGGAGATTTACATGAACTGACACTGAGTGAAACAAGTAGAACAGAAATACATTGTACACAGTAACAGCAAAATTTTATGATGATGAGCTATGACAGACTTGGTTCTTCTCAGTGGTTCAGTGATCCAAGGCAATCCAAATACATTTTGGATGGAAAATGCCATCTGCATCCAGGGAGAGAACTATGGAAATTGAATGTAAATTAATACTGCTATGTTCACTTTTTTGTTGTTTTTTTTTTTTTTCTCTTGTGGTTTTTCCCTTTTGTTCTGATTTTTCTCTCCCAATATAACTCAAAAAAAAAAAAAAAAAAAGAATGTACATGTAAAACCAAAAATAAATAAATAAATATATATATTTGATTTTAATATATATGATTTTAAGGTTGGCTAAAGGACTGTAGTCAATGCAGAGTGAACATACTCTCCAGACAAGAAAGCACTTCCCTCCCACCAGGATCCTAGGTCAATTCACCATAGACTAGTTAAGGCTCTATGACACAACATAGCTTAGTTCCCAGATCTCCAGCTTTCTAGTCCAGAGAATTTTCTGTTACATTTTCTTCAAGGATGTTGCAATTACTCAAGCTAACATTTTTTTGAAAATATTCTCTCCTGTCTTTACACTCTTTCCTTTTTGAACATTCTCATAGAGAAGAGAGTAATACAGCAATGTATTAATTAATTAATGTACACAATATTTATGAGTGTTGTGATATGATATCAAACACCCCAGGGGACTTGGCAGGCTACTTTCAGGCAGCTTCCCATACTAGGGCATTAGAAAGAAAAGTCAGCCAAAAAAAGGTGCCCCAGCAGAGAGGAAATGATCCCAGGAATCTATGCAAATAAATAAAAGACTAGAGAGCTAGCCTATTTTGAACCATTAAGCTGGAACAGAGCATTCTGGGAAGCCCAGAATTTAACATACTGTAGTTGTTTTTATAAATGTAATGTGGTTTTCATCAGAATCAGTAATGCTCCAAGAAATGGGCTCTTGCTTCACACACTGGGTTACTGGTTTCCTTCATTATCAAAAACTACTCATTGCAATAGTCCTTAATTAAACATTCAAAAAAGGTTGCCTGTAGCCAAGATATGGATCCTTTTTCCAGTTTGCTTATCTAAAAATGATTCAGAGGAAATGATTTGGAGGGAAGACTGGGCAGCTTCCCTTTCACAATATACACTTTCACTGGTCTGTAGACTATGACTGCATCACTGCTGGAATCCAGCTAAGGAACTTCCAGTACTCAGGAAGCCACTGATTGGAACTTTTCCCCTCTTCTATAGTTTTCAAATGATCCCAGAACATCCCTATTATATAATAACATGAAATCCTAATTCCTGAACCCTCAACAGAACAGAGAAACCTCTCCTTTGATTTGATATTATTATGCTGTGCAGAGCTACATGCCATTGGCCTAAAGGAATATTGTAACAGGTTTCCTGGTATCACAAGATACCAAGTACAGAGTTGGAAGAGACCTTTGAGATCATCTAGTCCAAATCCCTAATTATACAGATGAATGAAATGAGGCCCAGAGGGTCTTGCTTTGCCCCAAATTACATAGTAGTAAGTATCAGAGATGAGACCTGATTATTTAGTCATTTTCAGTTGTGTTCTAGTCTTCAGTATCTCTAATATTTATTGGCAGAGATATTAGAGTCTTTCTATGTAATTAGGGGGAAAATAAATATCCAAAAAAGGATATTGGAATAGTTTGTCATTTCCTTCTCCAGCTCATTTTACAGATGAGAAAACTGAGGCAAAAAGGGTTTAGGGACTTGACCCTGGGCTAGTAAGTGTCTGAAACAAGATTTGAACTCAAGAGGATAATCTTCCTGACTCCAAGCCAGCATTCTAATCCACTACACTATCTAGATGCTCTAGAAGCTACTTTGTCTGATTCCAAATCTATACTTCTACCATTTCTCTCCTTCCTCCCTACCTCCCTCCTTCCTTCCTTCTCTGTCTCTCTCTGTCTCTGTGTATCTCTCTGTCTGTCTCTCTCTCTGTCTCTCTCTCTCTCTCTGTCTCTCTCTTTCTCTCCTTCCCTCTCTTTTCTTCCTCTCTAGACAAGTGTGACCACTGTCTCAAAGATTAAGTAAACCAGCTGTTGAATGTCCCTGAAAGTTTCTAGAAAGAGTTAA
Organism: Sminthopsis crassicaudata; assembly: GCF_048593235.1. Taxonomy (NCBI): domain Eukaryota; kingdom Metazoa; phylum Chordata; class Mammalia; order Dasyuromorphia; family Dasyuridae; genus Sminthopsis; species Sminthopsis crassicaudata. The sequence goes on along the minus strand of NC_133617.1, from coordinate 281,710,491 downwards.
TAAAGATATTGAGGCATCTGGTTTTTTTTAGGGAAATGTTGTTTGCCTCTAAACATCACTTATTTACACCTGAAGAAGTTAAATGATCCTGTTCCCATGGATTCTTCTACTAATGTTGTCCTGACCTGTGATTTATATACAAAGTTGCTGTGCCCTTCATTTTCCCTACAATGGCTTCATTCTTACCTTATGAACCTGCTTTGTCAGTGTTTGCTTTGATTTATGAAAGATTTCAAACTCCCCAAATAACTATCCCTTTTCTTTTCATTAAAGCTAATCCCCACAAAGACACTTTCATCTGCTGATTAGTCATGCCCCAGTGAACCTCGCTAACCAAAGGCTAAGTTATTGATGTGTTAAAGATGTAATCTCTGAAGCCTGGGACCACTGAAGAAACCGACATATTTGACAGTCAAGATTTCATCATGGATAGCCGTTTTTGAGCAACCTTTTGGAGCACGAGTTCCTTGGGACAGATAAATCTCCCCAGTCAGACTTAGTGGAAAAATCAAATTCTTAGTATGCAGGGATCCAACCGCCAATACATACTACAATGCACCATGGACAGCAGTACTGACCATTTCCATTCCCAGAAATGCAAATTCAATGGTTAATTCGTTACACTGAGGATAACAACTAATTGTTCTATTCCCTCACTCTGGAAGCAATTTCCTAAAAGTTGACTTGCTTGAACACTTACAAAAGCATGCTAATTGTAATCTGTGTGAGACAAAGGCTGTCTATGGAACAAATAAGTCCCACTACTCATTGGTCCTGGAACACTTTGTCTTGGCCAAGCATGGCTCTGTTAATGAGTACCATTAGATAGTGATATTGCACCTTCTTGCAGAAGAGGTCAGCTCTTCATTGAAATGTAGTTTTCCTTTAAGGTGCCCTGGTGTGGGGTCAAAACCTTTGGTTCCACTGAATACAGATTGCGTGTCAAGGTAACAACCTATTGCTTAGACAGAGCTTCCTAGTGACTTGTTTGGAGCCAGGGGAAATAGAAATAAAGGTTTTGGTGGTGGGATTTTTTTCTCTTCTACTTGACTATAGATGTAACCAGAAATTTTTGTATCCATCAGCCTTTAGTAACTGTCTTCATTCAAGTGGGCTTAATGGTAGGGGGAAGGGAACAGAGACAAAATTTAGCAAAGGTGAGTCTCTAGGAGATTAAAATGTGTTTTCTGGAATTTTCCCATTTTAACTTTGTATTCTTGCTAACTAGTGGCTAAACCTCTCATTTCTAGATGCCCAAATGCCTCAGTACTATTAAATTCGGTGCTCTAGGGCATAGTCCAAGCCACCCTTTCCTAGTTACTGCTCAGGACTAGTAAGATTGCCTTCAATTTGTTTAAAACCTAGGAAACCACATAAATGTAAAATAAAATGAAAGGTCTGAATTATGTATATTTACAAGGAAGGAGAATGGGTTTATTCTAATTATTTCTTGGAGATATTTGTCATTTATGAGTGAACAGTTACAAGAAAGCATGACTTTAACAAATTGGGAAAATATTTTTAAAGTTAAAGGTTCTGACAAAGGTCTCATTTCCAAAATATGTAGAGAACTGACCCTAATTTATAAGAAATCAAACCATTCTCCAATTGATAAATGGTCAAAGGATATGAACAGACAATTTTCAGATGATGAAATTGAAACTATTTCCACTCATATGAAAGAGTGTTCCAAATCACTGCTGATCAGAGAAATGCAAATTAAGACAACTCTGTGATATCATTACACACCTGTCAGATTGGCTAAGATGACAAGAACAAATAATGATGAATGTTGGAGGGGATGTGGGAAAACTGGGACACTGATGCATTGTTGGTGGAGTTGTGAAAGAATCCAGCCATCCTGGAGAGCAATTTGGAACTATGCCCAAAAAGTTATCAAAATGTGCATACCCTCTGACCCAGCAGCGCTACTACTGGGCTTATATCCCAAGAAAATACTAAAGAAGGGAAAGGGACCTGTATGTGCCAAAATGTTTGTGGCAGCTCTTTTTGTAGTAGCTAGAAACTGGAAGATGAATGGATGTCCATCAATTGGAGAATGGTTGGGTAAATTATGGCATATGAAGGTTATGGAATATTATTGCTCTGTAAGAAATGACCAGCAGGAAGAATACAGAGAGGCTTGGAGAGACTTACATCAACTGATGCTGAGTGAAATGAGCAGAACCAGAAGATCGCTGTACACTTCAATGCTGTATGAAGATGTATTCTGATAGAAGTGGATATCTTCAACATAAAGAAGATCCAACTCACTTCCAGTTGATCAATGATGGACAGAAACAACTACACTCAGAGAAGGAACACTGGGAAATGAATGTAAATTGTTAGCACTACTGTCTATCTACCCAGGTTACTTATACCTTAGGAATCTAATACTTAATGTGCAACAAGAAAATGGTATTTACACACATATATTGTATCTAGGTTATATTGTAACCCATGTAAAATGTATGGGATTGCCTGTCATCTAGGAGAGGGAGTAGAGGGAGGGAGGGGATAATTTGGAAAAATGAATACAAGGGATAATATTATAAAAAATTACTCATGCATATATACTGTGAAAAAAAATTATAAATAAATAAAATTAAAAAAAAAAAAAAGAAAGCATGACTTCAGTGCATTTGGACTCATTGCCTAGCATCATCAGTTCTCCTATCCTAACCTGATGGCTCCTAATATTTTTGGAGCAAGCCACAGGTAGAATAGATGGTAGAGCTGTGGACCCCTCATTACCACTTCTTATTTGTACCTTATTCCAAGAATAGCCAAAGAGGGTGCACACCTGAAGTGAAGACTAAGAGTTCTGTAGCAGGAATCGAAGCCCAAGTTTCACCTAGGGACCAGCCAAGTGAACAACAGCCTACTTTGTAAAAGAAAGCCTGTGATGGTCAAATTCCTGAGGTGGGAGCCAGAAATTCTGCTTTCAAAGACATAAGAATTTCAGTCTTTCCTTTCTCCCTTTGAGATGGGGAGTTCAACTGTTATCACTGCTCTAAAGTTACAGCTTGCCACCATGGCCTAAAGTAGCCAGAATCATCATGGCCAAACAGGTCTACAAAATGCTAAGTACTATCTGAAGGGGGTCAGGAACAAACCCTTTACCTTTCCCCACCATTGTGCAGAGGTCAAGGAATCTTGAACCTTAAATAAATTAAAAAAAAAACATGACAGGGGGAAAAATCCAGAAAAAAGCACTTATGAGGAAAAAAATTGTTGTGGTGTGGAGGATGAATGACAATCTGTTATTTAAGGACAAGTAAAAAAAATTGTTGGATAGGATTACTGATCCACTCTTGTCATCTTTGAAAAAAAAATAGAGATTTAGATGAATGTCACAGGAATAGAAATTGCTTTTCAGAAAGATGGAAACATCAAACCATGTTAGCAAATTCACCTTCTATTCTCAGCAAAATTCTAAAATATATTCCTAAAGAATTGGTCTGTGAATACTTGCAAAGTGAAGGAGTAATCAATAAGAACCAGCAAGGATATTGTGCCATTTCTTCCTTCCTTCCTTCCTTCCTTCCTTCCTTCCTTCCTTCCTTCCTTCCTTCCTTCCTTCCTTCCTTCCTTCCTTTCTTTCTTTCTTTCTTTCTTTCTTTCTTTCTTTCTTTCTTTCTTTCTTTCTTTCTTTCTTTCTTTCTTTCTTTCTTTCTTTCTTTCTTTCTTTCTTTCTTTCTTTCTTTCTTTCTTTCTTTCTTTCTTTCTTCCTTCTTTCCTTCCTTCCCTCCCTCCCTCCCTTCATTTCTTCCTTCCCTCCTTCTCTCCCCCTTTTCTCCCTATCTTCTTTCTTTCCTTCTTTCCTTTTTTCTTTCTTTCTTTCTCATATTTTCTTTCTTTCTTTCTCATATTCAGTTATAAGACCCCATATGGGATTGTGACTCACAGTTTAAGAAGCTGGGAGCTAGACAATAATACAATTTGGTGGATTGGGAATTGATTGAATGACTTGTATAAAGACTATCCTAGAAGGAGCTCTTTAGTGGAATGGACCAGCAATCTCTCCTTGAAACCAGGCTTTTCAACCGTTCTACCAGTGAGTTGGGTGAAAGTTTAAGTGACACTGTTGTCAATTTTGTAGAGGCATGAAACTGGTAAAGATAGCTTGAAGACTAGCTGACAAAATAGAGATTTTTACAAAAAGAATTCAGTGGACTAAAATGATGCATAAAAGTTAATAAAAATAAGATCTATTAGGGCTGCACTTAGATTCAAAGTTGTATGAATACAATTGAAAAATTATCTGAAGAGGCAGATTTTGATCCAAATGAAGAAAAAAATAATTTAATAATTAGAGCTATATAGATGTAGGATGTTCTGTTCTGAAAAAGTAAGGAGTTCTTCATCACTGTTGGTCTTTTTGAAAAGGCTACACATTGCACCCCCCTCCCCCGTTCTTTTTCTGTGCCATTTGGGAGACTTCCACTATTGCTCCTCTGCTCTTGTATGAGCTGTATTTTCACATGTCTCTGACATCTCTCTTGTAGCAATGCCTCTGAACACACAGTTCCCTAGCACAATCTGACTCAGGGATTAAGCATCATTTCCACTAACTGCCCATGCTGTCTTCTTGGCCCAGGATCCCAAGAATTTAATTGAGAAGTTGCAGCCAGTCCTTAAGTCTAACTGTTCATTTTACTTAGAGCTTATTTTACTCCTGGGACTTAACCAATTACTTGACTTCTCAGCTAAGGGTGATAACATGACCTTTAAAAAAAAGGCAGGATTACTGGTGTCTTCTCCCTACTGTCAGCCATGGAAAGAAAAGACCAATAGCACTTCTCCTTTGAGAACCCTGGAGAATTCATCATTTACCCACTTGATCCCCCTCAAGTAGTCGCTTTTCATTCCAACATTAAATTTATTATCACTTATTACTATTGTTACTACCATTTATAATTCAAGGGTAACAAAAGCTCTAGCCATTCAGTGACTTAAAATAGTAATGACATAGTTCGCTGTTTTATAAAGTACTTTCCTAATAATAATACAATGAGGTAAGTAGTGAGAGTATTATTATCCCTATTTTTAGGAGCCACAAACTGAGGCCCAGAGAGATCAAAAGCTGTCTTCAGTCACATAGCTGCTAAGGGCCAGAACTGAGACCCAAACTCACATGTTCCAACCCAAAGATGGGAGCTTTTTTCTTTCTTTTTTTGTGTGAGACAGTTGGGGTTAAAGGACTTGCCCAGGGTCACACAGTTGGTAAATATTAAGAATCTGAAGCCAGATTTGAACTCAGATCCTCCTGACTCCAGATCTGTGCTTTATCAACTGTACCATCTAGCTGCCCTGCTCCTTCCTCTGTCAATTCAATTTTAAAAGAATTTTTATTCAGTACTTGCTAATGGACATAGCCCTATACTAGGCATCTAGGATACAAAGATAAAAAAGTGTCCTAGTTCCTACCTTCAAGAAGCTACCAGTTTAGTATAAGAATGAGCAATATAAAAAAGTAAGTAAAATGGAGGTTAGGATAGCACCTGTAGATGAGGCTGTGGAGGACAGGTGGCATTTATTGAAACTAAGAAATTTGGAGAAGAATCTTTCACCACTGAACCTGGTTCAAGGTCCTTTTGGGCTGTGAGATCATCACTAACTCCCTTCATCTCTCTGACGTTCATTTCTTCATTTGCAGATGGGGAACAATAATATTTTCTTTGCCTCATAGGATTGTCATGAAGGTGAAATAAGATTTTGTGTACTTTAAAGTGATATAACATATGCAAATTATAATTATTGTTATTGTCACCCTTATTGTTACTAATATTGTGTAACAATTAGGGGCATATATGTTTATGTGTGACATGAAAATGGAGGGTTCACACAAATGCTATTGACTTTTTCCAAGAGTCCTATTTTTCCCTTCTTCAAATATCTTCATCTAAAACTTTTTTCTTTTATTTGGTCTATTGTGTGGTTTTCCTCCAGGTTGGCTGCTCATGAAACAGTGGCGCATACGGTTGTTCAGGAAGAGTAGTACCTTTGGTGTGAGGGCTAACAAACCCTTTTCACTTTGGGGTCCAACCAGTCATCCAAACCCTCACCAGTCATACCAAGAAGATGTAACATATATGGTGGCCACATCTCAGTAAACTACTTTTCCAGATGAGCTAAACCAGAATGAGGGTAACCAATGAGTTAAGAGGATATCTATAGTAAGCATGTGAAAACTTTCCTCATTGGAATAGGGAGATGAGAACAGTTTATTCCAATGCCCATAAAGGTGTCTGAAGTTACTTTGGTGATTAGAACTTGGTTAATCTAACTTGGTTAGATATTGAAGCTGCCAGGGTCATTCACCACACCCCAAGCCATCAGCAATAATTTTGAATTTTGTCTTGCCACTGGATTCCAATTATTCTGGAAGAAAGAGTGAAATTAATGACTTTGAACAATTCTGCCTCACTTAAATCCAATTTATGTGTGTCAAGAGATATCACCTATACTACTTTATCATTTTTATCTACCTCAAAATCCTGTGGCTGCAGGCAAGTGACAAAGCAGTAGAATCTTATGTCCTTGCCATTACCATCACTGTCTTCTGTTTACCTAAATGCAATAAAACTTCACGGATGCATCCTTGCAACAAATACTGACATTTAATAGACTCATTGTAAGAAGAAAAGAGAGACAAGATGTGAGAGTGGTGAAGGTATTATATACCTATTGTATTCTAAAATTGTATTAGGGATAGGGATAAAAAGGTACTTTGATAAAGACTACTGTCACAGTGGGTGAAATAACAGAATTTTAAAATATAGTTAACATTAATATAGCCTTTTAAGGCTTACAAAATGATTTACATGTATTACTTCAGTTGATCCTCAGAACAACACTGGGAGGTAGATGCTATTAATATCACCATTTTACAGATGGGGAAATTGAAGTGGATCATGGGTAACTTGAGTAAATCACATAGCTAGGAAGTGTCAGAGAGTGTCACTGCAGTATTAGAATTCAGATCTTCTTGATCCCAGGTCTAGAGTACCACCTAGATGGGTCTTAGTTAGAAGAGCCCTCAAGGTCATCCACTTCAGGACTTCTTAAACTTTTCCCACTCATGACCTCTTTTTGCTGGAGAAATGTTAATATGAGCCTAGTTATAAAGGTATATCATATAAAACAGATATACAAATCAAAGATTTACTGATAATGTAATGTAATTAATTAATTAATTGAATTAAAATGACTAATTATTTTATTTTAAATATTTATTTACAACTTTAAATTTTAAAAAATTTTAAATTTATTTGGTATACATATAATTTTTACCATTTATTAAAGATGAAAGCAAATTTGCATATTGATGAGAAGAATGTACTTGCTTATTAATATTATGCCACAGTTTCCTTTAATTGATCTGCCTCAGTTTCCCTGAATTGTTCTGCCTCAATATTCCTGGTATCAACTCCCCTTCCTGATCATTAGGATGGAGATAATTAGGGCTGGGAGCCTTGGCTACTGTAGCATTCCAAAAAGTCATAAACTACAGGTGGTTAATTTCAGGATGGGAGTGGGGGGAATACTTCCTATCTCAGACTCAGTGGCTCATAGCCTCCCAACTTCTCAGAATTTATGATCCTTCCTAATCCCCAATCTGTCAGAACCGAATCTATGGTCCATTCCTGGAAGTTCCCGCTCACCAGAGCTCTAACTCCACCCTGTCTTTGTTCCCCTGATAGTTGGAGCCCTATAAGAGTCTCTGGAGTCCCTTGCTCTCTCCTGAATGCTTTGAGACAAGAGTCCCATCCAGCCAATATGGATCCTCTTTTGCTCCCAATCAACCTCCCCCTCAAATAAAATGCTAAAAACTCTCTTATCTCTATCTTGCCTCAGTTTCTCCAGCATTACATTCTTACATAAAGGATTAAATCTTGGTGGAATATTTGATACCTTTTATTGTTGCCAAATTTTTCTTTACCCCCACATTCAGTTACATGATTCCATATGGAGTCATGACCTACAATTTAAGAAGCTTTGATGATAAAATTCAACTTATACCTGAACAGGAATCTTCTTTACAGCACCTCCGACAATTGTTCATTAATGGCTTAAAGCACCTCTACTAAGCAGGGACTTACCACCTCCCTGAATAGCTCTGTTTTTTTAAGAAGGTTTGGGGGTTTTCCCCCCTGACATTCAGCTGAAATTTGCATCTCTTCAACTTCTACTCACTGTACCTAGCTCTCTCTGAGGCCAAATTGAATGTCTAAACCCTTCTTCCAAATGCCCTCCGAGTGCATGAAGACAATTATTGTCTCCCCTCCTCCCACATTTTCTCTTATCCAGTTTCAATCTTCATTTCTCATGTGGCATGTCTTGAGGTTCATCAGCATCCTAATGTCTTTCCTCTGGACATTCCCTCCCTTATCAGTGTATAGCCTAAAATGTGGCACCCAGAACAGGACACAATACTCTAAAAACTGTCTGACAAGGTTTGACCCTGTCAAAGTGAGACTGTCACTTTCCTAATTCTAGACATGAAGCCTTTCTGAATGCAGTCTATGTTTGCATTAGCTGCTGAGTCATACAAATGGCATATATTGTCTCCTCTCCCCTCTCTTGCTAGATCATCCTCAGTTTTGGCCACTTGTAAGATCCTGTCCTGAATCCCTTCTTTTCACAAGGTCTTTCTCCTTAGTGAGCTTGTCAGTTCTCATTAATTCTATGAGATGTATTCAGGTGACTCCCAAATCTATATATCCAACTCTAATATCTCCTGAACACCAGCTCTTCATCACCAAATGCTTGCTGGACATCTCCATCTATGTGAAACTAGGTGGCACAGTGGATAGAGCCATGGGCCTTAGAGTCAGGAAAGCCTGTATTCAAACCTGTTTCACAAGTTCCTGGCTATAGCACCCTGGGCAAACCCCCTATCTGCCTCAGTTTACCCACTTGTAACGGTGATAATAATAGCATTTGTGTCTCAGTTTATTCTGAGGATCAAATGAAATAATATTTATAAAGCATTTTACAAACTATACAATGCTACATAAATGATATTATCATTATTGTCTATATATATGGATTAACTGTGCCTTCTGGCTTTGTGTTATCTTCAAATATGATAAAAAATGCCTTTATCAAATTCACTGATTAAAAGTGTCAAACAACATAGGATGAAGCACAGACGTCTGGGGCCACTATCCCAATTTTCACTGAATCATTGATGAGGTAGGTAAATGCAAAGGACAGGGTCAGGCAAAGTTTAGTGAGAAATAGTCATTTTTGCTCTTGTTTTGCCATTAGATTGATAGCTTTTTGAGGGCAGGAACTGTGTCTTATTTATTTTTATATCCATAGCATATAATATGGTCTCTTGGAGTTCCCTTTCAGGGAGTCTTCAAGGTCAAAACTATTTTCATAATAATATTAAGATGTTATTTATCTATTAAAATGCTCCTCCTTTCTCCAAATATACAGCTTTATAAAGCCAGGTTATCTTTATATACTTCAATCAAAATACCATAACACAACAGACTGAATAAAGAAACAGATATAAGAATCCAGCTGTCTTCAACTACAGTAAACTTTAGGAGGTGCAAAAAAGATGTGAAACAATGCAACTCAGTTCACTAAATATTTTTTGTTTTAGAAAATAGTTCCTTTTCATAAAATTGTGTTGTTTGGATTGTCATGTAGTGGTCAGTTGTTGTATATGAAATGATTTAATAAAGAAATATTTTAAAGTTTCATCACTTTTAATTTCTAATATAATTATCAATAACTATAATTCACATAAGCAAAACCTCTTTAAGATGTTCTCAGTGATTTTAAAGAGTAAAAAAGAGAGGAGCAGCTAGGTGAAACAATGGATAGAGCACAGCTCCGGAGTCAGGAGGACCTGACTTGTAACCCAGCCTCAGTTGCTAGGGCAAGTCACTTAATTAATTGCTTCTGAAAGAGGAGAAGGAAGATGATAGGGGAGGGGAATTTGAAGGAAAAGTGGAGGGAAAGTTCATAAGAGCAAAAGTTTGAGAAATGCTGCTGTATTACAGGGCTTTATAAATAGTAAGTGCTCAAGAAATATTTGTCCAGTTGATTGTTGATTTCTATGTTCCCATAACTATGCTGAATGTACTGTACGGATACATGAAGCAGCTCCTGGCCTCAAGAACCATGTACCATGGTGCAGTGGTCAGAGCATCAGCCCTGGAGTAATGGGAATCTGAGTTCAAATCCAACCTCAGATATTTATTAACTGAGTGACCCTAGACAAGGTATTTTAACCTCAATTGCCTCTCCCCCCAAAAAAAAAAAACTTTGTAGCCTGATGGTGGAGACCTTATCAGGTAAACAGCTAAGGAACATCACAAAATATATAATATCAAGAGGTAAATGATGTGTAAATTGTAGTCTATATGTTAAGGGTCTCTAGTTTCATCATTAGGAAGTTTTTCCTTATATTGAGGGGCAATCTGCCTTATATAATTTTATATTGTCTTAGTTTTGCCCTCTGCGAATAAGCTTTGGATCTTCTTCCATATGATTCCACACCCTTCAAATACATGTGGACAGATTTCATTGCTTTCCATATATCCTAAGCCTCTTTTCTCTTTGAGGTGCAGTTGTACTATGTTTCCTTGCTCTGTATATTTATACAGAATAATGCAGTGATAGCATACTTCAAGGTTTGTAAAGTACTCTATATATGTAATCACATTTTATTCTCACAACATTGATATAAGAATTAAGATTTTATTATTATCTGCATTTTATAAATGAGAAAACTGAGATAGAGATTAAGATTGCCCAGGGAGTACACATCTTTTAATGTGCCCAAATAGTTATCTTAGTTTTTACTGACTGCAAAATCTAACTCCTATCTCATTCTGAGCTTTTGGCCCACTAAACCTGTAAGTCCTTTTCACATGGAATGTTTTTCTGTCCATATCTCCATCTGCTCCTCATCTCACATACTTACATATTAAGATCTTATAAAAGCAGCTGATTTTCTTAAGCCAAGCCATGATTTTACTTATCCTTAATAAACATAATCTTGTGGCTTCAATCCTCTCTTCCAGCTTATCAAGATCCTCTTAGAAATCCAGTTCAATGAATGCAGTATTCAATATTGGCTATTTCTTCAAGCTTCACATGAGCTGCAAATATTTAACATGCCATCTATTGCTTTCATCCAAGTCATTAATAAGAATGTTGTATAAAACTAGGTCAAGAACTGGGCCTGGCAGTATTCCTCTGAAAGCTTCCTTCCAGACTGACATCAATTGTGTTTCTAAATTCACCTAACTATATTATCCAGTCCACATCTCAAAATCTTGTCCATAAATATGTCATAAGAGGCTTTTGCAAATGTCTTGCTGAAATCATTTAATCATTTAGGAAGGGTCATAGACTTTTAGCTAGAAGGGACCATGGAATCCATTTAGGTGAGAAAGCAGACCCAGAAAGGTTAAATAACTTTCCTAACATCCCCTAAGTAGTACCCAGATGGGATCTTAATTCATGATCTTTGACACCAGAGCCAAAAACAAATATTATGTCGATAATTATGTATGTAGATATGTGATAGATAAGGTAAGATTAGACCTATGATTCCATTAGTATAAGGAACTCCCAGATGAGGAAAGTTTCCACTAATGTAGATCAAAACCATTTTCATGTAGTTCCTAATAATGGGGTGAACCTTGAAACTCTCCTCTGACACAGACCCACCCTTCAGGGCAGTGAAGTTGTCTCATTCAGTAGGAGATCTGGTCAGAGACATGGCCTCTATTGAGTTGAAGATTAGTCCAGGACCACTCCCAGTAGCTCCAACTCCCAGTTACTGAGTGTCTTGAAATTCCAAGTACTCTCTTTTCCACTGGAAATCTAGGCCTGGGGGCATTGACAACATTGAAGGAATCTCATTCAGTGGAAGCCCTACCCCCAGACTGCCAATAAAAAGACAACTCTGTACCCCAAATCTTTGCAGAAATCTGAAGTAGGATGTTTGCCAACAAAGCTCTCTTATTGGCACAGCTGCCTGCCAGGACTCCTGCCTGCTGTGAAGATATTCTCTTCTCAGTGTTAACCTTTGCCATTCTCCCTGACAGGATCTTGCCACTAAGAAGTCTGTCTTCCTAGCAAAGCTGGCTTTTCAGTGCCAATAAAAATCCCTTTTGCCATTCAGGTTTTGGGTTTGTGAATTCTTCCATATTGGACCTGTGCCGACCAGAGGAGATTCCCCACCTCAATTCTCACTACCACTAGCACTACATTACTAATATATTAATAATCCTGATGGAGTACAGGGGGAACCCCCAAAATATTGGGAATCTGGGCTGGTTTCAAAAGGTGTCTCAAAAGAATTTATAGGCTTAGAGTCCATCTCCAAATCAAGAAGCAAAGATTTTATTATTACATCATTGACTGGTGGGTTAAGTTCCAAAAGGCATTAGCCTCACCACTATCAAGGAGAAAGACAGGAATAACTTGACATCATAAAGTAGGCAAAATTCCTAGAGAATTTGCTGCCATAAGACAAGCAAAGTTCCCAATGAACCTGCCATTAATGAGGGGGAAAATGGCACCCTGGCAGAATTCAATTAGCAATGAAGAGGTTAAGGCCTTGTATAGTAAAAGAATAACTTGGGAGTTGATATTTAAGGTTTGGCCTCCAGATTGGATACACTGTAGAGATCAAGAAAACCTTGTTAATATAAGGAATTCAACAAGGATTTACTACAACAAAGGCTTGCTTAAGATAAAGATAATGCTTTCAATGCCCTTTCCTGCTAGTGGAGAGTAGCTTGGCCTCCTGATTATATACAGTGACTGTGAGAATAAAAGGGCCCACTGCAATAAAGGCCCACTCAAGGCCTCTTGTCAGTGCCCCTCCATATGGTCTACCTAAGCTACCAAGAACCTCCTCTTTTGCTGGAGCCTTATTCACCCCATCTATCCAATCCAAAAGAAGAAGGAGGAGGAAGAAGAGGAGGAAAAGAAGAAATAAGCAAAAAAGGAGAGATGAGATTAGTAGAACTTGATTTCAATGAACCTGTGAGGGCTTATACTGATGACCATTTTTATTTCCAAGTATTAATAAGACTTCAACTTCATCTACATGAGAACACTGCCATTGACAGATCTCAACCGTTTTACAACTTTAGGAGATGTCTTCAAAAATTGTTTTAGATAAAAATTGCTGCATTTTCCAAACTTCCCTCTGTAGCTAAAAGTCTGAACATTAGGAAAGAAGGCAGAATTCAGAGATGAAATTTTAAATTTATTCTTAAAGTTGACATGCAGATGACTTGGATTTAAACAAGACAGGACTGTACTAAGTCAGCAGTCTCATTCTCTCCTCCAGGGCCATCTGGGTTCAGAGGCAAGATATACAACAGGATGACTGTAAATGTTTTAGATGCAATGGGAGACCTTGGCCTTTTTTAAGCTAAGGTTTTTAAGAAGTCTCAGTTTGACAGAGACAATGCCAATCAACGATTAAGGCTAGGTAAGAAATGTGGCAGAGAATGGCCTTGTTTATCTAGTCAAAAGGGTTAGGATTTCTGACCAAAATAATAATAATCATTATTTGCATTGACTCTGAGGCAATCATAACCCAATCAATGACCAAGTGGAGCTTGGCCTGTGTTGGTCAATCAATGAGAGCCAGAGTGATTGGGGTTTAAGTTATGGTCCTAACCTATAAACCCCAAGATATCATGCAAAGTTTTAGTGATCAAAATTTACATTCCTTTGGACAGAGCTATCACAGGTAAATGACATCCAGTGTGGACAAAGAGAAAAGAAAGAAGAAAGAAGAAAAACAAAAGCAAAGCAAAGAAGCTATGTTGACCAACTGACCAGTTCTAATTTGGTTCCCAGTGGGGCAACTCCTATTCCTATTCACAGAAGTTATTGTTTGTCCTTCATTCTGGAAGAAGACCATGATGTTGGGAAGGAGACACCATGACATACAAGTGAGGGAAGGCTGGGCAAGGTCACCAGCCTCACTTTCTCCTCAGAAGCTATCTCCATCCAGTGGCCAGATAAAGATCAGGTTAACTGGAGATGGCCTGTTCTCCCTGAAGAGGAAATTTTTGAACCAGTAAGACTTGCTGAAACCTCCAAGGGAGAAAATGTGGAGAGAAGGGCTGACTGAGGGCCAAGGATGTAGATATTACTGTATGATAATATTCTCTAGGACCAGCTAATGGAAGCAGACAATTAATAGCATTTAAATATAGTAGAATATTTTACTCATAATGGTTTTAAATGAGATAGCTAAATACATGTATTAAGTCAAATTGTACTTTTTGGCTGTTAAAATATGGAGTGCTAAAATACTGACCAAAACTTATCAGCGTTAAATGTCAAAGGGCTTTTGTGAGGTTTTCTTCCTCCCCCCTTCCTTGCTTTTTAATGACCCATTTATTTTTCAAGCAATTCTTTAAGGAATTTGAAAGTTTAAGCAGGGGTTACATGGAGAACTAACAGGAAATGTCTCATCTTTCCAAGTTTATTGTTGAGAGTGGCCAGATGTCATTTGTTTGTGAGTGGGAAATGAGAAGTTAGATCACAGAACGTGAAATTTAAAACTCCACGTTAAAAAAAAGGGGGGGTGTTGAAGTTCTTGGGAGAAACACACACAGTGAAACCACTTTGACTCCAGTGGCTGTGTTAACAGTGGTGGGGGAAGCACTCATAAGTGAGATGCTAATATGAGAACATGTTTTACTGTCTGCAGGCATCGCTGTCCTACAGGTCTGCCTTCAAACTGTCCTGTGTGTGAGAACAGCTGGTCTCTGGCTGGCCCCAGCCTGCTTGGGAGCTCTCTCCGGATCTCTTGTAATTATAAACCCTGCAAAGAGCTGAGAACAGAGGTCTGGATTCCTTTTGGTCTCTATACCCCAGAACAGAGCAGCTGAACAACACTAACAAATCCAAGAATACAAATTGTCTGTAGCTGTTGAACATACACACAAGGGCAACAATGTTGTTTCCCCTCCCCTCCCCAATGACATTTTTGGTTTCTGTGGTTTAGATTCTGGACCAAGACACTTGGCTCAGATGAAGATTCTCAGGCACTAATTGGTCACTGACTGTCCCCTAAACACCCTCTCCATCCCTAGTATTGCTTGAAGGAACTTTGACAACAATCATTTGGGCCCAGTATCTTTCCCAGTATTGTGGAAAGAAAAACTATACACCTTAGATACTAACAATAACAATAAAGCAACAACATTTTTGTAACAGTCTCTAGGGCTCATTTGCTCAACTCACACGGCACTGTCTCAGGAGGGGTAACTGATACTGTTTCAGGATTCCATAGGTAAGGCTGTGGGTTGTTATCCACCTAAATACGAATCCATGAGCCCCCATCAGTGTGTTTCTCCCTAACAGCCAGCTGGTAGACTCAGTTCTTTAGCAAAGGCTATTTCACCTTGACTCTAGGCAAGAGATAAAAGAGGTTTTACAACTCCTTTTCAATAATTCTTGCTTGTTCATTTTAGTAAGCCATTGTCTCACTGGCTTCTTCCTAAACAGTTGAATTAATTAAGCCTTCAGCTCCTTCTAGGGAGGGGAATGTCTATTTTGCATCTAAAGTCTTTTCCTTGTACATTTTCAGGTATCTGTCTTTTAGTCTCCATAGACTGTCAATTTTTACTAAAGTTTTTGGGGGCATCCTCCTCTCTATCCCAATGTGGCTCAAATTTATATGGTATTGGGAGGTTTCCAAAGGGAAACACTTATCATCTCATTTGATTTTCACAATAACCTGTGAAGTAGGTACCATTATTATTATTATCTCCATTTTATCAGTGAGAAAACTGAGGCTGAAGCTGAAATGAATTGGTTGAAATAGATAAATTATAGGTAGAATTATGAGATCATGAATTTAAATATATTGTTCTTCAACTGAATATGATATTTCATGGCCTATATTGGCAAGGCATAAATCTAGAACTAGTTATTTACACACATGAATCAAACATGGAAGCATACAGCACAACAGAGAGGGGCTCAGTATATAGAAAGAGGACCAACTCTGAGCTCTTCAAGACAATCAATTCCTAACTTATGTGGAAATGTAGATACAGACACCTATATGGCATAGTATATTTTAAGAGGGGCAGCTAGGTGGTACAATGGGTAGAATTCTGGGCCTGGAGTCAAGAAGACTCATCTGACCTCAAATATTTACTAGCTGTATGGCCATAGGCAAGTCATTTAACTTTATTTGCCTCAATTCCTCACCTGTAAAAAGAACTGGAAAAATAAATGGCAAACTACTCCAGGATCTTTGCCAAGAAAACCCCAAATGAGGTCATGAAGAGTTGGACACAATTGAAATGACTGAAGAACAACAAATATTTCAAGAACCCACAACTGTGAATTTAGACAGATTAACCTCAAAAGTCTAACCCAATTCTAAATCAATGATTTTATTGATGTAATATAACTTCTAGAGGAGAGAGCAATAATTTTAAGGTCCCCTGACCTTAGGGAGCTTCTATTCTAACAATCTGTCAATGATTCTAAATCTTCTGGTTTTAGAATCAGTGATCCTGAGGCCCTCTGATATAAGAATGCTATTGTTTTGTCAATGATTATAAAAGTCCTCTGGACTAGCAATATAATAATATTTCTTCCTTTAAACTTTAGGAAAGATATGTTAGTGAGCCTGACACTATTGTTCTAACAATCTGTCAATGATTTCAAGTCTTCTGGCCTTATAATAGTCCTATAAACAATACTGTCTGTTGATCAGTGATAACCAAATTCTTGAGACCACTCCTTGGTTCTACTTCCAGGCCATAAAATTAGCATATCAATTAAATGAACTGGATAAATTTGTTTCCTTGCTCCAGATTCTTGGAATTTAGACCACTTCAAATGGCATTACTATTACAATAAACTTTGCCCCTTGACTTGGATTTGGGTTCTCCAAATTATTTTGAGATACTTCATGACACCAGTCTGTGAGCCCCCAACCTTTCGGGGTCCCTTCCCAACATCAACATTATGACCCCTTTTTTCCCACAGTCTCTTCCATAAAATTTTATATGCCTACATCATTCATTTCTAGAAGTTAAGGCTCTGATAGACCTTTATACTAAAATATTTCAATAGATCTGGGCTGTCATCAATATGGATAATTCCTTTAGAAATTGGCAAATCATTTGCTCTTTTTCATTATGCTCAACTCCTGTCCATGTCCTTCCAAAGATCCTTCATAGACTATCTACCCAATATATGGGAAGTACCCCCCCAAACCTCCTGATCCTCTAATATCTAATAGGCAGACCCTAGCTTTCACCAGATGATGATTAAACTCCTTTTTCTGATCATATACTTCCTGAATGATCTGTCTTGTTTCCATTTCTTGTGCATAAGTCATCATTTATAATGTGAAGCAGCCTGCTCATGTTACCATGAATAACATTTATCTTGCTAATGTTCTTAGATTCACTCAAAATTTTGATTCTTTGGAGATTGTGGTGTTTCAGTCATGTAGCATCACTGGAAGAATATTGACATTAAAAAGATGGAAGTTTTTTTGTCACCATAAGCTTGGGATAATTAAAAGCATTAAGTCATTTCTAAGTGCAATTCATCCCTTCCTTTTCCTCCCATTCTATTCTGAGCTCAGTATGGCCCTTTACAAAAGGATAAATGTTTTGCCCTAGGTCACTAATGGGTCAGCTTTAATTAATAGAGAGCACTGTGTGCTTTCCTCCCAGTGTCTCTAGGTCAGTGCCCCTGGCCCTCTACTTGCTACATTCTCTTTCACCAAGCAGGATGGATTAGTAAAATGCTAAATGACTCACCTAAATGAACACACCCACAGGTTTAAGAAGAAGCCACTGGTTTCCAGTGCTATAATGGCTTCCTGAAGGTCAATAGCTTAAATGATTGTTGGGGTAGGAGCTTGGCTTCGAAGGACATGCTAAGCATGGGAGGATTTAGAAGCAGATTCATAACTCATTGAGATGACTATGCTCCAAATGAAGACCCTAAGTAAGGACTGGGTGAGGCTGGATTTTATGGGCAGGGAGTGGTATCCCAGCATAGACCAATTAGGAAGGGATGCATATCCTCAAACAATACAGAAGGATTATAATTGAGTCCTAACAAAGCAGCTGAATGAAGAAGTCACAGTATTCAGGGTGTATCTCTGATTTAGGCCAACAAAGTATTGCTTTATAGTCCAGGGAAGAAAGAACTGAACCCTGATCTATGGCTATTCAACCATCAACTTCAGTTGATTTATTTTCAAATAATAGTTGAATTATTTTCATATAATTAATCACTAATATCTAAGTGGTGAAATGGAATCAAAGTGCTGTGTTCAAATCCCATCTCGGATGCTCACTAGCTTTGTGACTCTGGGCAAATCATTTAACCTCCCTCTATCTCAATTTTCTCATCCATAAAATATGAATAATAATAATAATAATAACACCTACCTCCCAGGGTTGTTGTGAGAATCAATGAGATAACTGCAAAGTACTTAGCATAGTGTCTGGCACATAGAAAGCATTTTATAATTGCTACTTATTGTTATTATTGTTGTTAAATCAAATACCATCTGAAAAGCAATTTCCAAACCTAGATAAATTCATATTATATAACAGTCAGCTATTATTAATGTATATATACAAGTAACTGTGATGTTTTACTATTTTGCTATTCAATGAGTTTGTGTTCATATCCTATTATTCTTGATCTGGATGGAATGGAAGGAAATTAGCATCTAATTTCATCAGAGTAGCCTGTATATAAACTATTATGAGCTAGGGAAAGTCTGAGAATAACAATAATTCAACAGTATGTAGCACATTTTGCTTTGCAAAGTTCTTTCCTCCCAATAAGCCTGTCAGGCAGAGGGTACAAATATTGGTTTACCTATTTTAAATATAAGAAAACTGAGTTTCAGGAAGATTACATACCCTTAAAGGTCACTAAGATGTTGACCAACAGAGCCCAGGGCTTTCTGAATCATAGTGGAATAGGCAAGGTTCAAGTGAAATGTTGGAATGTGGAATTTTAAGCAGAAAAGGGTGAATGAAGTCAGGAGAAATAGGAAGGTCCTGGAAGCTTACTACAGTAAAAGGAATGGGATTTCATTGGCCTGGGGAACTGCAGGGCAAGGAAAATCCCTCTTCCAATGCAGGGTAGCATCTTCTCTACTAAGACTTACTATCTCAGGTTGCTACTTGCAGCTCCTGAAAAGTAAGTGGTCAGGGATTTTATCTGAATGTTTTTGACTATCTATCCATTGAGGCACCCTGTTTCTCTGTATAATTTAATAATGTTGTTAACAATATAAATACTTGAATATCTATTTTTAAAAATACACATTTCTTTTTGAATCATATTGGGAGAGAAAAATCAGAACAAAAGGGGAAAACCATGAGAGAAAAAAAACAAAAAACAAAAGAAAAAGAAAAAAAGTGAACATAGCATGTGTTGATTTATATTTAGTCTCCATAATTCTCTTTCTGAATGCAGATGGCATTTTCTATCCAAAGTTAATTGGAATTACATTGGATCATTGAAATGCTAAGAAGAATGAAGTCTTTCATAGTTAGCCATTGTACATTCTTGCTGTTACTATGTACAGTGTACTCCTGGTTCTATTTGTTTCACTCAGCATCAGTTTGTATAAATCTTTCCAGCCCTTTTTAAAACAAGGTCAGCTTGTTTATCATTTTTTATAGAACAATAATATTCTATTACTTTCATATAACATAACTTATTCAGCTATTTCTTTATAACTTCTGAGGGAAAAGATTATTATAAACAAAGGGACTCAGGAAAGTTTTCTTGGAAAAGGTGGCATTTGAATTAATTGAGCCTTCAAACAATCTATTCAATTCAATTAATTTGACAAATATTTATTAACTCCTTTCTGGGTGTGAAGCCCAATAGCAACTCAATGTACTAAAGATTAAAAAAACATACAAATAAGTAAATTGGAGGAAATTTGCTAGAGGAAAAACACTAGTAATTGGGGAATTGAGGAAAGTTTTGTGAAGAAGGTAACTCCTGAGTTTAGCCTCAAAGGCAGTTAGAAATAGGGGTGAGAAAGATATGCATGTCTTGGCTTTTGGTCAGCTTATTCAAAGGAGCTGAGATGGGAAGAGGCCCTCTTGACAAGTTAGTGGGCCAATTTGAACAAAATGGAAAACTGGGAAAGGCAATATGAAATTAATCTGAAAAGATTAGATAGGAGCTAAATAGGTAGTATAATTACCCAGATAAGAAATGCATTTTGTCCTGGAAGCAATAGAGAATCACTAAAGATTTTTGAACAAAGGAATGACAGGATCAAATTTGTCAGTGAGGAAGTTTATCTTGGTAGCTATGTAGAGGGTGAATTGGTGAAGGAATGGGCTATAAGTTGGGTGGCTAATTAAGAGGCTATTGCAAACAATTTCTTGGTAAGTGATAAGGACCTGAACTAAAGTAATGGGAGACATAGAAATAAATTCCAGAGATGTAGAGACAGAATCATCAAGACTTTGCAACTGATTGGGCTGTATGTCTTTGAATGGGAAGGTAAGAAGAGAAAGGAAAGAGTTAAGAATAACTTCAAGCTTAAAAGCCTGGGTGCCTGGGATGATGATACTATTGTTAAAAAAAAAAAAAAAAAAAGAAAGAAACTTCTAGATGGAAATTTCTAATAAGAATTTGGCAATGCAGAAAAGAGTTATTCTTAATATACATGTTAAGAAGAGAGTTTTGTGAGCTTTCTTGCTTGGCCATCCATGGCAAAATTATAGTTAACAACTGGTACCAAGTTACCTTCTAGCTGTTGGGAATTGGGAGAGGAGGAAGAAAAGGGAAAATCACTTTGCACCTCACTTATTTTTCTCTAACCAGAACTATAGGTGCCAGGAAAGAGCAATCTTTATGGATAACATATTGCAGTGGTACTTGCTGTTTAATTGATAGGACAAGACCCTCTATGACCCTCTATGTCAAAATCATTTCTTTTCTTGGAAAAGGGGCACACTCTTACTGACCCAAAAGAACTGAAACACATTGGAATATGGAGAAGAGATAACATGACATACTGGAGGAGAAGTTATGGAATTGACCTGTACCCTAGCAAGAAGGGACATAACTGGGAATGCAAAATCAAAAACTAACCAACTGTAGCAGGTGGGTTTTAAAAAACAGATTTTCTGAGTCTTTCTCTTGACTTTTTCTTTTCTTTTGGCTAAGCAGAAGGGCAGAAATTTTTTAGCCCTGCTCTCTTTGTCCTCATTTTCTTTCTTCCCAGCTGATGAGTTGGAAAACAGAGGCTAAGGTCTTCCCTCTCTTTTCTTTTTTCTACCTCTTTTTCCAACTTTCTCATCTGATCACATTTCTGTGAGAGCTCAACTCTCCCTCTCTCTTGGTCTCTCTGTTTTTTCTGGTGGTCTAAGGAGCACTCCTTGATTCTTACAGTTTTCTCTGCTGATGACATGGCCAAGCCCTGCTAGAACAATTATAGATTCTTACTAACAATCCATTGCCATAATCGTGATCTTATATTTTTTAAATTGTTAAGGATTCTATCCTATAGTTGTTTTTTACATGTTTAGATGTTTTTGTTAAGCTAGGAATTTCCCCCTGGAAATCTATGTGTTTTCAAGGTCTCAGTTCATACTAGTCTGTATTTTTGTTATTGAGGTAACAAATTTTCCCTATAGCATATGTGCCTGTTAATTCTCATTAAATAGGTCTCTTGAGCAAAGCTTTGTATTTAATGTTCAAGGTCCAGTTTCCAGGTGCTCTAATGGTCAGTGCCTAGATGATCCTTAGAGTATTGGCCCTCAATAGATTTGGAGTGTGGCAGGCTCTATAAAAAGAAAGTAGAAGGTGCAGGTGTAGAGTTTATTACATTTCTCCCTCTTTTTCTCTATCAATAACCATTGATGGAGAATGTAGGTAGTGTTTTCCAAAAATTTTCTCTCTTTTTCTCTAACAGGTGACGGAGATATTTTTAAATAACATTTTATTTTTTTCCTCCAGTTACATGTAAAAACAATGTTTTTTTTTTAAGTTCCAAATTTTCTCTCTTCCTTTCTTCTCTTCCCCCAACATAAGACAATAAGCAATCTGATATAGATTATTCATGTGTAATCATATAAATCATTTCCATATTAGTAATTTTGTGGGAAAAGAAAGAAAGAAAGAAAAAGAAGGAAAGTTTTTTTTTTTAAAAATAGCATGTTTTAGTCTATATTCAGATGCCATTAGTTCTTTCTCTGGAAATGGATTGCATTTTTCATCATGAGTCCTTGGGGATTGTCTTGCATCATTAAATTGCTGAGAATAGTTAAATCATCCATAGTTGTTCAACATACAATATTGTTGTTCTGGTGTACAAAGTTCTCTTATTTCTGTTTACTCCACTCTGTACCAGTTCATGAAAGTCTTCCCAGGTCTTTCTGAATGCACCCTGCATGATACAGTGAAAGAGTACTGGTTCTAGAGTCAGAAAGCCTGTGTTCAAATTTTGCCTTTGGCATTATTACTTCTGTGAGCTGGGGCAAGTTCCCTGGGCCTCAATTTTCTCATCTGTAAACAAAGAGGTTATACTAGATAGACTTTGAGATTCCTTCTAAATATATAACCTAAATAGCCTAATAAACCTAAAAAAATAATCTAAATCTATAACCACAAGGAGAGATATCTCTTTTTCTAAGAGACTGGAGCAAAGGAGGAGAGGAGTGATGGCATGTAATAATAAAGAAAAGTATAAAGTGAAAGGCTTCTGTTTTCTCAGTAAAGCAAGAGAGGGGAAAAAAGAATAGTGTAAGAGGGAGAAAAGAGGATGTTTAGAACAGCCAAACCTGTGAGGACTTTGGTAAAGAGGCAATTAGAAAAGAATAAAAAGAACTTAATTAAGGGCCCAATTGACATTAGAAAACTCTATTTTAGGATCCCCAAATGGAAAGATTGTATGACTTCATCAGAAGCATTTATTAGCACAAGTAGAGACCATGAGAGTCCCCAGATTGGTATTTGACAAGGCTTGCACAGGAATACAACATGGACAGATGGAGGTTTAAGAGAAGAGGATAGAATTTAGTTAACTAAACAAAAACAGTTTGAAATTGTGAAAGGAAACTAGAATAGGAATCATAGTCTGGGAGAAAGGCAAAGAATAGAAGAATTGGATGAATCTATGAGGATAATAGATATACAGGCTAAGAAGCAATAAGATGAGAAGTTGGAAGAATATTGGTTTCTGTTCAGAGGGAAGTTTCAGAATATGGGATCATGGAGGTGACATCATCCCTGAAGGTGACTAAGATAAAATGAAAATATTGGTCAGAGTGGTTGAGGAAATTAATAAATTAGGAGCCCAGGGTGTTTGAAGAACATGAATATATCCATTAAATGTATTGATATGAGGATATGGGTTATAGTGGAGAGAGTGTAAGGTAGCCACTGAACCTCCTGAAATAGGAAGGGTCAACCAGAAAATGGGAATAACTGCAACAAGGATCTAGATCAGGTTTTATGGAATAAACTTCAAAGGAGAGGCTGCTGAGCAAACACTATGCTTCCTCCTCTTCTTGGTCTATGTGTCACAAGGCAAGAAAGATGAAACACCCAGTTCTGAGGAGATGGCCAGAGAGTCAGGGTTTTTCATTGTGAGCCAGGCTTTCATGAGTACCAGATGATAGAAAGAGTGGGAAAAGAAAAGGTCTAGAATGAAGAAACGATTATTAAATAACACATACACACACAGGCAGACATACACAATGGTTAAATTTCTCACTCCCCAAAGAAAGTTCTGGGAACATCTGGAAACTTTCCATTTCCAAGCAGCTCTGTTTGGTTCAACTACATAGAACCTCATCAATCCTGATGGACTCCTTTTCTCTTCTCCCCCTCCTTTTGTTTGTCTTCCCTCATTAGTCCATAAGCCCTTTGAGGACAGGACCATCTTTCTTTTTCATTTGTAGTCTCAGCACATAGCACATAGTAGGTTTTTAATAAATGTTAATTGAATTTGAATTGAATTTGGCTTATATTTTTCTCTTTTAATATTCTTAGTCCCTTTCAAG
Organism: Sminthopsis crassicaudata; assembly: GCF_048593235.1. Classification (NCBI taxonomy): domain Eukaryota; kingdom Metazoa; phylum Chordata; class Mammalia; order Dasyuromorphia; family Dasyuridae; genus Sminthopsis; species Sminthopsis crassicaudata. The sequence goes on along the minus strand of NC_133617.1, from coordinate 281,686,444 downwards.
CACTCTAGTTAACAAAAACATTTAAACCATGAATGGGTTTATTAAAAGGCTTGTAAAGAACAGAATAATGACACATCCTAACCTGATTAATAAAGGAATATCCCTGCAAAAGTCATAGCATCAATTAGCCAAGTCCTTGCTTCTGCAATACTATTCTGGATCCTAGGGTCAATCTGATGTCAGGTTCTCTGTCTTTCTATATATCATCTCTCTCTCTCTCTCTCTCTCTCTCTATTTCTCTGTCTCTCACTCTCTCTGTCTTTCTCTGTCTATCTTATCTTTTTGTCTCTCAGTTTCTCTCTCTCTTTCTGTCCCTGTCTGTCTCTCTTTCTGTCTGTTTCTCTCTGTCTCTGTCTCTCTGTCTCTCATTTTTGTCTTTCTCTATCTTTATTTCTCTCTCTATCTCTCTGTCTCTCTCTGTCTCCCTTTGTCTCTGTCTCTGTTTCTGTCTCTGTCTCTCTCTCTCTTCCCCACCCCCTCCTCTGTCTCTCCCTCTCTCTCAAGACTCAATTTATTTCCCAGCTCTCCAGGCATAGTTCACCAGCTGTCTTGGCTTCTGCAACTGGAAGTCTGGCTCAGGTATTCATTGGTGGCCAATACATTTCCCAAAGCTGCTGGAAGCTTTCTTTCTCTGTGCATTACACATGCAATTGGTTCTATGGTATCATGAGAAAAAAATTACTTAACTTTCTCAAAGCTGCTAAGGTCCCTTCAGCTTTGAACCCATGACATTATGGCAAGGAGCTACTTAGCTCTTTTTTAGAGTTTCTCACTTTATTTGGTTAGACTTTGGTTATACCTTGTTACAATTCCTCTCTATATTTTTTTCTAATTACATATGCATATTATAAACATTTATATATGTATATATTATATATACTGGAAATATATATATATATATATATAATGTGTATATATATATATATATATATATATAAAACAAAACTATAGTTAGATCTGTAGTGACATATACCTCTCTATAGATATGTATGTATGTGCACTTATAAATTTGGAGAGAGATAGAAAAACAGAGACAGCAACAAAAGGAGAGAGATTGTGGTATTTAATTTGATCTTCATGATAATTCTGTAAGGTAGATACTAAGGGCATTATTATTTTCATTTTACAGGCATGGAAACTGAGGCTCAGAAAGATTATGTGATTTTCTCAGGATCAAAAAGCCAGTGATGTGGAATTTGAACCTTACTCCTTTCTGACAAGACCAACACTCTTTCCATTAATTCGTGCTTATGAATGTATATCTGATTCTTTGGAAGAAGCTGTACAACTAGAATTTATATAAGACAAAATTCATTTGTTCAGCTTGCTTTTAGGGTCTTATATTGAGGTGGGAAATTAAAGTAATGTTTTCTAAGCTGACGCTGGTATTCAGCCAATCCAGATGAGTGGATGCCATTTACAAATCTTTGAATTAATATCCTTTGTTTGCTTTCATAAAAAGGCTATTGAATAACTAACTCTCTTTGCGCTGTACACCACAGACAAACAAAGTAGCTTCAGGGGTTTGGTAGTGAATTACTGGCCTGCAGATCCCTCATTAATTAGCATCCCAGCTACTTTCCTGGGTAGTGGGCTAAAAAACTGCCTATTAATGAATCTTCAGCCTCTCAGGTGGTATGTGCATGCATAAGAGATATTTGTCATTGTTTTATAAGAGAAAGGATGAATGGGCTGGTCTGGGGCTGGTTCAAAGCCTTCTAGAGTGAAGCCAGCTAAGTTGGGACAGAGATCCATGGTGTCTGGAGCTCAGATTTAGTCCACTGAGTTATGTTCTTGGATATATTTCCTTTTGTTGTTGTTGTTTTGGCTAGAAACTGAAGTCTTCACTTAGTGTTAATTCTACCCATTTAGCCTTTAGCAGAGTAGAATGTCAAACCCCAAACCACATGAAGCGGTTACAAGCCTCCCGCTTAGATCACACAAATCCTTCGTCTCTCAAAAAAAAAAAAAAAAAAAAAAAAAAAAAAAAAAAAAAAGTTTGTTGAAAAGTTTCTGAGCTGTCTCCAGTCACAAAGGGTCCAGTTGTACCCTGAGAACATGACAGTGGCTTTATCTGGGAAAATAGGCCAAGCCCTAAGTCATAGTCATCTTCAGATCTATTGCATTTGATGAATGAACACCTGAATTTCATAAATTTTTGCTTCAGGGATAATAGCTGAAATCTGAGTATAATTATTTTTCCAATAACATTTCTAGCTCTGATAGTTTTAGTATCTGTCAGGGCCTAAAATATCTAGAGACAAATTGGTCAACCACCTATTAACTCTCCACCACCCCCAATCTTTATCCAATTTACTATTCCAATTTTATTTAACTTGGATGCACTTTGGACAAGTGTTTGATAGGGTCTCAATCCAGGCTTCATCATGGTAGCTGGGTTTTTTTAATTGGTTTTTTTTCCTGTTATACATGCATATTAACTTTTTAAAAATACACATTTCTTTATGAATCATGTTGGGAGAGAAAGACAGAAGAAAAGGGAAAAACCAGAAGAGAAGGAGAAAAAACAGAAAAAAGAAGTGAACATAGCATGTGTTGATTTACATTCAGTCTCTATAGTTTTTTTTTCTGGATGCAGGTGGCATTTTCTATCCAGAGTTTATGGGGATTGCTTTGGATCACTGAGGCACTGAGAAGAACCAAGTCTTTTATATCTAATCATTGCATAGTCTTGCTGTTACTGTGTACAATATATTCCTGATTCTGCTTGTTTCATTCAGCATCAGTTCACGTAAATCTTTCCAGGTCTTTCTATAATCAGCTTGTTAATCATTTTCTATAGAACAATAATATTACATTACCTTCATATACCACAACTTATTCAGCCATTCTCCAATTTATAAGTATCTACTCATTTTCCAATTCTTTGCTACCACCAAAAAAAAAAAAAAAAAAAAAAAAAAAAAAGTTGCTGAGCAAATCTTTTAATTACACTGTGCTTCAATTTCCTCATCTGTAAAATGAGTGGGTTAGATTAGACATCCTCAAAAGTCACTTCCAATTCTATGTCTATGATCCCAAGGGCCTATGGGCTCTACTCCCTTTCACATTCTTACTTCCAAATAACTTAGACTAATGGCTATGTCCTGAGTTCAAGTCAAGCCAACAAGCATATATTAAGTGCTAACTCTGTATCAGGCACTGTGCTGGAAATACAAATAAAAGCAGAAATGTAGACAGTCTCTCTTTTCATAGAACTTATATCCTAATGGGGGAAGACAAGACAAAAAAGTAAGGTGAAAGGAGGAGGAAATATCCAATATGGGAGCATGGTAGAGAAAGTCTGGAGGTAAGTCCAGAGAGGAATGAAACAACTGACTTGGGCTCCCTCCTTCTTCTGGAAGGAGCCATCTAATCAGGGAGAGAAGCTGAAGGGATAGAGGACTCTTCCAATATGGGAATCCTAGGGCTAAAATAAGTCTTCAGGACAAAGGGCCAGGGTATGATAGAGGAAGTTGGGAGCACAGCTTAGGGAAGAAAGCCCTTTCCTACTTTCCTTCAATGATAAAGGTGCTCAGTCCCTCCTCATCTCTGCCTTTTGAAATTTTTCTCATTCTTTGAAGCTCAGCCCAAGAGCCCACTCTTCTAATAAAACTTTCTTGATCCAGCCATCTAAAAGTGATTGTTCTATCTTCAATTTTCCCTAGAATTTTGTTATCTGAAACTCTTCCTGCATCTTATCACATTCTAGCTTGTATCGTGAATTGATGCTTCCCTCATGCAAATGCCATTTTCTTCCTGTCAGATTGTGGGCTCCTTCAGGAGAGGCTGTATTGTTTTTCATCCTTACATTACCAGAACTTTCTATAGTAGTTTCCATATAGTAAGATCATTAGTGATTTGTATACAATAAGGCCTTCAACAATTTTTTTTCACATTTTCCTACTCTACCCATTGAATCTTTTATACATTCCAATTTCTGCCCTACAAAGATCAGATTGCCCAATCCTCCCTCAAAGAATTACTCATTATTTAAAACTCTCCTCAAATACTTTAAAGGCTTCATAAATAAGACTTTCCCTGGTCTCAATTCAGTAAAATAACCTTTCTCTTCATACAGAGCTTATTTAGAACTTTGCTAGTACATCTTTTGTACACCTACTGTAAACTCCATGAAACAGGCACTTATCTAAACTTTATATTTTCTTGAGAGCCTGCTACAGTATACTACACACAGAAGGCACTTCATGTTTTTTTTAATTAAAGTAAAGCTAGTACAATGTGAAGCAGAATCCACAGTAGACTGATGAGGTAACAAGAATTGAGGTAAATACCTTATGATGAGGTATATACTTCAATAGGATTAACTGAGGTGGCAGGATTGGGGGTACAGGGAGTCACATGGAGCTCCCCTGCAACGCCTTAGGATTCGGTGCAAGGATACAAAGTTAAATCAGTCTAGCAGCAGCGAGAGTCCCATGTAAATGAATTTACAGGCCCGAAAATCTAGATGGATAAAAACAAGGTTTATTGCCGGGTTTGGAAGCAAGGTTAAAGTCTGGTTAGTAAAAGGCATTAGAAAGAGGAAGATACACACCGACAGCAGCGGAGGGGACAGAGGGTCTCTGATGCAAAGCATATAGCTTGTATATTTCAACTCTCTGACAAAAGATGATGCTACCTTGCTGTTTTTATCTGCTTGAAGAAACATATGGGCAGAGCTCAGGTTGATTCCTGGAAGGCCAGATTTTTGGCGGGCTTTTCAGATAAGGAAGAAACTGTTTTGGGGAAACCTGAGCAGATAGTTGGGGGTTGGGTACAGACCCAAACTGGCTCAGATACTGATCTTGTAAATCAAAGGTCAGTCCCAAAGGAATTTGTAGAACAAGGAATATTAAAGGGGGCTAAGCCCACATCAAGACTACTTTCACACAGAAAACAACAACAACAACAACATACAGTCCAGGGTGCCATTATACTATATGAAGATCTTCCATACCCTGATCTAAAAGAAGATGGGGAAAGCAAACAAACAAATAAAAAATAAACACTTAACCCCTCCCTGCCCCAGGACAGTTGTTTAATGGTTCTTCTTAGTTACAACCTTACTTTTTGTATTTACTGGAGGGGGAAGTGAAGAGAAGCAATATTTCTTTCACTTCCAAAATATTTATTGAGCTCCTACTAATACATTTCCCAAGGATATGGTAAATTGATAAGCTGATAAATGAACATAGCTCAAAGTTAGCCCAAAGATTCTGGGCTCTTTTAAGTCAGAAAATCACATATCAAATTCTGGCTTTCAGACTTCCTTACTGAATAACCTTATTTATAGAATGGGGACCATGACTCTACTTCAAAGGAGTTCAGTGGATCATAGATTTAGAACTGGAAAGGACCTTAAGGAATTATAGAAAGGCAAACAGTCATTTATGTTAGTGCCTACTCGATGCCAGGCACTGCTTAAGTGTTTTTACAAATATTATCTCATTACCACTAAACCCCTCTCAGATTGGCTAAGATGACAGGAAAAGATAATGACGAATGTCAGAGGGAATGTGGGAAAACTGGGACACTGATACATTGTTGGTGGAGTTGTGAACAGATCCAACCATTCTGGAGAGCAATTTGGAACTATGCCCAAAAAGCTATCAAACTCTGCTTACCCTTTGACCCAGCAGTGTTTCCACTGGGCTTATATCCCAATGAGATATTAAAAGAGGGAAAGAGATCTGTATGTGCAAGAATGTTTGTGGCAGCCCTCTTTGTAGTGGCTAGAAACTGGAAACTGAGTGGATGCCCATCAGTTGGAGAATGATTGAATAAGTTATGGCATATGAATGCTATGGAATATTATTGTTCTATAAGAAACAACCAGCAGGATGATTTCAGAGGCCTGGAGAGACCTACATGAACGGATGCTAAGTGAAATGAGCAGAACCAGATCATTATTCATAGCAACAAAAAGACTATAAGATGATCAGTTCTGATGGACGTGGCTCTCTTCAACATCGAGATGATTCAAATCAATTCCAATTGTTCAATGATGGAGAAAGCTATCTACAGAGAGAGGACTGAGGTAGCTGAGTGTGGACCACAACATAGCATTCTCACTCTTTCTGTTATTGTTTGCTTACATTTTGTTTTCTTTCTCAGGTTTTTTTCCCTTCTTGATGGGATTTTTCTTGTGCAGCCAGATAACAATATAAATATGTATACATATATTGTATCTAGCATATATTTTAACATATTTAACATATATTAGACTACCTACCATCTAGGGGAGAAGGTGGAGGGAAGGAGGGGATAATCTGTTTGGTTTTTTTTTTTTACTAAAAAAAGTTATTATTTATTTATTTGCTATACCAAAAGTAACACTAAGCAGTTGTTATTTTATTCCTTAGGTGAAAGAATTTTTTTTTATCAATTTTATAATTATAATTTTTTTAACAGTACATATGCATGGGTAATTTTTTTTTTCCCCCTGAGGCTGGGGTTAAGTGACTTGCCCAGGGTCACACAGCTAGGAAGTGTTAAGTGTCTGGGATCAGATTTGAACTCGAGTCCTCCTGAATTCAAGGCTGGTGATCTATCCACTGCACCACCTAGCTACCTAGCTACCCCCCTAATATGTATATATATGTGTATATATATATATATATATATATATATATATATATATATATATATATATATATATATATATATATATATATATATATATATATATATATATATATACAACATTATCCCTTGTTTTCACTTCTTTTCTAAATTTTCCCCTCCCTCCCTCTACTCCCTCCCCTAGATGACAGGCAATCCCATACATGTTAAATGTGTTACAGTATATCCTAGATACAATATATGTGTGTAAAACCAAATATTGCATAGTAAGAATTGGATTCTGAAGGTAAAAGTAACCTGGATGGAATGACAATCGTGCAAACAGTTTACACTCAATGCCCAATGTAAGGAGGGGATAATCTGGAATAGAAGGCTTTGCAAGGGTCAATGTTGAAAAATTACCCATGCATGTTTTGCAAATAAAAAGCTTTAATTAAAAAAATATGTATATTATCTCATTTGATCTTCACAACAAGTCTCTATAACAAGATACTATTGTTATCCCCATTTTACAGTTGAGGAAACTGAATCTAAGAGGGCTAAGTCACTTACCCAGGCAATAAATGCCAAAAGTGAGAAACAAGACTTCTGACTGCTTCCAGTGTTCTTTCTAGGCTACATTACTTCTGTAAATATCAACTACAACTGTTCAAAAATGTGAAGGTTTGTCAGGTAGAAGAGAGATTATATAACACCTGACTGGTGATGGAAGATGGAGAAGGAGGTGGAAGTCATAAAGAAGTAAACGAAGATTTATTTTAAGGAAAAATTTCTTGAATGTTAGGTGAGGAATAGATGATTTCAGGGAAGACTTTTAAGTTAAGGCTGATTGACCACTTGATAGATTTGTTTTAGGGGGTGTTTCTGATGAGGTATTCGGAGAACAAGATGGCTTCTGGGCTCCTTCAGCGTTTAAAGTACTTGCTTTCCGGTCTTAAAATGATGCTTATTGCCTGTGGAGATTCCCAGAATCCCAGAATTTCAGAGGTCCTATAGTCCCACAAAGAATTTCTAAGGAATTATGAAAAACAAAATCTAGCCTCCCTCACATGTCTCCGAGGGAAGAGGTACCTATTCAGTAGGTACTATTTATTTCACAGGAGTCTTGGGAGCCTTCAATGACAAAATGTTTCTAAGTGCTTATTACTTGTGGCTCCTTGGTAATTCACTTCATTTATCTGAGCCTCAGTTTCCTAATTTGTAAAACGAGGAAGTTGGACTAGTTGGCTTCTGAAGTCCTCACCGGCTTTAGATGTTTGTGGGTGCGTGTGCGCGCGCTCCTTTTACAGCTGTTGACTCCTTCCACACCCCCTCAAGGCTTTGGGGTTTCCGTCCTGATACGGGTCCCGCTGGGGCCGGAGAGACCCCGTGAATGCTCTCCGTGTGATTTCCCCGGGCTCCGGCTTAATGCCTGAGGAGGTTGGCAAAGGAGTCCCAGTGCCCGGAGCCGGCCTGGTTTCCGAAGAGCCCTGGCCGCCCGAGAGCCGAGCCCGGTGACCTCGGGGTTTTGTTTAAAAGGGAGCCACGGAACGTCAGGGCCAGCTATGTGCGGGAGAAACAGAAACGCCTTTCTCCCGGGGAGGACTTCGCTTTAGAAATCCGTCTGAAAGCCCCCGGGCCGAAGCGAGCTAGAGCAGGGACTCTGTGCCAGGGAAGCCGGCAAACAGCTTCCTGCGTTTGCGAGCCAAAGTCAACCCGACGGACAATGAATGAAAGGCTGGGCGCACAGAGCGGCCCCGGCGAAGGGCAGAGGGCAGGGGCGCGGGGGCCCCGGGGGCCGGGAGAGCCGGGGGCGGCTGCGCCTCTCTTTCCGGGGAACGGAGGCAGCGCGGCGGTCATGCCGCATCACTTTCGGTAATGCCCGAGGAAATCCCCCGATGAAACCTTTTCGGCCCCACGGTTGTTCTTCCTTTAAAAGGAAAAACTCCCAGGCTCGGGAGGATGAAGTGGAGCGGGAGATAAAGGAGGGAGTGTTCTCCAGCTCGCCGGCGGGCTGGGGGAAGAGGGCCCGGCCTGAAGTCCCTCCACTCCGGGCCCCGCCTCCTCCTCGGGGCTGCCCGGGAGTCTCCCCCACTCCCGCCCCCGAGGCTCGGGGTTGGCCGAGTGGACGCCTGGCTTCCCAGGAAGTCCGGGCTTCCCGGCGGAGGAGGCGGTCAGCCCAGTTTCCTATAACTTCTTGCACAAATGACGTTGTGAAGGCGGATTTGCCAGTAAATAGAAGAAATCAGAGGTTGGGGAGACAACTGCTTTTGCCCAATTCCTATTTCCCCCTCAAAAATAAATCAGTTCTTATTTCCATAGTACTTTGCAAAGCAATATAGAAACATTTCCTCATTGGAGATTCCCAAGCAAAGTAGGGGGTGCCTCTTTCCTGAAGGGCTTCTGGAGGAGGCTGGATAAACATTTACCCTGCATGTTTTCCTGGGGACCCTTGGTGGGACAGAGGGCTTCTGAGGTTTTGGGATTCTGGGAATCTCAAATTCTACATGTCCCAAACTGAACTTGTTATCTTTCCTCCTTCCCCCATCTCTCGTCGGAACTTCCGTATTTGCCTAGCTTCCTTCAAGACTTAGTTCAAATCCCTCTTTCTGCAGACTTTCACCCACCCCCCAGCTGCTAATTCTTTCTTCGACGGTCTCCCATCTATTCTCTATCAAAAACCTTGTATTAAGCACCTCTTAGGTGCCAGGCACAGTACTAAGTGCTAAGGACATAACAAGAGAGAAAGACAGTTTTTGCCCTCAAAGAACTTCTTGAATGTGCCCAGATAATCACGTGTCGTTCCCCTCCTTAAAGCAAGAGCTCCTTGAGAGCAGGGGCTATTTTTGTCTTTATTTGCATCCACAGTGTTTGGTACAATGCCTGGTGCTTTAAAAAAACGGTTAATAGTAGACTGAATATCATTCTGCTTCTATGAACCTCGGTTCAGTACTTGAGACTAGAGATCCTCTAATCTCATTAACCTTTTTTTATGTCAGGAAATTTATCTGGCAGTCTGATGAAACCTGTGTACACTTTCTCAGAAAGTTTTTAATTCATAAAATAAAATACTAAGACAAAAGCAAATTAATTACTTTGAAACAAACTGATCAAAAATATATTTTTTAAGTTCACAGATCCTAGGTTAAGAATCCTTGCATAATACAACAGAGAAAGAAATTAAGGCCCAAGGGAAGAGACTTGACTTCCAAAGATCACATGGGGATAAATAAAAGGGTGAGGATTTGAAGACAAATTCTCTGATTCCAACTACGTGAATGAAATGTATAGAAATAGAGTTTGACCTTTTGGAAAGAAAGACTCCCCAGCAACTATCTGGCATTCTTTCCATTTTGCCATAGCTGCCACCACAAAAGAAAGATAATATTTTACAGCTTACAAAGCACTTGAATATGTGGGGCGTGAGTAGGGGAGATATCTCTTATTCTTACCATTTTACAGCAATAGCTTGCTCAATATTGGGGGAAAGAGGGAAAAAGCAGAAGTGGTCTTACCAATTTTTATTCTGCATATCAAAACACATTCCTATATACTTTGGGCATCATTATTTTATCAAATTTTAATCCAATTGTGTCATAAATGTGTTATAGTGGAATACTATGTTGTATTCCACTATATGTGGAAACATCCCTATTTGGAGAAGGTATTTTTATGGTAATATAGGAAAACTGAGTCTTTAATTGACCAAAATATAGCACTAAAAGTATATGCAAGATCTGTTGTTAACAGATAAATATAATAAAGATAGGAATTTGGGCTAAGAGAGTAGAAAACGCTGACTATCTCCAGGGGCCTACCTTTTGTTCTTGCTTAAATATTTTTTTCTGTTAAACAGAGAAGATCTCTAGATAACTTGTCATAGGAACTCTAAGCTAGATAGCACCTACCTCACAGGGTTGTTGTGAAGATTAAATGAGATAACATATGTAAAACCTCTTGCAAATTGTAAAGTGGTATATGAAGGTTAACTATTATTAGTTATTTGTAACAGAAGGCTTTGATCTCTGATCCACATATTGGAGTAGAAAAGGAAAGACCTAACTTTAGCCTGAGGGCATACTACCTGGTTTTGGCATACTAGCTGTATGCCCAAGAAGAGACATCATCTGGTGTTTATCAAGGTTAACTTTTATCCACTATACCCTAGCAGATTGAATGTGAAATGGCTCAGCAGGCCCCAAAGAGATAGTCCAGAAGAGAGCCAATTGAGCAGCACTGGGACTAGCAGATGTCAACAGATAATATCAGGGTGTCTGCAACATTGGTGTGAGTTGTTCCTTTTCACAAATTCCTTGCATGGTAGATCTCTCTACCTCAAATCTTTTCCCACTCCAATCTATCCCGCAATCAGTCACAAAATTGATTTTCTTAATATATGGATTCAATCATATCACCCTCTTATTCAATAAACTCCAGAGGCATCTATTGCCTCTAGGATCAAAACAATACAAAATGCTCTCTTTGGCATTTGTAGCCTTTCATGACCTAGCCTTTTCCTATATCTTTTCAGTCTTCTTTCATGTTAGGACATGTACTCAAACTAATTTCCTGGCTGTTCCATGAACAAATCACTGTATCTCTTGGTTTTGAGCATTTTTTGTGGCTGTCTCCCATGGAAGCTTTCCTTCTGCTTTGTCTACTGACCTGGGTTTCCTTAGTACCAATTGATATTCCATTGACTGAAAGCCAGCCCCAGCCCCTTTTAATTCTAGTGTCTCTCCAATGTTAATGGTTTCCAATTTATCCTGGATATGACTTGCTTCTTATATATTTGCTTGCTCATTGCCTTCCCCATTAGGTTGTAATTATTGTCTTTGGCCTCTTTTTATATCCTCATTGCTTAGCACAGTACCTGGCACATGGTAGATACTTAATAAACAATTGCTAGTTGATTATGTTCAGGCCCCTCAAATTTGAGTCCTATTTATGCTTACTCACTCATTTAGTAGGCTATATCTTTGTGGTAGAATGGAATTTGTGTTTTTGAGGTGAATGTTGTGCTGCAAATGTTCTAACTGTGCTGTTTCATTAAATGCTTTTAACTTGAATCAGTAGTTTCAATCGTCAATAAATTATAAAAGCAGTTTAGAGATCTACAATGACTGACATTGAATATCAGATTAAGAAGTTTGCATTTTATTCTTAGATGATATAGAGGTTCTTTAGAGACTAAAAGTAAAATTGTATTACTAAATAAAAGAATTCATAAGACTAGAATGGAGCACTCAGGAAATAATTCAGTTCTGTATCCTACCTCCAAAAAGGACTATCCTTAAAACAGCTCAGCCTTGGTCACTTAGGTTTTTAACACAGGATTCCTTATTTTCTTACTCTTATGGGCATTAAAGTATGGATGTAATTGTGAGATATGTTGATTAGATTGATTTGTGATAGCAGCTACCTTTACACATGACAAAAGGATTTTCTTTGGGATATCTGCTTTATAATCCTGGAAATTAATAAAATGACTTTTCTAGACAGATAGTATGATATGGGAATAAATTTTAGGTTTTTAATTTAAAGGATCTCTCCTTTAAGAGACTAATTCATCATGTATTACCTTTATAAATTGGTAGTGGAGGATGGGGGAGGAGAGAAAAACGTTCAATCCTCTCTGGCAAAGAGGAAATCTGGAGGAATATCAGGCCTCCCTGATAGTTTCCCTTTTCCCCTCCCCCATGCGGTTGCAGGGCTGCCCTGAGACATTGTGGCCGGCAGGGTGAAGGAAGGGAAGGGCCAGGACCCCAGCTGAGCTCCAGCCGTTCTCGGATACAGCCCTGCTCAAAAGATGTTCTCAGATGTGGTCTTTAAAAAACAACTTTGCTTCCTGCAGAGACTTTGAAAGGCCAGGCTCAGCCTACTGTTGTACATTTTTGCAGCTGAATGAGAAACTGCTGGAAATAGGAGTTTCCCTTATGTCATTGGGATGACTCTGACTGTGTTCCTCTTGGAGACATCAGGGGATCTGGCTAAGGAAAAGCTGGGTGGGAAGCCCTTCAACTTTGCACAAAGGTTCCTGGGTTTCAGCTCTACCCATGTGTGCCTGTGTAAATGGCTGATAACCTGAGGATGATGAAATAAGCTTCCTTTGGATTCATTGAAAGCCTCCACTTTAGAGTGGCTGTTGCTCAGGTACCAATAATACAGGTTAGACAGAGTTTTGGCCGGGCCTGGGGGTTAGACTGGAAAATTCTAAGATCTGTAGGATATGATTTGAAGGGGCTCTAAAAGCTCTCTTCTCCTTCCCCAACTCAACTAAAAAAAAAAAATCCTCTCCACTGACCCTCTAAAATGCTTAAAATTCTTACCATTAGAGTCACTGCTTTAAGTAATTAGGACATTATCTCCAGAGGAGTCTTTCAAAAAGGCAATTATCTGTCTCAGAAGAATAATACATTAGTAATCATTGATGCATTATCATGGAATAGTTTATTAGATTGAGTAACTGAATCTTTGAAAAGCAGAGTTCTGAGGTTCATTTAAGTATTCATGGAGGGAAAGGGTCTGAAGAGGCTCAGAACCTGGAGTGATACTCACTGGGACCCTTAGGAGGCTCCTGACTAGCAGGAGTGGGAAAATCTGGCCCATGGGCGGTATAAGGCCCAAGAAATCATTTACTAAAGTAACTGCAGGTGACGATGAACTGAAAGCTAGGTGCAGCAACTTCCCACTGCTTGAGTTATCTAAGTAGAGAATTTTGTATGTCTTGTGTTATAAATATCCAAATGGCCCTTGGCAGAAAAAAAAAAAAAAGTATCCCCTGGACAGAGGAAGGACTAGAAGGCTTTGGATTTGGGGAAAGAATGACTACTAAAAAAGAAGTTCAGAAAAGTAAAGGATAATAGGAGCGAGTTTAGAGACAGGACTAAAATAAACCTCAGTTATTTCCAAGTTTTGCCTTGGGCTGGTCTAAAGGAAATTTTGATAGGTGTTGTTACTGAATGCTTGGCGCATCACTTATGACTCCTTCTTTGTTCCATATTCAAATACTAAACCCTTATGCCACCTGACACCATCGAAATTATGAAAAGAGAGAATAAAGGGCAATCCATACACAAGGGTGATGGCAACAGTCCTTTGCCTGTCTCTATGGCTCTCTGCCCAGTAATACTACACATTAATGGGAACCTGGAGGTAGAATGATCAGGAAATACACCTAGAAATAATTAACTGGATGTATTCTGGGACATTAATGGATAGGACATTGAAGGATATGAATTTTCTAACCAGCAGTTTGGGACAACTTTGATGACAAAAATAAAACACAACAAAGATCCCTGGGAAAGAAAACTGTATCTTCAATATGGAATTTATTTTTCTACTTTTTTTTTTCTTTTTCTTTTTTCCTGAGGCTGGGGTTAAGTGACTTGCCCAGGGTCACATAGTTAGGAAGTGTTAAACTTCCTGAACTCGGTCCTCCTGAATTCAAGGCTGGTGCTCTATCCACTGCGCCACCTAGCTGCCCCTATTTTTCTACTTTTAACATAGACTTGTAGAATTTAATACAATTCAACATTTATTAACTATCATTATGTGTAAGGTACTGTGCTAAGTTTCTGATAGATATAAAGAAGAAAATAAACACTGAGTCTATCCTCAAAGAGCTTTATGTAAGGATAAACTTGGTGCACAAAGAAAAAAGGAAGAGAGGAATAGGTACAAAAGTTCCCCCCAAAATGCTATTTCTTTGAAGACAGGAGAGATAAGAGAAGAAGGGAGGCAGTGGTATTTGAAGGGATTTCCACAAGTGGAGATGAGGCATTTGGGTGGGAGAGAGAGAGTTCATTTCAGCTTTGGAAGACAGCAGGAGTGAAGACAGGAAGATTTAAGAGAGTAGTATGAGACTTGCAGATGGCAGGAGGTCCAATTTGTTTGGACCTTAGAAAGGTTGATGGCGAGACCTATGAAAAATCCTTGGAACAGTTAAGTGAATCTCTAACCATTAGATACAGACTCTGGAGGGCACTAAAAACCCTCCATATTGCTAGACTTGGAATCAGGAGATCCAGGCTCTAGTTTCACAATCCATTTCATTTCAATCAGCCTTAAAAAAAGCATCTACCATATGTATAGCATGGGGTTAGGCACTGAGAATATGGAGACAAAAGAAAAAATAATTTCTGCCTTCAAGGAGCTTATATTTCATTGATAAAAAGCAATGTGGAAAAAAGTATGTTCATATTTACATCAAGAGAATAGTAGCATTTAAAGTTATAAGGAAATGTTTCAATTAGGAGGTAGGCAAATGATATAAACTTTAAAAGAAATTAGAGATGCTAAGAGGTAGAAAAAAAGGAGGATATTATGAATAATTTATAGGAGGAAATCATGATTAGCTAATATTTATATAATGCTTACTATGTGCCAAGGCACTCTGGTAGATGTTTTACAATCAGTATCATGTTTGATCCTCACAATAACTTTGAGGGGTAATTGTTATTTTTATTTCCATTTTACAAGTAAGGAAACTGAGGCAAACAGTTAAGTGATTTTCCCAGAGACATACCACTAGTAAATGTCTAAGATCAAATTTGAACTCAGGAAAGCTTTGGATAAAGATTAAGAGTCGCAGAAACATAGTATTATCAACAGAAAATATTAAAGACTATCTGAATAGAAAGAAATGAAGAGTTTGGGAAAGAAATGAAGAGTTTGGCAGAGTATCACTGATTAAAATGATGAATAGGATGAGAAGAGGGCTTCAATTGTCCAGATTTCTACTATAGTTCTCTCTTTACCTTCAGTGTTTTTGTTCAGTCATTTCAGTCATGTCTGGCTCTTTATGATTCCATTTGGGATAGGGTTTTTGTTTTTGTTTTTGTTTCTGTTTTTTTTGGTAAAGATACTGTAATGGTTTGCCATTTTCTCTTCTAGTTAATCTTAGAGATAAGGAAACTGAGGCAAAAAGTGTTAGGTAACTTGTCCAGGGTCTCACAGCTATTAAGTATCCGAAGATAGATTTGAACTCATAAAAATGAATCTTCCTGATTCCAAGCCTGGTGACCTATCCAATGTACTACCTCACTGCCCTATTATCCAACATGATCAATAATCATTTCTTGACTTGTGTTAATGACAATTTTATCTTTCATAAAATTAAGGAAATGACACAGAAAATTTCTATTTTAGATTTAATTCTCAACAACAAGGAGTGGAAATACAGAATTTAAGTGGTCATTCCATTTTAAAAGTTTTACTAGGAGAGGAGAGAAAAGATAAGCATAATCTGACATCGATTTTTGAAGAACAGATTGTTCAGAGATTGGATAGTAGGATCCTCAAATATTCCATATTTAAATGGATCTGTGATTTCATTGGATTGCATATTTCCTTCCCTGGGCCACTGCCTAAAAAATCATTGCCGTGGAGTTGTCAGATTATGGAAATTGATGAACAAATTCAGTCCTAGAACTCACCAGTTTGGTGATATTTTAAATTTGTCATTGAAACTTTTAGGAAGGAGAAATTGAAAGGGAATCCATCTTGTAAGCCATATAAAAGCAGTAAAGTGGGGTGCTAAAAGGGCTCACTCTGGCATAGTACAGCCCCCTTGTACTCTGAAGTCCTAGTATGTGAGGGCTCTGGTGGAGTATTATAGAATGATGGTGATCAGAATTTATGGGATGGCCAGAAACAATTAGAAACTGAAGGATGAGAGGGAGCATGATGGTGAAATATCAAGAGGTAGTCTGACAAAGAGTTCTTCTCCTTTCTCTCCTCCCCCATCCCGTTTGTCCAAACAGATCTAGAAAACTCCTACTCAGTTGCCCCCTATCCAGTTCTAGAGCATAGATCCAGGCCCCCAACAATTTCAGGCCATTGGCCCTATAGTGGTGTGGTTCGGATTGTAGCCACAGAGCAAGATCTCACTTCCAGGATCCAGCCTTTCTGTGGAGGAATAACCAGGGCAGGAATCCCTGATGAAAAGGAACTTACAGTTCTTCCACTGAAGCAGCAGAGCGCTTCCCAGCTGACTGATTGCAGCTGAGTCCAGATCCAGGTCAAGAACTTTCAGAGTTTAGGCCCAGGGGGCAACAGACTTTGCCCTGGTTCAGGCCACTGTGTACTAACTAAAAACTTGCCGGTCCGCAGCCTGAGCTATCACTGAGATCTTGGTAAAACTTCAAACACTACTTACCTGGATTTTAGTAAAGCATTTGGCAAGCTCTCAACCGGGAGAGGGGAAAAGAAAAGGGTGCATGCACTGGCACAAAAATGTCTAAGAAACAAAAAGCTGGTTTAATTAGTTCCTATGCTAACCAATCTGAAACCCTGGGTGGTAGTCTATTGTTAAGGTAGGTAAAGCAGAATTATAATGAAATCCTTTCAAGAATTAAATTAGACCCAGGAACAGAAAAACTAACAGCAAATTGCAAAATATAATACATTATGTTATTGTGGCAGGCTCCAACACATGTTTTTTTGGAATGTGTTGGTTCTTAGAATGTTGCACACCACCTCAAGGAGATCATATCTTGGGTTTGGGGACAAAGTCTCTGTTTCCTAGAGATTTGAAATGAGGATCTTTCCACTCCTATGGCTTAGATCTCAAATGTTTTCACCAAGAAAATTCAGAATCACTTCAAACTATAACATTCCCATAGTCATGCTGAATGCTTATTTATTTATTACTTTTTTAAAATTAATTTTATAATTATAACATTTTCAGACAGTACATATGTATAGGTAATTTTTTTTACAACATTATCCCTTGTACTCCCTTCTGTTCCGAATTTTCCCCTCCTTCCCTCCACCCCCTCCCCTAGATGGCAGGCTTTCCCATACATATTAAATATCTTATAGTATATCCTAGGTACAATATATATGTGCAGAACCGAATTTTGTTGTTGTTGTTGCAAAGGAAGAATTGTATTTGGAAGGTAAAAATAACCTGGGGAGAAAACCAAAAAATGCTCACAATTTACACTCATTTCCCAGTGTTCCTTTTCTGGGTGTAGCTGATTCTGTCCATCATTGATCAATTGGAATTGGATTAGCTCTTCTCTATGTTAAAGAGAATACATCAGAATACATCCTCATACAGTATCATTGTTGAAGTGTATAATGATCCCCTGGTTCTGCTCATTTCACTCAGCATCAGTTCATGTAAGTCTCTCCAAGTCTCTCTGTATTCATCCTGCTGGTCATTTCTTACAGAACAATAATTGAATGTTTATTTTTAATAAAGTGACATGATGTATTGTAAAGTGCTTTGCAAACCTTAAAGTGATATATATGTATATGTATATCTCCACACAGACACACACATACACATATATGGTAGCTATTATTATTTTTAAATAACACAAATTATTTTCAGCACTTGAGTTTTAGACTAAGCTGTGTGCAATTGTAGAGCCTTAGAAATGAAAGGGACCTTAGTCCCTTGCTCAAATCATGAATCCCATTGTGAATACCTGACTAGCTCTTTTTTTTTGTCTGCCTAGAGACTCCAAGTTATGGGATTGCCCATTTCTCTTTTTGAGAATTTTCATCTTTGTGATTTAAAACCCATTTGTCCTCATTCTGCCCTCCAGGGCCAACCTAGGCAAATCTCTGTTCTGTACTACAGCAGCTTCAAATGTTTGAAGAGATAGGTCCTGGTCCCCTACAAATCTCCTCTTCTCTAGGTTAATTATCTTCATTTTTGTCAGGCAATCTTCTCTAGCCCCCTTGTCATTCTGGCCACACAATACATCTTTGAAGCTGTTGCTCAGGTGACCTGATCCTGTTATGGTGTTAGCTGTTCCTCTGCCCTCCCCCTTTGTTCATGTCTCCCTCACCTATACCCCCCAAACTCTGAGAAACATTACTTCAACTTTAGTTATTACCTCTTTGGAGTAAATATGCATGCTCTGGATCTCCCTCTTTCCCCTATCAAAATTTAGTTGTTTTGTGCCACTTTCTCATAAGACTGTCCACCCCTAGGTATCAGTTTTGGAAAAAACCTGATAAACTAATCCATACTAATGTGTAAATGACTGTAAAAGACTTGATATGCTCCTCTTTCCAAGGATATTCTAATTTTTAACAGAATAGGGTCTTAAGCTGAAGGAATGAAATGTTTTTTCTTCCTCTAAAGATCAAAGATATAGAGATCTCAAAAATCACAGGGTCCCCCCACATTTTTTTAATCAATGAGGAAATATGTCCTGAATGAAAAGGTCACACATAGCTAATAAGTAATGGAGCCCAAACTGGAGGCCAGGTCTTCTCACAACAAGTCCAAGGTTCTTTCTACCACTCTGTATTGCTCAGCTTGTCCTCAGATGTCTATGGCCAAACCCTAAATTGGGGCAAATTGGTAGAAGGCAGATAGGGGAGATATTTTATGGCAATCCAATTTTAATTGTCATATTTTTATTTCATTTTTACTGTAGCCAAGGTGTTGTGCTAAATGAATTAGATATGACTTCTACCTTTTTATGAGGAAATCTCTCCATAGTCTTTTAACACATGGCAAAAACATATTATTCATGTTTTCACATCTATTTGCCTTATTTCCAACCTAGATCATCTGCTCCTAAAGGGGAGGCTTGCTGGATATCTTCCATGTCATGCTAGAAAAGTTCATAGGACTATAGATTTAGAACTGAAAGGAACCCTATAAGTCATCTCACTTGAAAGATAAGGAAGTTTGTTCAGGTCCAGATAGTATATGAGGCGGGACCTGGGAATTCCCGACTTCAAATCCCGTGCCACACTCATTACAGGAGTTCAGCTTTTCAATGGGTTTAAGACAAAATTTCTTTCCAGTTTAAAAAAAATCACTGGCATTTTCTAACTACCCCTTCCCAACCTCTACATTGTTATAAAGAATTTTATTTACGTAAAATAGATCAATATATCAATTATAGCTGACAAATAGAATTCATTCCACATCTATGGTCCACTATTTCTTTGTTGAAAGACTAGAAACACACTTTCCATTGTTAGTTCTCTAAAGTCACAACTGGTCACTGGAACAATGTCAGAATTCTGAAATTTTCTACACTGTTTTCCTTCACATTACTGTAATCCTTTTGTAAATTGTTTTCTTGGCTCTTCTGCCTTAACTCTATCAGTTTGTACAAGTTTTCCCAAATTTCTCTGACTTCTTTGTATTTATTGTTTTTTTGTTTGTTTGTTTGTTTGTTTGTTTGCTTTTTTACTGCCTGATATATTTCCATTGTTATATATCACAATTTATCCATCCATTGAGGAATTAGTGTATTCTTGCTTTCTTCCAGTCATTGGTTACCACAAAACTTTTTTCTAGAGCTCAAGTGAAGCATGTGCAGAGCAGTGATTCTTACTAGGAAGCTGCTTTACACTGCCCTTTAGATTCATTATTGTTATGGAAGAATGATTTCTCCAAATCTCCCATAGGAAAAAGCTTACTACTTAAATCATTCAAGATTTGGCTTTAAAATCCTGAAATATAGCAATAAGAGAATCCTAAAGTGATTGGGGATAGATCAGGTAGATGAATAGATTTTAAAAGCTTTGAAGAGGACCTCAAGCTCAGCTCAAAACCAACTGGATAGACAGATTAGTTGTGTTTAAAATTGTTTTGTTCCTTCTTTAGCTAGCATTTGATGAGAATATCCCTACAAATGACTCAAGAAATAATGATATATGAAGTAGGGCCTGAACCCAGGAGTTCCTGACACCAAATTCAGTGCAGAGTCCATTGTTCCTCCTGATAAAGTCAATCTTTCAGTATATATATATATATATAAAGCAAAGCTTTTTTCCTGTTTTTTTAAAAATATTTCATTATTGTTCTTTTAAAAAAAACTACTGACAATATTACTAAATACTTGATATGTATAAAACAGTGTATCAGCAGAAAGTAAAAAGTAATCCTGAAATACAGACAAGAAAGACAGTTTTTGAAAATCACTTGTTTCAACTATTTTATGCTTACATGGAAAAGCAAGAGAGACATTTAAGATTTCCTATGCAATTCTCTTTTTCTGTTCTCCTTTGTAAATGGAAATGTTCATTTCATTTAAGTTCTTCACTTTTTTCTTTAAAAAAAAAAAGAGTATTATTATTATTAAACCTAATAGTTGTGCAGAAGAGGACCAAAATGATATCACTATGTCCGTGTATCTGATTATGACTGATCAGACTAATACAAGCTTGGAAGCTCCATCACAGGTTTAGTACATATTATTCATATGAACATTTGGAATGGAGATGTCTCTAAATTTGAACATCTTGGTTTTTTTTGAGTTACTACAGTTCTACTTTGGGGCATGCCATGCTGGGTAGTTCTCTGCCCAGTGTTTCCCATATCTCACAAATGAGCCAGAGTTCTACAGAGAGACATTGAGAATGTCCTTTTGTTACTTCTTTTGACCTCTGTGTGAGTGCTTGTTTTGTATGAGTTCTCTGTATAATATAATCTTTTAAACAAACAAGTATTTGGCATTCAAATGCTATAGTCATCCCATTGGAGTTGCACTGAAATAGAGTTAAATGTTTGGCAGGTCAACTTGAGAAAAGACCTCAGTGTTTAATACCTCATCTTTCCAGGTGGTTCAGAACCTTCCTAAACAATTTAAATGGAAGGACTCCACTTTCCTGGCATGGCACTGTTATATTGTCCAACTTTGACAGGCATACAAAATTAGGTCTTCACAAAAATAAAAAAATAAAAAAATTGCTTATTTTTAAGGACTTCCTATCCTTAAAAGAAGTAAAGACATTAATAAGTAATTAATAATACAAGGACTCAGTGATAAATTGCAAATGATTGGTAGAGATCATAAATGCTATGAGAGTTGGGAGAGATCATTTTGAACTGAAATTGGGGAAGGTTTCATGCAAAAAGGAATATTTGAACCAAGTTCTCTCTCCCAAAAGAGGTATAAACATAATCATTCTTTTTGGAGTCCATCCCTCAACTGTTTCTTCTATTTAGTGAAGATTCTGCTTTTCTTGTAGCACCTCAAAGTCCAGCAATCCTGGATGGTAGTATTGCTACAGAGGAAAAGCAATGGCCCAGGAGGCCAAAATTTTACTTGGTTCTTTTAGTGGTTTTTCTATTGATCAGCTGTGAGGCTTTGAGTCAATCACTTAATCGCTCAGAAATTTTTGTTTCCTGATCTTGAAAAAAATGTTCCTTTCTCATCTGGCATTCTATATTTCTCTGATTCTCTGTAATGAAGTACTTTGGGATGCAAGATAACAATAAGTAGTTATAATAAAATAAAAATAATAACAACAAAAATTTTATAGCACTTTTAAGGTTTTTAAAGTTTCTTATATATGTTATATCATTGAAAAATATTTGTGAATTTTCTATTTTCCATTAATGCATTTTCTCTCACTAATTGTCCTTAGAGAGGTTTTCTGTTCAGATATAGTTGGATAAAATAACTTCTGAAAACTGAGGGATGTAATTGCTGAACGGTTACTGAAGATCTTAAAAAATATATCATAGAAAACAGAAGATGAGCTATAGGACCAGAAAAGAGCAAAATGTCCTAATTTAAGAGAAAAAAAGTGCACTTTTACTGAAGCTGCTGGATCATGTTATTTAAGGAAAAATTTGTGAGCATTAAAAAAGAATTAAAAAAAAAAAAGAATGATCTCTAAGAGTTAGCATAACTTTATCAAGAATATTCCATGCCAGAGATTTTCTTATTTGATAGGATGACTAGATTTATAGATGGGGGAGGGGGCTGCTATATGGATAAGTGTACTTAGATTTCAACAATGTACTTTGATATTCAGTAGTCTCTCATACTATATGAACGAGATGAAGAGATGTGATGTTGATAATAATACACAGAAGGATTTAGACCCAGATAAATTACCTTACTTAATGAATATGGAGTCAGAGGACTTGGATTCAAATCCTGGGCCTACCATTTACTAGCAACGTGACCACTGACAGCTCATTTAACTTCTTTAGAACTCTGTTTCCCTGTTTGCAAAACGAAGGAATTGGCTTTCTAAGACCCCTCCTCCCCCCTCCCCCAGTTCTAAATCTATGATTTTATGATCTGGTAAATAGTGATTAATAGCTTGGTGTTCACCTGGAAGGAGGCCTCTAATATTTTTGACCTTCTACTATTCAACATTTTTATCAGTGATTTGAATGAAGGTATAAGGATGACAAACTTAGAAAGTTTACAGATGACAAAAAGCTTGAGGAATAAATGGAAGACAGAGTCAAAAGATCCAAAAAGATCTTGGCAGGGTAGAATGATAGATTGGATCTCATGAAATAAAATTTAGTAGTAAAAACTTCCATTTACATGGTATTTTAATATATACAAAACATTTCCCCCGTAACAACCCTGTTATATAGGTCAGTTATCTCCCATTTTATAAATGAGGAAACTGAGGTTCAGAGAAGAAATTTGTCCAGAATGACTTAATAAAAATGACAGAGCTGAACCCAGCTTTCCCCACACCAAATCGGATGCTCTGTCCAACTCTATGCAGGTAAATCCTCTGTGCTTTGGTTTTTCCATTTGTAAAATGAAGGTATCTGAGCAGATGATCTCTCTGGAAGGAAGAAGTGTGATACACCCCAGTGAGCACCTGGAGTAAGAAGACCTGGTTTCAAAATCTGCCTCTGACACTCACTACCTAGATAAGATTGGACTAATCTTCTCACCTTTGTGAGTCTCAGTTTCCTTTTATGCAATGGGAGTGAGGCAGCAAAGGTGGCCTCTCAGGCCTCCTTCCAGGCCTAAATTTGGGGTTTTGGTGTTCTGACTGATAATAGCAAAAGCCTCACATTACAGGTTAAGGTGCAGAGGCGACTTCCTGTGGCCAGCTATTCAGGGATGTGCCTAAAATGAGGTAGAGAGAAATTCTGTTAATCCTTGTTCACAATCGGTTCTTATCCTGAGCAGATCAAGTTACTCTTATCTATACTTGGAGAAAACTCACAAATGTAATAATGACTGGTCATGAAACTGACCATTCTGTAAGAATGCAGGCCTTAGGATTTGGCTGGTGATCCACCCAAGGCACTGAATTCCTTCATCAAACCCCTTCTTTGTTGAGTGGACCCTTTTCTCGTTCTCAATTTACCTGTTGCTCTTTTGAGCAAGTGACCTCCCAAATTCCAAAGTATACCTTCTGAAGGCTTCTCTCTCCTCCCTTCTGCCTCGCCCACCTTCATTAGCCCCAGGAGAAACAAATCTGGGAACTGCACTGGACAAGGGCAGAATCTTTCCTTCTCTTTCTTCTTCCCTCTGTTCCTTTCCCTTTCCCTTTTTGTCTCTTTCCTGCTTTCTCAGAAGTGGAATATTTAAAAGACCACATACACAAATCTATAAGATTAAAGTCTCCTTCCTAACTGACAAGTGCTCAAAGGATATTAAATCTCCAAAAGAAGAAAAACTGTATAAACTATCAACAACCTGATGGGAAAAAAAATGTTCAAACCCACAAATAATCAGAGAAATGTAAATTAAAATAACTTGAGGGAACAGCACACACCCATTAACTTTAGCTAAGATGGGAAAACTCATTCTTGCGGTAGGACTGGAGCTTCAGGAAGAAAGATATGTTAATTCTTTGTTGGTAGGGATGTGGATTGCATCAACCTAGCTGGAAAGCAATTTGGAATTACGTGAGAAATGTTACAAAATTGTTCTTACTCTGACCAAGCACTCCATTGGTGGGATAATCACTTGACAAATGATTGACAAGTTACTGACAAGCAAAGAAATCTAAGTACACAAAATTCAAAACTGCATGATTTATGCTGATGAAAAGCTGGAAACAAAACATATACCCTGTGGTTGGGGATTTATTATAATAATGACAATGATAATAACTAGCATTTATGTAGTGCTTACCATGAGCCAGACTCTGTGCAAAGTCCTTTAAAATGATTATTTCATTTGTGTCTCACTTGGGACATAGGTGCTTATTATCTCCTTTTTTATAGTCCAGGAAACAGGCAAACAGGGATTAGGTGACTTGCCCTACACTGCTAATAAATTTCAGGCTGCATTTGAATTTGGTTCTTCCTGTCTCCAGGCCTGCACACTATCCACTGAATCAACCAATTGTCCAATACTTATAGAATTTTAGACATTATCAAATTTGAAAGGAATTTCAAAGGGCATCTAATCCAACTCATTAAAAATCCCTTCTAGGATATACCAGATAAGTGGTAGTCCAATCTTAGTTCGGAGTCTCCTAGGAAAGGGGAACCTCCCACCTCCCAGAGCAGTCCATTGCTTCTGAAAATAATGGAAATAATGATTTAAGTCAAACCTAAATTTGTCTCTTTGCAACTTTCACCCACACATCTAAATTCAATTCTGTGTGGCTAAGCAGAGCTTGTCTAACCCCCTTCCTCCTTCATACCACTTTGAATACTTATAGACAATGGCCACGTTAACTTTCTCTTCATCTTGACCCCCAAGCTATCTGTTCTAGTTCCTCCAGCTGATCTTCTTAAGACAAAAAAATGGAAACAAAATGTGTCTCTTAGGGAAGAGTTAAATTGTGGTACATGATTGTAATGGAATATGTTATGAATATGCAGAATATGTAAATGAATGGGAAGCTCACATAATTTAATGCTGAGTCAAGTTAATAGGAAAATAACACACAAAATTACAGCATTATAAATGGAAAGAAAACTCAAAATGAATGCTAAATAATGTTATAATAACCAATTTCAATTCATGTTAATAAAATGCACTTTTCACCCTTGCAGAGGAGGGGACTATCAGACATGGCTGATGTGTTGATTGGTTTTACTGAACATTTTTTTTTTCTTTTTTTAAATCTTTGTTAAAGAGGACCACATCCTGGGCAGAGGATAAAGAAAGAATGGGATATATTCAGAAATTTTGATGAGACAACTACTATCAAATTTTTTTTAATTAACAAAAGGTATTTTCAAGAGGAAGTCATTGTCATTAACTGTGGTGATAGAAAAGGCTTCATTCAGAAGAAAGCTCCAGAGAGAGTCTTTGAAATAAACTAGTGATTCTATAGATGAGGTCGAAGTGAAGAGAGGGCCCTGTGGGAGATGGAATATTTCATAAAGGAAAAACTGTATGTGATATAGACCAATTTGACTAGAAGAGAGTACAGGAAGGAGAATAAGATGGGGGGAAATGGAAAATTAGTTGGGAAATACATTGTTCAATGCTTTCAGTTTTGGGTTGAATAGTTAGCATTTTCTTTAGAGGCAATAAGCAGTCATTTTAGATTTTTTGAGGGCAGTAGAGGTATGGTTAGATCTATGTTTAAAAATGTCAATTTGGCTGAGATGTGGGGAAAGAATTAGAGATATAGAGACCAGTATGAAGACAACTGCAATGATTCAAATGAGAGGTGATGAAGACCTCAATAAAAATAGAGACTATATCAATAAAGAGAAGGCAAATGGGAAAGATGTTATAGATATTATAGAAGTGTAATTGACAAGATTTGGAAACTGATTGGCTATGGATCAAATTATATTCTTGAATCTTCTCGAAGCTCTTTGCAAATCTTAATACACTGTGTAAATGTTATCTATTATCATCACATAGGAAGCAAGGAAGAGGTAAGGGAAAGGTGACTAAGATCAAAAACTTGGGACTGGAAAAATTATAGGAGAGAGATTGGAGGGAAATTCCATGAGTCTTTTGAGGTCTTGAGTTTGAGATGCCTTTGGAATATGCTGGTGAATATGATGATAAGGACCATAGATTTAGACTGAGGAACCTTGGAAGTGATCTATTCTAACCCCTCTTATTTTATACTGGAGGAAACTGAAGACTGCAGAGATGTTAATCTTGCTCATGTGATAGGAAGTGTAATTGGAAAAAATAATTTTTTTCTCAAAAAAAGAAAGAAATAGAGCCAGGATTTGAACATGCATCCTCTTACTCCAAATTTAATATTTTCCCCATTGTATCACATTGCCTTTGTTCTCTAATGTCTTACTTTGGGGTTTCTGACCCAAACTCTGAACCTATTATCTGCCTGGATCCATGTTTTTTTCCCCTAGCTTAGATGACTCTTTAGGTATAGACCCTGTGTCTATGGAGACTTGTGTTTTCTTCCCTCTCTTGGGCAGTCTCTAGGGCTTATGAGTAACTACATATCTATCCATGGCTCCTGTCTTTTCTTTCCTGCCCTCCAGCCCCATTCTAGATTCTGAGTTCCCTAATATTGACATGCCAACTCTTTTCTAACTCCCCGTAGTCTTCTCCTATCCACACTAGACATTTCTTGTTCCTTTAACTACATCTGTTTCTCAGACCCTTCAAAACTCTGGCCATCCTCCTGGATAAATTCCAATTTGCCAATGTGTTATTTAAAATGTGGTACCCAATTATTGGGCCCAATAATTAAACACTATATTCTGTATATATTTTGGACAATGCAGAGCTTGGTAAAACTATTATTTCCCTTAATGTGTGCAATATACTTCTATTACATGCAGCCATATATCATGTTTACTTAGAAAAACACCAACCTTGTTATCATTATCATTTTTAAAAAGTCTCATTACAATCTTGTCTCATATTGAATTTGTAGTCAGTTAAACCCCTGAGGTCTTTTCCAAATGTATTGCTATTGAACTATTTCTCCTTCATCTTGTACTTACATAAATACTTTTCTCAAACTAAATGTGAAGCTTTCCATAATATGTCCTGTGTGGGATGCTTCACTATCTTCCTGAGGTGGTCTTACACCCAGAGTCAGCTGGAAAATTTTTCTTTTCTCTTCATCATTTTCATTTTATTAAGTAGTTTGGAGTTGCCTCTATATGTTCAGTTTTGTCTCTCTGTAATGTTGTATATTACCCAGGGTGTTTGCATTTCAACTTTAGCTGGCCATTGGAAGCTTTCTCATTTCAGGTTTAAATTTGTTCTCCTGCTCTGCTCTTCTCACCTTCCTCCTAGGGAACATTTTCTGAAAAAGCTACAATAGATTTTTTCCATCCTTTACCTGCCTAGAGCAAGAGGGCATGGGATTTAATATATTTTAGCTCCCTGGGTGACCATTTTAAAAATAAAAACACAACTTTGGGGATACTTTTTGAAAAATGTATACCACTAATCATTAATCATGTAGACATGGACTATTCATCCTTCCCCAAATCTGTAACTTTGTTCACATTATCCTCCATGTCCAGAATGAACTTGACTTCACCTCTACCACCTTACTTCATGGGCTAGCTCAGATACTACCTCTTTGATAACTTATATCCCAGCTCAAAGCAATCTCTCTTTCCTCAAATTTCTCATAGCATTTTGTTCAAATAGCTCCCTAAACATATTCCCACCATATCTAGTTATCCCCAATTAGATTAAAAACAGGTTCTGTGTCTAATGCAGTCATTAGTCATGGGACCAGGGGTACCAGGGGAAGAAGCATATACACCTGGCTCAATTCCTCCCTTGCAGCCATCTGGAAGCTGTTGAACAACTAGCTCCTCTTCATTTGTCTCTCCCATTCCTGTCTGTCTCCTGGCCCTGCCCCAGGTCCCACATTGGCTAGTTTTAAAATGTAGTTTCTTTCATTTTGATTGGCATGTGGTTTGCCAACCCAAATTGAGAGTTCCAGGATGGAGTCTTAAAGAAATCAGTCAGAAAAGCACAAAATTGTGCCTACCCTTGGGATCTGGTCTCTCCTGTCTTCCTGCTTCTTCCAGTGGATTCCTCTAGCTTCTTCTGCTCTTTCAGTCTCCAAATCTAGTCTTCTAGTCTCTAATTCTCTGCCACAAGGGCCTTCGTTTTTGGTATGAGTTTGACCACATTTCAGTAGGTAGGGGATGGCATGAGGAGTCAAAAACTCTGAGCCCGAAACTAAACTTCCCCTTTAAGACCAGTTTTCAGGCATATGGAATACAAACTGTGGTTTTAAGTGATTGAATGTTTTCTTGCTCAGGGGAGGAATGTTGGGCCCAGGGTGGGCTGAGAGGAAAAATTCAGGGAAAACAGTTCCTATTGACAGTTCCTCTTCTTAAAGTGACAGGTCAAATCTGATCTAAAGCTGGGTAGCTCAGTGCCATTCAACAGGAGCTGTCACAGAAGCCTCAGGACTTTCTGTTCTCAAGGGATATCTGCAGTCTCCTTAAGAACTTTAAACTGATTCATTAAATGATCCTTCCTGATCTCCCTCCTGATTGGAGGGAAAAATCAGTCAATATTCTATCTAAGAAAGCCATGAGCTCATAGAAGCCTGTCCAGGCAAGACAAGGTGCCAGAGGATGTCTCCTGGATAATCTTTAAGGAGATGTTCATGAGCTGCTCACCCAGGATATCTCAAAGATTCTTACTAATCTCTA
This sequence comes from Sminthopsis crassicaudata, assembly GCF_048593235.1. Lineage (NCBI taxonomy): Eukaryota > Metazoa > Chordata > Mammalia > Dasyuromorphia > Dasyuridae > Sminthopsis > Sminthopsis crassicaudata. Next base: position 281,657,598 of record NC_133617.1, on the reverse strand, counting down.
GTTTGGTAAATCAGGCTTGTGGTTTTGCACAGCATTTGACACCTGGATATCCCAGAACTTCAAATCTAGCATCCTCTACTAAACCCCAAGATTTATCATTTGGGATTAGTAAATTGTTCAGCCTTTTTAATCATAGTGATTTTGTAGCATGGGAGGTCCCTTGAATGCTGGCCCAGGTGTGAAGCACATGCATTGTGTAGATCAGAATCCACTCAGGATCAGAGCTTGTGAGCCCCCACTAAAAGATTTCTTCTTTTACCTGACAACTAGAAGACTCATTAGTTCAAAGTAAAAGTGATTTAAGGAAAAAGTCTATCAAGCTAAGTTATAAGAAATATTTCTTTATATCCTTAGCACTTTGTATAGTGTTTTTGATACTAGGTGGCTAATAAAGATGTGTAAGCTTCTCAAAAGCAGACTATATCTTATATTTTATTGGGATCTGTGATCTTATTGATATAGATATGTTTCAACCCACCCACACCTTACGTTGAATTATTCTTGTCCAATCTTTCCATAAGTATCCTCCCTCTCTCCTCAAGAGTCCGCATAGCACTTTGGAGGTCCTTCTGGTTCTCTCAGTATTTTGTGGATTCCAAGAGAACACACTAGTTGTATTCCTTGATCTTGCTCCATAACCAATCCACCTTCTCTTTCAGTTACATATGGTCTTTATATATCTTATGCCGCTTATCACATAGAAGTTATTGTAGACAATAAGCTGCAACCTTCTTACACACATCTCTGAATAAAACTCTGAATAGGTGCACTGGAATCAGACAACCAAGCACTTCAGGCTAATTACCTATTGGATAATACTCTATTGCATATGCTTGGAAAAATGGCCCTTGTCACTATTCTGTGTTGGCTCGATCTTTTGGTGTATTCAGATAATTATAGGAGGGATTAGGAGGTGGAGTGAGACAAGCCAGAATCACTTTGGAGGAGGACAAGAAGGGGGGTCGGTGGAGAGCATGTTGCGGTTTTGTCCATCTCTTTCATTTTTTCTCCTAAAGACCAAGGACTTTTGCTTATCCTGACTCTGGCTGATTCTGAGGCCTCCAGGGAGCTAGCCCAGACTTTACATTTTGGGTCTCCTGAAATTCTGATTTTTCTAACACCATGATATACCATGACTTGTTACTACCACCCATTATCAGAAAAACACTTTTATCAAAAAAGATGGGCTCTTGTAAGAGTGAGCAACTTAGGATTATTGGAGCACTAGGTATGCTCTCAAATGTGGTTTGACACATTTGACACAGCCCTTCATGTAGGTTGGGAAACAGTCTATGTATTATGGGAATGACTTATTTTTGAGAGGGGCCTTTGGAGTACATCCAGATAGTCTGAGGAGGCTTCCCTGATCATGCCTCAAAGGCTATTTACATTTAAAATACTGGTAGAATTCATTTGTAAATCGGTTGAGATCCAGGGTTGTTTGGATGGACAACTCTTTCATGATCTGACTTCTGAGACTGGTTTCTAGAATTTGTCCTCTTTCAGTTTGTTAGTTTTGGTAGAAGTTCATCCTGTTCAGGAAAGCCCCAACCATGAATCACTTCCCTTCTTATCTTAGGATGCTGCTATGTCTTTTTCCTCCTCTTCCTCCAAAACTCCAGGTATTTATTAACTGTGTAACTTTAGGTAAATTACTGTATCTCTTGCAACATCATCTATAAAATAGGATAATAATACCACGCACTTCCCAGTGCTATTATGAGAAGCATAGGAGATAACATGTGAAATATTTTTCAAACTTTAAAGCACTGTATAAATGTTAGATGATATTTCTATTTATTTATTTTTTTAAATTTTATTTAGAATTTTTTTTCCACAGTATATATGCATGAGTAATTTTTTTTATAATATTATCCCTTGTATTCATTTTTTTCCAAATTATCCCCCCCTCCCTCCACTGCCTACCCCCGATGACAGGCAATCCCATACATTTTACATGTGTTACAATAAAACCTAGATACAATATATGTGTGTAAATACCATTTTTTTGTTGCACGTTAAGTATTGGATTCCAAAGGTATAAGTAACCTGGGTAGATAGACAGTAGTGCTAACAATTTACATTCACTTCCCAGTGTTCCTTCTCTGGGTGTAGTTGTTTCTGTCCATCATTGATCAACTGGAAGTGAGTTGGATCTTCTTTATGTTGAAGATATCCACTTCATTCAGAATACATCTTCATAGAACATTGAAGTGTACAGAGATCTTCTGGTTCTGCTCATTTCACTCAGCATCAGTTGATGTAAGTCTTTCCAAACCTCTCTGTATTCCTCCTGCTGGTCATTTCTTACAAAGCAATAATATTCCATAACCTTCATATACCATAATTTACCCAACCATTCTCCAATTGATGGACATCCATTCATCTTCCAGTTTCTAGCCACTACGAAAAGAGCTGCCACAAACATTTTGGCACATACAGGTCCCTTTCCACTCTTTAGTATTTCTTTGGGATATAAGCCCAATAACAGCAATGCTGGGTCAAAGGGTATGCACAGTTTGATAACTTTTTGGGGCATAGTTCCAGATTGCTCTCCAGAATGGCCGGATTCTTTCACAACTCCACCAACAATGCATCAGTGTCCCAGTTTTCCCACATCCTCTCCAACATTCATCATTATTTGTTCCTGTCATCTTAGCCAATCTGACAGGTGTGTAGTGGTATCTCAGAGTTGTCTTAATTTGCACTTCTCTGATCAGCAGTGATTTGGAACACTCTTTCATATGAGTGGAAATAGTTTCAATTTCATCATCTGAAAATTGTCTGTTCATATCCTTTGACCATTTATCAATTGGAGAATGGTTTGATTTCTTATAAATTAGGGTCAGTTCTCTATATATTTTGGAAATGAGACCTTTGTCAGAACCTTTAACTTTAAAAATATTTTCCCAGTTTGTTACTTCCCTTCTAATCTTGTTTGCATTAGTATTGTTTGTACAGAAACTTTTTAGTTTGATGTAATCAAAATCTTCTATTTTGTGATCAATAATGATCTCTAGTTCTCCTTTGGTCACAAATTCCTTCCTCCTCCACATGTCTGAGAGGTAGACTATTCTCTGTTCCTCTAATCTATTTATGATCTCATTCTTTATGCCTAAATCATGGACCCATTTTGATCTTATCTTGGTATATGGTGTTAAGTGTGGATCCATATCTAATTTCTGCCATACTAATTTCCAGTTTTCCCAACAGTTTTTTCCAAATAATGAATTTTTATCCCTAATGTTGGTGTCTTTGGGTTTGTCAAAGACTAGATTGCTATAGATGTACCCTTTTTTGTCCTTTGTATCTAATCTGTTCCACTGATCTACCGGTCTATTTCTTAGCCAATACCAAATGGTTTTAGTGACTGCTGCTATATAATATAGCTTTAGATCAGGTACACTTAGACCACCTTCCTCTGACTTTTTTTTTTCATTAGTTCCCTTGCAATTCTCGACCTTTTATTCTTCCATATGAATTTTGTTGTTATTTTTAGATGATATTTTTATTAATAATTTCCAGTATTACTACAATTTCTTTCATTTCATCCTCAACTACTTTCTATCCAGTTCTGGAACAGTCAGACATGAACAGATCAACACTGCCATCCTTTCTGGATGGATTGCATCAATCTATTATCTAGTAAGTCCCAATCTACTCACCAGTCTCCTGATAACATTCTGAATCAAAGTGCTCCTCTTTGACTTCTCTCCCTTCTTCTTCCATTTAGAATGTAAGTTCCTTGAAGGCCTGGATTCTCTTTGCTCTTTTATTCATATCTCTAATGCTTAGAACAGTGTACATAGTAAAATAATAAGCATTTTATATACATATATATATATATGGTATAGTTAAATATATCTAACACATGATTTTTCATTTGTTCATCCATTCATTTTTTCAAGTTATCAAGAGCTGTATATAATATACAGCTATATATAATGTCAAAGATCTATATGTAATAATCTCTGACCTTGATCTTATGATTTCTTCTTTCTTAATTCTAGTTTTCATGATTTGGATGTCCTTCTTTATATTTAGCTTTATGCCGTAGATTCTGACATGTAGCATCATGTGGCTATTGCTAATCTGATTTTTATAATTTCTTCTTTCAGCCAGGAATTATTTAAAAGATCAATTAAAAATTTCTAGGAGATCTTATGCTTTTATTTATTGCACTTGATTAACATTAGGTTTTTTTTTTTTAAATCATGTTATTTATTGCACTATTGTTATAAAGCATATAACTTGTTTCTGTACTTGACTGTCTTTGTGATCTTGTATATTCTTTCCTCAATTAACAATTACAATTAGCATAACATAATGTATAAGTAAGGCCTAATGTATTTAACATTCTATTTAGCTCTTGGTTTCTGTTTTTTTTCTTACTGGATTTGTTATGTACTGATAATGGTGTTAAGATCTCCACAACTGTCTTTTCAAAGCCATCTTTCTTTGCAAGTCTATGAGTATTTTATTGTGCATTTTTCTGCATATACATTTAAGGTTGTGTTGCTTAAATCCCTTCATTTGGTATACAACTCCTTATCATTATATCTTGTCCTTTATTTGTTTTAGTATTTATTTTCCGTTTTAAACTGAACATTATCCTCTCTAGTTAAGGCTATTCCCATTTTCTGTGATTTGGAAGTAGCATAGTATATTGTGAAAGGCAATGTAGTGTAAAGATAATACCAATTCCATGATGTTAAGAAGGAAGATTTATTTCCGAGTTCCTGCTCTCATACTCCTTCTCATTCTCTGACATTCCATTTTGGGGAAGAGTTCCTGGCAGGGGTGTGGTGATAAAGTTAAACAATCAGCTCTCCAAAAAAAAAAAAAAAAAAGAAAAGTATTCACATCACACTTTATTTTTAATTTTATTTTTTAATTGAAGATTTTTTATTTTCAAAACATTTGCATGGATAATTTTTCAGTATTGACCCTTGCAAAACCTTGTGTTCCAATCCCCCCCTTTCCCCTTATCCCCTCCTCTAGATGGGAAGTAATCCAATATATGTTAAACATGGTAAAAATATATGTTAAATCTAATATATGCATACATATTTATACAGTTATCTTGCTGCACAAGAAAAATCAGATCAAAAAGGGAAAAAATGAGAAAGAAAATAAAATTCAAGCAAACAACAACAAAGAGTGAAAATGTTATGTTGTGATCCACATTCAGTTCCCACAATCCTCTCTCTGGGTGAAGATGTTTCTCTTTATCACAAGATCATTGGAAATGGCCTTAATCATCTCTTTGTTAAGAAGAGCCACATCTATCAGAATTAATCATATTGATGCAGTGCTAGTGGTAGAGAATTGGGGTGTGAGAATCCCCTCTGGTTGGTGCAAGTCCAATGTGAAAGAATTCACAAACCGGAAACCTAAAGATGGCAAGAAAAGGGATTTTTAGTGGCCCTGAGAAGCCAGATTTGCTAGGAAGACAGATTTCTTAGTAGTAAAAGGTCTTTTAGGGAAATAAAGGTTAATTAACACTGAGAAGAGGATATCTTCATAGTGGGCAGGAGTCCCTGGTCCCTTGGCAAAGCATAATCCTACTTCAGACTTCTGCAAAGATACGGAGTTCAAAATTGTCTTTTTATAGCTATCTGAGGCAAGAGTTTCTATTCAAAACTGAATGAGAATCCCTCAATGTTGTCAATGCCCTCCAAGCCAGATTTCCAGTTGAAAAGAAGAGTACTTATATTGGAGTTTCCAGTTGAAAAGAAGAGTACTTATATTGGAGTTTCAAGTCACTCAATAGGAATAACAGGCCCAGATCTCCAACTGAATAAGGCCACTTAAGTTAGAGCTTCTGGGAGTAGTCCCAGGATAATCTTCAACTCAATAGAGGGTGCAGCTAGTCAAGAGAGTATGCAGGTAGTCCCCACCAAGATTTCCAATGGAATGAAACCATTTAACTGTCCTGAAGGGTGGGTCTCTGTCAGAGGAGAGTTTCAGAGTTCACCCTCATTGCTTCCCCTCAAAAGTCAAGGAGAACAGTTTCAGAGTTCACCTCCGTCAATATAATCTTGCTTTTGTTGTAGACAATGATCTGGTTCTTCTCATTTCACTTAGTATTAGTTCATCACATAACACTTTAAATTAAATCTACATTATTAACATTTCCCTCATAATTTTCTTGTCTAGACAAAGAACAAAACTATAGATCAAGTCCTGATTTATAGCATTTGCTTATTTCTGAAGTATAAATAGTTACATTGAAATTGAAACAATCTGCTCTCAAGAGCCAATACTCTCTAAGTATACCCTAACCAGCCTGCCCTCATTCCTCTCCTAGCTTTGCATCTGACTCTCTAGACTTCACTGTGTGCTTAGGTACTTCCCTATTTCTTATGCCCTCTTTTGCTTCCTTTTGTATTGTTTCTTCTTCCTATATGCAGTACCTTGTATAATTTTGCTATATTAAGCCAGTTTGCAATTTTTCTTTTACTGGAGAACTTAATCTTTTTATATTTAACATTTTAAAACATTTATCTTTGGTCACTCTCTTGGAGGGAATGCACATATTATTTTTAGTAGTAGTACTACTACTACTACTAATGCCTACTTTAATACAAAATCCCTCTGATTTATATATAGGTTGTTTAAACATTTTTAATTGATATTTTTTGTTTTTACATCACCTCACTTCTAAGTATATATTTCTCTCTTTACCCTACCTAGAGATATTATCCCTCGGAATAAAGGATTTAATTTTTTTTTTTTAGAAAAGTTAATTATTCCATCAAGGTATTTTGGCAATATAAACAATGTTCTGTATGGAAAATCCAACTTCTTTGCAACCTCTTATGATTTAAGTCAGTATTCTCAGAGAGTTCACATTATGTGATTGTAATGTCTTTGTTTTAAAATAGTTATCTTTTTGTTTAGGAGGCTTGTTTATTGCTTAAAGACTTCCTTAAAGTAACTAGGTATCTATAAACTTTTAGAGGCTTGGCTTATTTTCTGGCACATAATTTATACTTACTAAATGCTTACTGACTTCAAAAATCTATCTCTTTTTTCCATAAAAAATGCTGGCCATAGTTTTTAGTTTTATAAATGTTATATTGTAATTCCTAAGATCTTTCCTTATCCTCTTTAGGAAGTCTGCAGTGATCCTAATTGTATTTCTGTGGTAAATAACTTCACTTGTCAATGTTTATCACACTTTTCTTTATTTGGTAGCTTTGAAGTTTAACTACGTTATTGACGAGGGAACCCCAAAACTCTGAAAAATCCTTAAAAGAGAAAACCTCCTTGGACTCTGCCTCAGGGAGGGGACTCCACCCTAAACACAAACAGTTTTCGTCTTTGTTATCTAGCTCAGTCCAGAAACCCATTGAATTCAATTCAAATTCTAACCCAGGCTGAAACCTAGTCCTGAGCCAATCTGGGACTCTATCTACAAACTCCCTTCAGCTTGTAGCCAAAGCCTCCTATTATAAAAGAGCCAAGCTGGAGTCCTCCTCTCTTTGTAGAGGTCCCAAACATGGCAGCCTTATACCTGGCATGTCAAAGGATTTCTGCCTGGTTCCAGTGCCTTTTATCTCTACCTTCAACTTTAGTAACTAGACTTTACTTCCAAACCCCATAATAAACTTCTTTTATCAATCTAGGTTTTCGGGTCTGTAAATTCCTTTTACAGGGGACTTTTGAGCTGCTACTATACGTCATTTAACTCTGTGTCCTTACGCCGAATCCAAAGGAATTGCAGGGGAGCTCTATTTGACTTCCTGTACCCCAAACCTGCCACTAGACCTCAATGAAACCTAATTTCATTTAAGTACCCCAATTCTAAACCTCATCATTATGTCTAGGTGTGTTGAATCATGGAGTCTTCTTTGTGAATGTCACATGTATAGTTTTTCTATTTTATTTGTATTTTTTAACCAATTCCAGGAAATTTGATTTGATTTCTTGAAATCAAATTGTCAAGATCCTATTATTCTTCCAAGTTTTTGATAATGCTAATGATAAAAGCTAGATCTGGTCACAACACAAAGACACAGCTAGGGGAGTCACAGACTCCTTCCTGGTGCTAATATAAAGTGAGTTGTTTGAAAACAAGGAGAAATTGTAGGAATGGAATGGAATAAAATCCATTATATAGTTTGACAAAGTCCTGGTCAGTGAGCAGGTCACTGGTCAGGAAGAAAAGACTAGAAAATTGAGAAAATATTGTAATTACAAAGAGATGATGAAAAGTAGGAATATGTGCCATTAGTTATTGTCCTTGTTCATGATATTTTCCATTATTTTGGAATTTTACTCTTTGAGATAGGGATTGGTTGGATAGCCAAACTCAAAGAGAAAGTTTTTAATAGTTCAATGTTGAATGTTTCAAGCCTGACAGAACTCTAATAGAGTTGCCCAGGAAAATATGACGAAGCTTCATCATAAGCTGAAAAATCTGGATTTTGGAGGATCTATCCTTATTTATTTCCTCTTTTACCATTGGAAAACAAAGTGGAACAGCTGTGCTATATAGCCTTGGATAAGTCTTTTAACTTATCCTAGGCTCATTTTCTCTTCTACAAGTGGCATGATAGCTGGTTGGATGTGGAATCAGGAAGTCCTGAGTTCAAATCCTCCCTTGAGCACTCAGTGTTATCTAGCCAAGTGAAATGACTTCAATTTCCATATATATATATATATATATATATATATATATATATATATATATATATAAAACATTATAGTAATAGCACCAATTTCATACCATAAGGATTAAATAACTTCAAGTAAGGAAAATATGTGGCTTGCAAACCTTAAATATTATCATTGTTATCTGTGAAAGGAAAGGGATATCTTAGATCAGTGGTGTTCAGTTATGTCTGATCTAAGATCTGGACCATGGACCACAGCACTTCAGGACCTTCTATCTTCCCATGTTCCAATTATGTTTGCTGTTTCCATGACACCGTCTATTCATCTCACCCTCTGCTCTTCCCTTTTCCTTTTGCCTTCAATCTTTCCCCACATCAGAGTCTTTTTTAGTGAGTCCCATCTTCCAATCATGCGCCCGATGTATTTAAGCTTCAGCTTTAATATTTGACTTTCCAGGTGTTTCACTATAGCAATTAATCATGGAAGACAATTATTTCTGAAGAGTAACAAAGCAACATCACACATGAAAAGGTATGTAGCAGAATGCAACATGCAATCAATCAAGCATTTATTAAATACTCATGTATGTATGTAGAAGGAATTATGCTAGGTTCGGAAGATACAAAAGATGATAAAACAATTCTCATTCTACTTATAGAGGTTGACACACACACAAGAAAATGTAAGGTCCCTCTTACATTTATCATATTTGAAATGAATAATTAGTTAATTAATAATAATGATAGCTAACATTTATACAATGCCTACTATGTGCCAAACATTGTACTAAGCTATTTACAAATATCTTATTTGATCCTCACAACAATCCTGAGAAGCAGGCTATCATTATCCCATTTTTCCAGTTGAGGAAATTGAAGCAAAAGCTCAAGAACACATTAGGGTCTTTTCCATGGGGTCACATCTTCCCAGTTATTGTATATGTGTGGCATCCTATGTAAGTATATATAGGACAAATACCAAATAAATACAAAGTAGAAGAAATTTAGCAGTTTAGGAGAATCAGGAAGGGCTTCATCAAGATGTGTTTGAGCTGCTTCTTGAAGGAAATGAAGGTTTCTCTGGATCACAGATAAGAAGGAAGGGTATTCTGGACTTGGGAAAGATCAGTACAAAGCCTGGAAGTGGGAGTTGGGATACACTGGGTAATGTGCACAGAGGTGATCAATTTAGCTGGATGGTAGAAAACCAAGGGGGAACTTGAAGGAGCAGGTATGGATGTCATCAAGGAAACAGACAAGAGGAAGAAATGGGGTGGCCACATGGAGAGAGGAAAGGTGGATAGCCTCAATGATCCTTGGATATGTTGGCTTCCTTGAATCTATGTGAGTGCTATGGTTCAGAGAAGTCATTCAAAGCTGAAGTAGATTACTCTACACTACTTCCTCTAGTCCTCACATTGGGCACTGTGTTTGGTCTTATAGAGAGATAAATGAGTCATTCTATATTATCAAGGGGCTCATAATCTAAACAGGATGATACAAAACACATACAAATTAGTACAATACAGAACACTGGAACATAAGAAGGAATTCGTGAATGAACAAGCATTTATTTCTTGTAAGTGCTTACAATGGGCCAAGCACAATACTAAGCAAAAGCAGAGACAAAAGCAGCACCCTCCAGGAATTAACCTTATCATGGAGGGAAATAATACACATTGACTAGGGTGGCGCACCTGGATGTCAGTGGGGCCATATGAGAATAGATTGGCACACTTCCAGGAACAATGGTGAGGTACATTTGAAGATGGTCCTAAAATTAAAGAGATACAAAGTGCTAATTGAAGTCTAAGGAAGACAAGATAGGTTCATTCCAGGGGAATCTAGGAAAGCTCCATGAAGGAGGTGACATTGGAATTTAGTTTTGTAAGATGAGTAGGAGACTGCGAGCAGTGAAGTGAGAAGTATTCAAGGTAAAAAAAAAAAAAACACAAAACTTTTCATAATAATTAAAAAACGTTTTTAAGGAGGCCATGAAGTGATACAGATGATAGAATGCTGGGATTGGAGCCAGGAAGAGCTGAATTCAAATCTGACCTTTGATAATAGCTCTGTGATTCTCAACAAATCATTTGCCCTTTGTCTCAATTTCCTCAACTGGAGAACTGGGATAATCATAGCACCTATTTCTTAGGATTGTTGTGAGGATCAAGTAATATGTTTATAAAGGGCTTGCACAGGGATTGACACACAGCATTGTATAAATGCTAGCTATCATTATTATTACAATTATTTACTTCTCATATGATAATTTATTGAGAGCTGTTATCCACAAAGATCTCTCAATAATTACTAAGATTGCCAAGGGTCCCTGATATCAAACAGAAAACCACTGGGCTAGAACACAGCAAACATAGGGAAGAAGAATACAAGTCAAAAGTTCAAAAGTTAGCAAATTATCAGATTGTATAGGGCCTTGAGGGTTAGGCAAAGAAATCTGAATTTCATTTGGTTGTAGGAAGGCTGCATCAAATTTGTGCAAAAGAAAGATGAATCTGGAGGTGCTATGAAGAACTGATTGAAGAACGAGAACCTAGGAATGATCCTTCAGCATTACTTTCCTGGATCTCATATAACACTGATTCCCAGTCCACTAATGAATTTATCATGCAAATTGGAGCTATGTTTATCTTTTTCTTCTTTAATCTTTTATTGCTTTTCTTAATGCTTTTCTTAAATATGCCTCTATTCTTGGTCTGTGAATAGCTTGTTTTAAGCAACTGTCTCCAGGTTAGGTATCTGACTATGGTAAAGAAAGGAAGGAAAGAAGGAGGTAAGAAGGAAACTAGAATTTATAAATTGCTATGTTCCAAGTACTATGCCAAGCACTTCACAAATATTATCTCATTTGATACTATGCTATTATTATCTTAATTTTTGTAATTGAGGGCAGATAGAAGTTAAATGATTTGCCCAGAGTCACATAGATTTTAAGCGTCTGAAGCTAGGTTTGAACTCAGGTTTTCTTGACGCTAGTCCCAGTACTCTATTACACCAAGTGAAATTAATTGTGCCATTTATCTCTTTGCTTAATGAAATATCAGTAAATCAATGAATTTTCCTTGCTTTCTTGTAAAGGAAAAAATAAGCCCTCTATAAAGCAAGCATCTATTGGACATCAAAAATGTGGTTTTATGGCTAGCCAACCACTCAATACAGCTTCTTGATAGTATAGTCTTACTTGACTATTGCTGAAAAGCGTCAAGTTCATCACAGTTGATCAAGTAGTGACTATACTATTGAGTGATATCACACATGATGAGCAGACATGAATGGTTTGCAGTGCACATCATATATTTTATTTCATAATCTTTATCTCCACACCTCCAAACGTTTACTTCTTTCAAACTTGACTCTTTCTTTTGAGGGTGCTGCCATCTTTCCAGTTGCTCATGTTTGTATCCTTGGCATGATCTTTGGCATTTCACTCCCACTCATTCCATATCTCCACATCATTCCAAACATCTGACCCCTTCTGTCTGCTCACATATTCACCATTCTACTTAAGGAATTCTTCACTTTCACTCGGGTATTGCAATATCTTCCTGGTTGAGTTCCTGCTACAAGTCTCTCCCCACTCCAAACCTTCCTTCCCACAAGTGCCAAAGTGACTTTCCTAACATGTTGATCTGACCATGTCTCTCCCCTATTCAATAAATTTTAGTGACTCCCTATTGATTCTACCTTCAAATATTATTTCATTAAAATTTTTTCTATCCTATATAATTATTAACATAGTAGTACATACACATACTTTATAAATAAGGAGTGTGAGCAAGTGGAGTAAGGTATGCTTAAACATTTTTCTAACAATAAGGATTTGTAATCAACATAGTTTGGAGACCACTGTGGTAGAAGGCTCACACACATAAACATTATATAAGGGAGAAATTGAGGCAAAGGACAATTTCAGACAAAGTGCTCTAGAAAAATCTTAATTGATAGAGATCACTTTCAGTTAGAAAAGTATCATTGGATTTCAGAATCTCAAAATAGACTGACTTCAGTGGTTATCTGGTCTGATTCTTAACTGAACAAAAATACCTGCTTTTAGTTAAAGGCTTCTAATGATGGGGAATGTCTCTACTTCTTGAGACAATGGGTGAGACAATGGGTTCTTTACGACTCAGACTGTGAAGAAGCTTTTTCTTTTCACTGAGTTGAATTTACTTATTTTTAATCTTATCTCTATTTAGATGATTCCCATTTTTAAACACAGGCCAATTTTCTCCCTGAATTCCAGATAGCATTTTTTTAAGCACTTATTATTCTCTATGCACTGGGCTAAGTGCTGGGGGTTACAAATGCAAGCAGGCACTTCAAATAGATCTGGAAAATGAACCAGACTGAATTCTGATAGGGAAATACAATATGATATAATAAATATTTATTTAAATACATACTTTGTGCTAAATACTATACTAAGTACTGGGGTACAGATTAGAAAAAGACAGTCCTTGCCTTCAAGGAATTTACAATCTAATAAGGGAAGACAATGCACAAAATGAAGCTAAAAAGGGTGTGTGTGTGTGTGTGTGTGTGTGTGTGTGTGTGTGTGTGTATGTCCATGCCTGCGTATCCTGAGTGGGAGCGTGATGATGAGGATGCAGAATAAAAACAAAGTAGAACACTAATGGAAAATGAAGAGTTGGCTGAGATTTTGATTCCTCTAAGAAGGGAGGCTGTGAGAGGAGTTTTTTATTCTGTTCTCCAGCCCTCCAATGAGAGGGGCAGAAGCACCTGAGGGTCCTGATGAAATGGAATACCAAAGTTGAAATTCATGATGATGAATTTCTTAGTAATGAGCATATGGGAGAAGGAAAGAGGAGCATGACAATGATGGTAGTGGTGAAGTCAAAATCAAGCAGAACAGCTAGTGAGTGGCAAATGAAATCATACTGAGTCATTTTTCCTGCTCAATTAGCATAAGAAGAGACAGAGTTGCAGACAGTGGGGATTAGAATTAGCCAGATCCTACCTTATTTACTCCTGCAGAGAAAAGGAAGAGATTCTATATCCAGGCAGGAAAGGGTCCCAGATCCAGAACCAGCATTATATACAGGATATAGGAACAGCTATTAATTTTTTTTCTCAACAATATTTTATTTTTTCAAATACATGTAAATATTTTTTCAACATTCATTTTTTTATTATAGCTTTTTATTTACAAGATATATGCATGGTTAATTTTTCAGTATTGACAACTGCAAAACCTTTTGTTCCAATTTTTCCCCTCCTTCTTCCCACCCCCTTCCCCAGATGGCAGGTTACCAATAAGGGTTAAATATCAATATTCATTTTTGTAAGATTTTGTGTTCCAAATTTTCTCCCTTCCTCTGTAAACTTCATTAGCAAACAGTGATATCAGACATATTCTCCAGGAGTAAAGCAGGGTCTCAGTTTTATCTTCTAGCCCAATTTGAAGCTACTGAGGAATAACCAAGGCAGGAATTCCAGCCCAAAAGGAAATCTATAATTCTGTTATTCTGAACCTGCAGAACTTTTCAACTGGCTGATAGGAGGTTAGTCCAGTAGTAATCTACCTCATTCCTATCACATTGGCCAAAAAAAAAAAAGAAAAAAGAAAAAAAATAGAAAATGACAAATTTTTGAGGGGCTGTGGGAAACAGGCTTTTAAATTCAGTTTATGGATCTTTGAATTGGTAGGAAAACATATATCTTAATACACTGTTGATGGATCTGTAAACTTCTATAGCCATTCTAGAAAGCTATTTGGAATTATGTCCCAAAACTTACTAAGTTGTACAAGTCTTTTGATATAGTGATATTATCAGTTTGTATCCCAAAGAGATTAAAGAAAAAGGAAAAGGACTCACATATACAAAAATATTCATAGCAGCTCTTTTTGTGATGGTACAGAAATAAAAACCAAGGCGATGCTGACAATTGGGGAATAGCTGAACAAATTATGCTATATTATGATGGACTGCTATTGTGCTGTAAGAAGTGATGAAGAGGACAGTTTCAGAGAAACTTGGGATGACTTGTATAAAGTGAGACAAAGTGAACTAAGAAAGACCAAAATAATAGAGGTTCTTAGTGGGAACATGTCCCTACTCTTGAGACCAAGAGCTCTTGGAGTAGTAGAGACCCCACTCCACTGCTCCTTCTTCTAGCCTGATTTCTGAGACCATCATCAAAGACTATGGACCTCCTTTGGAGATGTGACCAGGCAAACTATGACTACTCAATCCCAGAAAAGAAATTTCTCAAAAATCATAATCTTTGCCACCACTGAATGGCTCAAGCAACAGAACTGAATATGATTTTAGCAACATGTATTTTATGATTTTAGATACATTGCCATTCAATCTATAACTGCATCCTTTTTAATGTGTCTCTTCCATTGAAATTTGAATTTCCTGAAAGCAGACTTTTGTTTTTCTACTGGTATCTTCAGTGCATATAGCATAGTACTTGGAATACCTTAGTAAATGCTTTTTCATTCATTTATTTACTACATTCATTCATTGGGAACAATTTACACAATAGCAATACTGGAAAAAAAACTTTTAAAATCTTAAGAATTCTGAACATGATCAAACATAATTCTAGAGGACTCATGGTGAAACATATTTCCCACTTCCTGATGGATTCTGAGAATAGGTAGACTGTAACGTGCTCTCCTGGCAGTTACAATTACTAGTCTGTCCTAGACCCACCAGAGTACCTTTGACCACTGTCCTTTGCAGTGTGAGCTCTACCCGGCTCGCCTCCTCTGAGGCCTTCTAAGGTCTCTGGCCACAATCTCTTGAATCTATAGTTTAATAACCGGTAGCGCACTCAAGAACAGCCACGTGTAATCTTAAAAGCCTTTATTAAACCTACTCACATAATGCCCTAGCTGATGCCCTGACTTGTTGGTTCCCAAGTGAACACCTGGTCAGAAGACCCACGTGTTCACTACCAAAATCCTTACCTCTTTCGGCTACCCATCTTGGCTTGGCCAC
This sequence comes from Sminthopsis crassicaudata, assembly GCF_048593235.1. Classification (NCBI taxonomy): domain Eukaryota; kingdom Metazoa; phylum Chordata; class Mammalia; order Dasyuromorphia; family Dasyuridae; genus Sminthopsis; species Sminthopsis crassicaudata. Next base: position 281,641,985 of record NC_133617.1, on the reverse strand, counting down.
CCAGGCTAGGAGCCAGGGTGAACAGCAGGAGATTAAAGAGGGCGGTTGCTGCCTGCAGTGGGCTTACATAGGGCCTGTGAGGTCACACACACAGCCAATCAGCGAGAGAGTCACCCATTACTACTTCCGGGCCTCAATCTCCCGATGCACTGTGTCCGCCCATTTAAAGGGCCCTTACAATTCCCTTTCTCTTGTTTTGCGGGAACCGCACATCTCACCAAGCTAAACTTTTAGCACCAGCTATAGTTCACTTGATCCATGAGATGACAGTGTTATGCCCAAGGAGGTACAAAGCAGCAGATCCGTAAACAGAAGTATGACAATGAGAACCAGGCTTAACAGTGGCCCAAATGTTCAACCCATTCATCAAAGTCATACTCGAGATAATAAGCCAAAGAGGTTGGATGCCAATGAGGTAGGATGTCAACACTGAGGTGGGAAGTCAACAAGGTAAAGCATCACAATTCTAGTTAACAAATATCAGTAGGTAGGTTGTCACAATTCTAGTTACATTTATCACAGTTCTAGACCAATTCTAGTTTCTTACAATTTTCTGTTGCACTTTTCACACTCCTAGAACAATTCTAGCTTATCACAATTCTCAATTGCACTTGTCACAATCCTAGAACAATTCTAGCTTATCACAATTCTCAATTGCACTTTTCACAATCCTAGAACAATTCTAGTTTATCACAATTCTCTATTGCACTTTTCACAATTCTAGAACAATTCTAGCTTATCACAATTCTCTATTGCACTTTTCACAATTCTAGAGCAATTCTAGCTTATCACAATTCTCTATTGCACTTTTCACAATTCTAGAGCAATTCTAGCTTATCACAATTCTCTATTGCACTTTTCACAATTCTAGAACAATTCTAGTTTCACAGGTGCACATAAGCAAAGTCATGTCCAGTAACATTGTCTCAATAACAATGGCAGGTGGGTGTGTTGGTTTTTCACCCACTAATTTAAAAGCATAGTCCTTCAATAGAAAGCATAGGGCAAAGCCTCTTCCCAGGCCACCATATGGCAAGTGGCCACGGGAGAAGCAAGCAGGCCCATTGTCCATTTACAGTCTTTATATTGCGCATCACCCAAAACAGTCCATTTCAGCTGCAACATTGGAACTGTGTCTGGTGTCTCTGGTGTCACGGTCAGGAGGGGCATCGCTGCCATCAGCGTCTGAAGGGCTGCGGACATCTGGCTGGTCTCCGGACTGTTGTCTGGTCCTTCTCTTGGATCCCCAGGTTACAAATGTCTCTGGTGGGGATGAACTCTGCTGCTGGATCTGCACCTAGGAAGGAATGTCCCCGGGGCCCAACTTGGGCCTTTCCAAATGCCATCCAGGCCTTTCCACATCACAGTGGAAACAAAGTTGTTGTCAAAAAGATTAACAAGTCAGACAAAAGTCAGTCTGTCACTTAGCTGCACTTTCTGTGTATGCCCGAAGTGCATTGCTAAGGTAAAATGCAAAGAATTTAAAAATGTAAAACCAAAATAATTTAAAAGTGTAAAACCGAAATAGATTAAAAATATAAAACCAAAATAACTTTAAAATGTAAAATCAAAATACTTTGAAGATGTAAAATCAAAAATGTTTTAAAATGTAAAATCAAAATTTAAAAATTGTAAGCAATCACATATCCCAAAATTCCCTTCTCTTGTTTAGAAGAGAAGATCTTGGGGATAGTCTGTGCAGTAATGACTTTACTAGAACACTCGGCTATATCCCTGAATTCTTTTGCCTAAAAATCAAAGTTTGAATTTCTGATACCGAATTGCACTCCAGGAGTGTGAATCAATAAATCTGATATTACTTTTCCTCCTGGGTCAAAGATCACACACTGTCTATTTATTCTAGTGATTAAAACAACAATTTTCCAACCCATTCTAGACATAAACACTGTTTTATAAGTACCCGTAGGGGGTTGGGAAATCAAGCTCACCTGTGGAAGTGGAAAATCCACGAGGTAAGAAAAGAGGAGTTTCAACTCTCCAAAGACGATCCTAGCAGTTTTACAAGTATAAAATTCCACTCTCTCTAACTGCAAGGTCTTTGTCCCAGTAAGGTTTCTTAGAAATTAACTGAACTGTATTTTTAAAACTTTTCTGATTATACTCAATACCCCACAATTCCTTTTGTTTTGAAAATATTTAATATTCAGAATTAAGATTCTGAAAGATCCGGTAGAAACGCCACTTAAGAGGGAAGACAGAGAAGCAATATGGACCCAGGTAAATCTGGGATCAGACTCAAGGACACAGCTGAACATAATGCTTATTATATAAAGAGGTTAAAGAGCCAGATGGAAGATCTTTTAACAAAGATCACCACTGAAGAACAGCAGGAAGCTTGTAATCAAGCTCCACAAAGGCTATCCCCACACCCAGTAAATAGAGCTAGGAGAGGGAGCAACCTAGAGCTAATGCGATTGTATGACAGTAGAGAGTATAAAATGCCACAGCAAGAGTTGCTGGAATTGCAGGTTAAACTACAGATGGAGATAGAGAAAGAAGAAAAAGCTAGGTTACTACAGATAGAACAGGAAGAGTTCAAACCAGTGGCTGAAACTAAGGAAGGAAATAAACGAATCACATGGACTTCAGTTGTAGAAATTCTTCTTAGCTTTTTGTTGGTTTACCTTGTGCATTGTTGTTTTAAGGAATTTATTGATTACTCTTTCATTGAGAAGAAGTTTAGTTCTTTTTATGTGCAAAGCTCAGGTTTGATTTTAAATCAGCCTTTGGGGAATTTTCCAATTCTTCTTCCCTCTGCCTCACCTTCTTGGGCCAAGGGAGAAGGGGGAGGAGGAAAAGGAAGGGCGATAATACCATCAGCACTGCCCATTAATCCATTTAAAACTCCTGTGTCTTCATTTCAAAGGACTGGAGTAGGCTTTATGCCCCAAGGCAAAAAGGAATTGTGGGGTATTGAGTATAATCAGAAAAGTTTTAAAAATACAGTTCAGTTAATTTCTAAGAAACCTTACTGTAGACTTTTTTTTTGACATTGAAATTTGTTGCTTAATTATACATCCAGAGTATGTATTCGGAGGGTTTTTTTGTTTTTTTGTTTGTTTTGTTTTTTGCTTTCTTTATGCAGAATAAGAAAGGGGTGTGTGTGTGTGTGTGTGTGTGTGTGTGTGTGTGTGTGTGTTTGTGGTGAGGGAAGGAAAGTATCTCTATTTGAAAAAAAGTTAATTTTTAAAAAAGATAAGAGAGTGGGGGAAAGAGTCAATCTTTCTTTATTGGATTCTGAAAACTATGACATCCCAAAACCAAAAATTTCATGTGAAAAATCTCTTCATGAGGATCTTCACAAAAATAATTTCATTTTAATTTTTACAAGATGAGGCCTCAAAAGTAGTCCATGTAAACTTTGAAGCATCTTCATCTGAACTCCTATACTCAAAGAGAAGTCAGATACTAAAAACTAAATGGATACATCTTTCCCCATCAGGGTCTTACGTATTATTCTGAGAGGTCAAAGGTGATTTTCAAATGCTACTGGCTTAAGTTCCCACTGGTATCCTTCTCTCCAATATTATCAGTTGAAAATCTATTTAGTTTTCAAGCCCAAACAAGCTTTTAAAAGAGGGTATTTACTAAGATAATAGAATAAGAACAATTGGTACAACACCTTTCATCTGCCTCTTCCTTCTCCTACTTCCCAATATTTGTGACATATTCTCCATCGAATATATACAGCCACCTGGGGAAAGCTGTTCAAGGGGAAACTCAATAGTTCGCGGTTGCTAGAGGTTCTTTTCTCCTATTCATGAGGTGCTCAGCAAATTTCTCCTTAGGCCTTGTATATTTCCTTTATTAAGCTTCTTGTAGAGCTGTGAGCCCAATATGTTCTTGGCTCTTGATAGACATTAAAGCTAAGTGGTCTCAAGATGTTATTTAGAACATCAATTCCAGCTTCTGGCTGCTATTGAACAGTAGCATGATAATAGCAGTAATATGATAATACATTAATGGGAAGATAAGAAAGTCTCAAATACTCTGAACATTTCGAAGCTGGTAAGGAAGGTGGTAATGGTATGGACAGAGTAAAGACTTGGCCAAGGCCTTTCCTTCCTTTTCACGAGGGTCCTGGATTTTTGGAGTTCCATCACTTCCTGACTCTTTTGATGACTGATAAATGATCCCCACAGAATAGATAAGCTACCTCTGCACACAAGCCTATCTGAACACAAATATAATTCTTATGCAATATGCAAAGTGTGATTGGGAGTCAATTAAATTAACTAAAAAAATTTCTGTCCAACAGTGAAATTAGATAAACTTACAGAAATTTGTAATAGATCCAACCTCTTCTATACATACTTTTTTCCAGATGTTTCTTCTAGATAAGTTTCATTAGCATACGGAAAGACTTTCACCTTTTTTTTTTTTTTTTGGTGGTGGTTTATAATTTTTTAATCTCCTTTCTCTTTCCTCTTCTTTAGTTCCTCCTGGAACTAATTTGATAAGAGGTGGAATTTTAAAAGGGGTACTGGCCATAAAAGCCCAACAATGACAATATAGAACTAAACCCTCTTACAAAATAATCAAAATAGCCAGATATGGAACTTTCTACATTATTCACCCCCGAGGCCTGAAACCCTGGGGAAGCTTGTATGGATAACAATCTTGCAGATTCCCTGCTTGCTTTCAGACTCTTGGCCATCACTTTGGGCCTTTGGGGAAGAGGGGGAATGGTGAAATAGCCAGAGCTAAAGGCCATTGCTCAAAGTATTAGAGACTGTATGTTTTTCCTAGCCTATTCTTAATTTTTCCCTTTTCTATTTGGTTGACATTCCTCACAGGCATTACTAAAGAAAGTTATATGATTTTGTCCCACCCTCTTAGCAGCTTTTTTTCTTCTTAAACAATTAGAAACCAATTTTCATCATTCTATTTTTAAAAAGCTTAATATATATTAAATATATATTGCCAAATATATCTTTCCTCTCTCCTCTGCCTCCCCAGAAAGCCATCCTCTTTAAGAATAAAACAGGGGGAGAGGGAAGCAGTTCAGCAAAATGATCACACCAACAGAATGGGATAGTGTTTTAATGTTCCAAATATGTGGTCCCCCACCTCTCAAAAGTAGGGAGGGAGTTGCATTTCCTTTTTTGGATCAAGCTTTGTCATTATAATTACATAGAATTCAGAGGGGCAAATGTGAATTTGTTATATGTGTTACATTGATTATATTACTAAACATTGGTATAGTCATAATGTGTACTGTTCATTTTTAGATCTCCTTACTTTACTTTGTGTCAATTCATGGAAGCCTCAGCATTCTTTGTATTTTCATGTTTGTCAAGTTCTTAAGGCACAGTGCCATTCCATTACCTTTATGTACAAGTTGCTTAGCCATTCCTCAATCTATTGGCATCTATTATCTTTCCAGGTTTGTTTGTTTGTTGTTTTCCTCTTATATATCAGTCTATATGAAGTTGTATTTGATATTCTTGGAGAATATATGCCAGTAGTGAGAACCCGGGCATCTTAAGCCCTTTCTTAGCAATTCCAGTTTTCTTTCCAGTGTGATTGACCCATCATTTAAAATGTCACTAGCAGCACAATGTGGCTCTAAATTGGAGTCAGGAAGACAAGTTTAAATTCCATCTCAGATATTTACTGAGCTGGATGATACCAGACAAGTCAATTAACCTGAGTTCCTACTCTATAAAATGGAAATAATAATAGTACCCACTTTATAGGGTTGTTATGAGGATCACATGAGGTAATATATGTAAAGTGATTTGGAAATCTTAAAATACAATTAGATAGATTCTGGACATGTTGGATTACTGGACTCAAGGAGTAGGTATTAATGGTTCAGCGTCAATGTGGCAAGAGGCCTCTAGTGGAGTACACCAGGGATTTGTGTTTGATCTCAAAGACTCTTGACAAGGCTAGAATATTGGGTTGAATCTAATAAAATTCAAGAGGGAGAAATTCAATATGTATAACTAAGTCTTCTACTGGGAACAATAACAACAAATAAGCTTCACAACACAGAGAGGACATGGACAGCCAGCCGGCAGTTGTTCTGAAAAAGTCCTGGGGAGACATGGATTATAGTAGTGGGAGGTGGTAGCCAAAAAGATGAATTTGATCCTGGGCTACATTATTCAGAAAGGCATAGCTTACAGGAATAGATAGATGATGGTCTCTCTGTATCCAAGATTTCTTAGATTATTATATTCCTGAAAAGGGTAACCAGGACAGTGAAAAGCCCCAAGTTCATATGACATGCAGATTGGTGGACATGTTTATCATGGTGAAGACTCAGAGGAAACATGATAGCTGTTTGAAGGGTTGTCATGTGGAGGAGATATTAGATTTTTTTCTATTTGAATCTGGGGGAAGAACTAGAAACCATGGAAGTTGCCGAGAAATTTATTTAAGCTTGATTTCAGGAAAAAAACTGTTAATAATTTAAGCCGACAAAAAGTGGGATGTGCTGCCTCTAGTATGGTGGTTTCCCCCTCTTTGTAGATCTTTAAGTAGAGCTGGGCAATCATTTGCTAGGCATGTCATAGGGAGGATTCTTTTCATGTTTGGGTTATGCTCAATTGCCATTGAGATTTAATCTTAATTCTCAAATTCAGTGATTACATGAAGTGTTACATTGGTGTCAATTATGATGGATATGATGATAATGATGTCATAACATGCTTACTAAACCCATTTAACCCAAACTTAGAGGCAGACACAAGTTTCTAATAGATAAGCCCCAAAGAAGGAAACTGGACTTTTGTCAGGACTTTTGCTACTTTTGATCCTATGCAAATCACTTCATTGTTATGGATCTTAATTTCCTTCTCTGTGAGGGGAAAAAAAAAAAAAAAAAAGGATGGGATTTGATGATCTTCAAAGTTCTTTACAATTCTAAATCTATGATTTTATGACTACAGATACATTAAACCAAATTGTTAAACTCTTCTTCAACACATATTCAAATTCAACATTGCATCTTTAGCAGGTAAGAAGAGGAAATGGTTCTTTAGCCTTTCAGACTGCTGTGAGAATTATCTTCAGGGACAAACCCCAGGCCATGCCTGAGCAGGAAGTTGCAGCAGCTGGAGGAGCTGTGGTTAGGGAATCTCCCCATGGGGCTTAGCTTTTTGCTCCATCTTGTTCCTTCAGTGACAGCCGTATTCATTTCTTCACTTTCCGGCCAGTTTCTTTGCTTCCCAACTCCCTCAATCCTCCAGACCCTAAACTTTAGGAATGCTGAGGGCAGCAGATTGTGTTAGGGGGTCCCTTGTGAAAGAATCATTTTGGATTCAATTCCAAAAATTTCAGACAGCTCAGCTTCCTGAGGTAGGTCCCAGGAAAACTGACAACACCTCCCCATTGTTGAAGTTAGGGAAAAAAGATACCAAAAATAAAATGCAGCATCTGGAAAATAGAGAACTCATTTTATAAGAAAGAGAGCAAAAGAAATGGAGATTTTCCTTCTAAAAGAGTAAGTTTTTCTGATCAAACCACATAGTCAGATGCTTTAAATCTAACATGCTCAGAAGTAAATCAGTTTAGATTTTTTTTTTTTTAAATTAAAAAAACCTTCAACACTTGTTTCCTGAACATGTCCAGGTGAATGGATAAATTTGGTTTTGTTGACAACTTTTCAAAACCTAGTGGACTCATTGATTAGCTATTCTGGGAGACTGGAAGAAAACCACCTATTTATACATTTATTGGAGCAGTTTACTGGGGAAAGCTCTACTCCAAGGTAAAAGGACTGTTATTTTTCCAACTAAATTTGCCCCATTTAATGAGAAAATGTATAAAAAGGTGGAAAATATCAAAAGTCCTGCAGGGACCTCTGAAGCTAAAAAGAAGAGGCCCAAACCCTAAATGATATTAGAATATTGAGAATAGCTAGTTTATATAGTGCCTTAAAATATTATCTCATTTTATCCTCATAATGACCACAGTGTGCTGTTAATATTCCTATTTTACGTATGAGGAAACTGAAGGAAGCAGTTAAGTGACTTACCTAAGGTCACACAGATAGTAAGCATCTAATGTACACTATCCACTGCATCACCTTGTCCAAAAGACATCTAGCTGGAGACTTAGGAGAATCTCAGGCAAAGCAGAAGCAAACTATTTTCTGTATTTAAAAAGTGATCTTATTATCCAGGGATATTCAAAAGGTAGTATGGTGCAATAGATAGAGCTGATTTTAAAGTCAAGAAGACTTGGTTCAAATCACATCCTGCCTTTATGACTTTGAGAAAATTATTTAATCTTTTACTGCTTTGAGTCTTAAAGACTTGCTGAATAGTTGGAGATGTTTATATCCATGAAACCAAGGATTTGGGTCAAATGGGAAAAAAAAAAAAAAAAAAAAGAAAGGATATCATCATCTGGATGAAAGTTACCAGAGACTGTATTTCCATGTTCATAACCAAAGACCCTGTTTGCCTAACCAGTGAAGCCTAGATTCCATAAAAGAAACTATTAAAAAAATAGGCTAGGTTATTTTGAAGAAAAAGGTAGTAGTGTATGTGTGAATGGTGGTTATCCTGTTACGACTGAAAGCCTAAAGTGGACAGTTGGGGAGACCAATCTAAATGGCCAGCAAGTGGGGAATGTGCAAGCACAGCATCATATCAATATGTTTTTAATTACCTGGGAGTCCGGGCTAAAGAGGCTTTACTGCTCTTGATAGTCAATTTCCTTCTTCATATTTGCCTTACTCACCGGCCAGCTGCCTTTAGCTAATAGAAAGTTTTTACTATGCTCATAACTAAAAGCCTTGGAACTTTAGTCAGAAGTTCCTGGAGGATTTTAATGCATTCAAGAATTCACATTGGAAATCATTATTTTGTGAGCATAATTTTGAAAACTGTGGCAGCACTTTGTAAATTTTTTTTTTTTTTAATCAAAGGAGATAGTTTTGAATATTTTAAGTATTTTGAACCAATTAAACCTAAAGTAGCTATTACCTAAAGTAGCTATTATATGAACATAGTTTATACACTGATGGGATATATCCCACTTTCCCTCTGCATGCATGGGTGAGATATCAGGGGAATAAAATGGATGTAAATCTCATCACAGAAATTTGTCCCTGGGTAGCTCCTGGCAAGCTATTTTTAGTGATTTAACCAGTAACCAGATAGGAAATTGTATTTTAGAAGACTGATAGTGGCAGGTCCTCTATCACATCATTGAGAGTACAAAAGTAGCTCCTTAAAATGTAGAAATATATTCATTTGGTGACACCTGAAAAGTATTTTCCTAATCCCAAGGGATCTCATAAATCTTGGCATTTAAACAAGGGATGCTTCAGAAAATTGGCTAACACCTCCGACACCCCAAGCCCCTGGCAAAACAAAAACACAACTAAACAAATAACTTAACAAAGATGCCCAGGTTCCACTCATGAAAAATTTTTCCATATTCTTTTTAAATAATTGAGTAGGTTTTGTTTCAAGAAACCTAACAGCCATGTAGTAGCTTATATATATATATATATATATATGTATGTATGTACATATATATATCATCTACTAACTATCAATCTGGCATATCTTTTACTCCTCAAGGTCAAACAATAGTAGAGAGAAGAAACAGAGACATTAAGACACTTCTTCAAAAACAAAAGAAAGGGGGAATCACGGGTAACCCTAGAGAACTTCTAAATTTAGTTCTCTATACCATTAATTTCTTAATTTTTGACAAAGATGCACTGGCTCTGGCAGACAGGTTTTACAACTCACCAGAAGGGCATTGTCCAGTGTGAGCAGCTCCACTATCTTCAGATAATTGCCAGGTGATATGGAGAGCCCCAGAAAGTGGTGAATGGAATGGACCAGATAGATTACCTGCTTGGGGAAGAGGGTTTGCTTGTATTTCTTCAGATGGAGAAGGAATCAGATGGGTGCCAAGGAGTCTTATTCACCTTGTCCATCAGAGAGAGATAGAAAAGGAGAAAAACCTCAAAACAAAGGAGCAGATCTAAGAAACATCTGACACTGAAATGGCTGATGATAAAGACTGTTGTAGAACTTGAAAACCAACAGGGATCATTGGATTCTTGAGATGAAAAACTGTTGATGAGACTATTGCAGGAACTCAAAACTTGCAGGAATTATTGGATTCCTGGCACATGAACTAATGGACAATGGATTCCTTTTGGACTATTTCTAGGACTTATGGATATGATCCTCATGTGTTATGTTACTATGTGCTTTTGTAATTTATATAATTATGTGTAATACCTCCCATATTGATGGATTTATCTATATCTGTTTCAAGTGAGCCCCTTCAGAAACCCACTAATCTGATTTTATTTCCCATTTCTTTGGTGTTTTCATCTCCCTTCCTGAGAAGTCAGGAAGGGTGTGACCACCTCCTTTTTATGATGTTTGCACTTCTTTTCTGAGCAGTCAGGGAAGGAGTGATCACCTTCTTTTTTGGGATTCTCACCTCCTTGAGAAGTCAGGGAGGTCATGACCACCCTATGTTCTAAATCAAAAGAAAGGGGGAGATGTTAGGATTCTTACAAGGTGCTAAGTCAGTTGTCTAATTTAGCATGGTATTTAACAATTCTCTAGTTCAGAGTTCACACCTTTCACACCTTTAAAAGAGCATATAAAAAGACAAGCCCACTGGAAGCTCCAGGAGATTCAGAACCAGGATTTAGTTGGGAGATTCACAAGTCTAAAGGACAAGCCCATTCATGGACTTGCAGAAGATTCACAAGCCCATAGAAACCTACAATTCCACTCTTGGAGGCAGAGTCAGCACCTTTGTGCTGGCTAGAGACATTCGGACAAGAGTTCTCGGGAACCAAGGAGAGAGGTAGGCCTCTATTAAAGCTAACCAGGCCCAAGGAAGACGACAAGACTAGGAAGGAGAAAATAAAGGATTTGGACTTTAACTCCTGGCTGTATTTGAAGTGATATTTGAACTGAACTGAAAGGAAGGCTGCCTCCAGAAGCTCCCCAAGAAATCTGCTCCCAGAGAATGATTACAACTTAGAGAACAGAACATTACACTACAATCCCTATTCCCTGGGCCTAGAGCCAGTTGGGTAAAATACTTTTTGCATTCAGTCTGAGAATGAATCAGGCTCAGGAAAAGGCAGAAGTAGCTAGCTTATGATTTAAATCTGGTCTCACTTTGTGGTGTGGAGCTGGAGGGCCAATTCTGAGTTGTGTCACTCTTAGGACAAGAAGTAGAATGAAGTCTGATCCCAGAGTTTTCTAGTTCACAGCAGCTTTGGTCTGACCTCACTTTCTAAGGCAGGGCCTCTGATATAGAAAAAATCCTGAGAGATTATTGGATATTCCTAGTACCTGGACATTTTGACTTCTATCATTTCACCCAATCAAAAAGATGATGCAAATTAATTGACTCATTTCAGGAGCTAGCTCCACAGTTCTAAAGTGATCCATGAAATGTGATTTCCTCAAATATGCACTCATTTGTATAGGGCTGGGAAGATAGAAAAATGACTCAGAAAAAAACATTTTTCATTTAAAACAAGAAAAAAAAAATAACCTGATAGACTATAATGATGGAAAATAAGACATGAAGTCAGGGAATGAAGTTAAGAATCTTGATTAGAAGTAACCTCAACACATAAGAACATGATCAGGAAGAAGTATAACAAAGATGGCAATCAGAATAGAAAAGATTGCTTGTGATGTAGAGCCTGCTACATATATCGTATAGAATATGGAATTGCTGTGGATGATAGAACAGAGAACCACTGAACCTCAGGCTAGAGAGGGACTTTCCAAGCCTCCTAGTTTAACATAAGGCCTAACATGTCGACAACTGTGAATTTCTATCAGACTTAACTTTGGTTATTTAGTTCAAAATTCTATAATGGGGTGAAGGGGAAGGGCAGGAAAACATCTACACGCCAGGCACAATGCTAAGTGATTACAAATATCATCTTATTTGATTCTCACAACAATCCTGCCAGATAGGTGCTATTTATTATTCCATCTTACAGTTCAGGAAACAGAAATTATGTGACTCGTCTAGGGTCACACAGTTCATAAGTGACTGAGGCTGGATTTGAAATCTGGTCCTTCTCACTTCAGGTCCACTCCTGTGCCACCTACCTGCTTCTTAACAGCTAGCAGTAACTAAAATGATATAGAGAATATTGGCCTGGGTTAGGAGAGAAAGAAGATGAACCAGAAAAATGATTAGATAGTGTGATGTGTAAAAAAACCAAAACCTCTAAGGAAAGGTTAAATGAACTGCAATTCTTCAAGCTTAGAGAAGGTAAAGCTGAGAGATAGCCCTGAGTAGCAAAGATACTGAGCAGCAAAGAAATAATGGAAAACTATAGAAATAGGCTTAACTTATGGGAAAATAATTGTGTTGATTATAAAGAACGTCTTTACTTTGAAGCTTGTTACATCTTGAAGCGAGTTGTAAGAATGTATTTCTTTGGAGTATTTTTTTTTCTAAAACAGATTTGAATTCGTCTTTGATGACTTCCAAATTACAATAAATGACTTTTTAAGGTTCACTACTCAATCCTATGATCCCTTGTTTAAATCTATGATTTAAAGTTGTAGAGAGAATACAAATACTTTTGATGGCATTGTTTATATGTAATCATTCAAAGAAACATATATGTATTGCACATGTATCTTACCGACATACATCTAATACACAGATAGAGGTTACTTAGTAGAGTCCCTCTGATCTAGTATCAGGGGAGGCTTTGCCACAGCTCTTGGTGAAGGATTTTTACATTACTGAGCTGATCTGCAGCATAACTGAATCCATGTGATGAGAATGTTGTTTGTTGGAATTTCACTCTTTTTTTCTAATTCCTCTTTTTCTATATCCAACATGAAGTATTTAAACTAACTCAGAGATTTCACAATATCATCTCACCCAAACACTTAGAAAAAATAAGGTAGGTACACCAAGATAAGATCAAAATGGGTTCATGATTTAGACATAAAGAATGAGATTATAAATAAATTAGAAGAACATAGGATAGTTTACCTCCTAGACCTGTGGAGGAGGACCAAAGAAGAACTAGAGATCATTATTGATCACAAAACAGAAAATCTTGATTACATTAAGTTAAAAAGTTTTTGTACAAACAAAACTAATGCAGACAAGATTAAAAGGGAAGCAATAAACTGGGAAAACATTTTTACATTCAAAGGTTCTGATAAAGGCCTCATTTCCAAAATATATATAGAGAATTGACTCAAATTTATAAGAAATCAAGCCATTCTTCAATTGATAAATGGTCAAAGGATATGAACAGACAATTTTCAGGTGAAGAAATTGAAACTATTTCTAGTCACATGAAAAAGTGTTCCAAATCATGATTGATCAGAGAAATGCAAATTAAGACAACTCTGAGATACCCCTACACACCTCTCAGATTGGCTAAAATGACAAGAAAAGATAATGATGAATGTTGGAGAGGCGGCGGAAAAACTGGGACACTGATACATTGTTGATGGAGTTGTGAATGGATCCAACTATTCTGGAGGGCAATTTGGAACTATACTCAAAAAGTTATTAAACTGTAAATACCCTTTGACCCAGCAGTGTTTCTACTGGGCTTGTATCCCAAAGAGATATTAAAGAAGGGAAATGTTTGTGGCAGCCCTTTTTGTAGAGGCTAGAAACTGGAAATTGAATGGATGTCCATCAGTTGGAGAATGGCTGAATAAATTGTGATATGAATGTTATGGAATATTATTGTCCTATAAGAAATGACCAGCAGGATGAATACAGAGAGGCTTGGAGAGACTTACATCAACTGATGCTAAGTGAAGTGACCAAAACCAGGAGATCATTATACACTTCACAACAATACTATATGATGATCAATTCTGATGGATGTAACTATCTTCAACAATGAGATTTCCAATTGTTCAGTAAGGAAGAGAATCAGCTACATCCAGAGAGAGAATTATGGGAAATGAGTGTGGACCACAACATAGCATTTCCACTTTTTCTGTTTTTGTTTGTTTGCATTTTTTATTTCCTCATTTTTTTTTAAACCTTCTTTCTAGAGCTGATTTCTCTTATGCAGCAAGATAACTGTATAACTATGTATACATATATTGTATTTAACACATATTTTACAATATTTAACATGTATGGGACTACCTGCCATTTAAGGGAGGGGTTGGGGGGAAGGAGGGGAAAAGTGGGAACAAAAGTTTTTGCAAGGGTCAATGTTGAAAAAGTATCCATGCATGTTTTGTAAATAAAAAGCCATAACAATAATAATTTTTTTTAAAAAAGAAAGAAAGAAAAAATAAAGTAGAAAGAACTTGGAGCACAAAGAAGAGAGTGTTTTGTTTCCCAGTAGCACAACCAATCACAGACAGGCATACAATCAGTTATCTGGAAGTTAGTTCTTTCAATTTAATCAGTCTTTTACAAAACTTCCCAATCACTTAATAAAAGATGGCTCTCTTTAATAGCCATAGACATTGGTCACTATTTAAACGAGACATTCTAAAAAAGTAATCACAGAATAGTTTATAGTAATTTACAAATGAATGGTACACATTTAGATACAGAGGTAGAAGTTCACTTTTACAATGTTTCACTAATACACATATACCAAATTCAAGGCACAAAATAGTTTGCTTTACAAAAAAATACTGTAAAAATGTCATCTGCTGTTCTACAATTTGAATAAAACTTCTGAAAGAATCTTTACACCCTTTCACACTCCACAAAGTTTTTTTTCCCCCTTACTAATCATAGTTGGCACAAAAATGGGAATTTTATATAAACTGTTGCTTTGATAAGCTATGTACTCTAGGCATGAGTCCAGGTAAAGAAATATAAATACAGCAACTTCCTGGAGGAAGGACACTTTATGCAGCAAAATTTGTAGGTAGAAAAATGTAAAGTTTTTCTAAACATCTAGGTCTCCAGAGTGATAGACAGATACCTAATAAAGTTTTTCAAATATAAAATTTGTAATTGGTTTTGGAAAATTTATTTAACTTTTAAAAGAAGAGACCTGTTCAGCTTTCTACCATGCCACTCAAGAACATTATTTTAGCTTTGAAAAGATGGAGATTTAACTTGTTTCTCCAAACAGTTGAAGATACATGCATATTAAAAACAATCCAACCACCACCTTTGCAAATTGGAGCTAATAAGTACAAATTAGGAGAGTAGTGCTGCCATCATTCTTTTAAGTTGCAAAAAGTTGGCTGAAAGGAATTCTCAATTGCATCAATTTATAAATCCTAGAGAAATTTTGAAGAAAAACACATCTGAAATTCACTGAAGTTACTCTCTCTAGACTTTTCTTCATTTTCAACAACAATGATAGTCTGAAGATGGCACATGGTGCATTTCTATAAAAAAATTGACTGGTTTTAATGTCCTAACTAAAGGACACTGTTGGCAACTATTTAAGTTCATTTTTGCCTATCACATTTCCCAAGTATTCTAATCAATTAATTTACAGTCTATATAAAAAAAGTTTGATTTGTAAAAGTTCGCACAGGCTTAGGATCCAGAAAATGTCAGAGTAGATGCTGACGTGCATCATCTTGAAACATTTTGATCGTCTTCAGCTCCAAATGACAATCTGGACAAAAAATTCTTAAATCCCATTTTTAGCTTCATTATTGTTTGTAGCTTGTTTTCTTTGCGCAATGAAGGGGTACATACACTTATCTGCTCCTAGGAACCGATACATGCAGACAACTGCTTCAAAAGGTAGGATGCTGCAAAGGAAGTTAGAAGGTTTGATCATAATTAAAAAAAAAAATTCAGTAAACATCTGGAGTAGAAGTCACCCAAGTTTGATAAGGATGCATACAAAAAGATTCTAGAAAAGTTACCTCTTCATGAAAGTTACAATGTACATGAGGCGAGGAGTGCAGATCATGGGCTGGTCTGTGAGGATGGCCTTCATGGCCTGTTTCACACAATAATCTGGCTTTAAAGGTGGCAGAAAAGGTTCAATTTCTTTCCTGGAAATGGTATATTTAAAAAATTAAAATAAGAACAAAAATTAAGTGTGTCTGTGTTTTGTAAAGTACAACAGAGTCAAATGTGATTAAAAAAAAATTATAAAGCTAAAAAACATTCCTTCAAATTATTTTTGTAGCCTCCCTAAAGGAGGCCAAGACTAAGATTAAAGCTAAGACTGTACTTAGGTAAAAAACAAACACCAAATATGGAGGTGATGTTTGTTGTTGGAGCAATAGCATAGCTTGGGATGATCATGAGATGACCCTTTCTTGAAATGACTGAAGAACAAATACTAAAATATTTCATAAATAATCTGAGGACATTTACTCTGTTAATATTATTTAGTTCCTTCTTCTCCTTTTACAGATGAAAAAACCAATGAGTGACTTGCCCAAAGATGTACCAAACTACGGGAGTCAGATATGGAAGTAGGATTCAGGCTGTTTGACTCTTCCAGTGGTCTCCCTTCAAGTTTGGGGTACTTTTTTTTTTTTTTTAATTATCATTCATTTCTCCACTAATACCCTGCAGATCCATGACTGAATTAGTACAGGTTAAGTTTGGTTTGTTGTGTGCTTTGACTCTATACCATATCTGAATGTATATTATCTTTGGAGAAATTGTTATTTTGAACTTACTTTTTTTTTCTTTTTCTGTTAGTATGGATAACTGAAAGGTGACTATACTATTTAACATCTACTTGTCACCATTCTCAGTGCTTCAAGAGCATCTCAAGACCCAGAATTAAGTACTTGAAGTAAAACAAAAACAAAATTTAAAAAAGAAAAAATAGGATTGAATTAGAAGTCAGGATATTTATATTCTACTCTTTGTTCTGACTTATTTTTATAAATGGGACAAATCATTTAACTGTGTCCCATTTGCAAATGTTGCAATAGTCTTCCACTACTGCTTTGATGTGCTGTTGATCTTAAAAAGCAACATATTAAAAACAAGCTCTGACCAAGCATGTAACAAGTTCAATTGTTTTCTTTGCTCAGTCATTTAAATTCTCAAGTTTCTCATTTATCTTCTTATGGATGAATTGTAGAGGACAGTTCTTAGTTCAAGTTAGAGATAACCACTCCATTCTTTCTACATTTATCTGGCATGCCAGAGACATTCTAGGTAGCTCCATGTGGATCTGCTCTCTTGCTAGGAGTATTTTCTCTCACCTTTCTCTAAAAAAGCAGGTGGCTTATAACATTGGGAAGACCCTAGAAGAATGTGCATTATTATTCTGCTGTCAGCAGTGATTTTCTATACCATCAAAACCCACGTTAGAGCTATTATTGCCCACTGTTGCCCTTACTTACACTAATATAGAAACGAAGTTATTTATCAAAAAATAACCTCTTAAGAATTTTGCAATCATTTGTCTCAGGCAAAAGGTAGAAATCTTGACAAATTCTGTCTTGATGTCATAAATATATTTCCTTTGTAAATAGAATCTGTGATATAATCTCTGACCAATGAAATTTTGAATAAAATACAGGTGACATTAAAAAAAAAATAACCTCTAAGGGAAACCTTTGATGCTTAGGTTGACTTTTTAGGATAGAAAATACTTTTCTAACAATTTTCCTATTTGATAATTTATGAGGCACTATCAATATGACAGTAGCATATACTTTAATTTTAATAATGTTAGTGAGTTTTATGTGTAAAATAGCAATTACTAATACTTATGGTCACAAGGTAGACTAAAATTTCTGAAAAACCAATCCCAAGAGGGAGAATTACTTTACTCTCACCCTCACTTTTTGTCCCATTTTATGGGAAAGGAGAAAGGTGGGCTTTTCTTACCTGATTCTGCAGCCTCTGAACATGCCAGTATCTACAAGGTAAGGACAAACTAAGGTTGTTTTAATTCCATCCTTTTCAGCAGCCTTTAGCTCATGGCTCAGGGATTCATGAAAACCCACAACTCCAAATTTGCTGGCACAATAATCCTGTGTTAGAAGCAAGAATAGAAACACTAAAGAGTCTCCACAAGGTAAAGCAGACTAGATGTACTGGTCCTATTAACTTTAGTTAGATGTCTGATATGTTACAGGTGAATGAACAAAGAAAAGGAAACTATTTTCAAGGTAGATATTTGATTTGGGTCAGTGCAGAAATAATATTTTCAAAGTGACAGCAGAAATAGATGAACTTTTTTTTTTTTTTTTTTTTTTGGCCACAGCAACTAAGTATCATATTACTTTGGGGAAATTACCACAAAGATTGTATGAAAGCTAACAAGCTAAAGTTAAATATGGAGAGAGGTTCCCTTTGAAGTGTCTGGAAAGTTTACAAATGGTCTCTTGTTCAGTAAATGAGACTGAAAAACCAGTTTGTTTAAATTAAGGCTAGAACAAAGCGGACTAGTCTAGCTTAGAGTATAACTTGTTTGAGTCTCTGACTTTTTTAAAGCTAAAGTTCAAATAAAAAAAATATTAAGTAGCTTGGCTTCAGGTTAACACTAATTTAGGAAACTCACATTCCCAGGAGAGAGAAAAAGATGTCCTTCCTAATTATCTGTACCTGAAGACTAGAAGCTGGATAACCCCTGACCATAGCAGAAAAGATTTATTTTTTTTGTAAACCTGGATTTAAAACTGTCTTGTTCAGCATAGGCTCTTACATATTTTTCTACACTTATGTTTTATACTTTATCTTGGTAGAATCCTACAGAGAATTCACAGTGGCCCTTTTGCATGCTTAATAGTACCAACATGGTACTATACTCACCTTTAAAATTAGTTTGTGATGCATAACCTATATCAAATTGTTTGCTTTCTCAATGAGGTGGTTAGGGAAGAAAAGAATTTGGAACTCAAAACTTTTTTAAAAGAATTTTGTTTAAAGTTTTTACATGTAATTTGAAAATTAAAAAAAAAATGAAATTAGTATGTGATTAGGAAGATAATTTTAAATGAAAAGGTAGTTTTTGGAGGCTTATTGACTACATCTCCCATCTACCATTGCTACTTCTTCTGATCCACTGAAACAGGGATGAATTAACCTGAATAACAAGTAACATGTTTCTCTACCATCCATTTTTAATAAAGGCTTGACTTGCCTGCTGCTTCTTTGCCTCCATAGCTTCCTTCAGGGGTCACCTTATGGGCCATCTCCAATGAGATGGCTTTCCTGGATCTCTGATTGTTAGTGCTTGCTACCACCTCCTTAAATTATCCTGTATTCATTTATCTTGTACATTTGTATCCCCTCCCCCCTCCCCTGGTAAGCTACTTGGAAGTGAGGAGGGGAAAATTTTTGTTCTCTGATGTCACCAATGTGTTGTATGGTAACTGGCACATTACATTACAAGTACTGTTTGGATGGGACTGCAAAAGTTCTGTTTGGGATGGCAAACTCTGGCCAAGGTTCTCCTGTTGCCACTAGAATTAACAATTATAAATCCGGGCCATTAACTTCACTGACAGCCATGAAAGATCAGTACTTGTCCTTCTATCTGGATCAGTTCCAGCATGATGTTCTGTTAACTGAGAGGTTTAAGTACCTGACAACTCCTGTCAATTGTAATAAAAGTTGATTCTGAAGGGAAATTTTGCAAAAAGTTATTCTCATTCTGACTAGCAACACCAAAATCCTTTGGTATGGGTAATGATGGGGAAGTCCTTGATGGGTATGAACTGTTTAAATAGCAGTTAATCCTATTGCTACAAGTGGGCTTGACAGTTAATATATACAGATTTAACAGAAGAAAATTATTTATAGTTGACAAACCTCAACTCCAGCTGTACTGAACAAGCCTAGGGAACTTGCAACTGTCACAATGTGACCATGATTAATCTCCAGCATTGTAGGAAGAAAAGCTTTAGTGGTCTGAAAAAAAAAAAAAAAAAGTTGAGTGTCAGCAATTATTCCTAATGTTATCTGTAACTCATCTAGAACATAAAATTCCTATCAGAAATTCAATTTTAGTTCCAATTTAGTAAAACAAAAATAAAGATAAAGATTGGGAAGATGGTTGAATCTCACTCTCCTCAAGATGATCAGAAATAGATACTCCAATATTTCTCCCTGTTGCCTCTGTTGTCCACTCTATTTCCTACCAGGACCTAGACGCTTGATAACCTAACTTCAGCAGTTCATAAAAGCTATAAACCAAGATATGCATTTGGAAAATCGCTCTTCCTTTTACCCCACTATACCCAAACCTGACCTATCCCTCTAATAACATGGTTTCTAAAACCTGGTTACTATCAGGGTATGTTTTACCTTGTCTGTTAGCTTTCCAAAGTAAGCACAAATTTCTAGGTATACTCATAGCAAAAGAACAATTAATTACTCCTCTCCTTTTGGAACCTGACCCTTAATATAATCTAGTATAGCTACTATTGTTATATATCTTTAAAGAAAAGCAATTGAATCACTGAATTGCAGTTTACTAAACTCTCCAGATCTTTTTTTCCCCTCATATGAACTACTACCTAGTCACAACTTCCCAGTCACTGAGTTATTCAGTTACATTGCCTAGTAGTACCAGATGACACAGTCCACCTAATTCTGATGACTTGATTCAATGAAGACAGTTATTATATTATCATCTTCAGTTTTAAATTTTTTAAAAAAATCATTTCCACTCCACAGAGCAATTTTTTCTTGGGAGAGAAAACATTAAGCAAAATAAGAATTGAAAAAGGTTTGGCAATTGTCAATGCTGTAAAATTACCCATGCATATATCTGGTAAATAAAAATTATAATTAAAAAAAAAAAAAAAAAAGAGTTGAATGGTTTGGCCTTCTTACCACCCCAAATACTCTAAGCAGTAGCAGTCTTATCCTTTCTCTGTTACTTCCTTTTCCTTCAATGCAACTTTTTATAAAAATACCATGAAAACCCTTATTTTTGTCTTTAGTATTCTTAATCCATCTCAGCTATTCTGGATATTAATATGCTTCTTAAAAAGATTTTTATGGGAATGTACCAGTTTTTTTTTTTAATTAATCCTTAATCACCTACTCCATAGCTTTTATATAGCTTTAAAAAAGATGGAATAAGCATCCCGAGAGAGAACAATGAAGAATGAATGTGGATCAAAGCATATTTCCTTTCCTTTATTTTTTTTTGGTTTGCTTTTTTTTTTCTTGTGTTTTTTCCCTTTTGTTCTGATTTTCTTTCATAATATTCTTTTATAGAAATATGTTTAAAATGTGTATGTATATAATCTGTATCAGAGTGCTTGCTGTCTTGAAGAGAAGGAAGGTGAGGGAAGGAGAAAAAAAATTAGAACTAAAAAATCTTATAAAAATGAATGTTGAAAATTATCTTTGCATGTAATTGGAAAAATAAAATACTACTGAAAGTTAAAAAAAAATCAGAGTAGTCAGAGAATTCTTTTTTTTGCTGTTCCCTCTATTTTGCTTTTTTAAAATAATTCCTCTTTATATCTTCAGGATTTCATTCTTAACATCTTTTAATCCCACTTGAGCCAGCTTCCCTTATTTTAGGCCATTGGATCCAGCTTATCCTCACTTTGAACTCTTTGAAATCTGTTCTGCTAAAATCTAAAGTGATATCTTTGCTCCTCTTGATCATAAGCTGTAGGAAGTCAAAGATTACTATCCATAATCCATGTTTTCCCCATCTCCCCTACCAACTCTGAATCTCTAATTTGCTTCAAAGCTCATCTCAAAAGCCATTTCCTGAGGTCTCTCTTACCTCCCCTACCCCCATGATTATCTGCCTCCTATATATACCCTTTTAAAAAAAAATTTTTTTGTACATACTTAAATGTATACATGTCTACCACATCAAATCTATCTGAACAAGGATGGTTTTGTTTTTTTTCTCCCTGAAGCAATTAGAGTTAAATGACTTGCCCAAGGTCACATAGCTAGGAAGTATTAAGTGAGGCCACATTTGAACTCAGGTCCTCCTGACTTCAGGGCTGTTGCTCTATCCCCTGAACCACCTAGCTGCCCAGATGGTTTCGTTTTTTTATCCACAATGAATAGCAGAGTGCCTAGCACGCTACTGGTGCAAAGTAAATGTTTTTAATGTAATCCAACTTCTCTAATTTTTTTTTTTTTAATAAAAAGGTAACTGAGGCCCAGAGACAAGATATGATTCGCCAAAGGCCACACATGTTATAACTGGCACAGTTGAGATTTGACCCCAAGTCCTTGACTTCCAAATCCAATACTTGTTCCACTATATACTATATCCTTCCTGGTATCTTGTCAAAAACAGTGATATTCTCCTCACATACTCTTTTCCCCCTAACTCTTTCTTTCCCCTATCTCTGGTTAATGCTAGTGAAGTTTGTCCCTATGTCTCCTAGTAAATCTTGTATGTTGTTGGATTAATATGTTAGAAAAATCATTTTTCATCATGTCCTCATGCTACTCAATAACCTTCAATAGCTCTTTACCAAATACTCTAGTCAATAAATTGGCATTCAATTTCCTGTAAAATCTCACCCAAACTACTTATAAAAATTGTTAGTAACTGACACATGTAATGCTTCTAAATTTGCAAAGAGTTTTATGTACTATTATCAATACCAGTTCCATTTTATGGATAAACAAATGGACATTTAGATAACTTGACTAAGTGCAAGTTATCTAACACTTAGTCACACAACTGGCAATGGTCAGAAAGTGATATGTGAGCCCAAGCTAATACTGTGTCCATACTATCTCACACCTAACCATTGTTTAAAAAAAAACAAAAACAACCCAATAACCATTACTAATAAACTCCAAACATTTGTTCCTGTCTCCTTATCTATCTTACCTGCTAGATATTCATTTGATTCATGTTGTTATTATCTCCTTCAAAGACCCAGGTCAATCCTGATACCAAGAGAGACTACTTGGTATATAAAGACTATTGGACTTGGATTCAGAAAGTTTGAATTAAGTATTGACTGCCTATCAGAAGACAATATCCAGAATAATGTAATAGTTTTCAGGGAAGATGTCCACTGCCAAGAGGACCCAGTGGTGGAAAATCCCAAATGATACTCTGGTGAATTGTTAATAAATATGGGTCCAAGGTGAATGTGAAACTGAAATATTTGTTTTGATGATTTTACAAAGTTATTTTTATCTCCCAGGAAAATATAATGAGCATATTGTTGTTCTATGTTTTTTTGTTAATGTAGGCTTATGAACCTTTTACATATTAAATATTTTCTAGGGCAGAGAAAATAAACCTCTGCCCTCTAACATTCATATAGCATATTAAACATGTTTTCAAAAAGAGACCCTGTTCTCCATATTTGGGGAATCCCCTGGATATAAGACATAGCCAAACTTTGTTTCAGACTTCCTTAGTTGCTTTGGGGTGGAGATATACTTATTATGAATATATTTGAAATCTGATATCCCTCCACCCAGATAAATCTAGGTCTGTGGGAACCCAATCTGGAGCCCTGTGGCAGAAAGGGCTTGTTAGTTATGTGATCACAGGCCCTCTCAGAGTCTCATTTCTTGATCTATAAGAGGAGAATGTCATCTGACCTATGTACTACAGAGGATTGATATAAGGCTCAAAATGAAACAATTATATGAAACTGTTTTATAAGTTATAAAGACCTATACAAATAATTTGGTATTAGTATTTTATAATTGTGTAGTGCTTTAATCTTTCCAAAGTACTTTCATATATATTTTCTCACTTACTCCTAACAAATATCTCAACCTTTTCTATAAAGTCTTCTCAAATTATACCAGTCCACAATAACTGATCCTCTTTCCCCCAAATTCCTATATGATACTCTACTCTGTACTATATAGTTTTAGCACTTAATTATACATAGACTGTCTTATATTGTTTGTTCCAGTATTAATAGCCTCCCTCACTAGATTTTCACTCATAGGCGTTCTCATATAATTAACAGTACTAAGAAAATGTTGGGCACAGTTTGCAAACATTTCAACTTTTTTTTTTTGTACTAACAAATAAGAGTGATAGGGTAGGTAGTTCATGCCATTGAAATTGTTCATGAACCCTAAGTTTTGAGAATCATTGTTTCAGGACATTAAAATCTGTCTTCAGGCTCTAGCCAAACTCTAGAATGAATATTCAATTGTATAAATAAAATAAAGTTATATTATTTATAGAGTACATTCTCAAAATAGGTCAGGAAAAGTATTTGTGTGTTTCCAGATCGTTAGTTAGGTATCATGTTTTTGCTAATCAACTTCATATTCTCCAAAAGTATTTTAAAAGTACTAGTAAGTCAAGAATTACTAACAATAAATTCTAAGTCAGTTTAAGTCACTTCTTATTACCTTTTAAAGACTAGATGGAAAGGAAAAGAATTAATCAAAGTGATAGCAGTAATTCTAAGAAAAAATTTTACATATATCTTTCCTAAATGGTCCAACATTAACTCCTGAGAGATGCACATGATATAAAGTGTTAATATTTGCAAGTTAACTGATGTTCTGAATCATGTCTGCTGCAAACAAGAATACAAATGCCATTTACAATCCAATTGTAAGTTTCTGGTTTTTGTGTTTAGAAAACTGCAAAGTAGTTTTGCTCTAATAATCTTTACATATTCTTATAAGACATATTTGCCTATAGGTATTAAATGATTTATCCATTCCCCTGAAGATTTCTTTCTATGCACATCTGGTAGAGGAGAGACATTTAACTGGGTTCTATTTTTGCTTTGTTGACTATTAGATTCTGATAGTGATAATGGGAACTTTTTTCTAGTTCAGATGGCACCTTTAAGCACATTTTATTTTTGTCTGACAATAGCACTTGGTCTGTGCATCTTTCTGTTCATGTGGCAACTGGGCAAAAAATTTTAGGAAATGTCCATTTGTCACAAGAGCCAAACATTTTAAGTCAATTCATAGAGAAAGAAAAACTACCTCCTATCCTTCCCGACTTAAGAGTAACTGACTTCAAGGAATCCATGAAAAAACAACCCTGGTTTGATATTTTTTGTTTTTCAACTAGTTTTCCTGGCATCTTGTGGACACAGTATAATTAGAGGATAAAACCAGAATACCTACTTGGTGATTTGCCCCACTTCTAGCAGCTAACAAAAAACTGTACCAAATAGCATTTTTTAAAAAAAGGAAACTTTGTTTTTGGTTAGCAGTTTCCCTTTCCCATTTTTTATTAAGGATAAATTTGGCTTTCTGTGAATAAAAGACTAAATTTGCCACTGCTTTCTCTATAGCTCTAAGATAAACACACTTTGACTAATCAGTCGTTTAGAAAGAATGTCATTTTGTAGGCATCACAAAACTACTCTATGAATGAACATCCAACAGCAAAGACTAGTATGAGGGTATTCAAATCATTACCACTTAATCAGTCTCCTTTCTAAACCTTGGCTTAGGTTTCACATGTGCATAATACAGTATGTGACTGAGTGCTGAGTTTCCATTAAACATTTCCTCAGCAGCTTGTATGGAAGAAATTAACCATGTTGTTTATGCTTTCACAAATAAACTGATTCTAAATTCATGAGAACAAGAGCAAATTATTTAATCAACATCAATCATCATAAATATGAAAAAGGATGTGAGATACTGTTTATTTTTACATGTATTTCTATGGAAAGCATTACTTTCAGTAACTTTCAAAAGCAACTTGACTTTACATACTATTTTACCTTCCTAATTATTCTTGTCCCCTGCAGTTTGGTAAGATGCCATCTGAGATGACTAGTACGAGGTATTCACTGGTTGACACAGTGTGATGGGCACAATGAAATTTGGTACTTCATAATGCATTATTAATGCACACAAATATTACACCAAGAATAAGGAAGGGATCACCAAAGGGTGAAATGTCAGTTGCTATGACACCAGTCAGTTCAAACTAAGGTTCTAAGAGCTTTTTCACTTATTCCAGAATAGTCATGAGAAAAATATAAGGGCAAATACTTGAAATGCAAAATCCAATGGCTTATGTACAAATCTAGAGCTGTGTTGCCAAAATGAAAAACAACCAAGTTACACAATTATCAGATGAATTTCTGCCAGTCCACATAGTTCACCTGAAAGAAGTTTTGCTTTGTTACACAGATGATAACAAGCGACTATTTAGGTCAGTGGATTCCCAAACAGTAGACAGTAGTCTATCACTGGCTCAGACTTACCTGGGCAGACCTCTAAGCTGGTTGTTGGCATTATGCCGGCTTCCCCATAACTGGCAGGGGATACCAGCAGGGAGTTCAGTTGGCAGACTCTTATAAGCTCTCTCAGCAACCATCACAGGACTTCAGGGAAATACAAAGTAGGTCTGAACATCAGGAAAAAGGCTGGGGCCCTCAACCTAGGGGGTTTCAAATTCTAGAGAACTGCACAATGCTTTGTCACATTTTAACTAGAAGTACTTATAAAATGGGAGGCTTTAGAGTTGAAAGGGATTTTAAAGGTCAGCTACACTTTCTACATAGTATATACTACACCATTTGAGCTATAAAGACTAGAGCTGTACATAAATTGTGTATTTCAATCCTAGTCAAATATCATAAATTGTAGACGATTTTGAAATGAGTTTTATCAAGAACTTATAATACCAAATTCTTACTAAAGGTTTCTGTCAGAAATTTTCTGTCGATAAGAAGATAGATAAACACTGAAATTCTAACAGATGCTACCTACCATGTTTTGTGGAATATCCCAAACATTTTCCATATCTCAACATTTCCTAAACAACATAAACATCTTTTCCCCCCCAAAAGTAACTTTCATAGGTACTTGTAAAGCTCTGATGTTTTTCTGTGTTTGCATAGTCTTAATGACTTCTTAAACAACACATGAGTGAAGCTAAATGAACAATTACAAGCTATGCCACATCGTTAGTAATTTGTTCTTACAGGTTTACGGCAAATTAACTCTTAACAGTCTAGCACTTCTTCCCTCCCCTTTCCAAAAGTTCTCTAGTTCATTCTTGGCGTTCTTAATGAAAGATTTTACAACACAAAGAGGCCTGCAGCTGCACTGTCAGGACAAATTAGTTGAAAACTAAACAAATGAGAATGCAAAGAAAGGCTCTATTTGCAAAGTGTGGCTTTTGAAAATTTGAGACTAATAACATTTTAAAGATGTAGGCAAGGACAGACACAAATTTCTATTTGCAAAAAAAAAAAAAATCAGATTAATGGACACTAACGAGGAAATTAAAATTTTCACAAGAGAAATTTGCACATGCACAGTATTCTCTTGATCAATTCAAGAAAACACTTCTGAAAATCATGATTTTTTTACACCTTTTCTAACTCATTATCCAACTGTCTATAAACAAAAGGAAAAATCCCAAGTTTAGGCCCATGATATTCTGAAAAACACAATGGAGAGATTATGAGAGGAATAGGAAAAAATACCTTGATGCCTTAAACTCTTCTGAGAAGCAAGCAGATTGTTGATCATAAATGTGGGGGAAAAAAACCCATAAATACTATGAATGATGATAAATACATCTTGTATAGGAATATGGTTGTCTAGCTTACATGTTTAGTAGTATTTTAAAGGGTAACTTGGTGGTACAATGGATAGTGCTAACTCTGGAATTGGAGGACCTGAGTTCAAAACTAGCCTCAAATACTTACTACCTGGGCAAGACACTTCACCCTATTTGCCTCAGTTGCCTCATCTGTAAAATGAGCTGAAGAAGGAAACGGAAAACCACTCCAGTATCCTTGCCAAGAAAGCCCTAAATGGGATCATGAAGAGTCAGATATGACCAATCAACTAAATAACTCTTTTTAAATTTATAAATTCCTTTATCCTTATTACAACTCTGTACATTAGGTAACAAACACTGCCTTTATTTTACAAATGAGAAATGACACTTACTAGTTTTATGACTGTGGCCCAATTTCCTTACCAATCTGAGGGACAAAGATGATCTGACTAAATTCAACATTCTTTCCACTATGCAGTTTGGTCTCCTCTCCATCTGATATCACTAAATGGCTCCATGTCCACCTAGGTATCTTCCATTCTTCTTTGCTTACCCTCCCATATCTAATAAGGTGCAAGATCTTAGTGCTATTACTACTACCTCAACAAGATCTCTTGTATGCATTTCCCTTTTTATTTTAATTTACTAAGTGATTATCCTAGTTTAGGTTCTGATCACTATTTTTTGCACAAAAGCCTTCTAATTGAAATTGGAGTCTCTTCCTTCTACAATCCATTCTACAGAGTTGCCCAAGTTAAATCTTCTTAAGAACAGGTAGGATAATATCACCCCTGTGTCCAAGAATTCTCCAATGGCTCCCTATTAGCAACGAGATAAATAAACCTGAAAGCCCTTAAAAATCTGGCTCTAACCCACCTTTCATCCTTTCTCTCTTAATTTTTTAAAATTTTGAGTTCTAAATTCTCATTCTCCCTCTAATTCTTCCCCCACCCAATAAGGAAGCAACTAATATACATTACATATGTGAAATCATACAAAATACAGATTTTGATATTAGTCATGTGGTTAAAAAAGAAAGACAAAGAAAAAATAGCAAAGTGAAAAAAAATGCTTCAATTTGCACTCAGAGTTCATCAGTTCTCTCTCTGAAGGTGAGTATCATTTTTCATCATGAGTCCTTCAGGATTGTCTCAGATCACTGTCTTGATCAAAGTAGCTAAATTCATAGTTGCTCATTTTACAACAATGCTATTATTGTGCACGATAATCTCTTGGTTCTGTTCATTTCACTTTTATATCAATTTATATGTCTTCCCAGGTTTTTCCTGAAATCACCATTTCATTATTTCTTATAACTTAACACTATTCCATCACAATCATATACCACAATTTCTTCAGTAATTCCCCAATTGATGAATATCCCCTCAATTTATGATTCCTTAGTTCCAAATTATTCTCTAGACTAGTTCACAACTCCACGAATAGTTTATTGGTATATTTATTTTTCCACATGCCGTCACATGTTTGTCATTTTCCTTTTCTGTCATGTTTGTCAATCTGATTGGTAAAGATGGTATGGTACCTCAGAGTTGTTTTAATTAATTTTTCTCCATCATTATGATTTAGAGTATTTTTCTATACACGATTATTGATAGCTTTGATTTCTTCTTGTGAAAAGTGCCTATTGATATTTTTTGATCTTTTATCAATCAAAGAATGTTTAGTCTACTTTTCTAGAGTTATTTCATATATCATTCTCTATCATTCATTCAACATTCTATTCAAACTGACAGTTTCTCAGTTATGACATTGTTTTTGTCCATGTCTTCTTTTCCGGAAAGCTTTCCCTCCTACCTGCCTCTAAGATTCCCTTGCTTCCCTTAAGGCTCAACTCGTGTACCATTTACCATGGGAAGCTTTTCCTGATCTCCTTAATTGTTAGTGCTCTCTCTCCTCAAATTATTTTGCATTTGGAAAATGAAATGTAAAAACATTTTATTTTCTGAGTGAGAGCAGGGACTTTTTAATTTCTTTGTGCTTAGCACATAGGAGGTACACAATAAATATATATCTTAGTCGATTAATGTTTGTTGAATAAAATGTCAGTAAGTCAATTATAAATTTGATTTCACACTAATTCTACTGTATCAAGTTCTAATGATTAATTTTTATATAACACATTGGAATGATACTTTTTTATGCTAAATTTATTGCTGTGCTGCCTAATTTTGAAGTAGACTAATTCTGTTGTCTTGACAATTATGATATTGTAACTATAATAATGTTTTCAGAGGCACATGTGATAAAACTGGAATCATAAAGAAAAAATTATTAAGATTCCTGTATAAGAATGACATGAACATATATGAAGCATTCATGTATGAGGGGAATCTTTACATTAAACATCCCTAATAAAAAGTCTGAAATCTACAGGGAACTGACATAAATTTTTAAGAATAAAAATATTTTCCATAATCAAAGGATATGAAGTTTTCAAAAGGAGAAATGCAAAGAATTATCTAATAATTAGTCACTAATAATCAGAAAAAAAAATCAATTTTAAACTCTAAGGTTTCCCCTCAAATGGTAAATTAAATGTTGGAGAAACTAAAAAGCATAATAATTCACTGCTCATAGAGTTGTGAACTGACCTATTTTGGAAAACAAATTACATATTCACTGATGATAAAGTTCACAATTTAAAAAAAAAAACTTCCAAAAAAAGAAAGGAAACTGAAATTTTGCACATAATGGTAATAAATAATCCATGGGAACATATAATTAGAGATAATAGAGTCCTGAAAAAAAATATATATCCAGAAAAAAGATATGGATTAAGATTCTTAAATTTCCAAGTGTTAATGTTTTAAGATATTGAGCACTAAAACTTTGCAACTTTAGAATATTCACAGATGAATTAAGAAAAATCTATTTCCTGAAGTTACCTTTTAAGTGTTAACTAAACACAAATCTAACTTTTCCTAGTATGTAAACTATATGAAATCATATTTTAGTCCTAATGAACATCTATTTTGAAATTTGTACCACGGAATCATAGCAAATAAGAGTTATCTAAATGGACACACGGAGAGACAGAAAGGATACTTAACCAAATTATGTAATACTTTCCCCAAAACTTTTGAGACTGGCAAGAGGGGATAGCTCTCTAAAGCAGCGATCTGTGAGCATTTTTCAAGAAAACATTTTGAAAAGTACATTTCATTATTCCTTTGCAATCTTCTATCTTGCATTTTATGCATTTAAAAATTTTACTCTGAGGAGTCTGTAGGTTCACTAGATTGCCAAAGGGAATTAGAACACACACATAAAAGATTAAGCATCCTCTAAAGTACTTAGACATAGGTAGGTCATATTGACTTATAGTTAAATTATGGCAAGATATCTTTCCCTTAAAATAAAGGTCATACTATAGCTCATTTTCTATTAATTAAATAAAAACAAGGGAATAGAAAGAATCCAAGAGTTAAATTTTCACCAAGTTACCCCTCTTATGTTTTTGATTTATTATTTTTGTGTCTATAGAGATTTAAAATTGAATTTCAGAAGCAGTTAATATCTAATACATATATGCAAGAACATTTCTATAGTTGCCTTCCAGCCAAAAAGCTAATAAAAGAAGAGCCAGACTTTTAAAATGGATACAATTAGAATGATGGCAATACTAATAATTCAGCAAAAATAAGTGCTCATTAAACAGTGACTACTGCTATTAAAGGATGAGATGATGTTACTTCAAGTAGTGACTCAGAACTACAAAAATTTCCTAACAGTACTAGTATATCTACTGCTTCAATTCAAGCCTTATATTTAAAACTCATTCTCTTCCCAGTAGATGAGACAGTAAGAACAAATTTCAAAAGATTTCAAAAGATTATACATAACCTCAGATGAAAGATTGTTCAATGCAATAAGAAATACAAATTCAGACAACTCTGAAGTTTCACTTTTACAATCAGCAATCTGGCAAAAATAGGGAAAAAAGGAAATAGTGCTGATGGAACTACAGGGATACAGGTACACTAATATACAAGGCTGTGAATTGTGTAATTTTGGTTTCTAAGGTTCCTCTTAAAGGACCAACTATCTTTATAGATGCCTCCAAAGAAAATATTTGTGCTGTACACTCTCATGATTTAACCATAAAGAGAGTAGTCAGAACTCCTTTTCAGTCCACTCAGCAGAATGAATTATTTGCAATCATGCTAGCTCTTACTTATTACCCAGGAGACATAAATATAATTTCTAATTCAGCCTATTCAGTAGGTGTGGTACAAAGAATTTCCACAGTCCAAATAAAATTTGTAGCTTCTAATATTTATCAGCTCTTTAAGGAACTTCAAGAGCAAGTAAGAAAACATACAGGCAAGATTTATATCTTGCATGTCCACTTACATAGTGGACTTCCAGGTCTTATTTTTGATGGAAATTCAAAGACAGATAGCCTTTTAACTATGTTAGTCAGTACTCCTTTATTTCAGGAAGCCCAAGAATCTCATTCTAAATATCATCAGGCTGCTCGAGCTTTACGTTTACAATTTGGAATAACAAGAGAGGAAGCTAGGAACATAGTAAATAGCTGTACGGCTTGCCTTCTTTTCCATGCTCCTACACTCCCTCCAGGGATGAACCCTCATGATTTGAGACCCAATGAAATCTGGCAAATGGATGTGACCCACTATAAATCTTTTGGTTGTCTGTCTTTTATCCATGTTATGGTAGATACCTTTTCAGGATTCACTTTTGCAATGCCAACAGCCAAAGAGACAGCCCAAGTGGTTACTGAATTCCTTATCCAAGCATTTGCAATTATAAATACAAATAAAAACAGATAATGGACCTACATATACTTCTAAACATTTTGCACACTTTCGTGCACAGTGTAAGATTTTACACACCATTGGCATACCTTTTAATCCTCAAGGTCAGGCAATAGTAGAAAGAAGAA
Source organism: Sminthopsis crassicaudata (assembly GCF_048593235.1). Classification (NCBI taxonomy): domain Eukaryota; kingdom Metazoa; phylum Chordata; class Mammalia; order Dasyuromorphia; family Dasyuridae; genus Sminthopsis; species Sminthopsis crassicaudata. Next base: position 281,609,691 of record NC_133617.1, on the reverse strand, counting down.
ACAGAGACATTAAGACACTCCTCCAAAAACAAAAGGGGGAGCCACAAGCAACCCTAGAGAACTTCTCAATTTAGTTCTCTATACCATTAATTTCTTAATTTTTGACAAAGATGCACTGGCTCCGGCAGACAGGTTTTATAACCCACTGGAAGGGCAGTGTCCAGTACGAGCAGCTCCACTATCTTCAGATAATTGCCAGGTGATGTGGAGAGACCCAGAAAGTGGTGAATGGAAGGGACTTGATAGGTTAACTGCTTGGGGAAGAGGGTTTGCTTGTATTTCTTCAGATGGAGAAGGAATCAGATGGGTGCCAACTAGTCATATTTGCCTTGTCCATCAGAGAGAGACAAAAAAGAGAAAAACCTCAAAACAAAGGAGAAGACCTAAGAACAAAATCTACAGGAATCATTGGATTCCCTTAACACAAAGACTGTTAAAGGACTTGAAAATCAGCAGGGATCATTGGATTCCTTGAGATGAAAAATTGTTGATGAGACTAATACAGGACTTCATAGCTTACAGGAATTATTGGATTCCTGGCACATGAACTAATGGACAATGGATTCCTTTTGGATTATTTCTAGGACTTATGGACATGTATAAATTCTCAATTTATGATTATTTGATCATGTTATTTGTTATATAACTTCTAGCTTGTGTTATATTGCTATGTGTTTATGTAATTTATGTAATTATGTGTAGTACCTCCCATATTGATGGATTTATGTATACCTGTTTCAAGTGAGCCCCTTCAGAAACCTCTAATCTGATTTGATTTCCCATTTCCTTTGATGTTTTCATCTCCCTGAAAAGTCAGGGAGGGTGGAAGCACCCTTTTTTATGATTTTTTTACTTCTTTTTTGAGTAGTCAGGGAACATGTGATCACCTTCTGTTTTGGGGATCTCACCTCCTTGGGAAGTCATGGAGGTCATAGCTGCCCTATGTTCTAAATCAAAAGAAAGGGGGAGATGTTAGGATTCTTACAAGGTGCTAAGTCACTGGAATGAATATAATTATCTAATTTAGCATGGTACTTAACAATTCTCTAGTTCAATAATGTATTTACTAGAATTCCATGAGATTCACACCTTTAAGAGTGTATACTTTTAAGGAGCTTCCACAAGCCCACTCTTGGAGACAGAGTCTGATTCCCACACTCTAGGAGATTCAGAGTCAACAGTGATTCAAGATTCCATCGTGGTGCTGGCTGGAGACAGTGGAGAGGACGAGAGGCTGGAGGCTGAAGGACTAATCTTTGGATTTGGAGACATTCGGACAAGAGCTCTCAGGAGTCAAGATGAGAGATAGGCTTCTACTAAAGCTAACCGGGCATAGGAAAAGATTCAGGAGTTTGAAGGACACAATAGAGGATCTAGACTTTAACTCCTGGCTGCATTTTGGGATTATTGAACTAAACTGAAAGGAAGGCTGCCTCCAGAAGCTCCCCAAGAAAACGATTATATTTTAGAGAAATAGAACATTACACATTATGGAAAAGTTTGGAATTATATAAGATAAATTACTCAACTTCATAGCTTTTGATCATCAGATCTTTTGGCATATATTCAAAGGAAGTCAAAAAACCAGAAGAAAGATCTCATGAATAGTAAAATATTCATAGCACCATTTTTTGTAGTAGCTAAAAATAACCAGAAACAAAGTAAGCTTATAAGGGATGTGGCTGAATAAATTGTGGTATATCAATTGCAGTATAAACAATATTACTGCACCATAAGAAATGGCAAATAAGGAATTCATGGAAACATGAAAAGACTTGTATGAATGATCCAAAGCAAGGTAAATAGAACCAGAACAATATAAATAATAACAATTATAATGTAATATAAAGAGAACGCTAAGTGAAGCTGAACACCAATTGCAATAAACATTTTTTTTCCCTTGTAAAGATGCTTGTGGAAGTGTGTGTGGGTGGTGGGGGGAAGGAAGGTCGCTGTGTTGATTGATTTTACTTAACTTTTTTGTTGCAGAGGAAGGTTCATTGGGTAAGGAGGGGTGGTATTTCCAAAAATTATGATGTGAACAAGGAATCACTACTGTTAAGTAACTTAATGTGTGATCTTGGACAAATAAGTCTCTTTGGAACTATTTTCTTATTTATAATATGAGGTGGTTTGACTAAATCAAGGATTCTTAATTTAGAGATGATGAACTCATTTTCAATATAATTAGTTTCTTTTAAAATTCTATATACTTAAAAATATTCAGAAAGGGAATCCTATGGGTTTCAATAGACTGCCTAAGGGTTGCATGATACAAGAAACATCTAGAACCCCTATTCCAGACTCTAAACATAAGAGTAATGAGTTGCAATGAAAATTTAACACACCAAATGGAGTTTAGAGCAACACCTATTTTTTTGGATGATCTAAGGAGGTAACAATTTCATTAAAATAACTGTCTACATTTGGCGATCAGTAAATTGAATTTTTAATGGCTTACAAAGTCATATCTCTATTTTCAGCACAGAATTCAAATTTCCCTGTCAGTCAATAAGTCTTCCTACTATAGTGTTATATTCTGTGTTCAGTGCTGAGAATATAAAGAAAGTGAAGACTGTCCTTTTCCTCAGGCTAGAAGCTGAAAGTTTATGTACAACACATGAGAATAAAGTAAAACTAAAGAGATAAGTCATTTGTCTAAAGAAGTAAATCTATTTATAATCAGTTGACAGGGTAGATCAGATAGTTAATTCAACCCACAGATTAGAAATCATCATTTGTCTCTACATTTTTAATTTTCTCTACAGTTTATAGTAATTATATCAGACAAAATTAATGCTTGATACTATTTCTGAAATGTTATTTCCTATTCCTTTTTAACCATGTCATATACCTCAAGAATGGAATATCATATTTTACAAGTTTTTGTTTATTTTAAGGGCTGGACATGAATGATTGCATACATGTTTCCTTCTATATTAAATCATTCATATGAAAATTTTGAAAATAATTAAATTTGGGTGATATTCAGGTTTCCTTTCCCTCTAGCTAACTGCTTTTTCCCCTATACACTTCGGAGCTATTTCTGAAACCTCAAAATAGTTTTCTAGAATAAAGGGCTCAGATTTTCATGACTTTTTTTTTTTTTAAACACAAAATCAGTATACAACTCTTGAGTACTTTAATCAGATTTCCAAAAAAAGTAATTGGAACTACTCTAATTATAAATAACCATTTGTCTTTGACATTGATATATGCTTACTTGGTTCAAGCCATATTAGTTGCTCTCTACTCCTCTTGCCTCTGAAGTCAGTAGCAAATTACTAGGTGTTTCCTTATTATCTTTAGAATCCACTGTATGACTTGGAAGACACTGAGTCAATACCACCCAGCATGGCATACCCTGATTAGAGAAGGTGCTATGCTTTAAAGGCAAAGCAGAATTGAATTAGCTCAAAAGAACTTCAAAATGGGCAAAATTAGAGAAGTTACCTCAAATGTTCATATGGATTATTTGTGTCTAACCTGTGGCAAAGCATTTCAAGCTCATATTGGTATAATTAACTACAGTTGGACATATTTGTAACTTGACTTTCAACATAGTGATGTCATTTTGGTCTTCTTTGAGAATGGAGGACAACAATCAACTACTTTCTTGATATTCCCTCTACCTTATCAAGTCATCAGTCTCCAAGTTCTTTGTCAAGCCTTTAAAAAGAATTCAAATTTAAATTTGTACTAAAGCACATAATTTGCATTTTATATGACATGTCACACAATGACAATCCTATTACTAACCTAAAAAAAAAAAAAGGTGGTTTATAAAATGTCTGGTATGTCTGGTAAATAATAGCTATTCTCTATTACTTTCATAAGTCTCCTTAAAAACAAATAGGAAAACCACAGTAAAAAGGAATAAGATCAATATAATCAGTTAGCAATCAAAACTGTACCCATATTCCAATATTTAAGGCCATCACAAACTGTTAAAATATTTTTATGCTGTGAATGATGTATACAAAGAGGACAGTTTCTCAAACAGTTTCTCATCTCATATAAATTGCAGACAATTTTTTCATCATGATTTCCATTAGTTATTTTGTTTTTAACAGTAAGGATTTAATTTTTTGCATACGATGCTTCATATTTATCCAGGGAAAAGATAATCAAGCAAAAAGCAATCAAATGAACACTAATTTGTAGGGCATCCCTATCTCCTACCCTTAGAAACTTATGCTAACTTTTCTAACAATGTACATAAGCCAAGTGCTTGGTTTAGAATATCTCTGATCTGGATGATTATATGAAAATGGGCTGGTTTAGGATAAAGTGAAGGAAGATGAGTTGACATAGTTGTTGCAGAGTTCAAGAAATAGTAGTAATTAAAAAATTATTAGAACAAAAATTATGTTATTCATTAAATACCAAGGAATTCAAAATTTAGTAAAGGAAATTTTCAAATGTAGCCTAGCATCTCATGCTTTTTTATTTCTTCTACATTTAATTCATTTACAGAAAAAAAAAAATCCCATTCAAAATTTTCAATAGGGTATGTCAATTATCAATTCATACAAAGCAAAATCAGAGGCAATTGTTTTGAATTTAACTTCCTTAAAGTACCCCTGTGCTTATGTAAATTATAATGAAAGTATTCCCCTTTGCATTTATTTGAAGAAAAGCATTATTTTGGGTTCCGTCATTTAAATTGATACAAATTATATAATATTAACATTGAGAAAAATATAGTAGTTCACTGTTTCGAGCCTACTGGTAAATTATTTGCCCCAAAGTGATTCATATCTTTGTGACAAATGGAAGTACAACAATATTGCTAACATTGTATCTCTGAAAATGTACCTGAAATAGTTCTGTGAAAATTACAACTTTTTACATTTTATTCTTTTAGTAATCTCAACAATCTAATGTTTTTTATTTCCAACTGTGAATTAATTATAAATGACTTGTCAATTGGGCTAACTATAGATGTGACATTCTGTGTCATAACTCCAAGCAAACTCTAGTAATTTTCTTCACTTGTTAACATATGCTAGCAGCATTTGGTGCAAAGTGTTCAAAGTTTTTACATAATTACAATTTCCCTATAGTCTGCTACTTTAAGCTTTAGGCCTCATGGGAAGGCAATCCCCAAAAGATATAAATTGATATTTTGGCAGACTATAGACAAATAAAATGAAAAAGAGTTAGACAACATGCCCTTCTAGGAAAGCTGTTAGAAAAATGAATGTTACATAAGACTCTGAAAGATGTTGTTTCAAAAAGATAAAAATTGCTAATAAAAGGGATTTAAAATGAGCTAACAGAACATGTAAAAGTAAATCTGATTCAATCTCCACAGGAAAACACCACAACACATTATAAGTAAATTGATGCCAAAAGGTAACTCTTTCCAAGGCCACCTGATTGTGGGTAAAATTGTGCTTAATTACTATCTACACTTACATAGACTTTTAATAGCTGAATTGAAGACAGTCCAGAGACCCTTTTAGAGAATGGGCAGAATGAAGGTGCTATGGAAGGGATTTTCACTCAAGCACAGGTTAGACCAAATGACTTCAAAGTATTCCCTTTCTCTCTTTGCTTACTGTCTCCCTCCCTCTCTCCCTCTCTCTTTCCCCCTCTCTTTCCCCCTCTCCCTCCCCTCTCTCTTTCTTTCTTTTAAAGTTTGGTTTGGCTTTATTAAGGTGGCCAAAAAATGTTCAACTTACAAAGGGCTAGAATAATTACAAAGGGAAAAATAGAATTTCCAAGCAAGAACTAAGGACCAAGGACACCAAACTAGAGAAGAAATGAGGGGGGGAAAGGATATTAGGAAAAGTTACCAAAAGGCAAAGAGATAAAGGTTCATCAGGATGTAAATATGAACTCTGGAATGAATAACACAGCACTCCCCAATCTTTCAAACTAACTTTTGCTCAGAGAAAGAGGCAGGGATGCAAATAAATATCAATGGCGATACTTTCTTATATCTCTCTTCCCCATTAGTCATAGTGGAGAAGCCAGACTACTGTTGGTTTTCCTCACTGCCTGATTCCCATTTTAACATCATAACTCACTTGGTGATAACTCTTTCAAAATTTATGCTATTCAAATTTATTCTACAATCCAAATTCTTGAAATCTTTATCAACTTCCAGAACATTCTCTGTCCTTCTCCAATGGGGGCAGTGTTTTGATCAGTTTCTTCATTCAACTTTTGTCCTGATATTGATGATCCCTTAGGTACCCTAACTTCCCACTGCAAAATTCCAGTGACTTACTCCTCCACTTTACTTCAGCTATATGCAGAGAAGATGGTACAATTGCCTTTGCCTTTGCAATCAAGTGTTTCATTTCCAAAAAGTTTGGAATCCATGAACTCAAAACCTGTAATCCTTTTCAATTAACATTTTGCAACAATTTATGTTAATAAGATGCCTCATTGTTTTGTGGGTGGGATACAAGACTTGAATTCAAATGAGTTGAATCCTACCTCAGATGTTTCCGAGCTAGCTATAGGAATAGGGGTATATCATTTAAGCTTTCTGAGCTTCAGTTTCCTCATTTGTAAAATGGAGATAATAATTTCCTCAGGTTCTTATGAGGATCCAGTGAGATTACTTATACACACACACACACACACACACACACACACACACACACACACACACACACACACACACACACACACCATTCAGCAAACATTAAAATAGTATACAAATATACTCTGTTATAACAAACAACAGTCCTCCCAGAAAGCACTCCATGGAATTGTGAAAATGAGGAGAGAGAACTTCTTCTGAATAGGACTGAATAATTAACTGTTGGCCACTTTAAAAAAAAAAAAAAAAAAAAAAGAAAAGTCCTATCTTTTATAAGAAATCACTAACTTTAGACTGAATAAAATCAAGATGCATAGTATGGAATTTTAAAGTTCAAAACACTGAATTTGGTCATTTCTGAAAGGAACTTCGCTTTTTCTTTTAAATAATACTAAAATATTAAACTACTTGGAACCAAAAAGATAAACTGAATGATGGTTTCATAGGGAGACGAGCAGGGTCAAGCATGAGAAGAAAATGTATACAAATACAAATTCACCCTGACTACACTCCCCCTCGTGGAATTTTAGTAGGATGCAAGTCAGGAGCCTAAGCACTATGGGCATTATCCTCCTACTCCTTTTGAAGAAAAAAAAAAGAAAAGAAAAAAGAAAAAAAATCCAAGGTACAATGTCATTAAAACCATATATATATATATATATATATGTATATATATATATATATATGTATATGTATTATACCTGGCATATCAAATAACTATCAGAATAGACTATTCATGTCCATTAACCATTCAAATTAATTTATTTTTGCTTTCATCTCTGAATTATTCTCAAACAGGAAAGCTGCTGACCTATATATTGTTTTAATGTAGAATATAAAATTAGAAATTTCCATGAAACACAGAAACACACTTTATAGACAAACAAACAACCCTTGTTTCCAATGACCCAATAACATATCTTAAAGAAAAAAGGAGATTTAATACTGGAGGGAAAAAAATCGGATTACAAATTGAGTTAACTTGATAAGGATTAAAATACCTAATACAATACAAATTTAATTTATTCTTAGAGCCAAATATTAATTCAAGAGAAAATATGAACATCAGATGCTGTGCCAATTAGAAAGCAAAGTTAGTATAGGAGGAAAAAAGAGAATACTGTCAGGAATTCCTCAGTATCTGTCTTATAGGTCTACTAGATCATTAACACTAGATTCTGCTAATGAACTGCTGAGCACTACACTAGAGGCAATCATCTCTACACAGCCAGCTAGCTCTTTGAAAAAGCTATTCAACCAATGTTATCTTTAGTACAAGTTCAAGAATCCTTCTTTTGACTTTTCTACAGATTAGCTTCTTCTTGGGAACAGAATGGATCATGCCTGCAATGCATATACCCATCTCTAACTATAAACAAAGGGAAATATAGGAAAATGGGAAATAATGAAAACTTTTTAGGAAGTTAGAAAAGTAGCACATTCCACAATAGGACAAAATGGAATGTGTACTGAAGGGAGAACAGCTTCCTGGTCAGTTACTTTGTACATATAATGCTGTACTTCACATGACAAGTCAGTAAATATTTATTGGTAAATCAGCAAAATCCTACTCTTTAGCTCAACTCAGTCCAACTTAGACATATTCTTGTAACTTTGTTTAAAAATTAAAGCCTATGAAAATGGTAGAATGAACATTCAACTACTTAATATGTCTAAATTTTCAAAAGATGTATCTAACCTCCTTTTCAAGAAATTGTAAATTCAAAGTCTATAGCAGCTATGCTTAGAGATAAATAATGGTGTACAATGTACCATAACCTCAATAAAATTATCATTCCTGGGTCTGTTTTCCCACCTGTAAACAGAAGAGGGGTTGAGCTAAATAATTCTTGAAGATTCTCTCAAGAGCAAAATTCTGTAGCATACCACGCTTTAAAATCCTTAATATTAGTATTGAAAAAATGTTCAAACAACTAAATAGCTCTAAGATAATTTTTCATTTGATTACCCAGAGGAATGTGATTTTTATCTTAAATTTAAAGAAACTGGATTCCTTATAACTATGGAACAATATTCTTGTGATTAAAATCAGGTAAATCACACAAGAACTTGGAAAACATTAATGATCAGGGACCATTCATTTAATATCTAGGTACACTAATGTCTTTAAGTGCTTCATTACTCAGACCTTGCTTTTACTTTTCTGAATGGATTTTACCTAAATAGGCTTTAGACATTTGGATATAAATGCCTAATTCAGTAATTACTATTTTAAAACTGTGAAACCTTTTAAGTTAAGTGGACTATTAATTAACTACCAATTATCTTGTCTGCCTACCATATCAATAGAAGTAAATTACTGACTAGCTTTTTGACAGATTTAGTCTTTTACCATGCAAAATTCCTATAGAACATAAAAGGACTTTAGTTAAATGCTTTTGCTTCCCCCTTTTGGTTATTCAAGGATCAATTTGCTCTTGTATAATGGCCAGATGTAGTCCTTTGGCCAAAAAGAATCTTCAGATAAACATTGGCTAGCTGCTCCTAGGAAGAGCAGATTTTCCCACCTCTTACAAAGATACCAATAATAATTTGGAAAATAGGAAAATAGATTTGCAGATCCCCCACTCAGAAACTTTTCCATATTCAAAACAATGAAAGTTTATGTCAAGCATTTATGATCCAATGAAGTAAAGAAAAACCCAAAGTGATACATTCCAGTAATACTTGTTCCATAGTTAAAGAATATTAGCTAATGTACAGTGTCCAAGGTCTCATGATAACCTTAAATTGTTTCCCAACAGATTATGCTGGCTAGGATCTACTCAAAATCCATCACTTTTTGAATGCTGACCAAAAGAAGGTTACTGGGAAAGCTGCCAATGGTAATATAACACTGGCAGATGTAAAGTCATATAACAGACTTGTAAGAATCCCAAAGACTAGTACCATCAATCTTTAAAATTTCTAACATCAGATAAATTGAAAATGACCCAATAAGGGTCAAACTACAGTACTGACTCTTCTATTTGATATTAGGCAGCTGAGTCAAATCTCAGAAATTTGGTAGTACCACTTGGGCTAGTAAACTGATAAATTAAATACCAATTACCACAATAATCACCCCCCCAATAATAATGTAATTAATAATGTCGGTCACAGTAAGTCAAGGAAATTGTAAAACAATATAATAACAAAAAGAAACAAAATCACAATTTCTAATTTATTTTATTTTTTTTTGCATTGGCTCCATACTTTGTAACAACTAACGAAGAACTTCATTGAACTCTAGTTTAGATACACTGTAAAATTTACATAGCAGCTAACGTCCAGCCCATGGTAGGAGCTTAATCAATGCTTGTTGACTATTGGCCTAAAGAAATGCTTATCTTTTCAGGTTAAAGAATACTGTAGTATTCTTTTTTTTCTAATTTTTCTAATATAAATTATTTTCCTTTAAAGATTTAAACAATGGACACCATACCAACATAAACTTATTGAAAATCTATTCAGTAGCAAGGAATTAAGGATACAAAGACACACAGGATCCAATCTCTATCTCAAATAGTTTACAACCTAATTAGGAAAGCAGGAAAGATATAGAAAAAGATAGACACCCACTCTTCCCTTTTCCTTTCTTTTTTAGTCCAGGTCATATCATTCCTTTAAAGAACCAATTCAAAGTATTTCAGCAAATGAAGTGAGCCATGGTGTAGGAGGCCAGGGAGTTACAGCTATGTTCTATGGACTAAATATATAAGTTTTCATGAGGACTTTGTTTTACTGTGTATATGTGTATATGATCTGAGTCAGGATCTAGACTCTTAGTTATCCCTGTCAAGGCAGATACTTGTACTCTAAGGTAGAATTCAAGGTCACCTGGTCACATGTCATATGTAGCTTATGTCTAGTTGGCTTATTTTTTATAATAATTTTACCTCTTACAATTCTACCCCTTTCCCTTCTTCAACTGTATTTATTCTCTTCCCATGTCCAAATATAATTGAAAGAAGAGACATCACTGATTATTGTGGATTAAACCCAGCATCTTCAAAGATATCTTTATTCAGTGGCTATTTATATCTTGGGACCATATGAGGAAACATAATTTTTGCATTAAGTCAAATTCTAGTGTCACTAAGATTGATACCATTTAAAACCAAATACATTGTAAAGTTTTGTTTCAGAATTTTAAATTGATAGAGCTCAGCTTTCATTTGAAAGATTAAAAGAGTACAAGAGTTTGGAAAGAGCATCTTTATAATGCTCTGACTCAATATTGAAAAGAATTTATTTAGCTTAGATGCCTAAGGCAAAAACAGCTGGAGAATTCAGGAGCCTCCCATATTTTAATATGAAGTGATGTCATAATTGACAAAGCTTCCAAAAACTCCCTAAATTCTGTAGTTAAGTAACATCCAGAACATCAATGATTCTAGAAAGCCAATATTCTCCTGCTTAAAATGCAAATTCTGTCTAAATGTAATTTTTACAATTAAATATTTGGCTCAATTTTTCCATATAGCAGAAAGAAACATAGAATTATCAGTGTTTCAACTTGAGTGCATTTTCCTGGCCAAGGTAGCTATGGAAGCCCCTAAAACAGGATGCATTGTTAAAATATAAAAAATCCATTTGAAATTTTAAAGGTTTACAATATAATGACATTCTAAAACAGCAGAACGATAGAATTTCAGTCTTTAGCAGTCATTCAAGTTAATGATTATGCAACATATCTTACATCACCTCAAAGGTTAAAGCACAATCTAATTTTAACTGTCACCAGTTTACTAGCCCATTGAGTATCTTGTCCTATTCTAATTTATTTTCTTATTGTTATCTTTCTCTATGGCATAAAAGAACAATTGGTGAAATTCAAGTGGAGACCAAAGCAGCTTCATGTGTTATTCTTTAAAGTTTATGTCATTTTTTGCATAGTCTGTGAAGTCCTGTTATCTCAAATCGGAGTACTTTGGTTTACTTAAAAGAGGATTACTAAGTACATCAAATATTAATTTGAAAATAAAAATGGATTACAAAATACATCGTTGGGAATCCTGTGTATACACCACTAAAACGACCTTTGGTTAGTTGCATACCACTTTTTTAAACATTCTTTTACCTCTCTGTATTACCCTCCTTGCTACTTTGCTTCAAAGTTTACAGCTTGTTCTAGCATCACTTCCCTTTTATCAAATATGCTACTGAAATATAGTTTAACTTGAAATCACTTTGCCCCTTTAAAAAATGTACAAAAAGGTACCTCATTATTAATTTTTTGCAATATTAGTATAAAAGCCACCTCTAAGTTCATCTCTATGAAACAAATTTTCCATCTAAAAATATACCTGTGTGTATGAGCAAATACACATTTATAGAGACACATATACACACATCTCTTTTAACTGAAGCATGAATACAAAATAGTCCAATGTGTAAAATGGAATTTGGGCAGCAAAAACACAATTTTTCAAGTAGTTACTCTAATAAATTAATGATGTTTAATGTACCCTATTAGGAAAGAAAATTCTTTGTTATATCTTGCTATATATGTCTTATATACTATATATGCTTGAAAGAAAGGCAAAAAATTCTACATCCCTTCGCATTTCTTCCTTAAATTTTAACTGTCTAAAAAGGATAGAAGGAAAAGTAACAGTCAGAAAGAGGTTAAATCTTTTAGTATTCTGAAATAGGTTAATCTTCTGCTCCAATCCCTGGATGCTTATAGAACATGAGGACTACTAAGGTATTTCAGAGGTAGTCTAATGGAAGTTGAAGTAGAATCCTTCTATTACTTCCTTAGATGTTGCAGCAGCCCCTCTGTTGGTTAAGAGCTATGACAACTTTGAAAATCCTTGGCTAGACCTGTCCCCTTCTTTGCAATAGTGACTATCTGCCAGAATTGAGATAACTTCTATGCTTACACATGGAACACTTTCAAAGTTGCTGTGACCTTAGATTGGGCTTGGGAGAAGGAGTTGATGGGCTACTTTTGGTGCTGAACATTGCCATGTACCCTGTGGATGCTCAATCTATGTTAACTGAGAGAATGGTTCTGATAATCAGAATAGTTCTCTGTTGGGTCACAAATGCTGATCTCAGAATCTCAAGCAAACTGCACACACACACACACACACTATATATATATATATATATTTATACACCCATACATATATATGTATATATATATATACACATACATACATATATATATACACACACACATATATATACATATATATATATACACACACATATATGTGTATGTATATGAAATCAATAAATTTGAATGGCTGAACTCAAACTTTAGAAGTGTATAAGAACAAAAAAATTATTCTCATAAAAATTCACCATAAAGAAAAATAAAGTACCAATATTTCATTTATACCTGATTGCTTTTAGGGCAATATTGCATATATGTATAATGTTAATGAAAACTCTCCTTCTTATTAGGTACCTAGTTTGTAAAACAAAATAAGTCAACAAAATATTCAATATAAAAAAAAATTCAATGTTGACATTAATGCAGAAGTATTATAAACAAATAATAATTTGTAAGATTGTTTTATACTGACAAGATGGTACATAGATGCTAATCATGTGTCAAAATCTTCTCTCCTTCCCAATCATTCCATAAAAAGAAAAAAAAAAGACATAAATCAAACATATTCATATTTACCCAGAAATGTGCATGGCAATTGACCATCATGGTTCTCTCAATAAGCTCATCAGGGCATTCCAAGAGATGATGTCCAGAGACCACACCAGCATTATTAACCAGGACAGAGACCTCTCCAACTTCCTTCCGGACTCTTTCAGCTGTCAAGTAGACATTCTCTCTTTTCCCCACATCACAGGTGTAGGTAAAAACCTGTAAATTGCAGGGAGGTAGAACTTCCTCCTCACCATTTCCAGCTGTTCTCAGGAAGACAGATGAGGAAAAAGAATGGAACAAGGAGAGAAAAGTGACTGGTGTGGTAATTCGATAAAAAAAAAAAAATCACACAAAACAAAAATACTACAACAAGCTACAATTTCTATAAACAAAAAAAGTTTGCCAATTATTAAAGTTACAGCTGCTTTTCTCCTCCCCCCCAACAGTCTTGAAGAATTATAGCAATTTACTGCATACTTTTACTTAAGAGAAAGCAACATAATTGTGACAAGCATAGTACAAGCCAGAATAAACCCCACACCATCTGCAATAAGGTTCAGTATCCTGAACTATATGAAAACAGCTTACTGGGATCTAAAAACACCTGGAAACAACTGACTTCATCCCAGAAAGTTTCTCCCCCTCCTCTTTTCTGGGAACTGGTGGTGGTGAGGAACAAAATCTCTTGCTTTTCTTTTCTTACTCTCTCACAACCAATATGAAGTTCTTCAAAATAGAAACTTATTTCAACATCCAGAAGAAAAAACTTAGAAATATTAATATGTCTCATATGTGCCCAGAAAATGATTATTATAAGGGAGATTTATCAGTCTTCACTAGAGAAACCAGCTTTTTAAAAAGATGCTCTTGCACATGTCAACATCTCAGGTGAATATGAAACTTTCATATGCTAATGTCTGGATAAATGACATTTAAACTAAATCTCTCTATTAGAAAATAATCATTTATTCATTAAGCTTTCTCCTCAAAGAAGGATATGATCTAGATTTTATGACCCCAAATAATCAGCAACTTAATATTTAAAGTTACATTTTGTATCTTAATTTTCCTGGCATAAAAAGCAACCCGATTCATATTTCTGAAAACACACTCTTCATTTTACTTCTACATGTACATTTCCTTGAAGGGGTGGATGAGTATCTGACTATGCCTTTCTCTGAACTGTCTCATTAAAAAAAATTGAAATTGAATATCAAGTTTCTAGATCAGGAACTGAGTTTAAAAATAATAAAATTTAAGAACATCTATTGTTTATAATGCCGTGGTTTCTTTGGAGTTACCAAAGGTAACTCCAAAGAGATTTCAAAAATAAAACTCAAATCTAAAATGATATTCAATCATGTGGCAATAATATATTGCACGTGTATATATGTGCATCTATACGTACACAAGTGATCTTTAGTGAATCAATTTGAACATTTTTCTGTGCAGAAAGTTACAATGAAATTAATCCTGCCCCTAGACCAAGCTTTAGGATTACAATATAATAAGGCATGATGCTACACTGTAGCAAACTAGATACCTGCAATCAGAACAACTTCCCAACAATACCTACTCTTCCCATTTCATATGGGGGTGAGAAATTCCCCTTGGACCTTAAGCACTTTGTAACAAGTCTCTTTGAGCTGTGTTTAAGTAGGCAAAGAGTTCTCACTAACCCTATTCTTTCCTTAGGAACTAAATGAGATCCAATTAAGATCCAATTAGCACACCAGTTTTGTTTTTAGATTGCAGCATATTAGATGACCAAATAGAGTTGCTTTGTCCTTTAAGTAAATTATATTCACTTTTCAGGACAGGGCTACAAGGAAGGACTCTAGTTCAGATCCATTTTCTCTCTCCCGAGGGAGGCAAGGACCCTACCCGGCTGTTTCACCCTACAGAAGGAATGGGTTGACGGGGAGGATGGGGTGCCGGTCCGGGTTACCTTGAAGGGCAGCGGCATCAGCTGCCTCCAGGTCCTGGTAGATGTGGCGCACCATGCCCGCCGTCTCTTCGTTGCTCTGGGTGTTAATGTCCCACAGAACCAGCAGAGCCCGGCGCCGGGCGAACTCGAGGGCGAAGAGGCGGCCCAGGCCGCTGCCGGCCCCGGTGATCAGGCACACCTGTCCTGCCACGCTCTTCTCTTTGGGCCGCACTAGCCACTTGGCCGCAGCCAGCACGAATGCCCAGAGCACTTTAAAAGTGACCACGAAGAACTCCACCACGATATTCATCGCGACGCCCAGCCCAGCGCAGCTCCCGCGACAGCAATAGCAGCAGCAGCAGCAGCACCCGCACGGACCGACCCCGGCCTTTTTGCTTTCCTGCAGCTGAGCGGCTGCGGGACCCTCCTGGCTCCTTGCCCCGGGAGGTGGCTGAGTGCCACCTTCCTCTGAGACCGAGGAACTCCCGGGGAAGGGAAGGAAGGACCCGAGAAGAGACCCCGCACCTAACTTCCCCCTCCCCCCAAGTTGCCTCCTTGACTTTTGGGGGGACGGGGGCGCTGCTGCTGCTCCGAGGCTGCCGCTCGCTCTCTGCTGTACTACCCCCTTGCCCAGTTAGGCACTGTTGCCCCCCCCCCCGGAGGGTGCAGTCACCCCAGGCCGCCTTCTGCTGGCTAGCCGCCTGCCTAGGAGCGCTCGGCCGGGCTCCGGTCGCTGCCTGGGCACGGGGTCCGGCAGCGGTGACAGCCACTCGTTAAGCTGCCCTCATGCTTCCAGCTGCCCCTGTAGCTGCTGCTGCTGTGGCCGCACCGCCCTGGCCCCGCAAGAGCTGTGCAGAGGCGGGACTCGCAGGCCGGCCGCAGGAGGAGTTGTCAACTTAACCCAACTTTAAAGAGCGGGGTACGGAAGAGGGACCGGAGAAAGTGGCCAGTCCTTCCCCGGAGGCAGGAGCAGCCCAACGGCTTGAAGCACCCCCAGTACCTGCCAGGCCCCCCAGAGGTCTCGTGTCGCCCACCCCCTCGTTCCCCTCTCAGCTCCGCGGCTGTCACTCGGGCACCGGGAGTCCGGAGCAAAGCGCAGCTTGCAACTCACAGGCTAGCCCGCGCGCACTGAGCGGGCTCCACGCTCTGCGCTATATAAACCAGGACGGGGAAAAGCCGGCGGCAGCAGCAGCAGCTCTCGTTCCCTCCCCCCGCCTTTCTCCTTTCCTCCCCCGCCCCCTCTCCTTCGTTCCCCTCCCCCAACGGCGCACCCCGCCCCCCACCGTAGCCCAGCCCCCAGTCCTCCCTGCAGCAGCGGCCGCCGCGCCGGGGCACCCCTCTAGCAGGCTCGGATCGTAGTCGCTTAGCCAGCTCGTACCTCCCTTCCCTGCTCACGCCTCGCGATAGGGGGTGCCCCGGCCTTCGCCTGCCCGCAGCCCCAGACATGAAAATCACCACCGCCATCCCCTTTAGTGGCCTCTCGGCTCCGAACCCGACCCCTTCCAGCCACACCGGCTTCCAGAGCAGGCCTGGCCTAGGCTCACTGCCACTCCCCCCGCCCCGGGTCAGGCTCTTAAGGGGGACACCTCAGCCAGCCAGGGAGGAGGGAAGGAAGGGCCTCGGCCGAGCTCCACAGGAGCCTGCCGAACCCATAACTAGTATTGGCAGAGCTGGAGAGGCAGTAACTGGCATATCCGCTGCAGCAATGCCTAATCGCCGCCATCCCTAAAATGGAACCACCGTTGTGGCCTTTATCTTCCAACTCCTGAATCTGCCTACAATCCCCAGCATGCTGTGCTTCTTGTCCGGAGGGCAGGAACGCGAGAAAAGCATGCTGGGATGTGTAGTTTCCGAGAAACTAGGTAGCTAGAAGGAAGGGGAAGTCTTTTTTTTTTTTTCCCCTTTCAATTTGTAATAACCAAACACAGTTAATGAATGCTAAACAGAGATTTAGGATTGTCAAGCAGGATAACACCAAAATGAAAATATTTTGATAGAAAAATTCAATTGTATTTTTTCCCTGTACCTGTTTTCTTCAATAGTGTCGTCAGAAGAGTCCTCAATCAGTCATTATCTGAATTTCGATTTCCGCTTTCAAAAGCAATCTAATCTGCCTCTTTGATACGCAGGCACTATCTCAGACACCTACAATTTTAGGACCCCAACACTTGCCTAGTCTTTAAGTGTTCAGTACGCATGCGCGTACTTCCTCTTTTTCCGGCTGGAATCATGGCGGGCGCAGAGTAAGTAAATGCTGCTCTCCTTTAGAATCCTTTTCCATCCTCGAAAATTTAAGCCTATCTGCCCATATCCCCTCCATCTGGCGATTGCTTAGACCATATGTTATCTACTCATATAACTTTATTTTCTTTTGAACGCGGGATACTTCGAAGCCAGGCTGGGATGCGGGCGCTTTGGGGTGGAGGACGAATGGGGTCGGGAGGAATTGGGAGTAAACCTGCAACGGGGTTTGGCCTAGGGTGGCAAAAGCCGGAGCTTTATGAGGTCCTACGGGGACCCGGGCGTCTCCTTTCCCGCTGCCTCGGATCGCCCGCCTTTTCCTTTGCTCTTGAGTTGTGACCAGAAGGCCTTACCGTGGCCCGTGTTTGGAAGCCCCTGGCTTTTCCTGAAGTCCAGAGCGTTCGTTCCTCTGAATCAGCCCACATGGCGTTAAGGTCTTGTAAAATATTTACAGGAAAGAGTAGCATTAAGTGTTTTGCATGTAGTAGGCACTTTGAGTTGGGATGGAGGGTGGTCGGTGTGTTACTTAAAATACTTAGACGTATGAAAATTAGAACTCTAAAGCCAAATGTTTTTGTTTGGAAGGGATCCGGGTGGAAATTAGTTCTGACAGTTCTGCGTTTTTAGTGTTAGTGAATTTAGACCTTTTTGAGTACGGAAATAGAAATTCCCAAGCATCCCTTTTCTCAATGCCCTGTTTTTCACCGTGTATTAGGTATGTGTTTAGTCCCTTGATGAAATGAGTAGCTATTTAAAGGCAGATTGAACTTGTGTTTGCCACATAATGAATAATATAGCTCTTATTGGATAATAGTAAGTTAAAGGAGTAACTGGGATTCCTTATCTGTGGTAAAAAAAAAAAAAATCTGCTATGGGAACTAGATCTCTGATCGAAGTCTTGTCTAGGACTGTGACAGGTTTTGCCTTGCCCAGGGTGGCATAACTAGTACCTGTTGGAGAGAACTCTGACCTCGGTTCTTCCCGGCTCCAGGACCTGCCATTTGGATAGTGGACTTGTATTGAGCTTGATACCCTAGGCAATCCATTTAGCCTCTCAGCTTTAGTTTCCTCAACTCTAAAAGTGGAGAAATAATACTACCGTGCAACATTTTGTAAAGATCAAATGATATCTGTAAAGGGTCTTGCAAACTTAAGACAGCATTGAAGAGTTGTCATGAAGAGGGCTTCTGACTTCTTTATTCAATTCTGTAATATTAATTACAGAATACGCTTAAGAATGTTAGAGAAATAGTAGTTGTAATAATAGCTTATGTCTATATAGTGTCTCAAATATATGCTGGGTTCTTCTCAAAGGGGTGAGGTAAATGCTCAGATGAGGAAACTGAGGCAGTAGAGATTAATTGACTTTCCCAGGATCCCTTCTTAGCTAGTGTCTGAGTCTGATATGGAACTCAGTTCTCCCTGTACGATCCATGGTACTATGTATGTGAGTTGTGTTTAGGGATGCCATTATTATTAGATTTTGTTTTGAGAGAAAAACCCTAGTCAGAATTATTTATTATTTTGAAAATATAGAGAAAAGAAGAAGTTACCATCTGTTCCAGAATCCCTTCTGAAAAAGCGAAAAGCTTTTGCAATACTGAAGGCCAAACGCCTAAAGAAGAAAATGGCTATTAAAAAGGTAATTAATAGCGTTACACTTATTTATATGATTTAAAAAACTTAAAACTTTGAAGGTTGTAATAGACATATACTTGGGATTGAATTTTAAAATGGGTGGTTCACTTTTGGATATTAAGAAAGGCATTTTGTGACATGTGTACATTTCTTTTTCAGCTCCGTAAAATACGGAGAAAAGTTATCTATGAAAAAGCTAAAGCCTATCATAAGGAGTACAGACAGATGTATAGAAGTGAAATCCGGCTGGCTAGAATGGCACGCAAAGCTGGCAACTACTATGTACCTGCTGAACCCAAGTTAGCGTTTGTGATCCGAATCCGAGGGTAAGTTGAATTCTGGCTTGGGGATTGAAGTTTATTCATGAAATACTTAGTTTTGTATCCCAACTGATTTTATTCCCTGGTTTAAGAAATGTTTAAAAACAAAAAACCTTTTTTGGAATGAACCATGTATTCTTGCCCCTCATATTCTTTAAAACCACAACGATTTTATTATAATTATGGGTCACTAAAAGAAAAGAGCCTGATCAATTTTTTAACCCTCTCTTCCACTCTAGTATCAATGGTGTTAGCCCAAAGGTCAGAAAAGTTTTGCAGCTTCTTCGTCTTCGCCAAATCTTCAATGGAACTTTTGTTAAGCTTAACAAGGCTTCAATTAACATGCTGAGGATTGTGGAGCCATACATTGCATGGGGGTAAAGAGTTCTTCCTATTTTAATTTCTTTTCTATTAATAAAGTAATTCCATTACTGACAAGAACACACATGCATGCACACCCATTTTTATTTTATTTATTTCAGTTACCCAAACCTGAAGTCTGTGAATGACTTGATTTACAAACGTGGTTATGGCAAGATCAAGAAACAGAGAATTGCCTTGACTGATAATGCCCTTATTGCAAAATCTCTTGGTGAGTCTGATCTATTTAGGTGGATTTTTGTAGAATTTAGAGTAAAAAGGGATACTATCTGTTTAATTTACAGAAGACAAAGCTTAAATGGGCAAGAGAAGTAACTTGCCCCCACTTATACAGGGTAATAGTAGTAGAACTAGGATTCTAACTTAGATCCCAGTTCTGAAACTTCCCAATAGACAAAAAGATTTGGGCTCTGTACCTATACCTGTATGTTAAAGTAAAATGAAATGTTTTGAGTTGGATTCACCAGTGAATTCTACTGATATTTTTCAAGTATAAAAAAATTTAACATATCATTGCTTTGAACTTTTAAAGTTATCTCTGATGGTGAGCACAGTAATAACCCACGTAATTTTCAGGTAAATATGGAATTATCTGCATGGAGGACTTGATTCATGAGATCTACACTGTTGGCAAGCACTTCAAAGTTGCTAACAACTTCCTGTGGCCCTTCAAATTGTCTTCTCCACGAGGTGGAATGAAGAAAAAGACTACACATTTTGTGGAAGGGGGAGATGCTGGTAACAGGGAAGACCAGATCAACAGGCTCATTAGAAGAATGAACTAAAGGTAAGTTTCAGGCATCTTAGAGGAAACTTAAAAATTTAACTTTTTTTAAATTTAAATCAAATTTCAGTTTTTATCAACTAGATTGTTAGACTTGAGTTATGTTTCAGATATTTGGGGCAGAAACCAGTATTAATATTTTTAGTTAAGTTTCAGTAAATAAGTAAGTTGGGCAGAGATCATTAAATCAGATGGTCTTATTTGAAGGGGTGGTTTTGACTGCAGTGTGTTGGTTTTTTTTTTTTTTTTTATGGATTATGTATAGTGTTTCATGCTTAAAGGACAGATTTAAAGAACATTTTAAACTCATGGGTTACTTCCCCCCAAAATCACTTGTGTCTGATAAATTTAGTCTTCAATGCTGATTTGAGCTAATGTATTTAAACTGAATAAGCTTTAATCTTTTTTTCCTTTTTCCCTATTTTTCAGGTCTCTACCATGATTATTTTTCTAATGATCTGTTAATAAAAATGTCTCTCATAAAATTGATATTTGCTTTATTGAACACATTTCTGATCAAGTTATGTGCCTGCTCCTATCATTAAAGGTGAAGGCTTTACCTAGAGAGTGAGTGGGTGGGAGGGGGTTGTCTAGTGGCAAATGGAAACAAACCACTAGGACCTAGCTGCTGCACAGCCCTTAGGGGGATTGTACCTTAAGAAAGAACATTTGTTTATTGAGCAGAAGTTGTTACTATCTCCAGTTTATTGGGAAAAAAAGTTTGTAGAGAATGTTTGGACAAAGTAATTGATACAAAATCCATATTTAGAAACATTGATTAAAATGGACTTCTATAGGTATATATCTGACTTTCTGGAATTTCCCTCAAAATTTTTCACTTTTTTTGCTAAATTTCAGGGAATTATTCATATGCAATTGGTTTTTTAGTCTTTGAAGTCTTAGCTAGAAAAAAGGTTTCTTCATACCTTTAGCAGTCTGAAAGCAATTTACCCCCTTCTCAGATTACTTTTAATAAATTCATCAAGTAAATGAAAATTATGAAAGGAAACCAATTAAATAGCAATAGTTTTTATTTTTTAAATTTATGGACCTTTGAGTTAAGAACCCTTGGCCTAGTTAATATGGTAGAAACTGAAAACTATCTGATAACCTGTCCTTGCCAGAAGTGATCTTGAAATCTATGGCATTTTGTATCCTTGAAGATATAACACATAATTTTAATCATAATTATTTGTGCCGCAGTCCTGTAATCTTTACATTTTTTTAGACACTTAGCTTTTCATTCATTTAGCAAACTATACAAGGTAATTTGTCCAAAGCCAAAAAAAAAATTGATACAAATTAATCAGGAAAGAAACACTGAATAATTGGATCCTCCTCAGTTTAATGTAGCTGCAGTAGGCCTACTGCCTGCCGCTCTTACATTATTTGGGCCTTTTATTTTTATTCTACACTTCCCTTGTGTTATCAATACACATTCTAAAAGTTTTAAACTTCATGGGACAGTACACAATAAGTACTCAAAAAACCTTGGATGGAAGGGAATAATAAATGTATAAACCAAAGACTAATTGTTTTTAAAATGGGAGTGAGGAATATAAGATGTGAAAGGATGCAAGCCTGAAGAACTATATATGTTCTATGTTCATATGTTGCTATGAGAAAGATAGGGCATATAAAGAAAATTAAAGAGAGCTTTGATTACTAGCTCATTAGGAACTGCCTACAACAATGGAAAGTGAAGTTTTGTGATCTAGTATGTCATAGGGCTTTGCTTACAAAATGTTTTCACCTATCAATATGGCACTGAAGCTCATTTTTACCCTGGGCAGATAAAATATTTTGTAACTAAGGAAACAAAAGGTGAAATAGTATACTGTAAGACTTGGGTGGCTTTCTCCTAGGAAGCAATTAAACAATGGCTGAAAGCCAGTTTTAGGTTTTTTAAGACTCTGGAAAGATTGTATTGGAGGGAATGGTGAGACAAGAAAACTTGGGAGAGCCCTCAAGTCAATTGGTGCTTGTGAAGAGTAAGCCTGACTTTGGTGACTAACAAGTTTCTAAGGTTGAATGACAGATGTTGGTAGAATATCTGGGTGATATGGACATTTTGAAGTTTTTCTGAAAAGAGGGGGGGGTGATTATCTGGAGTACTTGTCAATGAACATCTTTAAAGCACCTGCTACATAATAGCCTTAGAACTGACAAAGGGAAAATCTATTTCTAGTTGCTAAGCTTACAATATGATGGAAGAAAAATGCAAAAGAATGCACAAAAGGGTCAAAGGTATCTGTTGAACTCAGGCTAGACTGGAGATAGCCTAGGTTCTCTCCTTGGAGTTTTAGGAAACTCTGTCCTTCAGCCAAGAGGGGTCTTAGGGATAAAGGGGCTGGCCTGTGTGATATAATAATGGAAAATGCTGAGTTTGGAGTTTAGAACCCTAGGTCTGCCACTTAGTACTTGTGTGCTTTGGGCAAGTAACTTCTGGGCATCAGTTTTTCTACTGAAAAAGGTATTAGGACTAAAAGTTTCTTCTGTCCTAAATCAGATTATTAGTAACAAATAGGGACCAGATTTTTAGATTAACTCGTCTCAGAATCTACCTTTGAAAGTTCAACAAAGTTGCCACATCTTTATGAGACCATTACTGCTTTCCCACCTCTCCAATTGTTAATGCTGGCACAGTGGGAATTTGTATGTATTTTAAAGTTTTAAGTTTGTTGGTATATTTAGACAGATTTGGTTTGTTTGAAATTTTCAGTGCCTGGCACATAGGTTCTTAGTAAACTGCTTGATTCATAATGAATCATTGAAGTAAGAAGAATAATTCTAGAATCTGCAGGGGTGATAGTTGAAGTTAAGAGTAAATAAGACTTCAGAACATTATAAAGAAGAGCAGAGAGAAACAGGATCATGGGGAAAAGGCTACATTCAAGAACCAGGGTCATAGGCCAAAGGTGGAGTTTAAAAGACAATTATTTAAAGTGATAATCCTGAGGCGTCTGGGATGCTAAGAAAAGGGAAAGGGCCATTGGCTATATCGGTAAGGGTCATCTATCTTTTAAACCAGCTAAATTTTGGATTGAGAACGGTTGAGGTCCAGGTCATGTCCAATCCATTTTAAATTAATAGTACAAAATAGGTTGAAAGATTGCAATATTCCTTAGGAGGATAACCACTGGAACATCCATTTGGCTGTGACAGATTTTTACACTATTGGATTCTCATTTCACATACGGATGACCCTGGGGCAAATGTTAAGGAAGAGCCGAGGAAGGAGAGTTGCTCAGACCTATTTTGGGGAGCACTTCTCACTTGAAGTCGAACTCTAAATCTGATGCCAGTTGGTCTATTAGACTGCTCAGCTCCCGCATCGTGAACATCTGTAAGCCGCAGGAAGAAATCCCCAGTACCCGAGCCTTCCCTGTTCTCCCCCACCCTCGGGTCTATTAACCAGCCGCGAAATTCCGAGCCTCCGCACCCGCCTTCCCCCAATCCCCAGAGGCTGCTTTTCACTGGTCCTCAATCCTGCGGCCTAATGCAGGTCTGGAGCCCCTCGGGCTCCGCCTTCTCACCCCTTCCAGGTCTCGCGCCCCTAGCCTTGCGCTCTGAGCACCTAACCACGCGCGCGCCTAGTCTGGGTGGTGGGGAAGCGCGGCGGGCGGGGGCGCCTGCCCGCGGAACCGCCACCTCAAGGCGGGGGCCGCTGTCTCCGCCCCCGACGGCTCTAGCGCTCCTGGGGGTGAGGGAGGACTCATCGGGCCCCGGGAGGCCTCTTGGCCCTCCCCATGGGGCCCCGGGTTGTCGGCCGGGGGGCATGGCCACCCTGGGAACGGCGACCGTGACCGTATGCCCGCCGCTAGCTGTGGGGACCCAGCGGCCCGCCCGAGTCTCCCGACCCGGGCCCGCCGGAGACTGCACCGGGATGAGAAGGAGTGGCCGCCCTCTGTGGAGCAGCGGGGACGGTGAGTGGGGGCGGGGGCGGGGGCGGGGCGAGGCGAGGAGGAGGGAGAACGAGGGGGCGGAGGGGGCGGGGCGAGTTCCGGTCTGAGGCCGGGCGGAGCGGCGGTGTGGCGTCCCGCCGGTGATCCTTTCAGTCCCAGAGCATGTTAGCTCCGGTTTATTTCCAGAGGAGGAAACTGAGGCAGGCCGGGCTCCGCAGCGAGGGTTAGGAGTGCAGGTGGTCTGATTTCCATGTTCACGGATAATGATCGAGATGGAATGTGAACACGTGGACCCTAACACTTCCCTTTTCAGTAACTTGTACTCTCGAGAGCTGCGGCCTGGAGGGAAGATCCCGGATGATCCCTTACCCCTTAAACTGAAGCAGATTTTGGATTCTGCACGGGCGTCTTGATAACCTTTGTTTGGCAATGAATGGATGGAGGAATATGTTGAATCGGAAACAAGAATAGCTAGAATTTAAGTGGAGATCCTGCAACACTACACTTACATAATACTTTAAGGACCGGAAAAGGTTTTCTTTAACCCTGCGAGGTACAAGTACCTTCATTTTACGGGACAGGAAATCAGTAAGTGACTTGCTTAATAAAGGTTACATAGTTACTAAGTATTGGAAGCGCAATTCCAACACTGATTTTTGAAGATTTTTAAGTTCCAAATTTTCTCTTCCTTCTCCAAAGCAGCAAACTTTTATATAGGCTATCCGTGTACAATCATGTTAAAACATTTCTACGTTAGTCACGGTTAGTCACGTTGTAAAAGAAGAATCAGAACAAAAGAGAAAAACCAAGAGAAAGAAAAAAAAGTGAAAATAGCATGCTTCTCTCTGCATTGAGTCTCCATAGTGCTTTCTCTGGATGTGAATGGCATTTTCCAATATGAGTCTTTTGGGATAGAAGTGCAGTTCCATCACAGGGCTCTGCTGAGTCCAAGTTGAGCACACTTTTCATGATACATTATCTTTCTAGAAAGGTATGTGCACATAGAGAAACTAGTTCTACTGTCAAGATAAAATAGATTGAAGTGTTAGGAGGTAATAGGGAAATCCTGATGTCTCCACTAAATTTAGTGTTACCCTTAAATTTAGATACCTAAAGATTTGGGAGGATGTAGATTAATTGATGAGTACAGAAATGAGTTTAATTTTTAGAGGAAGCCCAAGTTAAAACTGAGAGGGCACAAAGGTAGAAGTGTCAAAAGGAAGAATAGACAAAAAATAATTGGCAAGGTGAATTTTGAAAAAAGTTCAAATCAAATGGGAGGATTGGTGAGTAAACTACAGGAAAATAATATTTAAGATGATGAGTGATGGAGGGAGATGCGTGAGTATGACAGGGTAATTTTGTAATGATCAATAGATTTAGATATCTTTAAATTGGAGATGATAGGTGGCTGGAGAGAA
The DNA here is from genome assembly GCF_048593235.1 of Sminthopsis crassicaudata. Taxonomy (NCBI): domain Eukaryota; kingdom Metazoa; phylum Chordata; class Mammalia; order Dasyuromorphia; family Dasyuridae; genus Sminthopsis; species Sminthopsis crassicaudata. The sequence continues at coordinate 281,583,896 of NC_133617.1, read as the reverse complement.
GGAGTAGAAGGTATAAAGGGGAGGAAGCAGGTTAGAAAAGCTAGGAGAACAACAGAAGAATAGACATGGGGTAAAATAGGCAAATCCATCTCAGGACCACATAAAAAGATGTTTTTGGATGGAGGACTCAGGAAAAGTTTGAATTAGGAGTAAAAGCTGAAGAGGTGAAACTAAGATGACACAGTAGAGATAGGAAGTCTCCCAATGTCTCCCCAAACCACTCCAAATTCCTTTAAATAATGACTCTAAACACATTTTGGAGCATCAGAACACTTGAAAAGATGGAGTAGAACATTTTCCTGCTGAAGACAGCTTAGAAGTTAAAAGGTCAGGGTCCATTGTGCAGTTTCAGTGAAGGACATGCCAGTGAAGTCCCAGCCCAATATCAGTAAATCAGGAGTGGGTCTAGGGAGTCCTGAATCAGCACCAGTTCTGGTGATTTCCCGACCTCTCATCCCAGAGACACCAAGGACTTGGTAGGTCAGCAGAAAAAGTCTGACTTTTGGGAGCCAAGCATACAATCCCCAGCTAAGGCCCTGTCAGTGCAGCCCCAGCCTCAGCACTGGCAAAGCAGGACTCTGTTGTTTTAATGAACTAGATTTTATAGCTACAGTGGAGCTGGGATACTCCTAATAGTTGCAGGGCAGAAAAGAATGCTTGTGATCAGGTCCCTAGAAGGATCTCTGAAAATAACTAGCACAAAATCTTTGAAGTTTTGGACAGTGCAACCTCATCCTGGAAACAGAGGCCTACTTTAACAAAGAGTTAAAAGCCATGTAATAGGCTAGGAAAATGAGCAGACAACAAAAAAAGTTTCTGACCATAAGAAGTTACTGTGGTGACAAGGAAGATTAAAACACTCAGAAGACAACAAAGTCAAAGTTCCTACATCTGAAGCCTCCAAGAAAAATAAGAATTGGTCTCAGGTCATGGAAGAACTTAAAAGGGATTTTTAAAATCAAGAGAGATATAGGAAAAATTAGGAAAAGAATTGAGTGCTGTAAAAGGAAGTACAAAAAGCTAATAAGACAAATGCCTTAAAAAAGAATAAAAGTTAAGAAAGTCAATTACTAGGAAGATAGTGAACTGTAGCTTGTTTTGATATGATGTATTTGATTCAGGCCAGCTCTTGTTTTATCTATTGTTAAGTTGCTAATTTATCTTAAGTCATTAAATGTATGGCTGACTTATAAAGACATGGGTGCTAAAAGAATGGATATTTTTTTCTTCAATGGGGTCACCCTTCCCACTAAATCAATTGTGTAATGTTGGGAATATTCCTTTGGAGAGGAATAGAGATGGCAAATTCTGTTTTCTAAAAACCAAATGTTGTCTGTTGTCTAGAAGGTAAATTGAGAGAGATTGGGGCACAAAAGATATAATCATAGAATCTTAGAATATTTGAACTAGGAGGACTCTTAGATCAATTTATTCATCTATCTCATGGAAGAGGAAGCTGAAACTCAGAATTGTGTGAAATGACTTATTCAGGGTCATATAATGAATTTAATTCCCAATGCTGTGATCTTTCTACTCCCTCTCATAAGTACATTATTATTATCATCCTCTTTTGTTTTGTGAATTAAAAGTTTTAACACTGACCTCTTTCTAAAGGCATAAATGCTAGTTTGTACTTCCCCAAAATGCAATTAGATAGGCTGAAAATGACTTGCAGTAAGAAGTATGGTGCATTGTTCTTTTCTGTGATTGGGCAATAATAGTCAATGTTTGGCATTTTCTGTGCCTTTGACCTGAAATTCTCAAAAATTCAAGGAAAATAAAGCCATTTTTTTTTTTTAAATGTAAGAAACCTTAATCTGAAGAATGATTTTAACAATGTGGTAGACAAGAAATTGTGACATTATACACTGTCCCAGTTAGACCATATAAAGAATTTTTATTTATTTTTGGGTACCACATATTAGAAAGCATATTTATAAAGACCTGAGGTGGGTCCACTAAGATAGTAAGTGATGTGGAGATCATGCCAAGTGAGGACTGATTATAGTAATTAAGGATATTTAGTCTGAAAAAGAGAAGATTTGAGGAGTACATGATAGTATTCAAGTATTTGAAGTGCCATCAGGTGAAAGTAGAATTGTTTATTTTGCTTTTCCCCAAATAGCAGAATAGGGAACATTGGATGTATAGATTTAGGCCAGGAAGGCAGATTTAGGCCTGGCATAAAGAAAAATGTTCTAACAATTACAGTTATCTCAGAGTGGAATGTTTTTCTATGACCAGTGGCAAAACGTCCCCTCATTAGATGTGTAGGGAATTCTTTAGATATGCCTTACAATTGGATGGTCACTGAATTAATTCTGTCCCAGTTTTGACATTCTGTGATATCATTAATTAGTTTTGATTGGTTCCAGAGGCTAGGACTAAGAATAAGAGGTAGAAGTTGAAGAGAGATAGATTCAGGCTTGATTTAAGGAAAAACTTTGTGACAGATATGACCAAAAGTGTAATAAGTTGGTTCAAGACTAGTAGCTTTTCCCCTCATTGGAAGTGAGCAATTGTTTGAGATACTGGGATTCCTTTTCAGATACAGGTTAGACTAGATGAACTTGGAGGACCAGTCCAGCTATAATTTTGAATTGAGTTGGAATGAAATTATTAAGCATGAACAGGAATACTCAGCTAATGATTAGTAAAGCTAGATGTGAGCACAGAATTTGTCTTTTGTCTCTAGAAATAGAGAAATTATAATTTTGTCTTTTGGAAATTTTTATTATATTTTTATATTCTAGAATCATACGCATCAGAATTAAATTATTTGCTGTCCGAATGCAGCCTAAGAAGGTGAGCATTGTATATTGTGATTTATTAAATGTTGCATTGTTGAACAAATTTATTTGCATAAAAACTTTTTTCTTAAAATGTCCACTCTTTGTTTATAGTCTCAATGTTGTTGAAATCAGAAGGAACTTAAGATCAGAGGGTTTTTCCTTTTCATTTAATTACATAAATGCAATATGTATGACTATGATTCTTTTTTCTTCCCAAATGAGGAGAAAAATCTTTATTCTAGATTCAAACTATTTGGATTATGAATTGAGATTGTTAGCCAGAGTTCAGATAATGATAGGTAGACATGTTGTGCTGCTAAAATTTTATTTATTTAATGGTATGTTATTTTTCCCCAATAACATGTCAAGACAATTTTTAGTATTCATTTTACAAGATTCTGAATTCCAAATTTTGTTCCTTCTCTTTCTTCCCTTTCCTCTTCTAAAAATGGCAGGTAATTTGATATAGGTTATACATGTGCTATTATATAAAACATATTTCTTTTTTAATCAGAATTGTGAAAGAAGGATCAGATTTCCAGATTTTTCTGAAATCTGCTTATCATTTCTTATTGTATAATAGTGTTCCATTATATTCATATACCACAGCTTGTTCAGCCTAGTTGATGAGCATCCTCTCCATTTCTAATATTTTGCCACCACAAAAAAGTCTGCTATAAATATTTTTGCACATATAAGCCCTTTCTCCTTTTTAATGATCTCTTTGAGATACAGCCCTAGTGGTAATATTGCTGGAGCAAAGGGTATGCACAGTTTGCTTATCCTTTGGGCATAATTCCAAATTACTCTCCAGAATGGTTGTATTAATTCACAAGTCTACCAACAGTTCATTAGTATCTCAAATTCCCCACATCTTCACTAACATATTATTTTTCTTTTTTATAAGATTAGCCAATCTCTGATAGGTGTCAAGTGGTACCTCAGAGTTACTTTAATTTGCTTTTCTTGAATCAAAAAAAAAAAAATTTAGACCACTTCTTCATATGCATATAGGTAGTTTTGATTCCTTCATCTGAAAACTGCTTTTTTATCCCCAATTTATCAGGGAATGCTGACAACGTTTAAATTGTGTCATATCTTATATATATATCATATATATCTGGCTTCTGGTCCTGGCTCTGCAAATCAATTGAATATTAAAACTAGGACAAAACATTTAACATCAAGTCATATTTTTTAAAAGTTTTTAAATATTATAATAAATCCTGCTATTTATTTTTGCCAATGGAGAGGGGAAGCAAGTGTTGTGTAGTGACAAAACCAACTGGATTTGGAGTCAGAAGACATGGTTCATGCCTATATGATCTTGGCCCAGTCACCATCACATTTTTTTTTTTCTAGTTATTCACAGAAAGCTTTGGGAATAATACCACAGAATCATAAGATTTTAGAGCTAACGTGGTCTTAGAGATTACTCAATAATATTACCTTAGAATATTAGTGTTGGAACAGATTATCTACTCCAACCTCATTATCAGAGCCCTTAAATAGGTTGATCTTTTACTTGGAAGATGATCATCTGAGAGCCAGAAAGGGTCAAGGAACAGATGATATATGATGTTTGCTGCCCAGCAACTCCAGGAGAAATGCCAGAAGAGCAGAGATTTGTACACAACATTTGTAGATCTCATTAAACCCTTTGATACCGTCAGTCATGTGAGGGCTTATGGAAAATTATTTCAAGATTTGGTTGCCTGGGAAAGTTCATCATTATTTTATGTTAGTTTCACAATGGCATGTTTGTCTCAGTTCTGGATAATGGACAATGCTCTCACACTTTCCCAGTCACAGTGGAGTGAAACAAGGTTATGTGCTTGCTCTCATGCTTTTTAACCTGACGTTTTTAGCCATTTTGTCAAATGCCTTCAATGAGGACAAACATGGCATCAAGGTCAGCTAGCACACTAATAACACTAATAGCAACTTTTTCAACTTGAAAAGTCTACAAGCTAAGACTAAAGTGGAGGGAGTGTTTGGTGCATGATATTTTTGTTTGCAAGTTGTTGTGCACTCAGTGTAGACTCTGAAGCTGAAATGCAATAAAGTATGGCTCTGTTCTCTGCTACTTCTGCTAATTTTAGCCTAACAATTAATACCAAGGAAACACAAGTGCTCCACTAGTGAGCACCACACCATCCATAAGTTATAGCAAATAGAGAAATTTTGAATCCTGTGGATAAGTTCACTTACCTCAGCAATATGCCTTCCAAGGATGTACTCATTAATAATGAGGTTGACACCTGCATTGCCAGAGCTAGCTTGGTGTTCGGGAGGTTCCAAAGGAAAGTGTAGGAGTAAAGAGGTATTAGATTGACTATCATTGTCTCTCTCTATAAAAGTAAAGGGAATAAATTATCTTGTGACAATCATAGTGGGGTCTCTCTCTATAAAAGTAAAGGGAATAAATTATCTTGTGACAATCATAGTGGGGTCTCTCTCTATTGGTGACTAGGAAAGTTATAAGAGCATTGTTTATTATCCAGAACCTGGGTAAGCATGATGTATAATACTTATGAACTTTCCTAGACAATGAAATTTTCTATAACCCCTCTGAAGCTGAAATGGAATAAAGTATGGGTCTATTCTCTGCTATTTCTGCTAATTTTAGCCTAACAACTAATACCAAGGAAACACAAGTGCTCCACCAGTGAGCACCACACCATCCATCAGTTATAGCAAATAGAGAAGGGCTTGTCAGATCTACAAATATTGTGTTCTACTCTGTTCTGCTCCTGACATTTCTCCTGGAGTTGTTTAGCAACAAATAGCATATTGACTGTTCCTCAGCCCCTTCTGAAGCCATATTGACTCAAGTAGATGACCATCTTCCAGATGAAGAATTAGTCTAGTAAGGAACACTCTGTCAAGAATCTTACCATCAATGACTATGAAAAAGGATCTCTTCCCTCTCTTCATGATTGTCATAGGACAATCTATTCCCTTCACCTTTATAAAGATGGACAGTTGAAATATCCTTGAAAATTTTAGTCAGCTTTTATAGGAGCAATGGAGCTCCTACCTTAAGAATCTCAGCTAGAAAAGAATCAACATCAGTTGTTTTGCCACATGAAAGGAGCCTAAAGGCATTAAAACTTCTCTAGTTGGAACCACAGCTAGGGAGGGATTGACTTCAACCTGAGGCAAATGGTCAGAGGCTTCACACATGATGATCTGTTGAGAACACTATGGAAGTGTTCAGCTCATCTCTCTAGGATCATGTCCTTATTATGTTCTTATTACTAATCAGTGCTGACTTCTTCAGCACTGAATTGCTGAGATGCACCATAGGTCTTTGGCCTATAGTCTTCCTGGCATCATAAAAGTGCTTTGGATTTACATAAAGCTGAATTTCATTTTCCTTCTTACTGAACCAAAACTCCTGTGTGTCTCTTAAGATTCACTTGTAGTTTACTTTTGATGGAATTAAATGCTGCCTTCTTAGAGATGGATGAACTATCCTGCTGGTGGAGACTCTGGAGTTCTTGTTTTTCATTTAACAACTTTTGAATTTCCCCATCATTTTCAGCAGATCAATCTTGATGTTTGTGAATGTTGTGATCCAGATGAACAAATTCAGTGCTGTATACCAAATCTCAAAAGTTGCCCATTCATTTTTCTGGGCACTCTTGCTAATTGTATATTGGCTCCACTTTCCCTCTAAGTTAGCAATAAAACTATTCTTGCTCAAAGAAGCACTGTAATCTGTTGACATTAATTCTTCTGGTAGTCATTTTGCCTTAGCCACTACTTTATTGAATGTGAATATTTAGCTTTTTTTGTGATTCATTTGCAATGTGGAATCCCCTCCTCCTGTAATATTAGGCTAGGGTTGGGTAAGCAGACAATTTCAGGACACCTTTTCTAGCCCTTTTCTCACTTCAGGAGGTGAGCACTGTGATGAAGTAAGCAAAATCAGGAAAACATTGTACATAGCAATGCAGTTCATTGATCCAAGGCAATCTCAATAAACTTTGGAAAGCGCTGCCATTCATATCCAAAGAAATAAATATGGAGCTTGAATGTAAATTAACAAGTACTATGTTCACTTTTTTCTTATGGTTTTTCCCATTTATTCTGATTTTTCTCTATGCAACATGATTCATATGGAAACATGTAAATGAATTCACTTGTATAACCAAAAAAAATGTTTCTACATGTAACTGGGGGGAAAAAGAATGACATGAAAACAAACAACAAAACCTCAACCTAACAGCAAAAAAAAAAAAAAAAAAGATTAAGTCTGCTGAATTCCATTGTTGCTTCAGGGCAGAGAGATGACCCTATGACCTAGCCTGCCTGTGTGCAGGGTTGTGACTAGAGCTCCCAGCATATTTGCATCTGCTGCTGCCTCACTTGCTTGTCGCCACAGGACTTAGACATGGGTAGAAATGATAAAAATCATTTGGGTGATGTCTTTTGTGATCGTGCACAAATTGGATTTAAGTGAGACTGAGTTGCAGGAAATTGGCAGCCTCACTTTTCAGAGTCATTGCAGAACAGCGGCAGAACCGGGTCGAGAATACTGGGGAGTGGCCAAGAGTGTAGTGGAAGATGTTGGTGTCTTCTAACCAGCTCTAAGTGCTCCCCCACAACCTCTACTGCCGCTGTCTTCATTGCCTTTGGAAGAAATTGTTCTCATCTGTCCATTCCACCAGAGAAAGTTTTCTCATGCTTGGGGGTAGATGTTTTCCCAATTTGCCAAGAGGTTTGAGACCCCATGGTTACTCAAGCTGGTTTAGTTCATCTGCCAAAACGGTTGTTTGGGGTGTGGTGGCTGTGTATGTTACATACAGCTTCTTAGAGCCATAGGTAAGAGTTAGGGGGATTCAGCATTGATTGATGATGCTTTGTTGAGAACCCTGTGGAAATCCTTACTATTGATCAGTGTGGCTTCATCAGCACTGAATTGTTGAGATGCACTATAGGTCTTTCCACAAAGATGGATAGCAGCCCTCAAAAAGCTAGGCTGCCCTCAGGCTAGAAGGACTACTTTCCCTGAACACACCATTTGTCCTATTAACCTCTTTTTGCCTTAATCCACTGGAGAAGGAAATAGCAAACCACTCCAGTATCTTTGCCAGACAGCATTGGTGTACTATGATCTACAGGGTTATGAAGAGTTTGACACAACTGAATAGTAACAAAAATCACATCGTTTGCTCAATCTTCTCTCTTTCATTTTTAAACTCTTCCAGTTTCTTATGGTATTAAATCCTCTCATTATACTGTCTTTTAGTGGACTTAACCACCTTGTCAGTGTCTCGCCTAAAATATGGTTCATAGAACTGAATTCAATACTCTAAATATGCAGTGTTAACAATATGAATGTTACTGTCATTTTCCTCTTTTTCATCACTATAGTTTTCTTAATTCCGTCTAATAATCACATTAATCTAATATCATATAAGAGACTTATTAAATTTTTAATTCACTAATATTTTCTGAAATGAATACTTTTTAGGCAGATATTCCTTCCAAACCCTTGTACTATTATTCTTTTTAACCTAAATGTAAGACATAAAATTATTTTAAAATTTAATCCCCTTAAGATACAGAATTAGAAAAGCCAGTTATTCAAGGTTATGCTTTATTGTGTTTGTGTCATTTCAGTCATGTTCAACGCTTTGTAACCTCATTTAAGTTTTTTGTTTTTGTTTTTTTTTTTTTTTTTGTTTGGCTGAGTTACTGGAGTAGTATTATTTCCTCCTCCTCATTTTACAGAAGAGTAAACTGTGACAAAAAGGATTAATGGCTTGCCCAGGGTCACATAGCTACAATTCATTGTACAGATGAAGAAACTGAGGCTTGGAAAAGTTAAGTAACTTGTCCAAGTTTAACCAGCTCATGCTTTAACCAGTAGAGCTAGTATTGTAATCTAGCCCAGTGTTTTATCTAATACTTGACTTATAGTCTCCTGAGGGGGGTGCTAGGAGCCTTGTTTCTGTTAAAGAGGTCATATAAAGAAACAAAGAAAGCATCAGGATGATTTTAGTTGTTTTTTTTAAAAATAAAAATACAGGATACTCCATTTAACTATATATTAAAAATGAAAAACATCTCTTTAAAAAAAAAAAACCCACTGAAACCCAGTTACCAAATTATGCTACTCTATATTGGAACTGGTCAAAAGGAAGAGAAAAAAGGAGAAATGAAGGCAAGAAGAGACTGAAGGGACACATGTATATACTCAGAAATACTGAAAAAGACTGAGAAGTAATGAAGTTGCAGAGAAATAAACAAAAAGATAGAAGTATAGAGAGAGACAAATATTGAATAAAAAATTGATCCATAAATCCCCCCAAACCCAGAGAAGCATACACAAATCATTGAAAGAAATACTGGAGCTACAAATGGACTTTTAGGAAGATCCATCTTAATCTTGTGTCCTTTTAGTACATTATATATAGTTAAAGGCTTATAAAAGTTGTGTTCTATTTTAACAAATATAATTGGAAATGGAAAGGCAGATTATTGTGGTGAAAAGAATCCTAGATGTGGAGTTCGTAGAGTGAGGCTTACCTTGAATACTTACTGAGTGACCCATGAGCTTGATTCTTGACATTTCAAAAATTCAGAGGCCTTAGCTACAAGATGAGGACAATATCATAGGTTATTGCCCGTTGGGTCAGATGGAAGTAAATTGGAGGCCATATCCCACTGTGGATCAGTGGTTCCCTTATGATTTTCATACTTCCTGTTTAACTAATTTTTTAATCCTTTAGAGGTAGTAAGCAACCTAACTTTCAATTCTTTTTGAAGGAGTAAGAATTACTGTCCTTTAGTTCATTCTTTCCTAATCTTTAAAAAATTCCATTATCATTTATTTGTAAATTTCTAAATTTGCCACAGTTCATCTTGGAGGCAGTTGTCAATATTCACAGGGGATAATTGGGATGGAGATCACTATTTTGAGAAAATATTGATGGAGAGGATCATAGAGAAATTGGAGGGGACAGGAAGATTGGCTTTGTCCTTTGAACCTGTTGATTGATGATAATGAATAGGAAATAGAGGAGAAATTGGTGCGAGAAGAACTGTAATGGTCACTTCATTCTTATGGTAAAAGTAAGTGTAGGAATGAAAGTCAGTCTCAAATAGGAGGCTGTAAATCCCCCCATTACAGTCAGATTATGACTTGGAGGAATATATAGTGGGAAGGTCAGAAAAGTATCGGACATATACCTGTGCTAATAGCCTGATGACAGTACATGCAGTCAGAATTTCAAAGTAACCCCACTTTACAGTCCCCTTGCTACCTGTTAGACCTCCTGAGGCACTGCTTACTTAACATTGTTCTAGTCTTATATTAAAGTATTCTTTACTAGGCTAAGGAATAGACAGGTTTGTCCTATTTTAGAACTATTATTTTTTGATTGCTTTATGATTTTTCATGCTTTTATCTAGATGTTCTTGAGTATGTTATTGTTTGTATCCTTACCTGTTTGTACCAGTATTCAGGAGCATTGAAACAAAGGTAAGAGCACAAGCAATAACACATTCAATGACTTTGAAGTAAAACAGTGAAAAATAATAAACAATCAAAGACCTCATGGAGGAACCCCACTCCCCACATATCCCATCCACAGCCCAACTAGTTTCAGCTGGAAGAAGTCAACTGAAACCAAACCTACTTCAACCTAGAATGTGAATTTTTACTATGTCCTGATTGGATTGCACACACAGAGAATAGAATTCTAGTTATAACATTTGATTGAAATATATTGTATTTCAGTATAATTCATTTACTTTCAAGTTGTATATTTTCTCCATTTAAAAACATTATTTTATAAATTTCACCAACCTCTATTATCTGTTAGCATAAAAAAGTTTTAAAATACTTATAAGAACTCAGTATTTGACAAAAACTACTGGGAAAATTGAATAGTAGTCAGAAACAAAACATAAATGAGTGTATCATACCATATATCAAGATAAGCTCAAAATGGATACATGATTTAGACATAAGGGGTTGTATCATAAGCAAATTGGAGGAACAAGGGAAAAAGTATCTTAGATATATATGGATAAGTGAGGAGTTCCTGGCCAAACAAGAGAAAGGTTTATAGGAGCTAAAATAGATAATTTTGATTACATAACATTTAAAAGGTTTTGGACAAAGAAAACCAATGCAGCCAAAATTTGAAGGAAAGCAGGAAAATGGGAGAAAATATAACAAGTTTTTCTGATTAAGGTTTCATTTCTCAATTATATAGGTAACTGAGCCAACTTTGTGAAAATAAGATCAATTTCCCAATTGATAGTCAAAAAATAAGAGCAGAAAATTTTCAAAGGAAAAATCAAAGCTGGAAATGATTATATGAAAAAATACTCCAGATAACTAAGTAATGAAATATCATTAAAACAATTCTGAGGTAGCACTTTATATCCATCAGACTGATTAAGATGACAGGAAAGGAAAATTTACAAATGCTATAGAAGATGTAGGAAGAGTGATACACTATTGTACTGTTGGTGAAGCTGTAAGCCAGTTTGACTATTTTGGAGAACAATTTGGAACTGAATCCCAAAATTAAACTGTGTTTATTCTTTTGACCCAGCAATACTGCTTGGGATGTACCCCAAGAAAATAAAAAGAAAAGTAAAAGGACCCACAGGTCCTTTTTTTGTGTTGACAAAAGAATTGGAAACTGGGGTTGCTTATCAATTAAGGGCTGAGTGCGTATATGATTGTAATGGAATATTATTGTACTATAAGAAACGACACAGGGGTTAGTTCTTAGGTGTCTGCTGGATGTTTTTAATTTAATGTCCCCATAAGTATCACTAATTAAATATTAAGCTCAAGTAGTACTTTGTATATTAGACCTTTTTTTGGTCATCTCAGAGATAATTCTATCTCCCTGCCAATTGTTTTTAGTTTGGATATATTTTGCATTTACTTAAATCTTAGGTGTCTGCTGGATGTTTTTAATTTAATGTCCCCATAAGTATCACTAATTAAATGCTTAAAACAGAGCTCATTATCTTTCCCTGATAAATAGAGATTGCTTCTAACTTCCCAGTTTCTATTATGGCACCACCATCCTTCCAGTCATCTAAGTTCACAACCTTATCCTTAATCTTCATTCTCCTTCATCCCTTTGTCCAGTAAGTTACTAAATACTATTGATTTTCGTTCTTCCACACATCATATTTATCCCTTTTTTCCCTATAACATCCTACTTGGATTCTCATCAACTTGGACTTGGATTAGTGCAATAGTCTCCTAATTGACCTCCCTCTCTCCAGTCTCATCCTTTTTCAGTGCACCTTCCACAGAACTGCCAGATTATCTTTCTGAAATAACTGTCTATCTCATCCCTCTGGTCAAGAAGTTTCAGGAGCTTCCTTTTGCTTTTAAGATAAAATTCCTCTGTTTAATATTTAATAATTTTCACGATATGGCTCTCATCAATCTTTCTGGGCTGAATAAGTATATTAAGTATTTATTTAATCTCATATTTTCTAGAGAGTTGCTCACTTACATTGTATACAATATTTCATCTCCTGTGACTTTGCATTTTTGCTATGCTCATAATACTTTAATTTCTCACTTGACTCTTAAAACTCCCTTGTTCCCTTTAAGACACAGCTCAAGTAGTACTTTGTATATTAGACCTTTTTTTGGTCATCTCAGAGATAATTCTATCTCCCTGCCAATTGTTTTTAGTTTGGATATATTTTGCATTTACTTAAATCTGTATGTCCATAAATATCTATGCCCATTCCAGTATAATAATACAACCTTATTAAAGGCTTGAACTATTTCTTTTTTTACTTTTGTGTCCCTGATGCTTTGCATATAGTAGATGCTTAATAAATGCTTATCGAATGGAGTAAATGGAATTTTAACTCCTGTCCTCATACACTCATTTCTTTTGGGTACTAGTTCCTTCCCTTATGAATTTTAAAAAATCCCATGGCACACACACACACACATTTGTTCCATAAAGTTGAGTGTAATAATAATAATAGTACAACAGTAATTAATATTATTTGCATTTTTAAAGCACTTTGATGATTTAAAGTGATTTACATATGTTGTCATCTTCCCAATGACCCTACAAGGTAAGTACTATCTTTATTGTCTTTTACAGATGGAAAAATTAAGACATAGAAAGGTTAAATAAATAAGTTCATATAGCTACTAAGTGTCTGAAGTAGGATTTTAACTCAGAACTTCTTGGCCCTAAGTCTTCTGTTCTATTCATAATTCCACCTAATTTCTACAGTGCTTTGCATCTAGTAGGTGGTCAATAAGTACATTAATTTATTGATTCATTTATACAGGAAAGACAGGTCGAGTTTACTGCAATATAATGTTACAGATTTTCAAAGGTGAGTAAACTATTTCTTGGCTCTATGTTTGACATTTATAATGAGATTTTTAAGTCTATTGGAACAGCATCTAGAACATTACTTTTCTACTCCATTAAGTGACATTCAGTGTCAGATGATTCATATCAAAAATATTCATATCTGAAACCTCTAGGCAGTCTAAAGTATTCTTTCTTCACCTGTACCTACTAATCATAAAGACATTTGCCTCCATACTCTACTTCATTTTGTTTCTGTAGACCCTACCTAGTCATTAGAATTTGACTCACTTTTAAAAGTGCAACTGAAAATGGAGCATTATAGTTGGTGAACATTTATTAAGCCTTATATATGATGGACATTGACATACAGAGTGAGGAGAGTTTCTGCCCTCGGGGAACTCACAATCTACTAGGAGCTCACAGTATAATTGTTGGTTAGTCGTTTTCAGTCATGTCTTAGATCTCATTTGGGGTTTTCTTCACAAAGAAAACCATTTTGCCATTTCCTTCTCCACCTCATTTTGCAGATGAAGAACTGAGGCAGACAAGGTTACTTGCAGACTTGCCCAGGATCACACACAAAAAGTAAGTGAGGCCAAATTTGAACTCAGGAAGATGTCTTCCTGACTCCTGGCGGGCAGTCTCCTACCTAACTGCCCTCAGATGATTTTAGAACCTTGTAAGGTTTGCAAACAACTTTCATAACTTCCTAACAACCTTGTGAGATAGGTGTTATTTTCATCCATCAACATTTTGTGGAAGAGGAAAGTGAGGTTAAGTGCTTTGCCTGGGGGCTCACAGTTTATCTATAGATATGTATGTATTTTATCTGTATCCAGAATGGAATTTGAATATATTTATAGCTAGGTGGTAAGGTGGATGAAGTGCCAAGTCTGGAGTCCGAAAGACCTGAGTTCAAAATTGGCCTTAGACATTCTAGCTGTGTGACCCTGGGCAAGTCTCTTACCCATTGCCTCAGCTTTGTCATCTATAAAATGAACTGAGGAAGAAAATGGCCAACCAATCCAGCATATTTGCCAAGAAAACCCCAAATGAATCATGAAGAATCAGATACAATTGAAATAACAATGAACATTTATATCTATCTATATATATCTGTTTCTGAATTGGAATTTGAACTCAGATTTTCCTAACCCTTAAGTATAGTCTTGTGAACTCCAGCATATTATTATTGTTAATAAGGAAGGAAAAGAAAACTTTATTTTCCATGTTTTTGAGTTAAGAAATGGTAATGAATTTTTTAACAGACCAAATTTTTAAGAATACATTTTATAACATAAGTCAAATAATGACATGATTCATTAAAATATATATATGCATATATACCTGTCTGTCTATATAGATGGATGTACATATAGTTATATATACACATATTGCTACATAAATCCAAATACATATCTATCTCAAATGATCTTAATAACTGATTCTTTGAATTTTGGAGATAAATTTAAAGTCTTTTAATTTAAGCCAATTTGACCAAACCGTATGTCTACTAATAGTAAATCAAAACCAGACAAAAATTTGTCAAACCAAGTACTAACATATACATTAGGCACTAACATAAGAATTGTTCAGATATATACTTCTTCTAAAGATTTATTACATACACTATAGCAAAGATAAATCCCTATATAAATGTCTCCTTCTTGTAAACAGGTAGATATATTATCTGCATATTACATGTTTGAAACTATTGAAAAGATTCCCATTTGTAGGTTTCTAGGACTGCAAAAACTGGAGCATGGTTTGAAATGAAAAAAAGAAAACAGTAGTTTAAATATTATTAAACAACAAATTAAAAAAATTAATTTTCTTCATCTTGGTTACTGATACTTGAGGAAAAGCAGGTTAAATTAGAAGGGAAGGTTAGAAGATAGATGGGGATTTTGTGGAGATTTCCAAGGGACTTTTGGGTACTTCCAAAGACTAGAAATTTATGGTATTTGCTTTTTAATAGATCTAATTTCACTTAAAAATGTGTACTTTTTTTTTTTTTTTTAAAAACAACAAGCAATAACATTATCATTTTTTACATGGTTTCTTAAATGCCCTAAAAGTCATGATTTTGGCTGTGTAAGTATTTCTTCCATTAATCTCAGATCTCTTATATATATATAGTCTTTGAGAGTTAATATAGCCAAAAAAGCTATCATGGTGTGGCCAATCTAATAATGAAGTTTTCTGACCTTAGGTAGGACCATTTTTTCTTACAACAGACCTGAAGGCTCTTCTTAGCCTCTACTTTCATTCAGCTTTTCCAACTGGCAGGAAGATCTTCCAGAGTTAGGGCTTATTTGAGATACTCTTTGAGAAGTCTGGATCATAGAGAAGCATTAGAATAGGACTTTAGTGGGAGCCACATTTAAGGTTGCTTTTGGAAAGAAATTAGAGGGAGAGGGATGGCTTTGAGGTAACTGGCAAGAAAAAAAAAAAAAAAGAATGAAGGGGAGTTTTCAAAGTGCTGTGGAGAAAAAGATTAGTTTTGTTTGAATTAATTTTGTTGTAAGTACTGCAAGAGAAAGGAAAACTGATTATTTATAAAATCCTCCAGGAGGGAAGTAAAAGGCTAAATTTAGGCCAAGTTAATTCCCCAAGCATCAGGTGTCACTAATGTTCTAGAACCTCCCCAATCTAGTTTCAACTTACCCATCCAGTCATATTTCATATTCTTCCCCCTTAAGATGATTGTAGCTAACACCCAACGAAAAAACTCTGGGAAATGAGTGTGAACCACTACATAGAATTCCCAATCCCTCTTATTTTTGCCCGCCTGCATTTTTGATTTCCTTCACAGGTTAATTGTACACTATTTCAAAGTCCGATTCTTCTTGTGCAGCAAAATAACTGTATGGACATGTATACATATATTGTATTTAACTCATACTTTAATATTTAACATGGATTGGTCTACTTGCCATCTGGAGGAGGGGGTGGGGGGGTGGAGGAGAAAAATTAGAACAAAAAGTTTTGCAACTGTCAACACTGAAAAATTACACATGCATATATATTGTAAATAAAAAGCTATAATAATAATAATTTTTAAAAATCATTGTAGCTAGAATGGATTATAAGTTAAACTCTTTGTCTGAAACTGATTCCTAGAGAGCTTAACCAAGTTGCTTAATGTCTCAAAAAAGTAGTAAATGGCAAAACTGGGATAAATTTTGTCCTTTGGCTTCAGATTTTTTCATTATACCACATTGCCTTCCTTACTTTCTAGCCAAATAGCATTATTTTGGGTTCTTGTTTTGCTCTCTTTCATTTTTGCTCATACCATTGCCATTGTCCATATCTAAAATTAATACACCCTTTCACCATGTCTGCTGAAACTCCATTCTTCAAGACCTAACTCAGATTTTACCTGCTCCTTGATGACTCCTTTGACCTTCCTATTAACCTGTTTAGCTTTTGTTTGTGATCTAGATTAAGTAACTAAATTAAGTCACTTAATTTCTGGATACTTCACTTTTCTAATCTGCAGAATTGAGAGTTGGAAGGAGATGTTTTTAAAAGATCCCTTCCAGCTTGAAAGTTCTTCGATTTTCTGGTCTTCATTCAAGATTGCAGGCAAGAACTACAGAGCAGACAGCAGCATTAAATATTTTTTCCTCTAAAATTTAGGGAGAAATAAAAAGGTAGGCTATATTTTGTCCTGGTTTTGAAAGAAAGATTCACCTCTCTTTTAAATTTTGTTGACTTTCAACTTTGGTCTTTCCCTCCCTTTAAATTTGGGAATTGAGATAAAGAGTCTTTTGATTCAAATACTTTTCATAAGAGATTTCACAATGATTTGATAGAGATACTTTTAGAAACAAAGGTGTTTGAATTTTATTTTTTGTGCATTCCATTTAGTGATTCTTTTATTACTCAGTAAGATCTTAAAGACTTTCTTGACCCTGTTTTTAAAAAAATATTAATTCTTACATTAACCTTAGCAATTACTCCATTAATATATCAATGTTACTTTAGAGTGTTCAATCTCTGAACATGAATTGATAGCCTTTTAATCTTTTTAGTACGATCAGAAATTTATATTTAGATTAACTCTATTAGCTTTATGAATCAATTAAAGGCTTTAACAATTTATTGAGATTATGTTTCTTTCAATAAAAATTCTTTCTCAAGCAGAATTAGCAGGCTTGTTCAGATCACTATTAAATCACTTGCTTTTGTAGGAGTTAGTTTATTAGCATTCCTGACCTATATATCTTTATATAAGACTCACTAGTATATTAACTTTAGCTTTTGGTTTCTGTGGCATTTTTGCCTGTTTTATCCCTTCTGAGGAGACTAGGTATGATCATATCATCCTAAACCTGTAATTTGAACTTTCACAATAAATGGAACTGCTCATTGGTTAAAAATGAGTTAAAGTAGTTTAGGTTACCCAAGTATGAATGTTGTTCCCAGCAGTTAATTGTTTTCAGTTAAAGGTGGCAAAAGGTGAATTTAGGAGGAGCAGCATTACCTTTTGAGGTGTATTTTGCAGCTTCCACTAATAGAGGGAAGGTATAAATTATTTATTTTATACTACTTTTCTGCTATTGCTTTTATAGCAAATTCCATAAGAATTTGTATGAGTTCGGAAACAAAGTATATTCTCATTGCTAGGGAAATAATAGCTAAGCAAATTATAGTAAATGAATGTAGTAGATACTCATTCTTGAAGAAATTATAAAGTATTGAACATAGAGAAGCATAAGAACTGATGATAAGAACTTTATATTATATTATAAAAACTAATGCAAAATGAAATAACTACAAAACTACCAAAATATAAGTGAAAGGCTTTCTTCCCAGCTTTCATCTTACCCCCAATGAGCAGCATATAATTATTATACTAGACTTGACTCAGAATAACAGAAATGAGACTATACCACCCTCTTGTCTTTGAAAAAGTGATAGCTATGGATGTAAAATAATATAGATATTATGACTCAGTTGATGTTAGGTAGTTTTACAGAACTTTTCCTCTTCCCTCCCTTTAAAAAAATGCTTATGAAATATGGCTCAGGATAGATAACAGAGTAATATTGGGAAGTGAAGGTAATGTAAAAAATATATATCAATAAGTTTGTTTTAAATAAGGAATAAATTTTGCTCATTTATATGCTTATAAAACTGATAACAAAGAAATACATAAATGCTTGCAAAAGAAAATATAAGATATTTAGATACCCTGTTATCAGAAAAAGAAATTGAACAAGCCATAAATGAACTTTGAAAAAAATCTCAAGACCAAATGGATTCACAAATGAATTCTATCAAGATTTCAAAGAACAGTTCATTCTAATGTTACATAAGCTGTTCACAGTAATAATAATAATAATAAAATATCATTCCATTTTCTTCCTATGGTACAAATATGATCTTGATATTAAACCAGGGAGAGACAGAGAGAATGTCCATAAAAAACACCTATGCAAATATTTTAAATAAAATTTTATTAAGTAAGCTACAATTACATATTAGAAATATATTATGCACTATGATCAAGTTGGATTTATACTAGAAACGTAGAATTGTTTCAATATAAGAAAGGCTATAAAAAATAATCCATGTTAATAACATAAATAATAAAACCACATAATGAATTCTGAAAAAACTTTTGACAAAATCCAACTCAAGTAAAAATTCCATAAATAAGAATAAATAGTTCTTTCCTTAATATAATAAATAGTGTTAACATAAACCCAAAAGCAAACATCAGTAATGTAGAAAAATTAGAGGTCTTTTCAGTAAGATCAGAAGTAAAGCAAAGATGACCATCATTATCATCACTATTATTTTAATATAGTCCTAGAAATGCTAGCTATAGCAAGGGAAAAAAAAAGGAAACAAACATAGACAAAGAAAAAAAGACTCTTTGCAGATGATATAGTATACGTTGAAAGAGAGTCAACTAATGTTTATTGGAATAATTAATAACTTCAGTATATTTAAAGGATATAAGATAAATCCATATAAAATCATCAGCATTCCTGTACGTCACCAACAAAACTCAACAAAATGAGTAAAAAAGAGAAATTCCATTAATAATAATTATGGAAGCTATAAAATACTTGAGAATGTAACTTCCAAGCATCATCTAAGGCCTGTATGAATCTTAACTACAAAATACCATTTACAAAATAAGGTAGGTCTAAGTAGTTGGAGAAATATTAACCACTCATGAATAAGTTAAGCCATCATAATGAAATTGACAATATTACTGATATTTACTTATTATCCAATCCTGTACCAGAGAATATTTTATAGACCTTAAAAAATTATTTATGAAGGCATAAAAAATCTTAAGAATTTCAAAGATAATCATGAACAAAAAGTGAGAAGATAGGTCTATCAGTATCAGATCTTAAACTATACAACAAATCACTAGTTAAAATGATATAAATGGTTTAAAAATAGTTTTATTAAAATGGTTAAAAAAAAGACAGTGGAGGGGCAGCTATTTGACACAGTGAATGGAGCACTATCCCTGAAGTGAGGAGGACCTGAGTTCAAATGTGGCCTCAGACACTTAACATTTCCTAGTTGTGTGATCTTGGGCAAGTCAACCCCAATTGCCTCAGCCAAAAAAAAAAAAAAAAAAGACAGTGGAGCACCTTAAGTACGTTATATATATAAAAGTAAATAACAACATATTGTTTGATTAACCCAAATATTCTAGTTCCTGGTGATAGGACTTGCTATTTGACAAAATCTGCTGGGAAAACTGCACCATAGTCTGGCAGAAATTAGGTTTAGAACCATACTTACTATCAAAAATCAAGATAAGATCCAAATATGTATATGAGTTGGATATAAAAAAATAATCACAAACAAATTAGGAGAGCAAGAAGAAATTACTTTTCAGATTTATGGATAAGGAAGTATTCATGACTAAATCTGATAGAATCACACAAGATAAAAATGGACAATTTTGATGAAATAAGATTAAAAGTTTTTAAACAAATCTAATAAAATAAAATCAGAAAGGAAACAAGTAATTGTGGGGAAAATTTTTTACAAGTTTCTCTGATCAAGGTCTCATTTCCAAGACCTATAATATATATAATTATATATAATATGATAAGAGACCATTTATAAGAGCCATTTTTCAATGCATAGTAAAGGCTTGGAGTATGCAGTTTTCTGAATTTTCTGAGAAATCCAAGTTTTCAGTGATGAAGAAATGCATTAAGTAACTGATAATTATAAAAATTCAAATTAAAGTAGTTTTTAGTTTCTATCTCATCTATAAGATTGGCAAAGATGACAAAAGTGGAAAATGACAAATGTTGGAGAGACTATGAGAAAAAAAATTATAGTAGTATAATATTGTTGAAAGAACTCAAAATTGGCCCAGCTATTCTGGAAAACAATTTGGAACTATAACTACAAAGTTATCAAATTATGCCTATCCTTTGACCTAGCAGTACTACTGTTTACTAGGTCTGTATCCCAATGAAAGAATCTATATAGTCAGAAGTATTTTTATTTCATCTAAATTGCTTAAAACATTTCATAAATATTTTGTAGCTAACCTACTTGAGAAGACCATATGCAATACTTCTGTTCTTTTCACTCTTTTTCTAATGTTCTACATTCTGATGTTTGACCTCATTATTTACTCTGCCGCTTTCTCCAAAGTTACCCCTAATCTCTTAACTAACAAAAGATAGCTTTTTCTCAATTCTCATCCTTCCTGTCAGCTTTGCAGCCTTTGCCCCTGTCAATAACACGTTGATATTCTTTCTCATTTTTTGGGAGTCTCTTCTTGGTTTTCCTTTTATTTGCCCAGTTGCTTCTTTGTCTCCTTTGCAGAATCTTCATTCATGTCATGCCCATTAATTGTTGGAGATTCCCCAAGCTTCCATGGTTTTAATTTTCACCTCCCTGCAGATAACTTCCATATATACTTTGTAGCTTTAGTCTTTCTCCTCGTTTCCTATTTTACACCTCTAGCTATTGGACATCTTGAATTGGATGACTTGTTTGTATCTCTTTATATTTTTCTCCTTCCCATATATTATTGTGATTCAGTGATACTAACTTCCTTGCTGTTCTTCAGAATAGACAGCAATCCAGATGCTCCCCACCCTCAGAATGAATTCTTTCCTCATTTTCACCACCTAACTCTGCTGGCTTCTTTCAAATCTTAACTAAGTCCCACCTTCTGAAAGATAGCTTTCCTAGTCTCTCTTAATCTTACTGCCTTTCCTCGAGACTACCCCCTAATTTATCTTGTATATATCTTGTTTGTACAAATTTGTTTGCAGGTTGTCTTCCCTCACTTTATTTTCAAAACAACTCTGAAAGACTAGAATTCTGACAATGATAAGATTAAACCCCAAAAGAATGAAGATGAAACATGCTGCCTTCTGACAGGTCATGAACTTAAAATACAGAGACTTCTAAAGTACTTCAGCCTTCTGACTATTTCTCCCATAGACTTACAGCTTCTGAATGGAATCATACCATTTGTAAGAAGGACTTGCCATCAAAATAACATTCAAGATGTGGCACCTCTGGATAGTTTTATTATCGATTAGCTGACCACAATGATTTCACTCTACTTAAAAAGTGAATCTGCAGCAAATATGGTGAACCATTCCTTTAGTTGCTTTAATTTTACAGTTGTTTATAATCCACAAAGCTACAGTTATCTTTATCCTAGAATCTGAAATACGGACTTTTTAACCTAATCCTAGCTGCCCAAACTTGAGAATATTTAATCACTTAGTTCAAACTTTATAAACTTGATTTGACAATACCAAGTCCATACATACAAGTTCAACTAGCTACCATTATGCAGAAGGAATCTCCCAGTCAGAGAAAAGGTTAAAATTACAGAATCATAGAATTGAAAGGGACTTTAAGGGTAGCCATCTAGTCTGACCCATAACCTAAAAGAAATTCCTTCTAAAACATACCTGACATATGGTCCCTCTGTCTCTGCTTGAATATCTCCAAGGAATGAGAATACATCACTTCCTGAGTCAGCTAATCCACTTTTGGAAAACTGATATTGTTAGTAAGTTTTTCCTATCAATAGGTTTACTATTAATCATAGTTAACATTTAATATATCTTTATTGTGTTGAATTATTTCAGTTGTGTCCAATTCTTCATGACTTTGGGGTTTTCTTTCCAGGATACTAGAGTTGTTTGCCATTTCCTTCTCCACCTTTTTTTTTTTTGGCAGATAAGAAAACTGGGATAATCAAGGTTAAGTGACTTGTCCAGGGTCACACAGGCTAGTAAGTGTCTGAGGCCAGCTTTGATCTCAGGAAGATGAGTCTTACAGACTCTAAGCCTGGCACTTTTATCTACTTCACCACCTACCTGCCTGCTTGACATATAGTAAATATGCAATAAATGCTTGCTGACATACTTAGGGGAATCATGGATTGGTTACATTGAAAGCTTGACAAAATTAATTAAGCAGTGTTTCAATGCCCTTGTAAACCTTTTAAGTTAAATGTGCAGAGATTCTATGGGGAAGTCCTTGCCCTTCAAAATATGCTCTTCTTTACCAGCCACTTTTTGATAAAAGAGATGAAATTAATTCAGTTTATGAGTCTATAGAAGCAGAATATGAATAGAAACCAGATAATAATGAAGAAATTTCAGAGGAGATAAAAGAAGTCTAGGCTTGAAGAGGAGAACAAAAAAAGATGAAGGAAAAAGAAGACCCTAAGTGAATTCCTCAGAAACATAATGAATCTATTCTAAAACATTTGGAAGATGAAGTGAAGTTCTCAGATGCTGGCCAACTTATGAGTTTCATGTTGGAATTTCACTTTGAATCCAATAAATATTTTAGTAATGAGGTGTTGACAAATATATATTGGATGTAATCAGAGTCAGTTGATACAGATCTCTTCTTTGGTGGACCAGAAATTATGAGGGTACAGTACAATCAAGTAGATTGGGGGGGAGGGGGAGAAATAAAAAATGTCACTTTGAAAACTATTAAGAAATAATATGGACTTCTAATGCCAAGATGGCAGACAATAGCAGGAACTCCCTGAAGCTCTTACAAATTCCCCATCAAACAACATTGAAAATCCCCTCAGAAATGATTTAGGAGTGGGGAAGCAGCAAGAAAAGTCTGTCTCGCTGCTAAGATGAGAGTGAACTGAGTAGAAGGCCAACAGCTGCAGACAATAGAGCAGGGAGTCTGCAGCAAGGTTCCAAGCCCTGGGTAATTCTCTGGTGAGGCCCCAGTGCAAGCTGGCAGCTCCTGAGGCAAGCCAGAAGTCTGTGCAGCAAGCCAGTCTCCACATGAGCAGTCCTGTCCCCAGCACAGGCCACCAGGGAGGCCTCATTTTCATTGACAGCCAAAAACAAGACCATGTCCCCAGGACCAGTCAGCATCACAATTCCATCCCCAGCGCTGGCCAGCAGCGAGTTCCTGCCTACAGAGCAATTCTCCAACAAGGCCTTGTCCTGGCATAGCAGTGGAATCCTATCTCCACAAGAGATACTCCCTTTTACAAGCCTGCAATGAAAAGCCAATGGCAAGGCCCTCTGGGCCCTGGTACAAGAAGCTTAGGACAGTGAAAGAGCAGAGCCCAACTCTCATGTAGGAATACCAAGTCACAAAATAGGATAGAAGGGATGTATGTGTTTATACATGTATGTATGTGTGTGTATACATATAGGCATGTGTATATATACATGATGAGCAAAAAACCTAACAAAGCCCTTGACAATAAAGTTACTATAGTGACAGGGAGGATCAAAGTGTAAACCTAGAAGAGAACAAGTGTGTTGAGATAGCTACGTGTGAAATCTCAAAAGAAAATTGTCATTTGGTCTCATGCCCCAAAAGGATTCCTGGAAGAGCTTTAAAAGAGTTTAAAAAAGCAAATTATAGAAGTAGGAAAAAATTGGGAAAGGAAATATAAGAGAATCATGGAAAAAAGTCAATATCTTGGTAAAAGAAACATAAATAATGGAAAAAAATATATACATATAGAGAGAAATTCACTGAAGAAAATAATTCCTTAAAGCCAAATGTAGAAGGAGATACAAGATTCCATGAAGAAAATAATTCCTTAGAAGTTGGAATTGAGCAAGTGGAAGCTAATGATTTTATAAGACATCAAGTTATGATGAAATAAAATCAAAAGACTAAACATATAGAAGAAAATGTGAAATTTCTCATTGGAAAAAAATAATTGACCTGGAAAATAGATGTGAGAGAGAATTTAAGAAATTACTGGATTACTTAAAAGTCATTATTAAAAAACAAAACAAACAAAAAAACCTAACAATCCCAAAACAAAGCAAACCCCTGAACTTTCTCCCCAAGGCCCCAAAACCAGACTGCTCACATTACTGCTCACAACCACTCTTGGTATGCTGGTTTCTCCAGAGGTCTTCTCACTCTACTGACAAATAGTATCTTTCAAGAAATTATTAAGGAAAAGTGCCCTGTAATATCCTAGAATTAGGGTAGAATAGAAATTGAAAGAATCTACCAATCACAACTTGAAAGATATACCTAACTGAAAACTCCCAGGAACATTATCGCCAAATTGCAGAATCCCCAGATCAAAGAGAAAATACTGCAAGCAGCAGAAAGAAAATATCAGATATCATGGAACTACAGTGAGGATTACACAGGATTTAACAGCTTCTATAGTAAAGAACCAGAATATGATTCTTTGAAAGCAAAGGAATTAGGATTTCAACCCTCATCCAACAAAACTAAGTATAATCTTTCAGAGGAAAAAATAGATATGTAATGAAAGAGATGACTTTCACGCATTTTTGATTAAAGGAGCATTGCTGAATTAAAAAAAAAAATTTGATCTTTGAATATAAGACTGAAAAACATAGAAAGGTAAGGCAAAAGAAAAGAGATTCAATATGGTTAAACTTATAAATGTATTAAGATTGTATTTTTTAACTTTATTACTATAAGGACAATTAGAAATATACATTGTAAGAAGGTACAGATATTAGGTGACTTTGATGGGATGATACCCAAAAAACAAAAACAGAAGAAGTGAGAAAGAAGATTGCACTGGGAGAAGGGGGGAGATACAGAATCAAGTAAATTATCTTATATAAAAGAGATATGAAAGAGGTAGAGGAAGATAAGCAGGGGATGGTGGACAAAGCTTTAATCACAATTGGGGCAAATAGGAAATAGCATATGTATAGATAGAGAAATTATCTTATTGTATAGGGAAAAAAGGAGAGGGAAGTATAGGGACTGCTAGAAGGGACACTGTTGGGAAAGGTGGTAATCTGAAGTAAAACACTTGTGAGGAGGAATAGAATAAAGGTGAGAGAAAGAATAACAAATGAAAAATAGGATAGAGGGAATACACAATTAACATAACTATAAATATGAATGAACTCATCCATAAAATGGAAGTAGCATAATGGATTAAAAACCAGAATCCTACAATATGTTGAGAAACACAAAGTACTGAAACATTTACAAAGTAAAGGTAAGTGACTGAAGTAGAATCTATTATATTTTAGCTGAAGCAAAAAAATTAGGGATAGCAATCATAATCTCAGACAAAGCAAAAGCAAAAACATCTGATTTAAAAAGATAAGAAAGGAAATTATATCTTGCTGAACCATAGATAATGATAATATCTATGGTACCATAGATAATGAAGTAATATTAATACTAAACATGCATCAAATACTGTAACATCTGCATCTACAGGAGGAAATAGATCATAAAAATGTACTAGTAAAAGACTTCAACTATCTCCTATGAAAACTAGATTCATCGAATAAAAATAAATGAAATATAAAAAAAAAACAAGAAAGAAGTTGAGGAAATAAAATTCTGGAAAAGTTAAATGCGACAGCTCTCTGGTTAAAATTGAATGGAAATAGAATGGAATATACTTTTTCTCAGCAACGCATAACACCTAGAAAGAAATTAACTTTGTGTTAATTTAAATGCAGAAAAGCAGAACTTTAAATGCATCCTTTTCAAATCATAATGCAATAAAATTATATTTAATAATGGACAATGTAAAGACAAAAATTAATTGGAAACTAAATAATCTAATCCTTAAGAAGTGAGTAAAAAAAAACCATAAAAACAACACTGTGACAACATGCCAAAAATTGTGAGATGCAGCCAAAGTGGTACTTAGGGGAAATTTTCTTTTTTTTTTATTTTCAAAACATAGCATGGATAGTTTTTCAACACTGACCCTTGCAAAACCAAATTTCCACCCCTTCCCTCCCACCTCCTCCCCTAGATGGCAAGTAATCCAATATATGTAAAACATGTTAAAATATATTTTAAATCCAATATATGCCTACATATTTATACAATTATACTGCACAAGAAAAATTAGATCAAAAAGGAAAAATAAGAGAAAACAAATGTAAGCAAACAACAAAAAGAATAAAAATGCTATGTTGTGATTCACAATTAGTTCTTACAGTCCTCTTTCTGGGTATAGATGGCTCTCTTCATCATAAGATCATTGGAAGTGGTCTGAATCATCTATCAGCGTTGATCATCGTGTAATCTTGTTGCTGTGTACAGTGATCTCCGGGTTCTGCTTATTTCACTCAACATCAGTTCTTGTAGGTCTCTTCAGGCCTCTCTGAAACCATTTCTTATAGAACAATAATATTCCATAACATTCATACATCACAACTTATTCAGACATTCTCCAACTGATGGACATCCACTGTTTCCAGTTTCTTGCCACCAACAAAAGGGCTGTCTCAAACATTTTTTGCACATGTGGGTCCCTTTCCCTCCTTTAAAACATTTTTGGGATATAAGCCCAGTAGAAACACTGCTGGATCAAAGAATAAATGCACAAAGAGTATATGGATATAGTTCCAAACTGCTCTCCAGAATGGTTGGATCAGTTCTCAATTTCACCAACAGTATATTAGTGTCCCAACTTTTCCACATCCTCTCCAACATTCATCATTTTTTCCTGTCACCTTAGCCAATCTGGAGGTATGTAATGGTACCTCAGAGTTGTCTAAATTTGCATTTCTCTGATCAATAGTGATTTAGAGCACCTTTATATGGCAGGGGAATTTTTCTATCTCTTAATTGCTTACATCAGTAAAACAGGGATAGAGGAGATACATGAATTAAGCATTCAACTAAAAAAAAAAATAGAAAAACAAATTTTTAAATGTCCACTAAATTGGAAAATAAACTAAAGAAAAGAAAATCAAGTTAACAGTACCCAAAATGAAAGGGGTAATTCACCAGTAATGAAAAGGAAATGGAAACAATTATTAGGAACTAGTTTGCTCAATTATATGATAATAAACTAAATGAAATGGATTAATATATTAAATCATTCAGATTAACAAAAAAGGAAAGAGAATATGTAACTTAATTTTAGAAAAAAATTGAAGAAGCTATTAGAACTTAAAATTCTTCAGGGATAGATGGAGTTAAAGAGAATTCCAATAAACATTTAAATAAAAAAAGTTATCCCAATGCTAGATAAACTATTTGAAAAAATAGGCAAAGGAGGAGTCCTACCATATTCTTTTTACAATATGGTTCTGATACCTAAACCAAGAAGAGCACAAATAGAGAAAACTATAGACCAATTTCCCTAATGAATATTGATGCCAAAATTTTAAATAAAATAACACGGAGATTAAAGCAATATATCATAAGAGTTATGCAGTATGATCAGGGAATGCAGGGCTGGCTCAATGATAGGAAAACAGTCAGCATAATTGACTGTAACAAAATCCACTAATCATATCATCTTAATATATGCAGAAAAAGTTTTTGACAAAATTTAATACCCATTCCTACTTTTAAAAAATAACACTACAGAGCATAGGAATAAACGGAGCTTACTTTAAAATAAGTACTATTTATCTAAAACTAGTAGCAAGCATTATCTATAATATGGATAAACTAGAAGCTTTCCCAACACAATTTGGGTAAAGTGAGGATGTTTATTTTCACTATTATTCAATATTGTAAGTTATAACAGTAAGAGAAGAAAAAGAAATTGAAGGAATTTCACTAGGTGAATGAGGAAACAGAACTATCACTCTTTGGAGATGATATAATGGTATACTTAGAGAATTCTAGAGAATGAACTATAAAAAAGCTAATTGAAATAATTTTAGCGAAATTTCAAGATACAAAATAAAGATCAAAACTCAGCAGAATGCAAACAGCAGTGAAGCAGTGTGTTGTGTGACCTTGAAGATTGCCTTATTATATAATAGTTTCCCTAAATGCAATTATCATTTGCTTATAGCCTTGTGTTTTTATATTTTCTTGGTAGAGAATCACACAGAAATTTTGTTTAAAAAAGGGAAAATAAATTAAAACCAGTTGAAAATAATGGTACATTTTACCTACCATTTTAACAGCACAATTATCAATCACATAAGTACAATATAGAAAGTCCCTTAAAGCATTTTTCCCCACATAGTTATTTATAGCCTAAATGGTTTCCTTCTGAAAACTACGTACTCATATACACTATTTATTAATTTGCTAATGGCTTCTCTTCCTATAAATTTGAATGATTTTCCTATATATCTTGGAAATGAGACCTTTATCAGAAAAACTTACTGGAAAGACTTTCTATTTGTTTACTTTTCTTATTTTTAATCTGCATTCATTTTTCTTGTGCAAAACCTTTTATATTTTATGTGATCAAAATTGTTCATTTTATCTTTAGTTATTTTGTATTTGGTCATTAATTTATCCCTCTTCATAGATCTTACAGCTAATTTATTCCTTTTTCCTCTATTTTTTTTAAAATGTCACCCTTTGTTTAAGTCATATACTTGTTTGGAGTTTATCTTGGTATATTTGGTATTGGTGTGTACCTAGTGGTTAATTGTTTCAGTTAATTTTTTTAGTGGCCTCTAATATTCTCTAAGGAAATATTCACTTGTAAAAAGTGATAATTTTGCTTTTTCTTTGCCTATGCTCATTCCTTCAGTTCTTCATCTTATTGTTACAGGTGCCATTTTCAATTCTATATTGAATAGTCATTATTATGACATTCTTGCTTTGTCTCTCTTTATTGAAAAAGGCCCCTGATTTATTCCCATTATCTATAATAATGGTACTTGGTTTTAGAGCGATACCATTTATCATATTAAGGAAAAGCTCTATATGTCTATGTTTTCTAGTGATTTTAAAAGGGATAATTTTTGTATCTTTGCAATAACTTTTTTTTCATCATGACTTTTTTTGGCTCCCTGTTAATATGATCAATTATATTTATTGTTTTCCTAATATTGAATTATCTGTTTTGATTTTCCCTGATTTATACTAAGACTATATTTGTATTATACAAGGAATTTCATAGGACCTTTCCATAATTTTTTTTCATGCAGCTTGCATAGTTAATATAATTTTAAATTAATTTTTCTTTAAAGATTTTGTAGAATTTGCTTGTCATTTTGTCTGTTCCTGGTATTATTTTCTTTCGAAGTTTATGGCTTTTTCAATTTTTTCTAACATTGAGTTATTTAAATCTTCTATTTCTTTTTCTATTAAATTGGGCATTACACATTTTTTCATGCATCTTTAATTTAGTGTTAGATTTGGGGGACATGTAATTGGATAAAATAAATCTTAATTTCTTTAACTGCTTCATTTGTTGTGAATTTACTTTTTTATAGTGATAAATTTATTATCTTTTATTAATCAAGTTTGATAATTATTTATCTATTTTTTTCTCTTTAAAAACACTCTTAGTTTTATTTATTCAATATGGTGGTGTTTTGGTTTTGCTTTCAATATTAATCTCCTCTTTGATATTCTGGATTTCTAGTCTGTTGCCTAATTGGGCTTTAATTTATTGATTTCCTAGATTTTCAAGTTACTTGCTCATTTTATTGATTTGCTCTTTCTTTTATTGGTGGAAGTATTTAGAGAGAAACATTTTCCCCATTCCCAAAATTTTGTTATGTTTTTGCATTGTTGTCATTATCTGCAATGAAATTGATTTTTTGGGGAGGGTGATTTATTCTTTTGATCCACTCATCGGGTTTATTATTTATTTATTTTTTTTTTAATTTTTTTTTGGGGGGCCAAAGCAGTTATGATTTGCTTGTTTGACTTGCCCAGGCTTACATAGCTAGTAAGTATTAAGGCTGATTCACTATCCATTGCATCATGTCACTACCCCTGACTCACCCTTTCTTTAGATATAAGATGTTTAGTCTCCTATTAATTGTTTCATTAGCAGCAAATTTTTTGAATATAATTTTTATGTATTATACTCCATAAAAGATGAATTTAGTATTTCTTTTTCTGTATTTATTTGTGAAATTTTCATATTCTTAATATGTGATCATATTTTGTGAAGGTACAGTATAGAGCTGAAAATATACACACTTTTTTTTTTTTTTCCCATTCAGCAGTCTCCAGAAGCCTATCATATTTAATTTTTCTAAAATACTTTTCAAGTCCTTAACTTCTTTCTTGGGTTTTGTTTTTGTTTTTTGATTAAATTTCTTTCTAGGCCTGGAAATGGTAAATTGGGCCTCCTACTGTTATTATTTTTTTTTTAACCTCATTTAACTTTTTCTTTAAGTATTTAAATGCTGGCTATTTGGTACATATATGTTGATAGAATTGATATTTTTAATGTTGAAATTAATTCATTGACTGTGCTATATTTCAGCAAAATGTAGTTTTCTTTATCACTTTGAGATAAATATACTATGTTTACCTTTTTTTTTTTTTTTTAAACTTCAATTGAAGCATACAGATATTGCTCTAGCACCTTATTTTTAGTTATATATGTATTTTTCTGTTTCAGGTGTTTCTTATAAATAAGCAACATATTGTTCAATTCTGATTTCTAATCTATTTTGGTATCCTCTTTTGTTTTATGTTCTTTCTGTTTGTGTTCACAGTTACAATTATTAATTATGTATTTCCCAATCGCAATAAGTTGTATTAACTAGGAAACAATGCATTTTGAAATTTTACGTGAGAATAACAAGTGACAATAATATTTATAAAATTTTGTTTTGCTTTGCAAAGTGTTTTGCAACTCCTATTTGATCTGTATATCAATATATATTTATATTTATTATATTTATATATTATATATTTATATAGGTGCTATTATTTTCACCAGTTTTTCAGTTTTGCAGATGATGGCCAACAGAGAGTAAGTGACTTGTTTAGAATCAGATAGCTAATGTGTCTGAGGCTGGATTTGAACTCAGGTTTTTTTGACCTTAAGTCCCAGTGTACCAACTAGCTGCAAGATCACATCTAATGTTCATAACTCTTCTTGTTCATGGATTTTTTAGTATTTTAAAGTGACTGATCTACAAAGAAACACTCATATTAAGATTATTATATAACACTGGGATAAATAACATCTGGTATTTTCAGAATTTAGAGTTATTTTAAGAACACATTACATTCAAACTAATTTAATAAACCATTTTTCCTTCTCTTTGTGGTTTTGTAAGCATCTACACTAAAAATTATCACCTATTCTACTTGATGAATCCATTTTAGATTCTTTCATTTCAGTGTTAAAAATAAATTACCATGTATAGTTTTAATTTTCACCAGATTTCTTAATCTGACACATTCAGAAAAAATGTTTATCTTGATGTCTGTGACTAATTATATTATTTTTAAAAATTATTATTATTATTATTATTATTGTTATTTTTTGCTGAGGCAATTGGGGTTAAGTGACTTGCCCAGTGTCACACAGATAGGAAGTGTTAAGTGTCTGAGGTCAGATTTGAACTCAGGTCCTCCTGACTTCAGGGCTGGTGCTCTTATCTATTCTACCAACTAACTGTCCCTGATTATATTTTGAAGAAGGGACCAGACTTTTAAAAAACATTTCTATTATGTTTACTACATGTCCTATGTCTACCAATATGCAAGTGTGAAGGAAAGAAGGGATAAAATTTTTAACTATATTAAACTTCTAAAGATCATCATTATTGAATTCATTATAGTCTGGGGATTAGAGTTCTAAAGAGACCAAAATCTTTGAGTTCTATTCCAAGTTTCATTGCTTTATATCTGAATTATATATCCATATATTTAAATTAGTATCATTTATTTACATATCTCACAAAAGTTTGAAGGCTTATTACATTATAGTAAATAAAATTATTTTTGATCACTAAGAGGTCAGAAATTTTAACCTTTATTATGTATGTAGTATTTAGCATTTGTGTGCATCAAGGTTAAGTAATTTTTGGACTGGAAACCAGTGACTAGTACCATTATCTTAGATTTGTATAAGATGCATTTTCATAAAACATCTTTGAGTGGCTCTTACTAGAATTAAGATTATGGGTCACATGAAAGTATACAAGAATTCTGGATTTAATGATTGTAATGGAGTAAACCTTTTTTTAAAAAGCATCATTAAGTCTAGGAGATTAAGAGACACACTAAGATATCTAATTATTATTATTTTGGGAGAGAAAAGAGTTAATATATTTAAATATTTGCTGGTGAAGCTGATCTTGTCCATTGGCAAATTAAAAAGAAGACCAAGAATTAAGATAATTGTATATTTTAAAATATTTAGTAAAAAATAAAAAATGAACATCTCTTATTCAGCCCATAATTGTCATAATATCATTAGCTATTTTGGCAGTCATATCATTCATTGGGTTGCAATATGCTAAAACTCCCTTAAAAATTTTTTTTAATTGCTATCTTAACTCTGCCTTCCCCCAACCTGTACTGGTGACAATTTTTTAAAACTCTTTTAAGATTTTACATATATTTATTAGGTGGTCTATTCCCCATTTTCTAAACTGTATAGTTTCCCTATAAATAAATGGTGAACTACATTTCTACAATTATGCTACAATTATGCCATTATAGCATAGTGGGCAACAAAAAGGGCTACTTAAGATATTGCTTGTGGATTCTGGGGAATTCTGATAACTCCCTTTAAGGCACAATGATAGTTGACTTGTATAATCCTATAAAGTTTATTTCCAAGTTATTCTGGGCCTAGCTTAAGATGTTGATTCAATAATTTCAGGCTCTAGGGCTAAAATATAATAAAAAGCACTCAAGAATCATAAAATATAATTAAAACCAACTTCACTAATAATAGATTAAAAAAAAAACCCTTTTTAAAGGGGTCAAAATGAAACACTACTCCCCTCCTCCTGCAGAATTGGCGTAGCAAATAATCAGTTAGATCAGGAAGATGTATTTGGAAGGCATGGGTAAGCTCAGATGAAACTTCTGGCTTCTCCATATGCTAAGCCTTTTTATACCTTCTCCACCAGACTCTCCACCCCTTTAAAGAACCAGTCCAACACCTCCAGCCAGAATTGTGCCTGATTTCTAAAGTTCAGGGCAGGGTTGCTGAGAAAGGAAGAGAAAAGGGGTGAGGAAAAAAGGTAAGTAGGAAGAGGGTCTAACTGAGGCCATTGCCGGAACCCTATCCTCAATAGTGCACAGATGTAATAGGTTGGCTATTCCTCCTTGGCAGAAGCCCCTTGAACAAAACAAATCAAACTCCAATCATATCCTTTCACTTCTGGGGGATTTCTATTAGTTTCAAAACAAAACAAAACAAAACACATTCATTATACCAGTAAAGGAAATCCCAACATTTCTGCAACCTGAATACTCTTTAGTACCCCTAGGTGGCCCTTAAATAAGCATTTATAAAACAACTCCAGTATACGGTATACAAAGCACTAAGATAGTCACTGGTGATACAAAGACAAAAAATAACTCAAACTTCACGGAATTTATAGTTTACCTACAGGCTATGGCCACAAGTATACAAATGAGTATGCCATTAAGACAGGGAATTATTAGAACAAAGAAAAATACTATTAAGAGTTACAGAGGCAGCTAAGAGATGGGGATTAAGAGCACCAGCCCTGAAGTCAGGAGGACCGAAGTTCAAATGTGACCTCAGACACTTAACACTTCCTGGCTGTGTGACCCTGGGCAAGTCATTTAACCCCAATTGCCTCAGCAAAAAACAAAACAAAAAAAAAAAGAGTTACAAGGGTGCAGGCAAACTTTTCTTGTATCAGGCCATCAAAATAATTTGGTTCAGCCACCAAATAATGGGATATACAAAAGGATAAGAGTTATGGACTAGTACTCTTGAGTTGTCTCAGAAAATGTTGTAGGATTAGACATTCTCTAAATCAAGGGGCAAAGTTTTATTACACTACTAAGAGAGGGCTAAATTCTAAGAGAAGTTAGTAAGGAAAGCAGTTTTAGCAATTAACAAGGCAAAGACAAGTTTCCTAGTGGAACTCACAATTAACTAGGAGGAAGATACCATTAAAGCATGGCAAGTTGGTGATTGTGGGGCTAATTCTAAAAAGAGCTTAGGGTTCTAACAGGTTTTACTTATTGGAAGAAGGTAAAACATCAAGAGGCTTGGTCATTGACAGATATGAGCAGATTTTTTATAAGGGAAATACAACCTTAGGGGTTTGATATAACTTGACTTTCTGATTGGATATGGCAAAGGTAGGATTTCTAGAGACATCCCCAAGGAGTGAAACTGTAATCAAAAATATTTGAACAAAAGGCATATTTAAGACTGAGGTAATCCCAACCAGACCTTTCCCTGCTTGTCTTAAGGGGTATCATAATCCTAGAAGGACTTTCTCTGCTAAAGTCTGCCTCATCACTACCAAGGACCTCATCAGTAGCTAGGGAAATTTGGAGTGGGAGAGAATTTTTAGTTGTGTATTGATGAGGGTTAAAATCTGAGAATTAGAAGTTTCACGGAATAGGTGACAACTGGTCAGATGATTGAAAGAAGAGAAACCCTATCATTCTAAAATGAGGAAGAAGTACATTCTAGGCTTAGTGGATAATTTGTATAAAGACAAGAGTTGAAACAAGAGTTTGAGTTTGAGCAAGAACAGTAGAAGTTGTAAGGCTAGAAGGTCAAGTAAGATTGTAAAAGATCTTTGGATGCAAGACTACGAAGATTACATTTTGATTTCTAGTCAATAAAGACCAATGACAGGTTTTTTTGTGTATGATATGTCAGACATCCATTATGAATTTTACTTTTGCAACTATGTGGAAGATAAATAGGAGAGAGAAGAGACTGGAAGGAAACAGGAAGCTCAATTCAGATTGGTGCATTAGTCCAGCTGAGAGGTGATGGAGACCTGAAATATAGGATGGAACAGAGTGAACATAGAAAAGGAGACAGATGAAAGATGCTGTGGCTGTAGTGTCTTGGCAACCGATTACATTTTGGAGGTGAGGGAGAAGGAAAAGGCAAAGATTTGACCTTAGGTGACTGAAAGTGTGTTTTAATATAATAAATGCCAGATTGAAAGAATATAAAATGCTAGTAGGACATTCAGGTCCAACATGAATGGCTACAATGCATTAGAGCCTTTACTGCTGTATCTGTAAATTTGAGAGTTATCTCTAATATTTAAAACCATGAAAGTGGTTGAGATCAGTAAGTGTTGAAAGAGATTAAAGGTGGTTCAGGAAAAAAAGCTTTGGTGGGATGTGGTAATGTACATTTAGAAGATAACAAGAAGATGGTAATTCAGGAACAAAACGAAAATAATTCAAATGGTTTGAAGAGAACCATTGGGGAATAGTTTCAAGGATTAATCTATCAATAAACATTTATTATGAGCTGGGCACTAACTGAGAGAAATGTTAGGGATATATAAAGAGACAAAAGACAATCCCTGCCCTCAAAGAGCTTGCAATCTTATGGTGAGAGGGGAGAGTGAAGAAACAACTTGCAAACAAATATATACAAAGCAAGCTATATACAGGATAAATAGGAACTAATGGGGGAAATATAGAAATCAAGGAGGATTGGAGAAGGCTTCCTGTAGAAGATGGGATTTAAATTGGGACTTAAAGTAGCCAAAGAGGTAAGTATTTGGAGCAGAGGAAAGAGAACATTGGAGCACAACTAAAGAAAATGGCTGGAGTAAAGAGATGGAGTATCTTGTTTGTAGAACACCCAGAGTCACTGGATCAAAGAATACATGGAGGGAGGAAGTGGGTTAAGAAAACAACACAGCATTAAAGGTAAGAGGGAGCTAAGTAAATTATGAAGGGCTACAAATGATAAAATGAATTTTGTATTTGATCCTGAAGGCAATAGGTAGTTACTGCAGTTTGATTAGGATTAAACCTGTACTTTGAGAAAATCACTTTACTGGCTAGATGGAGGATGTATTGTAGTGGGGAGAAACATGAGGTAAGCAGATCCACTAGCAGACTATTACAATAACCAAAGGTGATGAGGGCCTGTAATAGAATGTTGAAAGTACCAGAGGAGAGAAAGGAGTGTATAGAAGAGATATTGCAAAGGTGAAATCAAAAACCTTGGCCTAATGGATTAGATTTGTGGGGTAAGAGATAGGAATTCAGGATAGCTTGTAGATTGTAGCCTTGAGGGACTGGGATAAAGGTTTTACCCTCTATAGCAAGGAAGGTGGGTGGGAAGTTTAAGGGGAAGATAATGAATTTAATCTACTGGACATTCTAGTCCAAGATGTCAGCTTAGAGTTTGGGGCAGGAAAGGTAGATTTGCAAATTATCAGCAAAAAAATAGTTAAGAAATCATTGGAACTTGTCAAGTGAAAAGAAAAGGCTCCAAAGGAAGAAAGTAGCTAAGAGTAAGTAGCAAAAGAAAGAATGAGAGGATCAAGAGTTGAATATTATAGTATGTTCAAAGAATTTGAGAGAGCTATTTCAATAAAATGGTAAGGACAGAAATTAGATTACAGTTTTAAGAAATAAATATAGTGATGAAATGTGTTTCAATGGTTCTTTTTAGTAAAATGGAGAACAGGACAGTGATTTATTAGAAAGGATGGAGACCTGAGCATATTTGGAAGCCATGATAATATTGATAGGAACAGGCTAAAGCTAAGAGAAACAAAGACAGAAAGATTCAGTCCCATTTTATTGTCTGAATTAACTTCACACTGTTGTACCAATAGTAAGTAGCTACCTGAAGGAACCCAAATTGGCCCTTGCCAATTTAGAGGAAACAATATAATCCATCAAGGGAGGTCCAACTGCCATAGTCCCATGGGGGGTCTCTAAATATGTGGAATTGAAAATGACTTGTGCACAGATATATACTCAATGAAGTTGTTTAGCCAGAAGTTTCTTATCTATCATTCATGTGGTAAGCTCTATGGCCTCCCAAATGGAATATCTCTCTATCCTAATACTTCATTTATACTTCTAAAGTATTCAGACAAGCCCTTGTGTTGTCTCACTTGGACTCTGTTGAAAATCTATTGTTTATTTCTTTATTATATGGACCTGTTATTTTCCTCTTTTACATGATAGACTTATTTGCTTTTTTCTATTGAGTAGTTTGATACCTATAAAACCAGATTCTTCCTTAACTCATTATCAGGCAGTATTCCCTATTAGACTCTGAACAACTTGAGAGTAAGGATTTTCTTTTACTTTTCTTTGTATCCCCCAGACATATGGTTGCCACTTAATAAGTGTTAACAGACTGATGAACCCAATGCTATAACTCTATCCTCTGCCAAACCACAAATGACAGACTATTGATTGCCCCTGATCAGGATGAGGGTGAAAAGGGTTGAAAAAAAAAAAATCAGTCTATACATTTTAGCTATATTCTTTTGCTTGCATATACAAACACGTTTTTCTAACATTTTCTTTTGTATTTCCCATTAGGAACATATCTTCATTTTCAAAAGAACAAAATAGAATGCCAGTACTCACTCCTGAAAACAGATATTTAACTTCAAGAGTCACCAAAAGTTCACTTGATGGCTGTTTTCTTTTTGAAAAAAGTTGGAAGAAAGCTGCTCTTGAAACACAAAAGATGAAAAAAGGTAATGCTACTTTATTAATATTTATGCTTCAGAAGGAATACTTAGTAATATCTCAAATTTACAAAGTAAAATTTTAAATTTAAAATTTTTAAAGCCTTTATCATAATAATTAACCTTATAATGTTCCAGGTAAGGTAATCTTTATTTTAGAAAAAAGAGATTATGTATTTTGGTTACTCAGTGAGTCTATGGTAGAACCAGAAATAGAAACTTTTTTTTTCTCTAGTGGCTAGTACTATTTGTACTTTACAGTTTAGAGAAAGAGAAGAGGAGCTGGCCCAAGTGTTAAGGACCATGAAAATGGAAGAGAGAAGGGATGAGTAATGGTAAAAAGTCTTAGAAGAAGAGCGACACTTTAAAATTCATAAACTGCCCTTTGTTACCTTCTTACACTTTACCTTCCCTCCACACACTCTATAATTTAGATACATTGGCTTATAATTCCCAAACAGGAAATTATAAACAGGACACTCTATCTCCACCATGCCTTTGCACTCTATCTCATTCCTGAAATGCTGTGCCCTGTTAATAGGTTTTTGAGTTTTCCTGACTTTTTCAATGCTCAGTTCAAATTCTACTTTCTTCAGCATGCAACTGATCTCCAAGTTGCTAATACTTTCTGTCAATTTTGTTTATATCTTGTATAATCTGACTTACATAATTTCACCCATTAAAATGTTAACTTCTGGAGGCCAGGAACTGTTTTTTGCTCTTTTCATGAAACAGTTGCTTATTTAATTTGGTTGTCTTCTTTTGTAAGGCCCATATTGAATACAATCCAAAAGACTACCATAAAGTAACAGTTTGTGGGGCACCCATTTGCTGCAGTAGAAGAATTTTACAAGAATTTATCTAGATCTTTAAAAACCAAGTAAAATATATATCTTGAACTCAAAGTATTTATTGGTAATCACAGAGGAAGATGAAGTGAAAATTAGTGGGAAATATTGTTTGATATTAAAAAATGAAAGAGGTTAAAGGCTTGTAGATTATATAAAAGCCTTACATGTATATTTCATCAATTTTTTTCATGGAGAGAATTGGGAGGTGCAGGACTTAATGAACATCGAACATCATAAAAAAATCATAATCAACTGTCTCTTCTCAGACTTAAACACCTAGTTATCAATAAGAAAGTTATTTCAGATCAGTAGCCTACCTACAATCAAATCATCCACTGAGTATATCAAAGATGAAAATCAATGCTACATTTAGAAAACAAGATTAAGACGAGTACATTACACTATGTGCAAGTACAATGCCTACAATTTAGTCTAATTTAAGTAAATTGTTCATTCCAGAAATGGGAAATGGATAAAGTAAAGAGTGATTCTTTCACAATTTTAAAAAAGATGTTATAAGCCATTTGAATTAAAAAAGATTTTATAAGCCATTTGAAAGCAGTTGTCCCCAAAACAAAAGAGACCAAGAAACTATCTCGGTCAGTAAACATTTGTTTTTGTTAAACTGAGAAACGTGGCACCCAAGGAAACTATATGGAGAAGATGATGAAAGGATAAAAGTATATTATGTGTCACAAAGGGTGGAAAATGATTGTGGATGAAGCTTAGTGTGAGGTCCACTAAAGATAAGTTATCCGGATAGTATAGGCATAGATAAAATAATTTGTAAATTATTTCACCTATAAATATAGATAAACCTGGAGGAATAGCAGACAAAATCAGCATCATCAGCAACAAGCATTTATTAAGCATTTATTCTCCTGTATTGAGCATATTGAGAAAGGCAAAAATACAGTGCTTACTTCAAGAAACTCATATTGGGGAAAGACAAACTTGTAAACCACAGATAGATAGATACATATACACATACATACTCAATATACATATATGGTATCTTGCTAGGTAATTAGAAGAAAAGAGGTAAACACTAGCAGTGTGGGTAGGGATGGGGAATGGGTGGAGGGATCTTTGTAAAGGGCTTCTATAGAAGATAAGTCAACAAGCATGCATTAAGCTCCTGTTATGTGCCAGGCACTCTGCAAAACACTGGGGATGCAAAGAAAGACAAAAACAGCCTTTAACCTCCAGGAGTTCACAATCTAATTGAGGAGATAACATGCAAACAGCTATATACAAATAAAATATATACATAAAAAATTGGAGAAAATAATAGAAGGAAGGTATTATATACGCATTAAGGGGGATGGGAGAGGCTTCTTGCAAAACGTTGGATTTGAGCTGACTTTTTTTTCACTTCCTTTTTTTTTTAATTTTTAAAATTAATTTTTTAATTATAACATTTTTTGACAGTACATATCCATAGATAATTTTTTACAACATTATCCCTTGTATTCCCTTCTGTTCTGAATTTTCCCCTCCTTCCCTCCACCTCCTCCCCTAGATGGCAGGCATTCCCATACATATTAAATATCTTATAGTATATGCTTGGTACAATATGTATGTGCAGAACCACATTTTTTTGTTGTTGTAGTTGTTGCAAAGGAAGAATTGGATTTGGAAGGTAAAAATAACCTGGGAAGAAAAACAAAAAATGCAAACAGTTTACACTCATTTCCCAGTGTTCCTTCTCTGGGTGGAGCTGATTCTGTCCATCATTGATCAATTGGAACTTGATTAGATCTTTTCTTTGAAGATATCCACTTCCATCAGAATACATCCTCATACAGTATCATTGTTGAAGTGTATAATGATCTCCTAGTTCTGCTCATTTCACTCAGCATCAGTTGATACAAATCTCTCCAAGCCTCTCTGTATTCCTCCTGCTGGTCATTTCTTACAGAACAATAATATTCCATAACATTCATATACCATAATTTACCCAACCATTCTCCAGTTGTTGGACATCCATTCATTTTCTAGTTTCTAGCCACTACAAAAAGGGATGCCACAAACTTGGCACATAGAGGTCCCTTTACCTTCTTTAGTATTTCCTTGGATATAAGCCCAGTTGTAGCAATGCTGGATCAAAGGGTATGCACAGTTTGATAACTTTTGGGGCATAGTTCCAGATTGCTCTCCAGAATGGTTGGATTCTTTCACAACTCCACCAACAATGCATGAGTGTCCCAGTTTTTCCACATCCCCTCCAACATTCATCGTTATTTGTTCCTGTCATCTTAGCCAATCTGACAGGTGAATAGTGGTATCTCAGAGTTGTCTTTTTTTTTTCTTTCTTTCTTTTTTATTTATTAATGTTTATAATTATAACATTTTTTTGACGGTACATATGCATAGGTAATTTTTTTTTTCAACGTTATCCCTTGTACTCCCTTCTGTTCTGAATTTTTCCCCTCCTTCCTCCACCCCCCCTCCCAGATGGCAGGCATTCCCATACATATTAAATATCTTATAGTATATCCTAGGTACAATATATATGTGCAGAACCAAATTTTGTTGTTATTGTTGCAAAGGAAGAATTGTATTTGGAAGGTAAAAATAATCTGGGAAGAAAAAAAAATAATGCTCACAGTTTACACTCATTTCTCAGTGTTCCTTTTCTGGATGTAGCTGATTCTGTCCATCATTGATCAATTGGAATTGGATTAGCTCTTCCTATCTTGAAGATATCCACTTCCATCAGAATACATCCTCACACAGTATCATTGTTGAAGTGTATAATGATCTCCTAGTTCTGCTCGTTTCACTCAGCATCAGTTGATGTAAGTCTCTCCAAGCCTCTCTGTATTCCTCCTGTTGGTCATTTCTTACAGAACAATAATATTCCATAACATTCATATACCATAATTTAGCCAACCATTCTCCAATTGTTGGACATCCATTCATTTTCCAGTTTCTAGCCACTACAAAAAGGGCTGCCACAAACTTGGCACATATAGGTCCCTTTCCCTTCTTTAGTATTTCCTTGGGATATAAGCCCAGTAGTAGCACTGCTGGGTCAAAGGGTATACACAGTTTGATAACTTTTTGGGCATAATTCCAGATTGCTTTCCAGAATGGTTGGATTCTTTCACAACTCCACCAACAATGCATGAGTGTCCCAGTTTTCCCACATCCCCTCCAACATTCATCGTTAATTGTTCCTGTCATCTTAGCCAATCTGACAGGTGTATAATTATATCTCAGAGTTGTCTTAATTTGCTTTTCTCTGATCAATGGTGATTTAGAACACCTTTTCATATGAGTGGAAATAGTTTCAATTTCATCATCTGAAAATTGTCTGTTTATATCCTTTGACCATTTATCAATTTGAGAATAGCTTGATTTCTTATAGAGTCCGTTCTCTGTATATTTTCAAGATGAGGCCTTTATCAGAACCTTTAACTGTAAAAATGTTTTCCCAATTTGTTACTTCCCTTCTGATCTTATTTGCATTTGTTTCGTTTGTACAAAAGCTTTTTAATTTGATGTAATCAAAATTTTCTATTTTATGATCAATAATGACCTCTAGTTCTCTGGTCATAAATTCCTTCCTCCTCCACAGGTCTGAGAGGTAGACTATTCTCTGTTCCTCTAATCTATTTATGATCTCCTTCTTTATGCCTAAATCATGGACCCATTTTGATCTTATCTTAGTATGTGGTGTTAAGTGTGGGTCTATGCCTAGTTTCTGCCATACTAATTTCCAGTTTTCCCAGCAGTTTTTGTCAAATAATGAATTCTTATCCTAAAAGTTCGGATCTTTGGGTTTATCAAACACTAGATTGCTGTAGTTATTGACTATTTTGTCCTGTGAACCTAACCTATTCCATTCATCAACTAGTCTATTTCTTAGCCAATACCAAATGGTTTTGATGACTGTTGCTTTATAATATCGTTCTAGATCAGGTACATCTAGGCCACCTGGTTTTTTTTTTCCACTAATTCCCTTGAAATTCTCGACCTTTTGTTCTTTCATATGAATTTTGTTGTTATTTTTTCTAGGTCATTAAAATAGTTTCTTGGGAGTCTGATTGGCATAGCGCTAAACAAATAGATTAGTTTAGGGAGTATTGTCATCTTATATTCGCTGGGCCTATCCAAGAGCACTGAATAAATTCCAATTATTTAAATCTTACTTTATTTTTGTGGCAAGTGTTTTGTAATTTTGCTCATATAATTCCTGACTTTCCTTTGGTAGATTTATTCCCAAATATTTTATACTATTGACCATTATTTTGAATGGAATTTCTCTTTGTATCTCTTGCTGTTGGATTGTATTGGTAATGTATAAAAATGCTGAGGATTTATGTGGATTTATTTTGTATCCTGCAATTTTGCTAAATTTCTGAATTATTTCTTATAGCTTTCTAGCAGTCTTTGGGGTTCTCTAAGTATACCATCATATCATCTGCAAAGAGTGATAGTTTGATTTCCTTATTACCTACTCTAATTCCTTTAATCTCTTGGCTCATTGCTGAGGCTAGCGTTTCTAGTACAATAGTAAATAGTAATGGTGATAGTGGGCAACCTTGTTTCACTCCTGATTTTACTGGGAAAGGTTCCAGTTTATCGTCATTACATATGATGTTTTCTGATGGTTTTAAATATATGCTCCTGATTATTTTAAGGAATAGTCC
This sequence comes from Sminthopsis crassicaudata, assembly GCF_048593235.1. Lineage (NCBI taxonomy): Eukaryota > Metazoa > Chordata > Mammalia > Dasyuromorphia > Dasyuridae > Sminthopsis > Sminthopsis crassicaudata. Next base: position 281,540,437 of record NC_133617.1, on the reverse strand, counting down.
ATTTATTCCTATACTCTCAAGTGTTTTTAGTAGGAATGGATGTTGGATTTTATCAAATGCTTTTTCTGAATCTATTGAGATGATCATATGTTTTTTGTTAATTTGGTTATTGATATAGTTGATTATGCTAATAATTTTCCTAATATTGAACCAGTCCTGCATTCCTGGTATAAATCCCACTTGGTCATAGTATATTATCCTGGGGATGATTTTCTGTAGTCTTTTTGCTAATATTTAATATTATTTAAGATTTTAGCATCAATATTCATTAGGGTTGAGCTGACACTTGATGGAAGCCAGGAGATGGAGATGAGGAGCCAGAATATTTCAGGAATGGAAGACAGCCAATTAAAAGGCATAGAGTCAGGAGATGAAGTATTATGTATCACAAATGGTAAAAAGACTAGTTTTCCTGAATCACAGAGTATGTGGAGGGAAATAATTATGAGGAGTCTGGAAAGGCAGGAAGTGTGGATGAGTTTTAAAAGATGATTTTATATTTGATCCTAGAGGTAATAAGAAGCCACTGAAGTTTATTGAGTAATGAGGTGATATAATCAAATTTGCACTTTAGGATAATCAATTGGATAGCTGATTGGAGGATGAACTAGAGTGAGAAAAAACTGTGCAATGCTTTCAGTGACCTCAAGATGTTCCTTGCCCCAGAAACACATTTTTTATACCAATCTTCTACCAGTTATCCTATATGGCTGCAACTTCTGGATTGTGACAATTTCAGAAGAATCATAGAGTTTTATGTGACCCAAATGCAATGATGGAAAGACATAGTGGGATTATAAGTATATTAAGCATATCACCAATTAAAACTTTTTCATGAGAAATGACAACAAAAAGGTTTGAATATATATGATCAGAAAGGAACCACATTGGTTTTAGGTAAGGAGAATGCTATATTAAAACATATAGAGAAAGCTTTTTAGCTTATCAGGTTCAGCATGGATTCATGGAAAGACATGAACAAGAATTCTACTGGTTTAGAATAAATGAATTGGTTATAAGATATGCTAGTGAAGGAACTAGCCACATCCGTGAAAATCTCAAATAAATTGAAGTATTGATGTAACTATACATAGTTAATCAGAGAGACAGGACATAATTCATTAGAATACATATAAAAATGATAAAGACAATATATACTATTGATGTGGCTCAACTATAACTTGGAGAAGGAATATTTAGTCCATTGAAAGTCACATTAGACCAATACAAGAATTAAGACAGCTTTCAAACATACAAAGGTATCCTACTTATTGAACATAGTATTTATAAAACATAGCTTTTGTAAGACTATTGTTATTGTGTCTCTTTATTCATATGGTTTTATTTCAGTTTTGAACATTTATAGAATATCTTTGTATTCAATTTTGGAATTGTTCACTTTTCTTATTGTTTTAACAACTCCAAAAGTGATAATAACTGAAGCTGGGGACTCCCAAGTTTATATTTAATTATCACCTCTCAGCTATTCTTGTGATTTTGAAACTTCTTTTTTTCCTATTTTTCTGTGGCAGTAATAGGTTAGAAACAATTAAATGATAAAATCAAAATAACTTCAATGAAATAATTATATGTGGAAATAAAAATCTTCCACATAAAGGTGTTACATGAATTCAAGATTTTTTTACTTTTAAAGGAGTGATTTAAAATATTTTTGTATAAAAATATTTTTGTGTTTATCACATATTATTTTGAATATAAAAATATTGTGTTTATGATCAAGCAATAACATATTTCTTTGAAAATATTTAAATTAGAATATTCTTCAATATTTGGCCTGAAAGATTTCAAGGAAGTGGATACAATTCCATCTCTACCAGAAGTTCAAAGATATAGAACAAATACAGAGACTCCATTAGATGTTCTTAAAAGACATCCATGTGCTGCTCTGAAGCCATCTAAAATCAGGTAGATTATATAAAAATCAATGTATTTTAGTAGAATATTTAATCTTAGTTATATAGGGGCTTCTTTGTAGAAGTGCCTTTAATTACTTTTTTTGCCAATTATAAATATAAATAGTCTAATAAAAATTTTAAATTTTTTTGCTTCAATTGACAATTTCTATATATTGTTTTTTCTTCCTTTTCCAAATTTGGGTAGACAGAAAGGAGTTATGTAATTTTCTTTAGAAACTGATGGCTTTTATGATTAGTCTGGAAAAACTATATACATAGGAACTTGTTCATGAGAGAATTAGAGATTTTAACATTAAACCCACAAATAATAAGAAAAATAGTTAAAGAATATTAAGAAATGTTCTACTTGCAGTGATTTGAGAGCAATAGTTCTTAACCTTTTTTGAGTCATGGACCTTTTTGGCATTCTGGAGGAACCTCACAATTTTTTTTTAATGCTTACATTTGAATTAATAGGTTAATGAAAACAAAGCTGTAATTTTTTTCCTATCTAGATTCAGATTCCTTGAAGGATATCCATGAACAATTTGTGGATACATAGATCTCAGATTGCAATAGAGGTAGAAAATTAGTTCCCTTGATGACTTAATTATACGAAGTGATAAAGGATAGTTTCTACTATTTTTCTTGTAACTATCCAGTTCATTGAATATAGAACCCAGCATATAGTGGAGAAACATTACAGCTTTCTTAGCTAATTAAGTGAGATAAGAAGAAAAGTTTAAAAAAAAAAAGTGAACCTTATTAAAACCATGATGGTGTTTCTGTTCTCTTATATGGTTTTTTTTTTGATCCAGCTTTAATTATTCTAGATTTCTTACATGTATATATTTTTTCATCATTTGACTAATTCTATAGATTGCCAACAGAGAAGAACTCCAAGAATGAAATTTCAAGGTATGTAATGATGAATTTCAGAATTTTTAGGGCAAATAATATATTTGAAAAACAGGGAAAAACCCTTCAGTTTTAAAGAAATATGAGTTCAAAAGTCAAAGAATTATATATACCCTCTGGGTGTAGATGGCTCACATCATCACAAGATCATGAGAAGTGGTCTGAATCATCTCATTATTGAAGAGAGCCATGTGCATCAGAATTAATCATTATATAGTCTTGTTGCTATGTACAATGATCTCCTGGTTCTGCTCATTTTACTTAGCATCAATTCATGTAGGACTTTCCAGCCTCTCTGAAATCATCCTGCTTTTTGTTTCTTACAGAACAATAATATTTCATTTCACAGAATAACTTAGTAGTTCAGTTATTTATTGAACAATATTGCTGTTATGGTATACAACATTCTTTTGAGTCTGCTCACTTTTTATTATTTCATGAATCTTTCCATGTTTTTATAAAATCAACCAACTTATCATTTTTAAAAACACAATAGTATTCCATCATAAGTATATCTCACAATTTATTTAGCCATTCCCCAATTGATAAGCATCCTCTCAATGTCCAGTTCTTTACCACCACAAAAAATGTTGCTATAGATATTTTAGAATATATAGATACTTTTCCTTTTCCTCTGATCACCTTGGATGTAGATGTAATAGTGGTACTGCTGGTTCAAACATTTTGGGCATAAATCCAGATTGCTCTCCAGAATAGTTGGATCAGTTCATAGTTCTACATCATTTTCTCCTTTTATCATTTTAACTAATTTGATAGGTGAGAGATGATAACTCAAAATTATTTTAATTTGCATTTTTCTAATCAGTGGTGATATAGAGCAGTTTTTCATATGATTACATATAATTTTGATTTCTTTATTCATATCTTTTGACCATTTATCAATTGGGAAATGACTCCTGTTCTTAAAATTTCGACAAAGTTCTTTATATAACTGAGGAACTGTCTGTAACATTTCCCCCCCCCAACTTCTTTCCTTCTAATATTGGCTACATTGATTTGTATGAAAACATTGTATAAAACCTTTTTAATTTAATGTAGTCAAACATTATTGATTTCTCATCTTAAAATGCTGTCTCTTTTTTATTCATAAATTATTCTCTAATGATACATAAGTCTGATGGGTAATATATTCCATGTTGTTTATATCTCCCTTTATATCTTGGTCATGTATCCATTTTCACTTTATCTTGGTAAATAGAGTAAGATACTGATCTATATTTAGTTTCTGCCAGTCTGCTTTACAGTTTTCCCAATATCTTTTACCATATAGTGTATTGTTATCCCAAAACACAAGATTACTATAATTTACTATCCTATATTGTATGTCTTCTATGCTTCACTGATTCATCTAAGTCAGTGCCAGATAATTTAAATAATTACTGCATTCTAATAAAGTTTAATATCTGGTACTGTCAAAATAGTTTCAGAAAAGCAAGGGAGAAAGGAATGCACCCTAAAAATATGCCTGGAAAGTTGAGTCTAGTTTTCACAGAAAATAAAACAGACCTTTTAGGGAGAAGTATCTGAATCATTCCTGAAAATGAAATTCTCACATGTCCATTAACTATTAAAAAATCTGAGTTAAAAGAGAGAGTAATCATCAAAGAACAACAGGATTTAGAGGGCTAAAAATTAAAGGGGAATTTAAAGAGTAAGAGAAACAAGAAGAATTGAATTAATATTACATGGATTAAGTCCTATTCTTCTGTTTAAGTGGACCAGTATCTTTTCTAAATTGGGAGAATAATACAATAAGAATTATTTGAGTGTGGTGGGTAGAAGCAAGAGGCAAAGGAGAGCTGCAAATGTAATCTTAATTCACCTGAATGTAATCAACAAAAGGGATGATAATTTTTTCAATCTCTCAAAAAGGTTGGAACTCTGGGAGAGGAGGGTGAGAGAAGAAGAATCAAGGTACTTGAGTCGGGAAGAGGATATGAAGTGGTATCATTGTAACATGCTCTCATGACAGGGCTGAGGAGTGGAGAGAGGCCTCACAATGGACATCTTTGTGGGGAATAAGAATTTTAGGAGACTACTATCTATTGAAACAAGGTTGTGTGTCCCGGAACTCTCCTGCCCCAAGAGATAGGGTTGTATGTATCTTAAAGTTTGTAGGTATTAGTGGATAGTCCTAGACAGCAGTTTTTTGTTTTTTTTCTCAGTTTTATGAACTTAAAAAATTTCTTTTGATGTTTGCATTTCAACATAATAAATTTTCTTTGTAATCTTATTTATTTTATACATTTAAAAGCCCACAGGCTTCCCCACACTGCCAAAGAAGTTCATGTAAGAACCTCTGACTTAAAGACAGGATATGTAGTAGGCCTGAGAAGTGATTTGTAGAGGGGTTTAATTGAGTGGGTCTCATTATGTGATTCAAAGCGACTCCCATTAAACTTTGTGGCCTTTTTCATAAATTGATAATTTTAGAAGATATGGCCTAGAAAAAAATCTCAATCTAAATAAATTAAATTAAAAAGTGAAGATGTAGTGAAATCCACAAGTTCTTATATAGAGTAAAAGACAAAGGAGGTAGCTCTGATCACCAGAAGCACTAATTTACTTAAGAGATACAGAATAAAGAAGGGCATATAAATGTTTTTGATTGGGAGAACAAAACTCAATTATCTAGCCAGAAATAAAAATAAGGAAGAAGTAAATGAATACTTCTTGGAAAAGAGTACCACCAAAGAATGTTACTTAAGTTAAAATGAAATGGGGAGGAGAGGGAAATAAAGAAGAATGAAAGAGAAATTTTTAAAATCACCTCCCCCCCCCCCCCCCCCCCCCCCCCCCCCCCCGGCAATTGGGATTAAGTGACTTGCCCAGGCTCACACAGCTAGGAAGTATTAAGTGTCTGAAGTCAAATTTGAACTCAAGACCTTCTGACTTCAGGGTCAGTGCTCGAATCATTGCACCATCTAGCTGCCCCTAGAAATTAAAACTTTAAATAAATTAAAGAAATTTTGGATAGAACAACTACTGGGAATTAGCAGTAGGACATAGGAAAACTTGTTGGAATAGACTAGGATCACATTAGTACAGATAAAACTAAGCACAAGAACAGAGTCAGATTTAAGAAGAAAATATCAATACAAAAAATAGAGAAAAACACAAACCAATTATAATCTTAAATGTATATGGATTAAAAAGTTCACAAAATCAATAATAGCAAAATAAATAAAACTCAGTAACTTACTGTACATCATAAATTTCTCTTAAAAACAAAGATGCATTATATAATGATAATGAGAAACTGGAGGAAAATTTACTGTGCATTGAGCTATTACTCAAGTAGGAATAATAATTATTCTATCAAATAGGCCAAAATGCACAACAATGTCAAATGAGATAAAGAAACAAAACTATCTTTTCAAACTAGGAAATAACATCATAATTAAAAGTTTGTGATCCTAATGGCATAGAATCTAAATATCTTAAGTAAAAATGAATTAACTTGTAAAAAAGACATAACGAACACAATTGTAGATTTTAATATCTCTCAGAACTGGTTAAATTTACCAGATTGATTTAAAAACAGGACAATATAGAACTGAATACAGTGTTGGAGAAAAAATCTAGGTTTGTAAAATATGACATCTTCTGAATGAAAGCATTAAAAATGCAATATTTATTTGTGTCATTTAATGGGGTTTAGCCATCAAATGATAGGGAGAGGGAGTGTGTATGATGAGATCTGGATAATCAGGAGGGCATTGTTTACAGAGGTTCCGGTTTTTTCTGCCAATCTAGAAGTCCACCTACTCTTTGAGGTAAGCAGAGAGGAGCACTGATAGGATTAATAAGTTAATCCTTTTGGTTTTGTTTAGGCCTTTTGTGCAAGTGGACTTTTGATTATAGTTCCACCCCAGGTGGAGTCTCTAAGAGGTAATTCCACCTTAATGTATCCAATCAGAAAGCTCAAGTTATTTTGTCAACTCCTTGAGGTCATATTTTCCCTGTAAAAGATCTGCTCATACTATACTCCTTATTATAGCTAACTCCTTTTGGGGTTAGTCCACCATAGTGGCATGTTCTCCTTAATAGCATCTTTCTCCTTTGTCTAAGCCAATAAATTTTTCTGAGACAATTTATGATGCTGGACCATGACCCTAATAAGGTTTGGGAGTATCATCCTATACCTCAACATATGACCCCAGACATATATTGGGATCACAGTCAGTGTGGTAACTGTCACAAAAGAACTTGTAAGCTTAGACCTTTTCAAGAGGCAAAGATTTTATTATGCTATGAATAGTGGGCTAAATTCAAAAGGAGTTTTAGCAGGTAATGAGGGGAAAAGCATGGCCTGTGGGAGATTATGCCATTGACTGATGGGCTAACCCTCAGAAAGGAGTTAGGATCATAATAGAAGTTAGCTATTATGATACTTAGCAAGAAAACGAACCTCAAAAAGGAATTAGCCATACCAAGGAGAAAGATACCATGAGGTGTGGCAAGTAGGGGATTACAATGATGGCCTAACCCTATAGTAACTGTGGGGTAGGATGATTTTGTCACCAGGGAAAAAAGGCCTGAAGAACAAAAGGCCCACTTAAGGTCCAGGTGATTCTACCAGTGTTCCTTCCTACTTCTTCAGAGTAGCTAGGCTTCCAGATTAGTCATTCAGGCTCTCTCCTGATAACACTCCTTGCTACCAAAGACCAGGGGGTTTTATTCAGCCCCCATCAATGTGATATCTTTACAAAAATGGATCATGTTCCAAGGTATTGGAAAACTGCAATAAAAAAAAAAAGACAAATAGTAATGTTTATAGAACATTTACAATAAAGTAGTAATTAGTATAGGGAATGTAAATTAAAAGTACAATTCTAAAAGGACATTTAAGAAATATTTTTATATGATAAAAAGTCATTTGTCTGCAAGATTTTTTTTGGCATTGAAAAATTCATTGTAAATATAGATGTAAAATCTCCTGCCCAATTTTTTTACATATCTCTAGAAATATTATAATAGCTTATTTTTCAAAATACATGCAAAGATATTTTTCAGCATTCACCTTTGCAAAATCTTACATTTCATATTTTTCTCCCTCCTTTTCCACCTTCCTCCTTCCTTAGGCAGCAAGTAATCTAAACATATTTCCACATTTATCATGCACAAGAAAATCAGATCAAAAAGGGGAAAAAAATGAGAAAGAAAAAAAAGCAAGCAAACAAAGGGGAAAATACTATGTTGTGATCCACAGTGTTGGAGATCCCTTAGTCCTCTTTCTGGATGGAGATGGCTCTCTCCCTCACAAGTCCATTGGAATAGCACTGAATCCCTTCATAAAAAGATTCAAGTTCATTCATAGTTGGTCATCACATAATCTTGTTGTTGCTATGTACAATATTCAATACATTATTGTGTACAATGGGGGCACCAGTTCATGTAAGTCTTTCCAGGCCTTTCTGAAAACATCCTACTGATTGTTTCTTACAGAAAATAATATCTCATGGCATTTGTTAATTTATTTAATTTGTTCATTTATTTATTTAACTTACTTATTTGTTTATTTTGCAGAGGCAATTGGGGTACAGTGACTTGCCCAGGGTCATACAGTTAGGAAGTGTTAAGGATCTGAGGTCAGATTTGAACGCAGGTTCTCCTGACTTCAGGGCTGGTGCTCTATCCACTGCACCACCTAGCTGCCCCTTCCATAGCATTCATATACCATAACTTATTCAAGCATTTCCCAACTGATGGGCATCCACTTAGTTTCGGAAAGAAAGGAAGAAAGGAAGGAAGGAAGGAAGGAAGGAAGGAAGGAAGGAAGGAAGGAAGGAAGGAAGGAAGGAAGGAAGGAAGGAAGGAAGGAAGGAAGGAAGGAAGGAAGGAAGGAAGAAAAATTAAGGGGAAAATATTCGCAAAGAAGAAAAAAAGTATCCCTATTTACATAGTAATTTACTTGAGATAAACAAAGGGAATCAGGAATGAGAGAAATGATTACTAATAGTTAATAATAATATTATATTGATCATCATATAATCAATCTTGTTGGTGTGTATAATGATCTTCTGGTCCTGCTCATTTCACTTAACATCAGTTCATGTAAGTCTCTCCAGGGCTCTTCCAAATCATCCTGCTCATCATTTCTTACAGAACAATTATATTCCACAATATTCATATACCACAATTTATTCAGCCATTCTCCAATTGATGGGCATCCATTCAATTTCCAGTTTCTTGACACTACACAAAGGGCTGCCACAAACATTCTTGTACATACAGGTCCCTTTCCCTAATTTAAAATCTCTTTGGGATATAATGCCAGTAGAAACATTGCTGGATCAAAGGGTGTACCCCGTTTGATAACTTTTTGGGCATAATTCCAAATTGTCTCCAGAATGGTTGGATCATTTCACAACTCCAACAATGTATCAGTGTCCCAGTTTTCCCATATCCCCTACAACATTCGTCATTATCTTTTTCTGTCATCTTAACCAATCTGAGAGGTGTGTAGTGGTACCTCAGTGTTGTCTTAATTTGCATTTCTCTGATTAATAGTGATTTAGAGCACCCTTTTCATATGAATAGAAATGGTTTCATTTTCTTCATCTGAAAATTGTCCATTTGTATCTTTTGACCATTTATCTTTTTTTTTCCTTTTTTAAAAATTAATTTTATAATTACAACATTTTTTGACAGTACATATGCATAGGTAAGTTTTTACAACATTATCCCTTGTACTCCCTTCTGTTCCGAAATTTTCCCCTCTTTCCCTCCACCCCCTCCCCTAGATGGCAGGCATTCCCATATATATTAAATATGTTATGGCATATCCTAGGTACAATATATATGTGCAGAACCAAATTTTTTTGTTTTCTGTTGCTAGAAGTCAAAGTCAGGAAGATTTTTTATAAGCTAAAAGATCTATAGTAATTCTTTGATTGTAGCAAAAAATTGGAATGGCTATCAGTTGAGGAATAGTTGAACAAATTTTAGCTGTTGAATGGAATGCAGTATTATTGAACTATAAAATTATTCATATGAAGATTTAAAAGAAACACATGTAAACTAGAATGAACTGATACATTGAGAGGACAACCAGGAAAACAATATACAGTGAAATGTGTGTGTGTGTATGTAATATGCAAAAGTGACAATTAAATGAAGGTGAACTTTGTGTAATTGAAGTGACCAAACTTAGCCCTTCTAGAGAAGAACTAAAGAAATATATTTCCCTCTTTTCCTTTAAGAGGTGAGGATTGTAAGAATGCAGTGTGTGTTTTTGGATGTGGTCCTTGTATTAGTTGGTTTTACCCAGTTGCTTGTCTTTGTTAAAAGGAAACCTTATTGTGGGGGTAAAGAGGACCACTATCTAGAAATGGCTACTATAAAAACAAAAGTTAATAATGAAACTTAAGGAGCAGCTAGGTGGCGCAGTGGATAGTGGATAGTCCTGAAGTCAGGAGGACCTGAGTTCAAATGTGACCTCAGAAACTCAACACTTCCTAGCTGTGTGACCCTGGGCAAGTCACTTAACCTCATTTGCTTTGGGGAGAAAATAAAACTTAAAAAGGAAATAGGCAAACAAAATGTGTGTACACACATCAACTCTTCCTCCTAAAAGAAATGGAGAGGGAAAGAATCAAGGATGATTTTTAACTCTCAAACCTGCATGCGTGAGAGAAGAAATAGGGAAGTTAAGAGTAGATTTGCTAGTATGGATAAGCCCCAACAAGAAAAATGGGTCCTTTACCAAAAAAGACAACTGAAAAGATAATAACTTTTTCATTTGCCTGTTTCCTCATCTATACATAAAATTTTCATGAGAATAGTCTATGAATTCATTTAGGGTATCCTTAATGAAAATATGAATAAGTTAAGAGACAAATTTTCTGAAACAAGTCATTATGGTTTTATACTAAGAGACATGAAATTTGCAAGGTCTCATTCTGTCTACTATTTGTTGAGTATTAAAAAAAAACCCAAAAACATTTGATTGGTAAAACAAGATGCAACCTTAAGTATTTTCCTAAAATTAAGTATCTCTCAGGTATGTGTTAAAACTATACAAGCCTGACAGATAAGACCAAGGATGACCTGGAGAACTCTAATGCGTCTATATTTTCAGTGTGAGCATTTACACCTAAGAAATCAGAGCTTGATTTATTGTTTTGTGGATTGTCTAGATTTAAGAAAGTGTTAATAAGGCTGATTAAATTTAAAAGTGTGTATGTGTACATATTTCCTCCCCAAAGAACCTGGTTGTTAGACACTTACCAGCACACCCCTGTAATGTTCTATAAACATTGTTTGAACACAGCAGGAGAGTAGTAGAAGGCTCAGGGAATGAAGTCATCACTAGACTGGAGGCCTGGTGACTGTAAGCTAATAATAATAATAATTATAGCTGACATTTATATAGTGCTTTAAGTTTTGCAAAGTGTTTCACATTCATCATTTTATTTGGGCCTCATAGCACCCTGGACATAAGCACGGACATAGTTTTTATTCAATAATCTGTGGAATCTCAACATGAAAACATAAAATGGAGAGACATTTACTTATTTACCCTTTGCATTTACCATGTTTATTGATGATGTCCTGAACATGTCCAAATCAGAGGATGCTCTATGGTGATGTTTTCTAAATACTCTTCTTTGTGGCTTATGAAATTAATTGCTTCAAATAATGAGATGCTATACATTCCTTCCCAAATTCACAGTGATTTAAAATTTATTTTAAATTATGAGCTTAATGCAACTTCTGGGAGCAAAGATGGTGGAATAAGCAATAAATTGCTGTAATTCTCCTATATTCACTTCCAAATAACCATAAAATAGCACCCCAAAAAGAAATCCTGGAAGAGCAGAACCAGCAAAAAGATGGGTTGAAATAACCTTTGAGTTTAAGATACTTGAAAAGCAGGAAATGTCTCTCACTTGGGTAAAAGCGAAACATATTTCAGGACAGGATGCATCCCAGCAAGCCAGCAGCAAGCTCCCCCTCAGCAAACCAGTGGTGAGCCTGATCCTGAGGGGAATGGAACAGGGAAATGCTATCATGAGGATCCTCCACATGCCTCAGCATAACCAGGGTACTTGGTAGAGACTCTAGCTCTGAGACGACCAGATGCTTCAGCATAGACCTGAAAAAAATGTAGAAACACCCAACTGACCTCAACATTCCCACATCACCATTAGGACTCCTAGTTAGCACTAGATAAGTTGCCCTTCCAGCCTCCAGCTTCCCATCAGTCCCCCTGGGCTTCTGGGAGCATCAATTCAGCACCACGAAACTGCAGCTCCTGGCACAAGAAGCCTCCAACAGTGGTCATTCCACCCCAGGAGCAGAGATCAAATTTAAAAGAAAGAAAAGATACCCAAAATAATGAACAAAAGACAACCAAAAAAATAATCTGACTTTAGAAACTTAATATGGTGACAGGGAATATCAAGATTCACACTCAGAAGAGGATAACAGTGTTAAAATATCTGGGCAAAACCCAAAGAAAAAGGGAAGATGGTCTCAAGCCCAGAAAGAACTCATGGAAAAACCCAAAAGGGAACTTAAAAAAATATTTAAAAAGTAGAAGAAAAATTGGGAAAAGAATGAGAGTGATGCAAAAGAATTATGAAAAAAAAGAATCCATAGCTTGGAAAAAGAAAACAGCTTTTAAAAATTAGAATTGATGAAATAGAAAAGAAAATACAAAAACTAATTGAGAAAACATCTCCTTAAAAGTTAGAATTGGAAATTAGCCTTATATCCCAAAGAGATCTTAAAGAAGGGAAAGGGACCTGTATGTGCAAGAATGTTTGTGGCAGCCCTCTTTGTGGTGACCAGAAACTGGAAACTATATGGATGCCATCAATTGGAGAATGACTGAATCAATTGTGGTATATGAATATCATGGAATATTATTGTTCTGTAAGAAACGACAGCAGGATGATTTCAGAAAGGCCTGGAGAGACTTACATGAACTGATGCTGAATGAAATGAGCAGGACCAGGAGATCATTATATATTTCAACAACAATATTATATGATGATTAATTCTGATGGATATGGCCATTTTCAACAATGAGATGAACCAAATCAGTTCCACTAGAGCAGTAATAACTGAACCAGCTACACCCAGCTAAAGAATTCTGGGAGATGACTATGAACCACAACATAGAATTCCCAATCCCTCTAATTTTGTCCTGCATTTTGGATTTCCTTCACAGGCTAATTGTACACTATTTCAAAGTCTGATTTTTTTTGCATAGCAAAACAACTGTTTGGACATGTATACATATATTGTATTTAATTTATACTTTAACATATTGAACATGTATTGGTCAACCTGCCATCTGGGGGAGGGAGGAAGGAGGGGAAAAATTAGAACAAAAAGTTTGGCAATTGTCAATGTTGTAAAATTACCCAAGCATATATCTGGTAAATAAAAACTATTAAAAAAAAAAAAAAAGAATTAGAAGCCAGCGATTCTTATGAGAATCAATCAAATTCAAAATAATGAAAATATAGAGGGAAATATAAAATAACTCATGGAAAAAGTAATTGACCTGGAAAATAAATCCAAGAGATACCAGAATCATTGGACTACCTGAAAGTCATAATCAAAAAGAGAACCTAGATAGCAATTTTAAGGAAATAATCAAGGAAAATTGTCCTCATGTTTTGGAACAGAGAGGAAAATGGGCATTGAAAGAATCCACTGATTACCTCCTGAAAGAGATGCCAAAATAAAAGCTCCAAGGAATAGTACAGCCAAATTACAGAAAACTCGGGGCAAAGAAAAAATATTTCAAGTGACTAGAAAGAAACAATTCAAATATTCAGAAACCACAATCAGGATTATAGAGGACATAATAGCTGCAGCCTTAAAAAACTGGAATTCATAGAACATGATATTCTGGAAGTCAGAGGAAGTAGGACTCAAACTAAAAATGACCAATCAAAATTAAGCATAGGACATTAAAAAAAGGTCATTTAAGGAAATAGAAGGATTTCAAGATTTCATAAGGAGACAAAGAGAATTAAATAAAAATTTTAATCTTAAAAATCAAGATATAAGAGAAGCACAAAGGAGAAAGAGAGGTTAGGGATTCTATAGAGCTAAACTATTTACATCCTAATATGGGAAGATGATACTTGTAATTCTTAAAAAATGTATCACTAATAGCACAGCTAGAAATATATATGAACAGATGGTACATTTATAAGATTTGAGAGAATGACATTAAAAATAAAAGGATGAGAAAGAGAAATACACCAGTGCAAAAGGAAGTGAGAAGTAGAATGGGGTAAACTGTTTCACTTGAAGTGTGAAAGACCTATTACCCTATAAGATGGGGGTTGGGCAATGGGCATTGCTTGGACCTTATTCTCATCAGGATTGGCTCAAAAAGAGGATAATACACAGTTGAATATGGAAATCTATTTTAGCCAACAGGGACATACTAGGTGAGGAGATTAAATAAACAGGGTAGCAACTGACAGAAAGGAGGGCAGATCAGGAGAGGTGATAGAAGCAAAACACTGGTGAGAAGGGAAAGGGTGAAAGAAGAAAGGACAAAACAGGAAGAAAAATAGGGTGAAGGGAAATATACAATAATCATAATTGTGAATTTGAATGGGAAGAACTCTCCCATAAAATGGAAGCAGATAGAAGAATAGATTAAAAAATCAGAATCTTATCATATATTATTTAGAAAAAACGCATTTGAAGCAGTGAGACACACATGGTAAAGTTAAGGGGCTAGAACAGAATCTATTCTGCATCAACTGAAGTAAAAAAAAAAAAAAGCAGGGTAGCAATCCTGATCTCACACAAAGTAAAAGCAAAAATAGACCTCATTAAAAGGGAGAAGGAAACTACAATCTCACTAAAAGATGCCATAGACAATGAACATCAATACTAAATATAAATGTATTAAGTGATATAACGTGTAAATTCTCCCCCTCCTGATATTTTGTTAATTATTTTTAAATTTTCAGTAGTATTTTATTTTCTAAGTACATGTAAACATAGTTTTCAACATTTGTTTTTATAAGACTTTGTAGTTTAAACTTTTTTCCCTCCCTTAACCCCCTCCTTTCCAGCAAGTAATCTGATGTAGGTTAAAAATGTGCAACTTTTTAAAACGTATTTCCATATTTGTCACATTGTGCAAGAAAAATCAGACCAAAAAGGAAAAAAATAACCATAAGTTAAATGAATTGAGGGCAAAATGAAATGTAAAAGATAATTTTGATTATATTAAAATGAAAAGTTTTTGTACAAACAAAACCACTGCAACCAAGATTAGAGGGAAGGCATACAACTAGGAATTTTTAGATTCTGATAAAGGCCTCATTACTTATAGAGAAGTGAGTCAAATTTTTAAGTCTTATTCTCCAATTGATCAATGGTCAAAAGATACAAAGTCATTTTTCAAATGAGGAAATAAAAACCATTTTATCAGGTATATGAATCACTTTTGATTAAAGAAATGCAAGTCAAAGCAATTCTGAGGTACCCTTTCATATCAGATTTATTAATATAACAAAAAAAGTAAAATGATATTGGAAAGGCCATGGGAAAATTGGGACACTTAATGCATTGTTGGTGGAGTTGTGAATGGAGCTAACTATTCTGGAGAGCAATTTGGAACTATGCCCAAAGGGTGACCGAACTGCATAGCATTTGATTCAGCAATAACTGAATTTTTTCAGTACTACTGGAAAAAGTACAGATAGGACTATATCTCAAAAAGATGATTTTTTTAAAAAGGAAAGGAATTACATGTGCAAAACTATAGCAGCCTTTTTTTTGTGATGGCAAAATATTGCCCATCAATTGGAGAATGGCTGAACAATCTGGGATATAAATATAATAAAAGAATACTATTCAATAAAAAATGAATAGGTAGATTTCAGAAAAATCTGGAAAGACACGTACAAATTGATGCAAAGTGAAATGAGCAGATAGTTTTAGCAACATTGTGTGATGATCAATTGTAAATGACTTAGCTCTTCTCTGCAACATAATTATCCAAGACAAGTACAGAGGACTCATGAAGGAAAATGCTATCCACCTCCAAAGAAAGAACTGATGCACTCTGAATGTAGATCAAAGTACATTTTTGTCACTTGGTTTATTATTTCTTCTATTATTTTTTCCTTTTTGATCTATTTCTTCTTTCATAACTGACTTATATAACACCTATATAACCTTTATCTAATTACTTACCATTTTCAGGAGAAGGGAAGGAGAAAAATTTGAAACTCAAAATCTTGTAAAAATGAATGCTAAAAATTGTTTTGACATATAATTGGGAAAAATATTATTTTAAAAAATAAGTTGAGTTTAATGATCATAAAGTAAATAAATAAACTTACAAAATAAAGGAATAAAATCATAAACCAAAATTATAATAAAATCAAACCAAATCACTTAACAAATAAGCAGAATATACTTTTTACTTTAGATCTTCTTTCAGGTATGTATGAATTTTCTTTCTGATAATTGTGGTTTTCATTCTAGAGGGTAGAGATGTTCATGTGCCTATAGAGGTGCCTTCCACATTGTAGATAGATGCTTAAAAATGCCATTTGATTAATGAATATGTAATATTTCATGTCAATAAATATTGTGAATAGTTTAGTATTACTCAAAATAGACCACTTAAAATTAAATACAGAATATCAACTATTTTAGTAGCCATTCATGAGCATATATATTCATAACTAATTGATAAAACTTTATTATATTATATTAATATTTATATTGGCAAGCAGCTGTTATTAGTTATTATAAAAAATTACCACTCAGGGTAAAATTTTATTATTTTAAATGACTAAATGTTCAACTAATTTTGAAATTATACCCTGTATATTTGCCTGTATATTATTTCATATCTAAATTATACCAATAATGGCCCTGTAAGGAATAGTTATTCATATATATTTTTTAGATCTGTGGTAGGAATTGAGGAAGAGAGAGGACAAAAGCTCTATCTTAAATGATAATTACATTTCCGGTTATGTTAATAAGTTTTATGAAAACTTAGAAAGCAATGAGAAGGAATCACATCAATGAAAGATATAAATATAGATAAAAGTTTGGTAGTATAGATCACAATTTAATTTTTTTTTTTTTTTTTTGAGGCTGGGGTTAAGTGACTTGCCCAGGGTCACACAGCTAGGAAGTGTCAAGTGTCTGAGACCAGATTTGAACTCGGGTCCTTCTGAATTCAAGGCTGGTGCTCTATCCACTGCGCCACCTAGCTGCCCCCTAGATCACAATTTAATAATGAGAGTGGGTGAGGGTACAAAGAAGTAAAGGACCAATTAGGAAACCACAATTGTTCCTTAATAAAGGTGATCTAAAATTAAGCTATGCTTTAGTTATTAACATTGAGTTTTTCTTAATAATTCTCAACTTTTTTTTTTTTTTTTAAATTTCAAGAAAGAATCAAATGTTGAGGTAAACCTGAGAGGCACAGCATAATTTTACTTGGTAGGCTTCCTGCCTGTTATAATTACTTTTGTACCATTTTATTTTCCCCTCCCCCCATATTATTATTCTAAAGGAAATGGAGTATTATAAGGAGGCCCTTCTCATTTACTCATTTATTATGTTTTCATTGAGCAAATATTTATTAAGCATCTCGTCCATTTAGTCTACTACACTAAATCTTAAGTTGTTTTCACTTTATTTTGGATATGTTCTAGTCTGTGAAGTTATTTCCTAGAATTCTAGCTTGACTTACATACTCTCAACTTTGTGAAATATGAAGAAATTGTACTTCAGGTATATTATTAATATCTTTTAAAATGTTTCTTAATTTTATTTTAGATTGAATGAAGATATGTCCACTTGCCTGCCATCATTTTCTTTATCTCAGAAACCTCGTCAACAGTCTGTAAAAGAAGAGAATTTAAAAAACAGGAAAGTATATATTTCATGTTTATTTTCAGCGCTAGTCTCACAATAGTAGTACTTTCTTTTTTTGAAACTCTGAGAGAAAATCTTTTGTAGAAGTTCTTTTTAGTGATAATGGAATCTTTAAAGTAATTCTCTGGTAATGTTTATGTTAACATTGTTATGGTAATCTTAAAAGATAGTAATATTTCTAAATCAGATGGTCAACTTCTGATATCATATTGGTAGTATAGTTTAAATAAATTTGAAGTTATTGAAAAGACATAACATAAATTAGATCTATTAACTAAAAAGATAAGAGTTTTTGCTTATGATCATTTAAAATTTTTTTTTATTTGTGTAATAGCATTTTTAATCATGTCACCTGACTCTTTGTGACCCCATTTGGGGTTTTCTTGGCAAAGATACCAGAGAGGTTTGCCATTAGTTCATTTTACATAAGAGGAAACTGAGACAAACAAGATTAAGTGACATGTCTAGGGTCACATAATTAATTAGTATCTGAGTATTTGAACTCAGAAAATTGAATCTTTCTGACTCCAGGCTAGGCACGCTATCCAGGTACCATCTAGATATCCAAAAGAAATACATCATAGAAATAAAACGAGTTTCTCTGGAAGCTGCTTACAGAGAAACCAGCCTGATTCTTTTTACTACTTGTGTGAATATGAAGATTTTACACAAGCTGTTTGGGCTTCAGCTTTCTCATCAGTAAAATTGAAAGTTTATATCAGACAATTTATAAGGTCCCTTCTAGTCTTAAATTTTGTATTATGATATGATTTTTATTACATGAATTATTACAGTTAATAGCTGACTTTAGGATATTCAAAACACTTTACATTTATAATTTTATTCTATCCTCACAAAGAAATGCAGGTTGTATTCTTAGTTTATAGATGAAGAAACTGAGGTTCATAAAGTGAAATAGTGGAAATTAGTTAAAAGTTCAGAGGCAGGATTTGTATCTGGATTTTTCCAATCTGAAGCCTAGAACTATTTCCACCAAATTAGAATAGTTACATTTTTTCATGCAATACTCTCACTGAGGAGAATACTTTGTTTAAGGAATATTGCAATGGAAAGGAAGGAGGAAAGGAAAAAAGAAGGGAAGAAAAAGAAAGAAAAGTAAAGAAAGAATTCTTTAAGAAAGAAAAATGAAGAAAAGAAGAAAGAGGAAGGAAAGGAAAATAAAAGAAATAGAGAGTGAGAGAGAGGCCAAGATTCAAATTAGTTGAGTTGATTATTAATTAAATTCCACCCAATTAAATGACAGATAATAAGGATAACTTTACTGTTAGAGGCCTGATCGCTTTGTCTCTAAGATTCGTCTTATTGTCAGCGATGATTATGATTTAATTTAATTGAACAAGTATTTTTAAGAGCCTATAGTATGTATGAGGTGTGGAGAATTTAAAATAAAAATGCAAAAAAAATCTCAGTCTCTACTCTCAGAGAACTTACATTTTCTTGGGAGAAGTTTGTAGTCTTCTGATTAAGTGTTTGATGTCAGAGTACACCTACAATTCTCATTCACATCTATCATTTTTTTTTTTTTGATCGAATTCAGGGCTATCATTTCAGTGCAACATTACAAAACATTTAAGTGAGTTTCATTTTAAGCAGACTCTTCAGTTCTAAAGAATTAACTCCATTAGTATACAACCCTGCTTTTATATAAAAGTGATTATTATTTGTCATTATTTAGGTCAGTGAAGAGTAATCAAACAAGCAGCCTGTTATCACTTCAGGAGAAAACAAAAAGTGAGCAGAATGATTATTTTCTATTTCTCTCGTTATGATTTTTAATATAGTTTTACTTCCTTTATTTGAGGCATATTGAAATGACATTGTAAACTGTCAGTAGGAAGTCTGATTTGAGACCTGGCTATACCACTTTCTAGTCATCCAAACTTTCTGAGCTTCATTTTTCTTGTCTCTACAATGATAACCTCAAAAAAATTAGATGGAACAATATAGATGTCAGAAGCATAACAGATTGTAAACACTTTTGTAGATTAATTAGCTGCAACAAATAAAAGAGTGAAATTAATTTAAAAATTACCATGAATTTCCACTCAAAATCTTTCCAGTTTCCCATCTGGCCAATATGATATCCAGAATGTCTAGATTGCATGTTTTAGCAAGCCTAATCAAAAATGGCTGAAAATATTTAAATAACCTGCAAGATCCAAGTATTAATATTTTAATGACCAAGTGTGACTATAAAGAGATTGATTATGTACCTTGTTAATGAATAAACCAGAACTGTGTTGATCCAAATATTGACCCCCTCCCTAAAATAAAATCATTTTAAAAAGTAAAAAATATAGATGTGTACAGAAAAATAATTACATAGAACTATAATAGAAAACATATTGTACATTTTTTCCCTCTGAGGCAATTAGGGTTAAGTGATTTAAGTGTTAAGTGTCTGAGGTCAGATTTGAACTCAGGTCCTCCTGACTTCAAGGTGGTGCTCTATCTACTATACCACCTAGCTGCCCCCATACAGTACATTAATTTTTTTTTTTTAAAGATGCTTTATTTTTTTTATCAATACTTACTTTACTATCAATTTTTAATTTGATTCTGATCTTCCCATTATAATTCTGCCATTATTAGATACTGAGATTATGATTATATGCTGCCCTTAAATAATTCAACTTAATGGGGAGAAGGAGGGCAAATGTGGCCTTTACTGGCCTCTATGTGATTGTTATATCTAAATAAGTGTTGACCCTTTCAAAGTAGTTATTCTAAAACGCTATAAATTATTCTAATTATGCTACTATTATTAAATATATTTTTGCAGTACCTCTTTGAATTGCCTTCAGAGATGCTTTTAGGAAATCAGTCTCATTGCTTTGTACTCACAATTTCACTTTTGACCAAAATATAGTTTTATTCAGTTTGAATATTATTCACCTGATGTGGGTCAGAATGACTTTTGACTCTTTTCAGAAATCAAAACTACCCTCAAAGGATGAAGATTTAAATCATCATGAAAAGTAGTCAGATAATGACCGCTCATGGATTGTGAAGGCAATTCCAAAAGAAGTGGAATATTCAAGGTGAATAGTTGTTTAGATATTCTGGTTTGGTTGTTAAAACAATCACATCACTTCATAGTCACACTTTGTATGTCAAGAGAAATGAAGATATCTTCCAACAATTTGCTATTACTTTTCTGTAGTTTTTCTTTGAAAATTCTAAAATTTCTACCATAGTTCTGAGTTATCTCAGAGCTGCAACAATCAACTCCAATGGGTCAGAAAAATCATCCTTGTAGAAAGCTTGAGAAGACTTTTGGTAAAATGATCAAATGGATAGAAAAAGATGTTGAAACTGGTCATACATTAAAAGTCAGGAAGAAACAATGAAGAACCTATTTGTGCCACTGATTTCCTGGTGATATTTAGAAAAAGTATGGAAGGTCCCAGCATGTTGTGTAGATTTCTTCTGAGAGATTCAAGGAGGGTGTGGACAAGGATGGGCAAACTTGCATCCTTGAAGGAACCATGCACATTGATGAGATCTCAATGCATTTTAGTCTGAGGTGAAAAAAATGATCCTGTTACTTGTAGAGAAGTAATCTTGCTACTGGTGTTACTGTATTTCTTAAAGTGGGGCTAATAGCCCAGGCCAAAAAGAGAGCAGATAAAAGCTGCTAAGTTGATTAACAGTAGGATTCATTCTATGAATGTTTATCTACTAAATTTACAGCCTGGGAGAGAGATAGGAAGAGTTAGTCTTAAAAAAAAAAAGAAAAGAAATGTAGTTTTTGGATTTTTTTTAAATTATGGTTTTAGGGCACAAAATTTTTAAATTAGTCTTTGATTAGTTTTTCCTTTTTATTTATTTATTTATTTTATGATTATACTTTTTTTTGACAGTATATATGCATGAGTAATTTTTTTTATAACATTATCCCTTGTATTCATTTTTCCAGATTTTCCCCTCCCTCCCTTTACTCCCTCCCCTAGATGACAGGCAATCTCATATATTTTACATGTGTTACAGTATAACCTAGATACAATATATGTGTGTAAATCCAATTTTCTTGTTGCACGTTAAGTATTGGATTCCAAAGGTATAAGTAACCTGGGTAGATAGACAGTAGTGCTAATAATATTTTACATTCAATTCCCAGTGTTCCTTCTCTGGGTGTAGTTGTTTCTGTCCATCATTGATCAGCTGGAAGTGAGTTGGATCTTCTTTATGTTGAAGATATCCACTTCCATTTGATTAGTTTTCCATAGCAATTGTTCTTATGTCAGATAACTTACATTTCCTTTTGCTTTTTCCATCTTTTGGTATTGCTGTAATATTTCTTACTGTTTCATAGCTTCATTAATTTTTGTTTTATCTATTCTACCTTTCAGGAAGTCCTTTTCTTGGGAAAGGTTAACTATCATTAACTATCTTTCCTCAAGAATTTTTATTTCTTTTAGTTTTTGCTTAATCCCTTCAGGGTATTCATTTTTTTTCTTTGAATTTCTGCTTAATTGTTATCTTTACTTTTGGGGAATATCTAGTTTTGTAGTCATTTTTTAAAGTCAGTGTTTTCTTTGATATAATCATTTCTTCAGCTGTAGTTGCTAAATTAGGGTTTTGTCTTAGGGCCAAGCTATATCCTCTGCTGTACTTTTAGGTGGAATGTTGGCTGAGTTTGATCGTGAACTTGGTTCCTGAGCTTACCTCTATCTCCAGCATTAGGTATCCCTTTCTACTTATTTAGAGTACTAGATCTTTAGGCTCCTCCCTGGGTATCTAAGGACTATGCAGGAAGACTTAAGAGTCTTGGACCTGGGCTATCTCTAGCACCGTCCTACTGGTTAGCATAAACTAGCATATGTAGTTGTTGCTGCCACCAACACTTCCAATATCTTTTCTTAGGGGAATTCTCAACTATTTCTTCCTCAGAACACAAAGCCTTGCATAGCTTTGGTCTCCTCTGGTTCTTCTGGAAGATTACCCTATATTAGCACTGACTTTCCTGCTCTCTTTTGTTCTTGGGTTTTTGGCTGATCTTTTATGCAGTTCTGGGTTGGAAAAAGTCACTGTATTCTGTCATTAGATCTCTTGATCATTATTCAGTCTGGTGTGAATTTTGGTGTTTTTGCTGGAGTTTGTATAGGGGAACTGGGTGGTCTGTCTCTCAAGCAGCCATCTGGGAAGGAAATCTAATAGTTTTCTCTATCATTTTTCTCACTCTCTCTGTATCACCCTTTCTTCCTCAGCATTTTTTACCGCTTACCTATCTGATCACTCTTCAGTCTCATTTGCTAATTTATCAATCATATCACATCCTCTAATTTTAGGCATTCCCCAAAGCTCTAATATCTTTTATTTTCTCTTTATCCTTTGTGACTTTAGAAGCTCCCTTAAATTTAATTATCACCTTTAAGTAGCTGATTCCCAGATCAATATACCTAATTCTCCTGAATTCAAGGCATCTTCTGTTGACTGATATACACATGCACATGCACAGATACACACAGACAAACATACACACATCATTTCTACTACTTTCCCAAACTTTCCTTTTTTATCCAGGGTACCATTATCCTTTAAGGCACTCAGGTTCACACCTAACATCTCCAGCTGATACAGTTGTTATTTTTTTTCACTATATCTTGAAGACTCTTACCCTTTTTGTTTTATAATCATCACCTTATTATGTCATCATTACTTCTCTCCATGAGTGTTACAACAGCATTTTAATTGGTCTCTCTTATCTCAAATCTGTCCTCACTTTATCTGTTCTTGTATATAGCATTTATAAGCATTGAAATGATTTTCCTGTAATGAAGGTTTGATCTTAGTCCCCTACTGAGGAAGCTCACTGGGGTGATTCCTCTCGGATCAGATTGGATCAGTTGATCAACAGCTATTTAGCACCTAATAATGTGCCAGTTACAGGGGATTCAGAGACAAATGTGTCCTTTAATATATACCTGGCTTTTGAAGGCCATCTCAACCCAAGTACTTCAATCTACCTTTTCAATGTTATTATACATTATTTCCCTTCAGCACTTTGAGCCACAGGGGCCTTCTTGATAATCATTATGGGCTCTCCTCCCTGACTGGGATTTTCTTTCCTCATCTTTAAGGCAGCAAATGGAATGCTGGGCCTGGAGTCAGGAAGATCTGAGTCCAAATCTGGCCTGCATGACTCTGGACAAGTTACTTAACTTTTGCCTCCATTTCTCTACCTGTAAAATAGGGGTAATAATAGTACTTCCCTCTCAGGATTGATGTGAAGACCAAGAGAGATTATATCTGAAATGTACTTAGCAAGTCCTATCTTTCCTCTTTCCCTTCTCCTCTTAGAATTCCTCATTTCCTTCAAAAACTCTGTTTACAAGCCACCTTTTACCTGAAAAATTTCCTGATTTCCACCCCAGTCCCACTAGCTGCTCTTCCTGTCCTATTTTAAAAGAAATCTTGGGCAGCTAGGTGGCACAGTGGATAGAGCACCAGCCTTGAATTCAGGAGGACTTGAGTTCAAATGTGGTCTCAGACACTTAACACTTCCTAGCTGTGTGACCCTGGGCAACTCACTTAACCCCAGCCTCAGGGAAAAAAAAAAAGAAAAAAGAAATCTTGTAGAGATTTTGTATGTCCCTTTTTAAAATATATGTTATCTTCCCCTAGTAGTCTGTAAACTCCTTGAGAGTAGAAACTATTTTCTGGGTTTATATCCCCAGAGGATAGCACACATGCCTATTTCTCTATTGCTGTCTTTATAGTCAGGGACATTTAAAAATTTGTCATTTCAGTCCATGTTCTCCACCTGTAATTTCCAGTTATCCCACTGTTGTTCAAGTGAATTATGGAATCTTGGCTTCTTTGTTACTTACAGCTTCTCTTAAATTTTTTTTTTTTAAACTACTTAAAAAATATTGAAGTTCTCTGCTTTCCATCTGGAGAGCAATTTTGAGAGATGACTTCATTTTCTTTTTATTTCTATTAGTCTTGTTTCTGAGTTTTCATTTAATTTAGCCAATATCAGTTTTTTTTTTTATTTTTACCACTCCTGGGAAAGAATAATATAAAAATATTTGAAAAGTCACTTAAGTTTCTATATTCATTTTGGCGTGTTGGTTTTCAATAGTTTTGTGCTATTCTTTTACAGAAATAGCTAGCCGTCTTTTGAGACTCAAATGCATGAATGGATGTTAAGCACTTTGCAATGCTTAAAAGCACTATATAAATGCCAGTTGTTGTTTTCATTAACCTATGATCATCAGGTTTCCAGTCTGGAGATAACCTCATTCCCTGGGCCTTCAAATTTTGCTAAGCTCAAGTAGTGTTAATAAAGGAATACTGAGGTTTGCTGGTAAATGTTATCACAACTGGACTGGAAAGGGTAGAATGTATTTACATAAACTTTTAAGTTTAATCTGCATTATTAACATTTTCTTAAGTCTGGCCAGTCAATAAAACAATATATTAAATCCTGATGTGTAATTTCCAGTTCTTAAAATGTAAGTGATCCCACTGGAAATTTAATGATTTGTTCTTCCATGCCCGTGAGAGTTGGTTTAAGCATATTCCTGAATATAGTCCTGAGTCACTGGATAAATGAGTTAAGATGAACCATGTTTCTGGTGACTTTTTCGAAACAAAGATTCAGGCATATAGTCTGACAAAATATATTCTTTTAGAAAATTCTTAATAAAAGTAAATTTTCTTTTCATGAAATCATGATCAATTATATATGACTGCCCATAAAATATGTTTTTGTCTCTTGTTTATATAACAGTTCTGTAATAAGTGACTAGCAGAATTTGTAAGTATACAATTTTTGATGGATAATAAAATAGAACTGGTTAATATTCTGAGAGAAGAATCTACTGTTTGCTTGATAATCTAGCTAAAGAATCTACTTGTTCTACTGAAGCCAGGAATTTAGATTTTTCTTATGATATTGGCTGTCACATTGTGTTTTTTTGGGAGATAGGTAGGCCAGATCATGTTTAGGGAGGAAAAAAAACCATACTTTTATTATAACAAATATGCTTCCTCCAGCAATAGTTTTGGTACTGAGATTAATTCATGTGCATTTTGCAGAGGGGCAGTTATAATTTAATAAGATAGTACTTTCAGATGTAGCATTTCAAAAACCATTATGTCAAGACTTAAGATTATTCTTATTCTTTAGGGAATAATTCATGATATGATACTGATTTTATTTAGAATAATTACCAATTATAAAAGCTACTTTTAGTTACAATATTCCACATTTTAAACTTGTCATAATAGTCTCATTTTAGTAAACCAACTTAAATTGCAGCATGATATAGTGGTACAGTCTTCAAATTATGGACTCCTTGATGCTCTTAAAAGTTGAGAACCCCTTCTGAAGAGCTTTGTTTATGTGGGCTTTATCTATTGTTATTTAAAAATTAGAAATTAAGGCTAATAAAGACATAAATTCATCTAAAATAATAAATTTATTATGTTAACAATAATATTTTATGGAGAATAACTGCTTTTCCAGAACATTACAAAAGTCGCTTTATTTACATACCTTTCTAGATTTTTTAAATGTTTGGCTTATTTGAAGATGGCTGGATTCTCTTCTGCATTCTGTCTTTGGAATAAATTGTTTTGTTTGAAGTATTCAAAAAAAAAATCCAGCCTTAATACAGATATGTAATTGGAAAGGGAGAGATAATTTTAAAAAGGAAATAATTTGTTAGTATATTGTTATGAAAATAGTTTTGACTTTATATTCCTTTCCACTTGGGGACCACCAGGGGTCCACAGATCACACTTTTGGAATCACTAGGAACAGAGAGAAAGCTGGTTTTGGACATTTTGTCTCTGATACATACTAAGTGACCCAGTCAAGTTACCCAACCTGTCAGTTTAATTATAGGATTAAAATCTGATTAAACATTCCCAGTTCATTTTCTAAGACTCATTTGTTTTTTTGAGAGAATGGATGAGAGGGATGTTTTAGAAATAGTATTTGTAGATTTCAGCAAAACATTTAACAAAATTTCTGATGCTAAATTTGTAGACTAAATGGAAGACTTCTGGTATGATTAGGTTGATTTGGAACTGAATGAATAATGAATGTCCAAGATTCCATAAAGTATAGTTGCCTGGTTTTATATATATTCTAGTTTGTCAACATTCTTCCTAACTTGTGCTCATGAATGAATTCAACATACTAGATTTGTGTTGACCATGACTTTCCTCATTTTGGACATCATATATCCCATGTGAAGCCTTAGATTTCATTAATCTTTTGGTTGCTATGTCATACTGTTGTGTACTGATCTTGTAGTTCGCCAAAGCTCCCAGGGTTTTTGTTTTTGTTTTTTTTTTATGCTGAAACAGTTGCCATCACTCAGCTAATAAGTGATGTGCCTGAAACCAGATTTGAACTCATGTCCTCCTGATTTCAGGACTGGTGCTCTATTCACTGTGCTATTTATTAGCTGCTTCCTAGATTTTAAAAATAAAATAAATGTCTATTTTTAGTTCTGCCATCCTGTATTTAAGGTTGATATTTAAATGGCAGTGAAGGACTCTTCATTTAATTCCAATTAATTTTTATCCTATTGATTTAACTCATTATTCTTCATTGTGGGATCCTTTTTGGATCCAATTTCTGTCATCCTTGTTAGATAGTCTTCCCACTTCATGTCTGAAAAGTTGAAAAACATTATATCTTTGCCTTTATAAAACAGTGAGAAAAATGGCCTAAGAGAAAGAACAGATTTCTGGGGCACTCTATTAAAGACTCTTTTCCCAAATTGACATAACCTATTAATTATCTTGGTTTTATAACCTGAGACCATGAGAAACTTTGTCAAATGTTTTTCGAGATTTACATATATTATATCTGAAGTTCTATTCTCATTTACCATTTAGTTACCCTATCAAAAAAGAATTGAAGTTGATCTGGTATGGCCCCATCTTCATAAAGCTTTTCTGATTTTTAGTGATCATCATTCCCATTTCTAAATCATTGTAACTCTGTCACTTGATGATGTATTCTAGAATTTTATCAGGACTCAAAGTGGTAAAATCCATAGTTTTTAGATAAAATTCTCTTTCCTTTTCGAAAATTAAAGTTACATTTCAATTCCACAAGAATTTATGAGTGCTTACTTTGTGTTGCATTGTATTGTGAGGTACTCAGCATAAAAAGATAAAAATATCATTTGACCTTGTATTCTTCTCAAAGACACAAATCCTGTGGCATCTCTTCTACTCTCCAAAATTTTTTCAAAGATCACTAAGAATGGTTCATCAGAAGAGTTGAGTAAACCTTTTTCCCTTCCTTCATTAAAGAAGTGCAGGATTTTGGATGTGGAACTTACATATAGTATCAGACTTAGCTGATGTTTTGGTTAGTTTTGCTAAATTGTTTTGATTTATTTTTTTTCTTTTCTATTAGAATGACTGGCTAACAGGGAGAGATATATTCCAAAGTGAAGATAATTAAAAATTCATCACTTAAAAACTTAAAAGAATAATTTAATGGTCACATTTACCAGTCCTTTGCCAAGATATCAAATTTAAATAGAAACAGGTTACTAAACCATGCATAAAGATTCCATAGGGTACATAATGATGTTTTCATATATAATATTATCTATGTTTTATTGTATTTTTATTTATTTTGTTAAATATTTCCTATTTAAATTTTCATCTGGTTCAGTCTGCACTTAGGAGTTTATGTTTGACACCTCTGCTCTAGGTTGTAATGTGCCTGTGCTAAATTCATCAAGGGCTAATCAAGTTCTGTTACCATCTCTTCATGTATTGCATCTTCATTTATTTGTTCATAGTTTTTGTTCTTCCTAGTTCCAAGGTCATTCTTCAGTACTGGATTTGGAGGTAAGAATTGTTGTTCAGATATTTTTCAATTATGTCCAACTCTTTGTGACCCCATTTGGGGTTTTCTTGGCAGAGACTAGAATGGTTTGCCATTTCCTTCTCTAGCTCATTTTACAAATGAGGAAACTAAAGCAAACAGGGTTAAGTGGCTTACCCAGAGTCACAAAGCTAATAAGTATATATGTACCTGGATTTCAACTCATGAAGATGAATCTTCCTGACTCCAGGCTCAGCACTCTATCCACTGTGCCATCTAGATGTTCTAGACTTATAGGTATTACTATCTCATTTTAAATATGAGGAAAATGAAACTTGTGTATGACTTGTCCTTAGTTATATAGCTATTAACATTTAAATCTAGTACAAATTCTCTGACACTTAATAGTACCTTCCTTATTTTCAGATTCAAATGAGATAATGTAAAAAGTGACTATTAGTAGTATTGACAAAGAAAAGAGAAGCAAGACAAAAGTTGGGTATTTCAGCCTTATCATCATCATTTATCATCTTCATCCTGTTTATTCAAGCTTCCTTGCCCCTTCTTTGACCCACTCCTGCTCCTACATAGCTAACAAAAATCCTATTTTCTTTAGTATTATTTGACAGCTTTAGCTCTTCTCAGCTTTAAATCTCAAATCTCAAGACACTATTCCTATTAGAGTGTAATACTGTTTTGTATTCATCCTCATTCACTTGCCCTTTTTCCATCTTCAATAAATTTCTTTGAAAAATTGTGTGAGACTATGAGTTCCCTGTTTATGCATATTAGTCTCCTTATACTGCCATCTCTCTTCTTTTACTTCTCCTTTGTAATCATTTGCAGCATCCTCAAACATAAGAGGCAGCTTTATTGGGGTGCGTGGAAAGCTGATCTCAGAATCAGAAAGACCTGGCATATTCTCGCCTATATAAACCTGACAAGGCAATTTACACAGCAGTGCTTTAGACAAGTCTCTAAAGCTATAAATTGTACAACAAGTGCTTATCTTCTTTAATAGAGTTTGTTATCTGTCTAGATGTTCTTTATATCAGTGATATTTGTAGTCCTAGGCACTTTTCTGACTGCATATGTCATTCTTAACTCTTTGGGTATAATTTCCACAGTAGAAATATAGATCATTGGCTCATCTTTTTTACTTTAAATACTTTGATAGCTGATCTTCTACAATTTAGAATATATGTTAAATTGTGTCCAGCTTTTCACTTATTTATACCATTAATTTAAAAATTAAGGTGTAAACATCATTGTAACTGTTAAGTGACTTACCCAGGATCATACTTCTAATATATGTCAAGTGTCTGAGGTCAGATTTGAACTCAGTTTCTTCTGAGTCCAGTACCAGTGCTTTATTCACTGCATCACCTAGCTGCCCTCTTTCCTTCATTTCTACTTCAGCTACCAGTTCCTTTTTAAATCAGATGATAATTATGATGATAATATTAAGGTTTGCAAAACTCTTTACAATATTATTTCATTTTATCCTCACAACAACTATGAGAAATAGATGCTATTAATATCTTCATTTTATAGCTGAGGAAACTAAGGCAGACTACAGGTTAATTGATTTGAACAGGGTCACACAGTTAGCAAGTATCTCAAAGCTGAATTTGTCCAAATTCTACAAAAGGAGCATGATTAATATAACTTCAATTATCAAGCTTTTTCACATGTTCCATTTTACTTCTTCCTTTAGCCAGCTAAGTTGACCAAAAAAGGTCAAGAGTGAAGAAAAATAACAAAAACTATCAGTGAATTACTGATTGTCATAAAGATAATTGTTTCCTACAATTTTATATTATTGGAATTCTACCATTTTTTAAAAATACTGATTATACTGCATCCCTTTGCATTCCTTCCCTCCTCTTTGTCACTTGTAATAAAGGCATGATAACAAAATCACCATGATGAATTAATAACTTCTTTAAAAAATTTCTTACCATTTTCCTTATATTGATCTTAATGGATAGGTGGTGGTAAGTAGTAGCATTTCTGTTTGAGTATTCCGTGAAAACATAGTTGAAGTTCAGCTGTGAAGCAAGTATTTCACTTATTAATTAGATTTGTCAAAAAAAAAAATATATATATATACATGCCTTATTTAAGTCTCAAGTTCTTATGTCTTCTTTTTAAGGTTTTAGTTTTAGAAGTCCTCTCACTGGAGCATCACCAGAATATTTACAGAGACTTTCTGAACTGGCCATATTAGAATATGATACTATTCGTCAGGAAACAGGCAAAAAGCTTAAAAAAGTCAAGAAACGAGAGCTGTCAGACTGCTGACGAATACTGTTTGGAGTGATATTGTTTCTACACTGGTATCTGATGTATGTGTGTGGGGGGGATTTTTTTGCAGTCATGTGTAATATGATGTTTAATGATTTACCTAAAAATGGAAGTGTAAATAGCTAATAAATATTTTATATGTTTATATACTGAACAGTATGTGAAATATTTTGTGAACTTTACAAGAAGACATTTAAATTTATGTCTCATGGGAAGATATACATAGTAGGAAATCTATATATCTTATGATAAACATTTACTATACTTTATTTTCTATCAGTAATGCCTATAAATGAACTATTAGTATAGATATATTTATAAGCATTATATTTAGTATATGGTTTTTCTAAGGGAAATTATCCTTTGGCCACATGTAACACACTTCCATCAGGTTCACTCCTCCATTTCATAGTAGCATTGGCAGATTGGATTCCAAGAGGTGGAGCTGCTTCTAGGGATAATCCTATGGGAGGCTCTCCTTTTAACACTATCTCATGAACCCCAATGTGTACGCTTTCTCCTAATAATCAGTTAGCAAACTCAGAAAGGGATTTACTCAGATGTTACAGCAAAAATAGTACTTGTCACTCTAGAAATTGCATAAGCTTTGAAATTGCATAAGCTACAGTCTTTTCCCATTTTCAGCTTTGTTCATTTGTTGTTCTTTCTTTGTTTTAAAAGGGGACCAATGATATCAAGAGAGTCTCTTGAATGGGATAAATGAGGATTAAATGAGGCAAAGTTGTACAAAGTTATCAGCTTCACTTTCTTCCAGAGTCATCTGAGTCCAGTGTCGAGATTTAGGTCAAGATGACTGGTAATAGCCTCACTACAGTAGCAGACCTTGACCTTTTTAAGCTAAGGTCTTTCCCAAGTCTCAGTTTGTCTGAGGCAAAACTCATTCAGTGATAAAAGGTTAGGTAAGAATTGAGACAAAAGATGGCTTAATTTTCCTTCTCAAAAGAATCAACCTGGGGAGGGGAAGACCTTTAGAGTTTCTGGCCAGAACAGAAAACAATTGCCATCTGCACTCACCCTGAACCACCAAAACTCAAATAGCAAGTGAGTGAAGCTTGGGCTGGGATCTATTGTTGGCCAATCAATGAAAGCCTGAGTGATTTGGATTTAAAGTTGTGAGTACAGCAGGTAGTTCCATTTGAGTCACAGTGGGCTTTAACAAAGCCTGTTTTTTCAGAGCTATATTTCAAGAAATCAAAAATGAAACTACATGAGACAAAAGAGCTTTCCAGAAAAAGAAAAAGGTTTTGAAAAGCTTTTTCAAAAAGCCTTTCCAGCTTTTTGAAAAAAAATTATGGAATAAATATCAAAGGAAAGGAAATCTAGCCCCAAATCCTTTGTGAAGTATAAATAATCAAAAATTAAGCTTTAGTGTTCATGCTTCATCAGAACTAGTAGTAAATAGCTTCTGCCTTTCAGATTTGAGTGTAGCAAAAAAATCCTCCCAAAGCTTCCACCCCAGCCATTTCCTACCAGCTATACCTTGGATTCAGTTCCACCATCTTTACTTCTCCCCCATAGATTGTAAATTCCTTCAGTGCAGGGACTGTCTTTTTCTTTTTTTGTATACCTAGAACTTAGCACATAATAGACATTTAATAAATGTTTATTGGACTGAATAAGTTCAAAGCAAACCAACTCCCCCAAACCAAGGGCACATTCTTCTACAAGTATATAGTAAGTACATGGGGTGAAAAGTAGGCATGAGTACAGTGATTGAAGCACATACCTAAGAAACACTTATGGCCAAGGCAAGATACCACTCTACAACTGAAGGAACTTCATTAAAATATTTACTACTTGGGATTGTCCACCTTTGTCAGGGGAAGTTCAAATTCTGTCAGCCTTCAGTGAGGTGCTATCCACCCACTTTTTTGACAGCCATACATATCACTGTTAATAAAGTGATTTTGCTCGAGTCTGTACCTTAGTCTACTGCTTTTAAGTGTATTCGAGCAGGTTGTCATGTCTTGGCTGGATAGGTCAGCTACTACTGAGCTTGTCTGTCTCCTTAATCACAGTGGTGAACTGGTTGCTTGACTGATGGGGCACAGCTGCTGTCAGACTGCCAGGCTCTTCTCAGCTTGGTTTCTTTGCTGGACACGTTGATCGTCTGAAATTCTTGGGCTCCTTCGTTGATGGGGAGCTACAGTCTTTCCCCATTTTCAGCTCCTGGTTCAGCTGGTCAGTACTGCAGTCTCTGGTAGGAATGTTACATTAATGCTGTTTATTCACACTGTTGAGACTGGCAGAAGCCTCTGACTCTCTGAGAGTGTTAACTCTGAGCTTTATTTACCTCCGTGGAGGAGGCAGGAGTAATCTAACCTCTTCTGGAGAGGAACCATTTAGGTTCAGAGCAAGTTCCCTTAGTAAAGATAATGCACCCTCCTCTATGGTGACCACACCCAGTAGTACACTTCCTAGACTCTTCCTGGGGTCTTATGTATAAGTAACTAGGTACAGACGAAGGAATACAACTTTTTTGTTTTGCTTTGTTTTTTTTCTTATTTTTTTAATTTTATAATTATAACATTTTTTGACAGTACATATGCATAGGTAATTTTTTACAGCATTATCCCCTTGTACTCCCTCCTTCCCTCCACCCCCTCCCCTAGATGGCAGGCAGTCCCATACGTATTAAATATGTTATAGTATATCCTAGATACAATATATGTGTGCAGAACCAAATTTTTTTTTTTGTTGTTGTTGCTGTTGCAAAGAAAGAATTAGATTAGAAAGGTAAAAATAACCTGGGAAGAAAAACAAAAAATGCAAACAGTTTACACTCATTTCCCAATGTTCCTTCTCTGGGTGTAGCTAATTCTGTCCATCATTGATCAATTGGAACTGGATTAGATCTTCTCTATGTTGAAGATATTCACTTCAATCAGAATACATTCTCATACAGTATTATTGTTGAAGTGTATAATGATCTTCTAGTTCTGCTCAGTTCACTCAACATCAGTTGATGTAAGTCTCTCCAAGCCTCTCTGTATTCATACTGCTGGTCATTTCTTACAGAACAATAATATTCCATAACATTCATATACCATAATTTAGCCAACCATTCTCCAATTGATGGACATCCATTCATCTTCCAGTTTCTAACCACTACAAAAAGGGCTGCCACAAACATTTTGGCACATACAGGTCCCTTTTCCTTCTTTAGTATGAAAGAATACAACTCGAGAGAGAAATTAATCATCTTTACTGGCTTCTTAATATGTGGTTCAGCTATTCAAGTTTCAAACCCTTCCTGAAGTGTGAAATGTTCATTTTACATTTCAGTACCTTTGACTTTTCACCTTTTACTATTATGTATTTGCATTAAATATTAGAATTGTGAATGATAACTAATTCCTTATCCACCTCCTAACCATTTCTATGCATTCTTCTATTATGTTTAGAACTGGAAGGGACCTTAAAAAACAAGTAGTCTGATTTCTTTTTTTTATAAATGAGGAAGCTGATGCCTAGAGAAATGGAATGAACTATCCAGTCTTACAGCATGCCATAGCCAACCCCCAGATCTTCAGACTCCAAATCAATACACATTTTTTTATATGCAACAATCATGTTATTGATGGAGAAAGCAATTAGAAAAAATTGGAATAATTTTGATCTTAGTTGGGAACCAAAATGACAAGAGTTAAGAACCAGTATAGCTAACTAACTCCTCCACAAACCCCTGTAAACACATTTGGAAAGTACACTATGCCAAATCCCACTAGGAAAAATCCTAATGAGTCATTTCTCTGGTGCAGTGCAGCCTAGAGAGACTGAACCAAGAGGGTTTTCCAGTTAGCTTATAGGGACTCTTACTCTAAATCAGGAACTTGCAGAGCTGGGAAGGAGAAGGAAGCCAGAAGAATATGCAAACAAAAAGAATCCCACCATTAAAAGCTATTATAGTGGAGGAGACCAAAAGACGAGAATGACTTCAAAACATCTATAAGTATTGCCTCAAAGGAAACAGACTGAGTAGAAATTCAACTAGAATTCTCAAAGAAATGAAGCAAAGACTTCGCAAAGAGTTATAAAATGTTTTAACAAATGAAATGAGAACACTTGAAAAAATAAGATGAGAAATTGGAGACATAGAAGAAGGAATTAAGAGTTTGATAACAAGACATTTAAAACCTTGCTCAAACAACAAACCCCCTGAAAATTAGAATGGGCCAAATGGAAACCAATGACGTTATGAGGCAACAAATATTAAAATCAAAAAACTGGAAAAGATAGAAGAAAATATAAGTGATCTCATAGCAAAAGTAACTGACCTGGAAAACAGATAAAGAAGAAAAAAATGTAAGAATCATTTGACTGTCATGACAAAAAAAAAAGTGCATAGTCCTATTTCAAGAAGTCATTAAAAATTGCTCATCTCTCTTGGACCCAGAGGATAAGGTGGAATAGTAAGGTTTCACCAGTCATCTCCTGAAAGAACCCCCTAAATGAAAACTTCCAAGAACATCATACCCAAAATCCAAAGTTTTCAGGTCAAAGAAAAATGCTTTAAAAAAAAAATTCAAATACTGAGAAGTAACACTCAGAACCATACATGATTTAGTAGCTCCCACTATTAAGAACTCGGAACTAACCTTAAAGAAAGCTAGAGATATATAAGGCTAATAGCTAAGAATAACTTATCCAGCAAAACAAAGCATAATTGCTCAAGGAAAAAAGATAGGGACCCATGTTTTATTTGAATTAGTCAAAAGAAAGAGTACACAAAGACAGAGGCAGAGAAAGAATTCAGAAGTGCTTTTCATTCAACAGGGAAATATAAGGGGGAAAGGGAGGAAAAAAATGAGGGAAAGTAGAAAAAAAGGAATTGTTAGTTCTAAATAAAACACAAACTAAATGACAAAAATATTCATAGCTTTTTGAAGTGAGAATGGGAAAATGGAATATCAATAAAATTGAGAAATTATGAAAAATGTGATGGAATACTATCCATGTTCTCAGTTGGGGAAGAGCAATGGGCTAAGCAGATAAGGCAAATTTTTGCCGATGGAAAAAAAAATGTTCAAAAATATCAGCTTCTTGATTAATTTAATAAATTTTAAAGAGGATTTGTAGCTTGCCCATGAATTACACAATTACACACACACACACACACACACACACACACACACACACACACACACACACACATACACACACACATACCTGCAGAGACTTGCATCTACTTTGCAGTGGCCCAGTGGGATAAAATTTTAAGGAATTATTTGATGAACACAGTTGTTTAGTTAATCTGAATTACTTAGCTCAAGAACTCTCTATAATCAGAAAAGGCCTTCCTAACTAACATTGAATTGATGGTACTGAACTAAGGAGAACATCCAAGGTTTTATTGAATCTGTAACGGTTCAATTGGAAAGTTGGGATAAAGTATGTAGTTAATTCAATGAGGAAAAAAAATCTGTTGATAAGGATTTGAAGGTAGATATTATGAAGGTATGTAAATCAAGCCTATTAGGGAAAAGACTGTCAAATGTTTATATCCTTTGGATCAAATAAATGATTACAAAATTGTAATTTTCAACCTTGTGACTGAATTTCATTAAAGTTTCACAAATGCCTTTAGGGAATTTAGATTGTATTGGAAAGAAACAATATATGAGTCATTGTCCAAGGTTAGGTACCACCAATTTAATTAAAATGACAAAACAACCTAAATTATTTTTCCAGGTGTAGTTCTATACTGCTCACACTGTGAAAGATATACTTTGTAGAACTGGAGAAAATAAAAGAAAAATTCATTTGAAGAAACAATGAATATAAACAGTTCTTAAAAGAAGAATTTCAAACTACTAACGACCATATGATCATTAAAATTATTAGTAATAAGAGAAATGCAAATCAAGAAAATTTTCATATTTTACCTCACATCTAGCAAATTGGCAAAGATAACAAAAAATGGAAGTATTTTTGGTCAGGTTACAGGAAGGCAAGCAAACTCACATACTAGATTAGATCTATAATTTAATTGGTATAAACATTCTGGAAAGAAACTTGTAATTATGCCTAGAAAGTGACTATATCTTTTGACTCAGAGATTCCCTTACTGGGTACATTTCCTAAGAAATTCAAAGACAGGTATGATTGCCTATGGAGGATAAGGGAGAATAAGGAGTAAAAAAATAACTCCCAAGTTTTTGAATTTAGATGATTGGAAGAATGATGGTGCCATTTACATAGGAATGGGAGCTCTTTATTGAGATAAGTTCTGTTTTGCACATGTTGAGTTAGAAATAACATAATGGCTGGAGAAAACCTAGGTGTGTCATATATATACACACATACACACACAAACATACATACATATACACATATACAAAACAGTACACACATATAGAGACACATATGCACATGCACATGCATATACACACATAACATACACACATGCACATAACTACACAGATATAACAGTGTACATATGTATGCACACATAAGCACACACAATAAACACAACACGTGCATACATATCTGGACACATTTACACATGTGTACATATATGCTCATAGTGTGTGTACTCATGTGTGCACAATATGCACATGGATATACACATGTGCACATACATAATCTACACACATTCATAGCATGCACACACATATGCACAAATGCATGCATGATACATCTAAAGATATAGACACACCACTATACACATATGTACACATGTGCACATATAGTCAATGTACTCACATATACACATAAGCAAGTTTATATAAACATACATATATACACACATATACACACCCACATATACACAAGTATATATACATATACACATATGTAACATGCACACACATATACACACATACACATGTGCACACACATATACACATACTCACAAGTATATATGCACACAAAAATACATACATGATATATACACAATATATACATGTCTTTATAGACATATGTCCATATGTATATACATATAAACAATACACCTATGCACACAAACACACATGTACATACAAATGTGTATGCATATGAATGTGTGCATGTGTATGCACACATCTCTGTACATGCATATGCACACACAATAGCATATAACATACATACATAATATATACATGCATGCAGACCTATATACACATACACACATACATAAATACACATGCACACATACATAAATACACATGCACACGTGTGCACAATGCACACGCATAATATAACACATGCATACACATAATGACGCACATGTGCACAATGTATTACATGATACATATACTATACATAACATACATACACACATAAATACTCATGTACACATATATGAACGCCTACACTCACACTGTGCACACACATACATGCAGGATACACATATGTGCACATATGCATGCATATGCTCAATTTTATTTATATATATACACACACATACTATATACACACATATATAAAATGCATATACACATACTATATACATATACACACATATATAAAACGCATATACACATACTATATACATACGCACATGTATGTATATATACATACACACATGTATACATAACATATACACATACTATATACACACATATATAAAACACACATACATATACACATACTATATACACACATATATAAAACACATATACACATACTATATACATACATACACACATATAAAAACACATATACACATACTATACACACACACACATATATATATATTTACCTATACACACATCTGCACATGTACATAATACAATTCCTAAATATGCATGTACCCATATATGCACACATATGCATATATAAACATGCATATACAATAATGTATGACACATGCACACATGTACACATGCAACACATACACATGTCTATACACACATGTGCACTTGTGCACATATATACATACAGAACACACTGCACACACAAACACATATATACACATGTACACTAATATATGCATACACTTATACCCATAATACATACATACATACACATGTGTGTGCACAGACCTATACACACATGTACACAAACACACATTCACACACATATATGGAAATAATACTGAAACCTATCTTACAGGTTTTTTATAAAGAAAGTGCTTTGTAATTAAAGTGTAATATAAATATAACCAAAAAACAAGTAGAAATAGAACATGTCTTGATTTTTCTTTCCCCTTATGTGGGCAGCAGAGAATCCTCTTACAGTCAAGGAGATGTAATACCATGTAATAATAATAATATCGGCTAGCATTTATGTGCTGTTTTAAGGTTTGCCAAGTGCTTTGCAAATATCTCATTTGATCCTCATAACGTTGGGAGGTAAGTGCTGCTATTTTATACTACAATTTTATAGGTGAGGAAAATGAGGTTACGTGACTTACCTAGAATTACACAACTAGTAAATGAGGTCAGATAGGGCTTCCTGACTCCAAGTCCAGCTTCGATCCACTGTATTGCCTGACTGCCCACCAA
Organism: Sminthopsis crassicaudata; assembly: GCF_048593235.1. Taxonomy (NCBI): domain Eukaryota; kingdom Metazoa; phylum Chordata; class Mammalia; order Dasyuromorphia; family Dasyuridae; genus Sminthopsis; species Sminthopsis crassicaudata. The sequence goes on along the minus strand of NC_133617.1, from coordinate 281,501,102 downwards.
TATGTGATTTATATTTTAGAGTTTAAGTGCTGGCTTCCTTCAGATTTCGCATAGTCAGCAAAGTAATTCCAATACAGAAACCATTCTTGGTTTTTTTTAGCTAGATTGCTGGCATGTGAATAAAAAGGGAGAGGGGCTGACCACGGTTATAAACAGCTGGCTTTCATTCATCAGGTGATTTGGCATGGAATCATTTTTTAATAAGGGTGAAATAAATGGCTTATGTCACAGAAACACGCCAACTGCTGGTTGCTTGGCTCAGCAAGCAAGCTTGTGTCTGTGGAAGGCTGAATTAAGACCTACCTTAAAATAAATATTTGTGATTCTGAAAGCAGCTTTTGCTTTTTAATGTCTATCAGTTTCAGGATGCTTGGAGTCTGCACACTGATTAATGCTTATGTTTAAAGAATGGAGCCCTGGGTTAGTATAGTAATTACTTGCAGGAATTGGTAATCTCACTAAAGTGATGACAGGTTGCTTTAAAAGCTTTAGCTAAACGAGAAAAATGCCTGATTTCACAATTAGGGATGCAGTTACTTTCTTTGACTTTCCATTGATGAATGCATAATGTCAGTTCACAAAAGGAAAAAGCAAGCATTTCTTAACTTTTAGGATCAATATTTCTGACATGGTATTATCTTTAATTATTGGAAACAAACAAGACTTTGATTTGTTAGTTTTCTGTATTGTGGGCCAAATCTGAGTATTCTGTGAAATGTGTGTAGAAAAAGGTCCCATGTTTATCTGCCTGTGGTTGGGCAAATAAATTTGGATTAACAATGTTGCCCTCTATTACTAAATTGCATTCTATTCTATTCCTGGCTTTCTATTGGTTACAAAGTGCTTATGTGACTTTGGGTGAGTAACTTCAAATCTAGATGTGAATTTCATCATCTGAAAAATGAGGGAGCTGGACAAGGGGGTATTTAAAATATTTTCTAGTTCTAATATTCAGTATTCTAATATTCACTTAGCATGTTTCTTCCATGTAAATTTTTTTAGTAAACTGTAAAACTTATAATAATAATAGTAATAATAACTAACAGTTCAACAGAATTTATTATTATGTGCCAAGCACCATACTAAGTACTTTACAAATATTATCTTAAGTACTTCCTCTGACATCAGTATATTATATATTTGATATTGGACTCTTGATTTAATTAGTGTAAGGAAAATAGGCATGGAATTATTGGTATTTTCTTGGGTGTCTTTTTTTTTTTTTAATAGTAATATGTTTGGTTTTCCTTGTTATGCCACAGTTCTCTTTTATTGTCCTGACTCAGTTTCCCTAATTATCTTGACCCAGTCCTGACTCAATTTCTCTGCTTCAGTTTATAATCAGCTCAAAGCTCAGTCCTGCAAAACTTCCCCTCCCTCTTTATCTGAATATTTGATAAGGATAAGAGATCTTTAAAATATCAGAATGCCTCTTCCCATCCCAAGCTATTAGAAAGTCAGATACTGCCTTATCAAGATGCCTCCCCTCATCTCTGGGGTGCCTCCCCCTGATTATGTCATCCCTCTCCAGAGGCTCACCCCACCCTGACTCTGCCCCTGCCTCAGTCTACCCCCTGTGTCTGAGCCACATGTATATAGGTCATTGAGAACTCTCATTGTGGGCTGGATTCTTGGAGATCATAGTCTCATTCAGCCCTGGGACCAAACCATGGATCCATTTGATCCCAATATATCTCTCCATTAAATAAATTATTAAAAACTCTCTAATCCCTATCTTGCTCAGTTTCTCCGGCATTACATCCTGAAGCATTTGTTATCCTCTCACTTTTCAGATGTTTTGGTTTCCTATCTTTTAATGCCTTCATAATCTTAAGCATAAACTTTCTAGTCATGGTGTAGTTTGACCATTTTCCATGTTCATTCCAAATCCATATGAATTTCCATATTAATTTTTTCATTTCTATTTCTATCTCCTTATACAGTACATCTACTTTGACAATCAAGTCCAAATGTGCAACTCCTTTACCATTAGTAGAGAAATGAGTTTGCTCCAAAGATCTCCATAGATCTTTTCTTTTTTTGTGTCTTTTTTTTATCCTATTTTTGATTTCATTTTTAACAGTACTCAGGATGAATTGTTTTAGGAATTATCAGTATTTCATTTCATCTAGTTCATTTAGTACTTATTTTTCTCAGTGAATTTTTACTATTTTAGGAGATAATTTTCTGCCATCCTTCTTGATAATATGGTTTATTTTTCTAAACCATTGTTGCCATAAGATGCTCTAATTCTCTACTTGGAAAGAGCTGGTTCAGGTAATCACAAGGCTTTACTAGACCCCTAATTGTGGTGATTGGTTTTATAGCAGTAATACTTCCTTAAGAAATTTTAAGTCTGTTGATGTCTGCTATTATTTTCAGTGTCAGGTTGGAGTTCAGTTTTTTTTTTGTTTGTTTAGTTTTTTTAATTGCATACTATATTTTCTCAGTTTTTGCTTCTAGTTTGGTCCTACTTGATCATGGCCAAGTTAATTAACTTCTGTTTACCTCAGTTTCCTCAAGTGTAAAATGGGAATAATGATAGCACCTACCTCCCAGAGTTGTGAGAATCAAATGAGGTATTTATAAAGTACTTAGCACAGTGTCTGGCACACAGGAGGCACTTAGTAAATGCTAGTAGTTTCATATAGTTGCCAGGGGCACTGACAAGCCTTGAGTCACAGACAATATGTGTCAGGGGAGGTATTTAAACCTAGGACATCCTTACTTGGCCACTAATTCTTTATTCACTATTGTATATGTGTATGCATAGGCATGTGTACACGTGTGCATTTTACACATGTAATGTACATGTGAGGATATGTAGATTTATATTGTAAAGCTATTGTGTGTGTTGTATAAAGTTATTCAAGCTTAAAATTGAATTATGACTTTTGGAACACTTTGGGACACTAATCTATATAGAAATATACATGTAAACCCTGTATATATATATAATGTGTGTATGCATATATATATGTGTGTATGTGTATACATATTTGCAAAGTGATAAATAGGCCAAGTGGTTCTATTTTTAAATGCTAGGGTGAAACAGGTATGCCATTTTACTTGCTAATACGTACATTTATTTGTTTGATTATACACACATACATATATAGAGAGAAAAAAAGAGGGAAAGGAGAGAGGAAAACAGAAAGAACAAAGGACAGAGAGATAGACAAAGAGAGTAAAAGAGAAGAGGGAGGAAGGGATATAGGAGAGGGTAGAGATGGAGAAAGACAGAGAGAGAGGAAAGTGAGATTAAGCATGTTGGGGAACAATGTTCCCACCCTCAACAAGCTTCTTTTTGTTTTTCTGTTAACCAGACTGATCTAAAATTGGAAGGAAGCAAGCCTATAAATTATTTCTGCTTAATGTTTTATTGTTACTTAAAGAAAAAGATTCCTTTATAAGTAAGATTGTAAGTTTCTTAAAAGTTTATTTTTATGTTTCTTGTACATATCTGGCACACAAGAGGCACTTAATAGTTGTATGTTGATTGACAGTCTCCTAATGAATTTCTTAAATACCTCTTGGGTATATATACACCTTACTATTTGTATGGTTTCAGTCAGGAAATCACATATACTAGAACATACATTTATTTATACATATTTGTATCAGAATTTATACTTTTCAGGGAAATCAGAAATCATCTTCTCTATCATAACAACATAAATAGCATTTATATGACACTTTAGAGTTTGCAAAGTGCTTTACATATATTACCTCTATTTGATCCTCACAACATCATGAAATATTAGTACGATTATTTTCCTTGACAGTTGAGAAAATTGAGTTTGTGATTTGCCCAGGGTCATTCATATAGTTAATGAATAAGGTAGAATTTGAACATTGGTCTTTCTGACTCCAAGTGTGCCATTTTATATAACATACCACTTATTAGTAATTCAACAAATTGTGAACTAGCCTTTTCTTGAAAGCCTTCAGTGAGTTAGCACCCACTGCCTCCCAAGGAATTTCATTTTAGTTATAAATGGCTCTAATATTAGGAAATTCCTTCTTACATCAAGACTATATTTGTTTTATTGCAACTTGTACCCATTATTCCTAGTCTTTCCTTTGGGAAGCAAAAAGACTTAATGCTGTTGTTCATCTTTTATTTTCAAGGAGGATCAGAAATCTTAGGGAATGTTATCTTGCCTTGCTCCATCCAGCAAGACTATAGGAGCAGCACAGAGTTGCCCATTTGACCTTGTGGTCTCAAATCTCATCCTTTCCTTCAGAATGTTTAAGACCATTTGGCAACTTGGTAAAAGGCTATGGCTTGACTCTATAATGACCCGACTATCCAAAGTAATGTAATTTAGAAATTCTATTCATATAGTAGGTTAGTGATTGGGCAAGAAGCTTTCAGAGAACAGGAGAGGGTGAAAAATCAAAGCATTATCTGGCTCCCAGCTTTCAAGGAATGAGCTAAAACTCTGTGGTGTCAGTCTATGGCTTCAGAAAATATAAATATTATGTGTGTTGCGATCTCAACAGACCTTATTAAAAACAGCAGAGTATGTGGTATTATAAACTGAGAATGACTGGAATCAGGTCCCTGATACTTTCCTCTCTTCTTTAGAGACTGGTAGAGTGAGGTACAATTACCAATTCCTGATTTTTTTTTCCCTCACTCACTGTAGAAAGGGTATAATTTTAGTAAGATGAAAGGCAGTCTGCAGGTTTTTGATAACAGAGAAAATCACAGACCATTCTCTTGTGTGGCTAGACTTATCTGAACCATTAAAAGAATCCTAATTGTTGCAGAGGCTGCAGAGTCAGAGGATTACACCTATATACTTTAATGAGCCCTTCCTTTCTATCTAAAAAACCTAGAAGGGATTCAGCCCAATTCCTCCTTGTGATCTTTGCTAATGTTTGGGTTTGAAGATGGAACTATATTTTAGTGTAAGGGTGGAGTTGATTGAGTAAATCAATCATGTCACCGCACCCTACTTGCATGAGTTACATTAGAAAGGTTTTAGCAGGGATTCCTTAACTAGTAGTTTCTGCAGCTCAGACAGCTCCCATTTTTCTAGATGATCTAATAAAGACTAAATATCTGGCTCAGAAGGAAAAAAGATTGTTGGGGTTCAGTTATTTTTCACTTGTGTCTGACTCTTCATGATCTTATTTAGGTTTTTTTTTTGATAAAGACATTAGAGTGGTTTGCCATTTCTTTCTCTGGCTCATTTACAGATGAGGAAACTGAGGCAAACAGGGTTAAGTAACTTGCCCTGAGTCACACAGCCATATATAGACTCATGGGGATGAGTCTTCCTGACTCCAAGTTTGGCACTCCAACCACTCTGCCATCTAATTGCCCCCACCACCCCTAAAAGCTACATCTCTTTTTAGAATTTAACTAGCACTCTGGTTTGCTCTTAGAAAGATTATACACAAATTCTCAGAATGAAAATGAGCTGATTATTTTTACTCTCCCTCCTCTTTCCTAGAAAAAAAGATACCAATGCCCAGCAGTTAATTTATTCCTTAGTTACAGGCAAGTTTTGCAAAATACAACCAACCACTTGATAAATTTAGTTTCTCTACCCTTGTGTTTCCTTTTCTGAGTTCTTTATGGTGTGTTTGCCATGAAAAGCACTTTTTTTCTTATTCTCAGAACACATGCACATAGTTAGTGTGTCTGCAAAGCAGATACAAGGAAGTTAAATGCCCTTAGAACTGAGAATCACCACGGTGATGGAAAATGTGTTGTCTCCATCACGAAAACTGCTGCTTGTTTTTTCTCTGTTGTCATGGGGTTAGCACGAATGTTCTTCCTACAGTAGCCTAGAAGAGTTATAGGAAGTTGCAAAGAAAGATTGTAGTATCTCCTTCCATGGTGATTTTTGAGAAGGGGATAGAGCCAATTCATGGAAGCATTTATATGGTGGACATTGGATATATGGTGGACATTGGATATATGGCATAATAGTAGACACTACAGGGAAAATATGATGATAGTTCTCCAGTAGTTTATATTCCAATTCAGACAGTAGGCAAGCAAACAGCCAAGACGATTAAATATAGACAAAGTTAGATAGAAGTTATATACATAGACTTTGTATATATTAGGTGAAAGAAACATACACACTGGTAGCGCTGGGTCTGGAAAGGTGGTTTAGATTCTATTTGCTGAAAGAATGAAAAATAAGATGTTTAATATTTAAGTATATGTCAGATACTAGAAATGGTTCTTGGTATAAAAAGGTAATGTCCCTGCTTTGTACTTTAGCTTGCAAAGGAAGGGTAGGGGAGCCATTACAATCTTGTAATTCCAGTTTGTATTCCCATTTTGAGGTGTCATTGACCCAATTTTTCTCTAGGAGCAATACCTTGGAGTGGGAGAGGTGGGAAGAGAAGAGAACTGCCCCAGCTACAATATGGCAGGGGGTACAGAGCTCTAGCCTAAGTGAGGGGAACCTCTAGGGCCTGGGCCCACATCTTGGATCAAATTTTTGGTCTGTGCTTATAATAATCCTTTTTCTTTGATTTCCTTTGTGAAAAAGAACATTCTGGCTGTACTATGAAAAAGGGCTACACATGGGGGAAGGGGAGGGGAGGAAGTATCCCATAAAGCTTGAGATTTACAAATGCAGTTAAAATCCCAGGATTATTTCCCCAGGGTTTTAGTCCATAAATTGGGGAGGCAGTTCTTGGAACTTGTCCTGGGCACAGAAAGACTCAATCCTGCATTCTTTTGTCCCTTCTCATTTTTCATTTTCAAATTAATAAAACTAAACTAAACCCAAAACCTCACCCCAGACCCGAGAAAGGACATCTATTAACTTGATACTAGGCTACAGAATTGCTTCAATCTATGAAGGTGTGTTCAGAGAGATTATAGTGAAACTGCTGTGGTTTATTAAGGTTCTTGATCTGTCTATCTTTGATAACATCAAGGCTGACCAGATGTCAAAAAATATATATATATATAAGAAAGATGTATCCAAGACCTCTCCCAGACATGAATATTACCAATCTATTGTGGAAAAGATCTGAATTGGCCGTGGAAAAGATGAGGAAGAACAGTCACAGAGGGTCATGTCACAAAGGAAGGAACAGGAGGAAAAATATATATGGAACTGAAGATAGAAGGATGGCCAAAAAAAAGTATCTCCCTGCTTGGCTGGGCTAGCAATTAAACAAACTTGTCCCTATCTGACAATGTTTAGACTTTTCCCTGGTAGAAAGTAAATTTCCAGTACTTCCTGAATGAGATGTGGGGGAACCTGGGAAAGACACATGGGAAGAAAACAAATGGGGGAAAGGAATTGTGGTGATGAAAGAGTACAGCCCTTTCTCTCTTCCTGCTAATTTTTTTAGATTTAGTCTCTTGGCAGTGAAGCTCAAAAGCAAGATTTTTGTTGTTGTTGTTTTCAGTAATATTTCTGGGTCCAAGGATATACCTAGCACTCAACACCAGGCTTGGCAATTAATACATACAGCAAGTACTTAATTTCAATTTTCTATTTTCTATTTTCTATTTCAATTCTAAACCTTCACAAAAACTTTACAAAGGCAATACTTCAAGGATCATTTCAAAATAAAGATGTCCCTAAATGAATGATCTCTAAAGCATTATCTAGTGAAAGAAAATTTGTGTCCTTAATATCTTTGGTGAAGGTTTTAGAGACTTTTAAAGATTCACCAGATTTTTGAGGCTACCAGAAGTGAATTTATGGATCAAAAACATCTTCTAAGTCAGAAAGTAGGCTTCTTAAGGCTTAGGCATTTCTTTGGGGCATTCTATTGCCCCTTACTATATACAGCTTTAGAATTAGAAGGCAATTCACTGGTCAACAAATCAACAAGCATTTATTAGGTGGTTACTATAATTCCAAGTACTATGTGCTAAGTCTTGGGAATACAAAGATATTAAAACAAACAAACAAACAAAAAAAGGCAGCCCTTGCTTGTAAAGAGCTCACAGTCTAATGAAGGAGAAAATAAGCAGACAAATTTTTATAAACAAGCTCTCTGCAGGATAAATAGAAAACGAACAAATGAGGGAAGACACTAATTTTTTTTGGATAGGGCCCGTGATTTTTTTTAGATGGGGCCCTGGTATGTAAATTCATTCAGCATCCATTTTGCAACTTTTACACTAATTCCTTCCACATCATAGGGATTAGAGGTCAGCATCCCCACAGTCTAGAAAATCCTTATAAAATTTTTTGGCCCTCCCTTTGTATCAGAGAAGATAAATTTTTCCTTTTTCTTTTATGAGATGTTTAGAGTACCTTATTGTAAATTCTGGGTTAAATAGTTGGTCACAGGCTCTGTTTCTGCAAAACTCCCCAAAATTCTCATTTAATTTCTTTTGCTGACCCATGATATATTGGGTCATGATATATTGAAACCTGGTGAGGGAAAATGTCTATGTGAAAGGAATAACATCAGTCTTAAAGTCCCTGAGGCAATGACACTGGTCGTATAACCTCTATATGTCAAAGTTAGTTGTGATTTGAGCCCAGGTCTTCTTTGAAGACTAGCTCATCATCTACTATTATATGCTACTGTTCTTTTGTAAATACTAAATTGCTATATATAAATAAGTCTTTGTCAATTAAATTAATTTTATTAATTAAATTTAAATCACTTTTATTCATCATAAATTTTATTTAATTTATTGGTTAATAGCAAGTCTAGTCTATGCCATCTTTGTAATCTTTTCAGAATAAAAAGTGTTGCAAATATAACACTAAATTAATGATGACAGCTAAGAAGGTTAGAACCAAGAGTAGGGACCAAAAATTTACTCTGGTAACCTGGGTTAAATTAGTGCTAAGTAATTTGTATACTCTCTGGGTTTAAGAAGCTCTGGGAGGTCCTGGAACTGTCTTCTGGCAAATTCTTCACAACCTGCTTTCTGCCCTTTCTAGCAATTATTCCAATTCTTTATGAGTCAGAAGACTCTCTAGCAGGTCTGGAGAAATCAAGATGCTTTGATCACTGACTCTTGTCCCCTGAGGACCACTTATAGCTTCTTCCCATCAGATTCATTGTTGTCTTTAAGCCATACACCCCTCTTAGATGCATTTGTCCGTGTTTCTCTGAAGTCATAGTGATTTTTACCGTTTTTTATTTTATTTTCAATTAATAAGCATTTCTTTTTTATAGTAATAATTTTTTAAAAATACATGCAAAGATAGTTTTTAACATTCACCCTTGCAAAATCTTATGTTACAAAATTTTCTCTCTTCCTTTCTTTTCCCTCCCTCCAGCCAACAAGTAATACAATATAGGTTAAACATGTGCAATTCAATAAGCATTTCTTTTCTCTCCATCTTTTCCTCTCCACTGACCAAAGAAAAACACAAACAAAACTCTTATAACAAATATGCATAGTCAGATGATTCAAATTCTTATCAATCACATCCAGAAATATATGTCTCATTTTGCATCTTGAATCCATCATCTCTGTCAGGAGGCAGGTAGCAAACTTCATCAACAGTCCTCTGGATTTATGGTTGGTCACTGCATTGACTGGAGTTCTTAAGTCTTTCCAAGTAGCTTGTCTTTGCAATGCAGAGTGATCGCTTTGTCAAAGTGAATCTGTTACAGTTGGTATGTTTTCTCTGAAGGTCAGAAGGAGAAATCAAGCACAGTCATGAAATTATAATATGATTGAACTTCAATTATGGGCAGAAAAAGTGAAAAACAAATGTGGCCTCCTTACAAAGTTGGAGAAACGAAAATGAACTATGACTATGTTGTCCAGCTCTCTGCATGTTCTGTTATTAAAGCTGACCATTCCTAGAATGACAGTTGCCCAACATTTCAGAAATGGAATTCATCACTTGCATATTGATGTGTGTTCCCAACCATTTTTTTGGATTTCCTTTTTCAATGCCCCTTTCACAGTTATGAGTTTTTCTGGGATGAGGCTGATCCATCTTGAAGGATTACACATGACCAAATTCATTTCACTCTGGATGACAAATTGCATTTGAATGCAAAGGGTGGAAAGGCCAGTGCTGTTATCCATTAAGTCGCCCAGCCTTCCCTGAAGTATTTCAATTATGAGAGCATGTTGGAATCCCCAAGTGTTAGATGTTGCTGCTTATTCCTAACATAAATGATCTTTATGAATATAGAAATCTGCACTTACTTAGAATTCTAATTACTTGCTCTATCAAAAGGAAACAATCCTTGAGTTATGACATTATAGCCAGGGAATTAGCAGGATAAACTTCACAGTGCCTACTATGATGCTATTCACCCTAAGGGCACTTTATAAATATTCAGTGATCATTAGGAATTTTCAAAATTATTGGTTTCATAAGCTCTAAAAATGAGCTCTCTCTGTATAGAGAGAGCCTCCAGAGCTCTACTTCAGGCTTTCAGGACAAGAGCAAAATCATGAGTATAAGAATTTTGGCCCAAAGATACGTGAAGAAGTAAACAAAAACATACTTCCTACTTCTATAGCACTTAATGAAGAGGAACCAATTATGAGCTTTAAGATGAATTAAGGCTATTTCAATTCAAGTTGCCTGCAGGCTTACCTGCCTATCTCACATAGTTTTTGTTTAGAAGAGTTACTTTGCTATTAGACCAAATTTACCCTTTCTAGTTTAATTAATAACAATGGAGGAATCCCAGGATGCCTAAATCTCTACAAGACATTAAGTGCTACAGTACATATGAATGTGTGAATAGGTACATAGAGCACAAACAGTAAAGTCTAATTTAATTCGAGCTTGTTGCTTAATACAGAATTTGGGATCATGCAGATTTAGATCTGGAAAGGACTTTAGAGATTTCCTAGTAAAATATCTTTATTTTCAAGAGGAGAAAGCTGAAGGGCAGAGAAGCAGAGGATCACACAAGTAAGAAGGGGAAGAGCTTATATTTGAATCCAAGTCATCTGACTTAAATCCAATGATCTTTTTTTTATTGTTGTTTGTTATAAAATGCTGCCTCCTCTGGGTCATCCAGACAGAGAGTACTTTAAAGTTTAACTGTACTGTTTTATTGTTGTTGTTCCATTGTGCCTGACTCTCTGAGCCAATTCGGGGCTTTCTTGGCAAATGATGGAGTGGTTTGCCATTTTCTTCTCTAGCTCATTTTTCAAATGAGGAAACTGAGGCAAACAAGGGTAAGTGACTTGCCTAGAATCATGTAGCAAGTAAGTATCTGAGGATATATTTGAACTCAGGAAGATGAGTCTTCCTTCCTCCAGGCTCAGCACTCTAGAGGTCATTTTTTAATCAGCTTACATCTCCGGTGCTCAACATTTGTCTCTTTTTTATCCCTAAGATTCACTATCATTTCAGTTAAATAGACAGCTCATGAATTTCTGGCTAGGCTATTCTAATTTGAATGTATAAATCCTCAAAAATTTAAAGGTGTTTCCCTTTGGGATTGTTCTTTTCCATATGCACTGTACATTCAAGTGAGCATCATTCTCAAGGATTCAATCTATCTGGATTTTTAATATTGTCACAAGCATTAAAAAAATCAACAAGTAATACTACTTAAAGAAATAACAATTATGAGTATGACCTCACCATTTGAATTTGCAAATGGGCAAGAAAAGAAGAAATAACAGGGTTAGATTCCTGCTCTCTGCTGGGAAATGGGCAAAAGCAAGGAGAGCATGAGAGATATAAAAAATGAATGGAAAGGAAGGATGTCTATGTTCATCTCTTCAACAAACTCCAATTCTTGCATGTCAAATGATGGGTTTGGGGTTGACCTCATGTTTGCCACCCCAGGGCAGAAGTTCTTCTTTGGTGCTCTAGTCCTGGGGAGAAGTAATTCAGTCACCATGCAGCTGAATCCAAGATAAAATTTTCAACATAAGGATCTTGTTGAAGATGACATGCTGACTCCATTCTTTTGCCATTCTCTATCATCTTCCATCATCCTCAAAGTCAAGACAATAGCCTTCTTTTTCAGTTTCATGGGACCAGAACTTATCTCTTTCCCAAGATCAAGAAAGCACTTTTCCCTTCAGACAAAAATGTCTGTGCTCTCTGTCTAGTTCCCAGATTGCCAACATTTTAATGGATCCTTGGAGAAAGTGCTGTGTTCTACTCTGAGCCTGGAAATTTTTTGTTCTTTACAAAATCTTGAGGTATACTTGATATCTGCAAATAAAAATCACAAACTAAACATCAAAACTTACTTAATAGAATAAAAATGATTAAAGCAGAACCCCAGGTAATCATTTTAGGGTGTCATACAATAGATATGAATTAGTTACAGTACAGTGTAAAATGGGAATTTGGCAGTCTAGTAAAACCTAAAGATCCTTTCTCAGAGTAATATTTTTAAATGCATTACATAAAACACCTAGGATTACAAAAGAGACCAATTATGTTGAAATAATTATATATTTATTTTCACATGTATACATACACAGTTGTAAATTTATAATTATATAAAACCAAGTTAATGCAGCAAGTTAAAAACTTCAAGATAAAACATTATTTGACAGGCTATGTTGTAGCTAATGCAGATTATATCTACATTACGTTCATGATATATAACATACACATTTCAGGATAATACATCCATATCCATAATATCTGAACAAATAACAAAACAAAACAAAGAATATGTCTCCATAATAATAACACTAAAGCATGAGCAATTATGAAAATAAAAGCAAATAATGCTGCATCATTCAGAGGCAAATGCAGCAATAGTAATGTATAGCAGTAGCATATAAACAAATAAATGATAAATAATAAGCATACTTGAGACATGCAACATTAGGCATCAGTGAACATATTCAATATATGCAAAGCATATGATACATTGGTAAACTTTGTATGTTCCATGTGTAACCTCCTCTCTGATTTCTGTCATGATATCAAATAAACCTAATTCTCTTGTGCCTTCTTGATCTACCTTCTTTTGTAATTGAACTAGTTGATGATAAGGGCTAATCTTAATAAACATCAGAACCATAAAGAGGTATTCCTAATTTTGAATTGAAGGACTATGCTCTGTAATTTTTTTTTCAATAACACATTTTTAAGTAGGAAATTTGTTATCTCTGGATTCAGTCTTCTATTTTCTTTTAACTGCCATTTTCTTCATTTCATGGTGGAAGTTGTTGAGTTATAATACAAAGTCTTTTAAACTTGAAACATCACTTCTGAGCTATTGCCTAGTTTAATTTCTGGATTTCTGGTAGGTGATTTTTTAAACTCAACATCTGGCAAACTAATTATCCACTTCTACTCTTCTCATCAGAGAGTCCAACTAATTTTTACATGGACAATAAATGCTTGGGGGTGACTTGTCTTGACAGAGTCCCTGACACTCTCTGGGGCAATTCTATAAATAAATAAGTTGTTTGGGCTAATCAAATTAGGTCTTCTTAACTCCAAGTTCTTTTTTTAGAAAAAAAAGCTTTTTAATTTTCAAAACATATGCATGGATTATTTTTCAACATTAACCCTTGCAAAACCTTGTGTTCCAATTTCCCTCTCCTCCCCTCCCCCTCCCCTAAATGGCAAGTAATCCAATATATGTTTACATATTTATACAATTATCTTGCTGCACAAGAAAAAGCAAATCAAAAAGGAAAAAAAAGAGAGAAAATAAAATGTGAGCAAACAACAATAAAAAGAATGAGAATGTTATATTGTGATCCACACTCAGTTCCTCAGTCCTCTTTCTGGGTGTAGATAGCTCTCTTTATCCCAAGATCATTGGAACTGGGCACTAGTCATCTCATTGCTGACAAGAGCCACGTCTATCAGAATTAATCATCTTATAATCTTATTGTTGCTGTGTACAATGATGATCTGGTCCTGCTCTTTTCACTTAACATCAGTTCATGTCTCTCCAGGCCTCTCTAAAATCATCCTGATGATCGTTTCTCATAGAACAATAATATTCCATGATATTCATATACCACAATTTATTCAGCCATTCTCTAACTGATGGGCATCCATTCAATTTCCAGTTTCTAGCCACTACAAAAAAGGCTGCCACAGACATTTCCCTTTTTTAATATCTTTTTGGGATACAAGCCTAGTCAAAATACTGCTAGGTCAAAGGGTATATATGCACAGTGTGATAACTTTTTTGGGCATAGTTCCAAATTGTTCTCCAGAATGGTTGGATTCTTTCACAACTCCACCAACAATGCATCAGTGTCCCAGTTTTCCCACATCCCCTCCAACATTTGTTATTATCTTTTCCTGTCACCTTAGCCAGTCTGAGAGGTGTATAGTGGTACCTCAGAGTTGTCTTAATTTGCATTTCTGTGATCAATAATAATTTAGAGCATCTTTTCATATGACTAGAAATAGTTTCAATTTCTTCATCTGAAAATTATCTGTTCCTACCCTTTGAAGGTCAGTCCTCTTAATTACATGCCATAATGACACTTGTGAGGTAGGTATACTAATATTGGGTCTCCTGGTGTTCAGGAAAGACTGGCATCTGGTGTAAGGCTGCCAGGCTTCTCAGGGCTGCTTTCCCCCTTTGGTGCCCACTTGCCATAAAACTTTCACCTGTGGCTTCAAGAAACTTCAGTATCACAGTAGCCACACCCCAGCAAGCCATTTTTGGCTGGTGGGCTAACCCAGGTTGAAGGAAGTGAAGGTCTCGAACCTATTGCTGAATTAGGGAGGAGTCTCCCCAAACACACAATGCCTTCCCCTGGTGGAAGGGGCAGATGTGAACAGTTTGTCCCAGTAGCCCATGAAGCCAGTAGAAGCAGGTGTTTGGAGTGTTGGAGCTTGCTTAGATATAGAAGATGCTGATGTCATGCCCTGAATCCCAAGCCATCGCCAGTGGTCTTAACGTTTGTCTTGCAACTGGACTCCAATAACCTTGGAAGAGACAGTGAGAGAAGGCACAACTCTGCCTCATTTAAATCCATTTTACAAACAAATATAAAGACATCACCCATGCCATTTTTACTTATTTCAAAGTCCTGTGATAATAGGCAAGGGATGAAGCAGTAAGTATAGATACACTGGGAAATCCAGTCACAACCCTGCACATAGACAGCCCAGGCCATAGGATCGTCACTCACTGAGTAGTGAGTGGGATTCATCAGCCTGCTGGGTAGCTGGGTAGCCTTTTCCTGGGAAAGGGGCTAGAAAAAGTACCCTAAAAATTGTCTGCTTCACCCAGCTATCCTTGGGCTGCTCACTGTGGCAGGAGGGGATCCTACCCCATTGTTTATACACATACCCACATGCAAATGTGCTTTCGCTCGTCATCAATACATGGATTGTGTGCACATTTATGGGCAGCATGAACCAGTAGATCTGAAAAGCAAACAGCTGTTGTGAGAGAACTCAGCAGGCCCCACATCCAAATAGTAACCCCAAGTGAAACAAGGCTGGCAAATGAAGGTCAGCTCACCAAAGTTACTGGTTACATGGAGCTAGTGTCATTTTTTTCTGTTATGGAGACAGTGATGGGGACAGTAAAGCTGGCATTGATTGAAAAATCAAAACTAATCTAGTCAACAAGCTTGTGTGCCTATCAAAAGGAAGCTCATGACAATGTAATTGCCACTTGCAGCAAGACAACATGTCACCATCATCACCATATATGCTTCCACCAGGATGAACCCTGAGAAAGAGAAAAATTTTATAAAGTCCTGGAGATCCTTATCATCAATGTGCTAAAAAAGGACAAACTTGTAATTCTGGGAGACTTCAATATCGGGTCATTTTAGTCCTTTTCAAACATGGACAACAACCACTACTAGTATTATTCTCACACTTGAGGATAATGAGAAAATTAAAATTCTAAGAAATAACTATTTGTCTAAGAAATTATCTAGTAAGTATCTGAAGTGTTATTCCAACTCGGCTCTTAATTCCAAGTCCACTGCTCTTCCTATAAAGTTATACAAAAACATTGATAATGAATATTGTGATAGAGGGCTTAGACTAGCAAACCTAGTCTATTTGAAGGTGTAGAATGCAGGATTTTGAAAAAAGAACAATAAATATGGAGTAAAAAAAATCTGGGATTGAGTCCTGGCTCTGATAGTTACTGGTTAGATTATTACAAGCAAGTCATTTGGAGGCAGCTAAATGATGCAGGAAGATCTGATTTCAAATCCAGCCTCAGTATCACTAGCTGTGGGACTGGGCAAGTCAGTTTACCCCAGTGTCTCACAAAAACAAACAAACAAGCAAAAAAACCAAAAACAAAAACAAAAACAAAAAACCAAACACAAAAAACAAACCCCAAGTAATCATTTGACATAGCTGAGTTTTGGTTTTCTATAAAATGGAAGTAATAAGGCTGGCATTGTATTTTGAAGGAAGTACTCTGTAAACCTCAAAGTACTACCAAAACAACATGTTTTTGAATAGCATGACCAGCAAGATGGAAGACCAGGAATTTTTTTTTTTTTTTTTGATCCTCATGATCACTCAAACCTCTTCAAAACAGAAATTTTCTGCAAGAGATAAAAGTAACTTCAGTTGTTTCCATGATCTAGGATGTCAACAACCCAAACAAGGCAAAAAAATTTGATGAATTTTCGATACAGAAGACTAATCTCTAATCCTGAATATGCTCTTTCAGCACCCCTTCACCCACCATCCACCAAGAGAGCTGCACAAGCTGACACATTGGTTTATAATAAAACTGAACTCTAGAACACAGGTTTCCATGCCAACAAATGCTGCAGAGATCCAAATGGCAAAAATTTGCTCAGGCTGCAAGAGCAACAAGTAGTAATAATGCTCTGGGTCTTAGGAAAGATTGTCTCTGAAACATAAATTGCCCACCATGGGAAAAGACGGGGATTTTTTGAGATAGAATTCTCAGGGAAACTTCCATCAAAGTGGAGGAAATCAGGAAGTGAACACTTGGGGAAAATAGGGAAAAGCTCTATTGGATGAATAATGGAACTGTGTTGTATCTCACAGTTAAATCACAACTCTCAGCTAACACTGCAGAGTCCCTGCACCAGGGATTCGATTCTATCTTTGACACGTCTTGGAACAATATGCAATGTCTTATAATAGATTACGTGTGGTTTTGGATAAATATTTTCCTCTTTATTTCTTTTCCGATATTGTTTTGATGACACCCAATATTTTGATATAGAATCACAAAATAACAGAATTTTGAAGAGATCTTAGAGATTTTATTCAAACTTTTTTTTTCTTTTTTTTTTTTTTTAAACAAACATAATGGGGCTTTGTACATGCATTGAAGGTAGAGGCATCCATGTAGGGGAGATGGCAGGGGACTCAATTTGTGGAAAAGACATTCTCCTATTCCCTGTAAGTGGCAATAGTTTCTTTTCATTGGCTTGACAGTCTCTTTCCCTCCTTCTCTCTCTCTCTCTCCCCTTCTCTCCCTCCCTCCCTCACTTCCTCTTCACTTCTCTTTTCTTCTTTTCTCTTCTCTTCTCTCTCTGTCTCTCCTCTCTTTTTTTCTCTGTCTCTATCTCTGTCTTCCTCCCTCCTTTTCTTCTTCCATTTCCTTCCCCCCTCCTTCCCTCCCTCTCTCTTTCCCTTCCTCCTCTTTCTCTCCCTCCTTCCTTCCCTCCATTTCCCCCCTCTCTCCCTTCCTCCCTCCCCCTCTTCTCTTCTCTCTCTCCCCCCCCTCCCTCCAATTCTTTGTGCAAACCTGAACAAATCCATGGGTGGGCTGCCTTGATTTTTTGGAAATTCTCCCAACATATTTTTTGTATATCTGGACCATTCTCTCTTGTCTAACATGAGCAGGTGACCAAACTATGAATATCTGATGACTACTGAGTCAATGTAGATGCCCTATTCTTCGCTCAATCAATGACTCCCCAGTCCCTGATTCATCATTTTTGACCCTCAAAGGCAAGGCCTATCAATCAGTGAGATTCTATATTTTACCAGCTGTATATTTGAGTATCAAAACCTAGCAAAATAAGGTCCTAGGGGACCAGGGACATCTTAAATCATGAGGAAGATCTGAGATCCACTTCATTAGAGGGTATTTGTGTATCCTTAAAAAATTGCCATCATCTCAGAGTTCAGGGGTTTTTCTTGCAGATTAGACAATTATAACCCACAAAGCTGAGACCCAGAGAATTTAAGTGAGTTATTCAGTTACAAACCATCTGTGACAGTACCTGGACTAGAACCCAGATTTCCTGACTTCTAGTCACTTTTCATTATTGACTCAATGTCTTTATTTTAATATTCAATACTTCTGCCAGAAATCATTAGGTTCCTTTTTTTTTTTTTTCTTCCTTCCTTTTTTCTTTTACAAAAGGTCTAGTGACTCTAGTCCTTTATGGCTAAGAATAAATTAAAATAAAAATGATTTGCGATTTTATTGGCATGGGAAATTAAATGTTAAAGAACTGCTTGAGGCAGGGGTCATATTGCTCTTACAAAACAGAAGGATTCAGATCCGGTACTTATTGATTTTAATTCCAGCACTGTTCTATTCCCTCCTTTTGGGTGCCCAATGACTATTTGCTATTATTTCATTTGCTAATAATGCTAACAATTTAAGTTGCTATTCCCCTATAGGCCTGTGAACCACAGACTTCAAGTAGTAGTCCTGAAATTCAGGGCATCATACACATGTCCAGTTACTTAAAAATAATTATCATTTTAATTTTAGGTAAAGACTCACTTGTGACTAGGGCAAAAATCAAGAGAAAATTATGTTAATTCTGAATATCACTTGACAGTGTTCCCTTGGTCTGAGTTATCTTTGAATTTGTGGAGAGAACAGGAACAGAACTTTCCCAGAGACCATTTTGATAAGAATATTTGAGGATGCCCTGGGAACAAGCTTGTTGCATCAGTCTCAGAAAAGTAAGTACTTGTTTTTCTGCTTTTGATTGAGGATATAAAGGAAAATATGCATTCACTCACATTGAAAAGCTTTCTGTCTCAGAGAAGATGTTTCAGAAGACACGAGTTATTTCTCACACAATGTATGATAAATAAGGGTTTCTAATCCCACCCACAGAAAAAACCCATGTTCTTTGCTCAGAAATCTGATCTTTCTTAGAGAGAACGAACATTAGAGCCCTAGCCTCAGAAAAATGCTGTTGTTCCACTAGATTCTTTCATTCATTCTTTGGATGTAGTAAAAAGAAATAGGAAAGAATTTTGGACATAGAATCAAAGAAACCTGTATTCAAGCCACATAACTTACCAGTAATGTGAATTTGGGTACCTCTATGAACTTCACTTTCCTTATTTTCCAAAGAAGGTTAATACTTTTTTAATAGATTGTTTTGAGGAAAGAGCTTGATTAACTTTAAAGTACTATAGAAATGTGAATTGTTATTCATTTATTAATTCCCTCAATAAATGTATATCAAAGGCTTGCTCTATGCCCATTATTGTGCTAAGTATTGTAAGAATGAATACAAAGATGTTGGACATTGTTTTCAAGAAGCTTTCAAGAATCTAGAAATGGAGATAAAAGAAACACACAAATAAATACAGTACTTGATTATGTGTGGTAAACATTAGAAAGCCGTGCAAATGTGTTGGGGTTTCAAAGTAGAAAATCAGAGGAGGTAGACTGTATAGAATACATTGACAGACAGGATTTGGAGCAGGAGAGTCCTATCACACTATTACTTCAATATTTGCTTTATGTTTGAAAAGTGTAAAGATATTTTAGGAAAAGAATAATTTCTAGTTCTTCAACTCTGATCTAATCACAACTTTCTTTTGTCCTTTATATCTTTGTTTCAAGCTTTTATTTATATTACTTCCCTTCATGCACTTCTTTCCGGTTACATCAACTTCTTAGCTATTACTGACGTACACCATTTCATCTCTTATTTTTGGGCCTTTGCACGTCATATGCTTTATCCTCTCAGAATCATTGACTTCTTTCAAAGTACAATTGAGGTGCCACACTTCATGCAAGTAGATCTTTCTACTCCTCATTATCAAGATTTGTAAAGCTCTTTCCCACCTGACATTTTTATGTGTACTTTATATTTATTATTTAGGTACATTATTTTGGTAAACACTTTGTATTTATTACTTAGGTACTTAGCTATATCCTTCAATAGAATAGAAATTCCTTGAGGGCAGGCACTTTTTTGCACCCAACCTCCCTTTCCCTTTTTTGTAAATTTAGACATTAGTACAATGCGTGACATATAGTAAACACTCAATAACATTCTTTATCATAATATTTTACAAATGAGTTTATATTCTAGTTTACTATTGCCTTTGTGAGTTCTCTTTCTCTGTTTCTGTCTCTGTCTCTTCAAGTAAGACAGATATTTGCTGATTAAGGGTTATCTTAAACTCTTTTGGTCTTCTTATGGCAGTTCATTTACTTTTGTTAAATTTCTGGATGATATTATTATAGTCATTGTCAATATCAGTTTTGTTGTCCCTTGTCCATTTTTATTTTTAATAAGTTGTTTGAGTAATTCATGGTTCAATCATTTTAAAATCCATTCCTTTTCTTCATTTATTTTTTCTTCTTGTTTGCTTAAATTCTGATCTTAGCTCTAATCAACTAAAATCAAAAACATCTGACTCAGAGACAATTTCATATCAATAACATGCTAAGTCTATAACATGAAGATTCTGTATAATCTACATGCCTTTCATCAATCTTTTTTTCCTTGAATTATGTTTTCTCATTTATTTCTCTCCATCTTCACCTTCTTTCACTTTTACAATAAAGTAACCAGGTATCAAAATACATAGTAATTTTATTTAGAAGATTTTTCAAGTTTTTCATAGAATTTTCTCTACCATTTCTCACCAATCAGTATTAGTCCATAAAATACAACTATTTTCATGGTGGGTTTTTTTCTTCTTTTTGGTTAGTACTTATCATTAGTACAATAATACATGATGACTATGTCTCATAAAATAATATTATTTGTAGTTCTTGGACATATGACAAAAATCACTCCAACCATTTTTTTCTTTGTTTCTCCAGAGTATACCTGTGATCCACTTTTACAATTGGCTGCAATTTCATCTTCTGATTTTATTTATAGCAATACTTTTAAGATTGAGCATTATGTCTACTTGGTGTTTGTTGGATAAGGATCTCACATCACCTAATTAATTAATTATTTTTTGAGCCAAGACACAACATTCTATTTGTTTATTTAAATTTATTTATTTACAACTAAATACAAAATATGAAAAAAATAGGAAAAAACAAAAACAAAAATGTTGCCATGTGCCCAGCAACATATCAGGGAGGATTCAAAATATGTAGCAATGACTTTCCATTCCAAGAAAGCATATTTAATAATATTGTGCATTTTATATATATATATATATGTTTATATGATACACACACACACACACACACACACAAACACACACATATATATCATGACCATCCATTTTTTCTTTGCTTCCTTATAGGTTTTTCTTTTGTTCTCTGCTGTGTACTTTTTATGTTATTTTTTTTCCCTCTTTCATCCCCAACCTTTCCCAAGCAGGCTACACAGATATATTTATATAAGTACACACATGTGAATGCATGTATATATGTGTATATACATGTATACATACCCATAGGTCTCTCTATAATACATACAACTACATGCATCCATATTCACACATACAATTATGTATATATGCATAATTAACACATGCATACATATCCAGATATCTAAAATTATATAGAATGAACATATAGATTTATAACACACAATGACATATAATGGAGATTTCTCTCTTGATTGAATCTTTAAGTTTCACTATGAGATCAATGATTGCTTTTTTTCCTAATAAATTCTGCTCTTAATCATCGTTATTGTTTGTATATATCTCTTATTTCCTATCCCTGCTAACTCATCTACTTTACTTCTATTTCTTAACTTGTTTTGCTATTACTTAACCTCCCCCCAAACCAAGGATCCTTTCCTTATCTCTCCCCTACCTTCTCCTTCCTCTTTAGTTTATTCCTAAAAATCTACACACTCTTCTGTACCCCATCTTTATTCAATTCTCTCCCCTCTTATTTCTTTATAGATTTTGGAGGGTGCTATGACCTTCAGGGAATATCTCTGTTTTGTTTTCTATTTAACTCATCCCCAATGTGAATAGGTTTTTCAGAATTACTAGCCTCCTCCCTGATCTGTATTGGTTTTTCCTCTGCACTTCATCATATAGCTTAATTATTATTTTTACCTTTTCCTAGACAATTTCATTTTTTCGAATTAGATCATATTCAGCTCTTCCCCCACCTTTTGTGACTACTCAGTTACTGATGTCAATCTTAGACATATGGTTCACATTTCCACATATAAAACATAAACAGTTTGTCCTTGTTCCTTTGAAATTAGTCTTTGATGTTGGCTCTCATATGTTAAATTTTCTATTGAGTTCAGATTTGGTTGAGACAAAATCCTAAAAATCTGAGTTTGTTGAATGTCCATTTTTTTCCATTAAATATTATGCTTAATTTTGCTAGATATAATATTTTAACTACAACTCTAGCTCTTTAGATTTTCAATAAATAATATTCCAGCTCCTGTGGTCTTTTATTGTGACTGCTGATAAATCTTGTATAATTCTAATTGTAGTCCAGCATATTTGAATTGGCTTTGTTTGTTTGTTTGTTTATTATAAAGTTTTCTCTTTGACCTGAGCATTCTGAAATTTAGCAATAATGTTCCTGTGAGTTTTCCTTCTAGGATCTCTTTGAGAAGATGATCAATGGATTTTTTTCAATTTCTACTTTCCCCTCTTGTTCTATCATTTCAGCACAATTTTATTTAATTATTTCTTGAATTGTTGTGTCAAAGTTCTTTTTTTTTTTTGGTCATAGCTTTCAGGTCCAATTATTCTTAGGTTTTCTCTTCTTGATCTCTTCTTGATATTTCACATTCTCTTCTATTTTTTTATTCTTTATATTTTATTTTGTTATTTCTTGGTCTTTTAGAGCTTCACTAAGCTTCCCCTTGCCCATTTCTAATTTTCAAAGAATCATTTTCTTCTTTAAGACTCTGGATCTCCTTTTCTAGTTGGTTGACTTTCTTTTCATATTCCTGATATTTTTCTTGGATGAGTCTTTGTTTTGTTTTTCAGGTTCTCTTATTTGATTTTTAAAGTCTTTTTTGAGTTCATTTATAAGTTCTTTCTGAGCATATAACTGTTTAACATTAGTCTTTGTGGTAGGAGAGGCTTTTCTTTTCTTTTTTTTTTTTTTTAACTTCAATGTCCTTTTCTGAGGATGGACTCAGTTGTCCCTATTCCCATAGTTACTTTTTATTATTGGATTCTTTCTTCTTTGCCTGGTTATTTTTTAAAAAATAAGAACTCATTGTCAAACTGTATATCCTTTATCCCAGCAGTGTTTCTACTGGGCTTCTATCCCAAAGAGATCTTAAAGGAGGGAAAGGGACCCAGATGTGCAAAAATGTTTGTGGCAGCCCTTTATGTGGTGGCCAGAAACTGGAAACTGAATGGATGCCTATCAGTTGGAGAATGGCTGTATAAGTTATGGTATATGAATGTTATGGAATATTATTATTCTATAAGAAATGATCAGAGAGGCCTGGAGAAACTTACATGAACTGATGCTTAGTGAAATGAGCAGGACCAGGAGATCATTATATATGGCAACACCAAGATTATATTATGGTCAATTCTGATGAACATGTCTCTCTTCAACACTGAGATGATTCAGGCCAGTTCCAATAGTTTGGTGATGAAGAGAGCCATCTACACCTAGAGAGAGGGCTGTGGAAACTGAGTGTGGTTTACAACATAGCATTCTCACTCTTTCTGTTGTTGTTTGCTTGCATTTTATTTTCTTTCTCAGATTTTTTTCCTTCTTGATTTGATTTTTCTTGTGTAGCAAAATAGCTGTATAAATATGTATACATATATTGGATTTAAAATGTATTTTAACATGTTTAACAT
The DNA here is from genome assembly GCF_048593235.1 of Sminthopsis crassicaudata. Lineage (NCBI taxonomy): Eukaryota > Metazoa > Chordata > Mammalia > Dasyuromorphia > Dasyuridae > Sminthopsis > Sminthopsis crassicaudata. The sequence goes on along the minus strand of NC_133617.1, from coordinate 281,477,268 downwards.
GAATTGGATTACTTGCCATCTAAGGGAGGAGGTAGGAGGAAGGAGGGGAAAATTTTGAACACAAGGTTTTGCAAGGGTCAATGTTGAAAAATTACCCATGCATAGGTTTTGTAAATAAAAAGCTTTATTAAAAATAATATAAAAAACAAGAACTTATTCATATAACTTTAATCCTTGGGGATTGGAGGGAAATGGTACCTCTGGCTTCATTTCAGTTCTCCTCTCTTTTCTGGCCTTCCAAGGGTTTATGTTGGTTGGGTTCCATGAAGGGTCTTTGACATTCAAGAGTGTCACTGATCCCTTTTATTAATTATTGCTAGCATTATTAATAAAATGATTAATTACACAGAAACTATGTCTTTCAAACTTTTTGTATGTCTCGCTAAGCAATTCATAGCAATTATCATGGAGAGTTGACAAGGTCCTTTATCTCACAGCCTCTCACCAAATGACAGTTATCTAGCTATATAAGCATCCTGACACTGTATTTCCCACCCTTCCCATCTGAGAAATATTTCATTTTGGAAGTCTTCCTCTGGTTGGTTGAAGCTTAATACATGAGACTGGAAATGTTCATTTCAAAGGATGCTAGTCATTAGAATTTTATCAGAAAAGGAAATAGAAGAAAATAGTGAGATCTATTTTCAGTTCTAATTTCATATCAGTTCTATTTCCATTTCTCCTTTTTATTACTCATTTAAGCAATTCAGAATATAATGAGAGTTTAATTGAAATCTATTGCCTTTTGTCATATTAATTCTTGTTTTTTATACATTTTAATTTCCTCCCCAATTAATTGATAGTCTACTTCAGGCATAACTTTCATATTAACAATAACTTTTATTCTCTATTCAAATAAACTCTATTAATTCTTTATAGTGTTATTTGGTACTCATATTTAATACCTACCAATTAAAAAAAAGTTCTTTTAAAGAAAGTGGTTTACATTATAGGAAGATCTCAGAATCCTATTGTTAGTCTTACCCAGAAGGTACATATTGTCCACTGCCATGTGCTTCTGCTGTTATCTGTTTTTGCTTCTTCTGTTTAGAAAAGGAGAGAAATTCTCTCTAATATTTGCTGGAAGTCCAAGGGATTCAACATTTCTGATGTGAATGAACTGTCCCCAAAAAGCATGGAGCCATTTGTCCTTGAGTAGACACAGAAAGAGAAGAGTTTCATTTGACAATCTATTCCCCCTGAATCTTATCACCAATCATTAAAAGATTGTCTACTTGTGTGTGGATCAGTGAACTAATTCAATCATTCTGAAAAACAGTTTGGAGCTATGCCCAAAGAGCTATAAAACTATGATCTGTTGAGCTAGTAATACCACTACTAGGTCTGTACTCCAAGGAAATCAAATAAAAAGCAAAAAGACTCACATGTACAAAAATGTTTGTCATAGATTTTTTTTGTCATGGCAAAAAAAAATGAAAATGGATGGGATGCTAATAAATTAGAGAATGACTGAACAATTTTTGAAAAATAAAAGTGGTGGAATATTATTATACTTTAAGAAAGGATGAAGGGGATGGTTTAAAAAACACTTAAGAAGACTTATAAGAACTGATGCAAAGTAAAGTAAGCAGGACCAAGACAACAGTCTATACAGTAATGGTAATAAGACAACAGTCTATACAGTAATGGTAATTTGTAAAGGTAATCAACTGAAAAAAAAATTGAGTAATTCTTGACTCTGGTAAAAGATCTTTTCTCCAGTAGCAACCCAGTATCTAAGTGGACCCAGTGAAGAGCAAACTGACCTTATAGAATTATCTTGTACTGATAGAATTATTTTGTGCTGATAGAATTATCTTGTGTAGACAGAACTATTCTATACTGATACCCATTGTAATCTTATACAATTTGTAGGCTGAGTTATAAATTTTAACTCCTGAAGCTCTCTTTTATAAACAGGATAGCTCTGACCACCAATTGATTTACTGATGCTCGCAATTAACATAGTTAGCACACCTTGCTCTGGGTCCTGTTCCATAAAAGATCTCACCTTTTTCCTTATAAATCACAAGGTGGGTAACCTCACCTATTTGCAAAGTGTTATAATAAAAGCTTTCCTCTTTGATCTGAACATGTTTTGAATCTGTGAATTCATTCTAGATGACTCCCCACCTTCTTGTATCTTATCAAAAATAATGATTTACAGCAGGATGATTTCAGCCTGGAGAGACTTACATGAACTGATGCTAAGTGAAATGAGCAGAACCAGGAGATCATTATACACAACAACAAGAAGATAATACAATGATCAACTCTGATGGACATGGTTCTCTTCAACAATGAGACAATTCAGACCAGTTCCAATGATTTTGTAATGAAGAGAGCCGTCTACACCATAGGAATTGAGTGTGGATCACAACATAACATTCTCACTCTTTTTATTATTTTTTGTTTGCATTTTATTTTATTTTCTCTTTTTTTCCCCTTTTTGATCTTATTTTTCTTGTGTAGCAAGATAGTTGTATAAATATATATGCATGGAGGCAGCTAGATAGCATTGTGGATAGAGCACCAGCCCTGAAGTCAGGAGGACCTGAGTTCAAATGTGGTCTCAGACATTTAACATTTCCTAGTTTTGTGTGACCCTGGGCAAATCACTTAACCTCAATTGCCTCAGCAAAAATAAATATGTATTCATATATTAGATTTAACATTAATTTTAACATGTTTAACTCATATTGGATTACTTGCCATCTAGGGGAGGGGGGAAAATTGGAACGCAAGGTTTTGCAAGGGTCAATGTTGAAATATTATCCATGCATATGTTTTGAAAGTAAAAGTTTAATTAAAAAAAAGAACTACCATAACTTCAGAGAACACATGTTATATGTTATTGTCTAGCTCCAGATAAAGAGAACTGATGGACTTTCTTTTTTTCTCTTTTTTTTCTAGAATTTAGCTAATATGGAATTTATTTTGCTTAATTTATCATATATTATAGATATTGTATTTTTTGCCTTCTCAGTGAATGGGGGAAGGGCTAGAGGAAGGGAGAGAATTTGGGAATGAAAATTTTAAAAACAAAAATTAAATGAGGATATGCAATACCTAGAGACGGATCAAGAATTCCTTGCATCCTCCCAGCATGAAGCTTCTGTACAAATATCCTTAAACAAAGGGTCATGATGAAAGTCCAGCTGCTTTCTGACAAAGTTCTATACACTATACTCTTATCAAGTGGTTTGGAGGATTGATCAAACTGAGCAGAAGTTTTCAATATAGCATATAAACTAAAACAATCATTTGCAATAAAATTTAGTCAAAATAAATGGCAAGCTCTACACTTGAGCTCAAAAAATTAATTGCACAAGGACAAGATGTAGGAGATATTTCTATGTGGTATTTTGCATTAAAGAGTTCTGGGGTTTTAGTAGCTTGTAAACTCATTATAAGTCAAACACAGTAGTACAGGAGTCCCCCCCCCCAAAAAAAAAATGAAGGTGCTCTTAGTTTGCATCAAAAAACATAATATTCCAAACAAAGGAGATGTAATTCCATGGTACAATGCTTTGGTCAGACCATGTCTGGAATATTATGTTCTATGTTGAGAAACATATTTAGGAATAATATTGATAAGCTGAAAGTGGTTCAGAAAAGATTTAAATGACCTGGTGCAGAGAAACATAAGCAAAAACATGAAAATAATATACACAATGACTACAATAACATACAGAGAAAGAACAATAAACACAAACTAAATTCTGTATAATTATAATGCTGAAACAACCCTGGCAAAGAATTGGGAAAAATGTACCTCCCTTTTCTTTGCAGAGATAGGAGCCTATGGGTGTGAAATGCTGCATATACATTTAGACACAATTGGTTCTATTTCTTGGTTTTTTTCATCTCTTTTTTTCTTTTTAAATTTTTTTTTGTTGTAAGGAGTGACTTGTTGTACCCAACAAGTGGATAGGATATAGAAGGATCTAGAAGAGATCTTAGAGACTATAAAGCATCTTTTATAGATTAGGATTTTATAGATGAGGAAATTGAGGCACAAGAACTTAAATGACTTATCTAAGGTCACATAGAAAGTAAGTAGTAAAAGAACAGTAAGAATTTTAGAGTTTCCTGACTCCAAATTCACTGATCTTTCTATTGTCTTATCGATGAAGATGTTATAACAAAAAATATAAATACAAATTGTAAACAATTAATATAGGAGAGTTGGGCCAGATGACTTTTAAGGTTTTTCCTTGCTCTTAAATCAAAAGGTGAAAGAAGTTAGAGTTACACTAAGCCCCTTAATATATGTTTCTCTTATTAGACTTCAACAGCTACAAAAAATTGGAACAAAATCAGCACTGGTAGGAGAGCAGTACTTCCAGCCTTGCCCATGACCAGCTCACTAAGGAATAATTAGACCTTTACACTGAAGAGTAGCTTTTTAGTTTGTCAAAACCACAGTGGAAGGAAGCTCATTATCTCCATTCTTTCAAATTTTCTCATTAGTGAGCTTTTTCCATATTAAATGTGTTAAAGAGCCTAACAAAAGACATGATTATGAGTTTTAAACATATTTCGGTAATTCAGAACAGGCATGCTAACTACAAAAGCAAAAATGGAATGGCTAGGAAAAAAAAATCTGAGAACAAAGGAACCATTCTAAAAAAGCGAAAAGTTTCTCTATTCTTAGTTCCATATTTATGGACTTACGTTACACAACCTGTGTCCTTTTCATAACAATACCTCATATTTTATATTCTAATTAGACTTCCCAAAGAACAACAATAGTCATTATTACACTTACTCCAAACAATGTTCCTATGTGGACATAATAAGGGCCAGTAAATGTTTACTGATGGTAAAATTGCTTTAATATTGTCGTTTCATTTTACAGATGAGGAATCTGAATCAAACTGAAATGGAAATGCTTGCCCAAGATTAGCAAGTTAGTCAGGGAGCTGGAACTAAAATGCAGGTTACCTGACTCCTAGTTATTATGACTCTTATGGTATAACAATGTGTAGGTAATAAAATATCTTCAAGCATACATACTTTTTGTTGACTGTGTAACCCAAGGCCCAGTGTTCAAAGCTCTAGGTTTACATGGACTAGGCTCAATCTTGGAGTGGATAGGGTAGGGCCATTTTTCTCAAAAATTATTTCTCATTGGACTTGTGCTGCCCTCATCCAGAATTTCCTCTGGAAACCAGGAACATGAAAACTTCATGAACAATCTATACTTTTTAATCTCTGCTTATTGTTATACTATAATATTTTATTAATTTTTAAAACACCAGTACATATCTATCATTTCAAAAGAAAAGAAGAGAAAAGGGGCCTTTGAATGCTGACATTGCATCGCTATTTTAAAGACTTCAACTCCCCTCAAAAGAAAATAAACTTAAAGTTATCACACACTGCAGGGGTTATAAACCATAATTAGTGAGCCAAATCTAGCTCACTACTGTTTTGGTATGGTCTACAAACTAAGAATGATTTTTATATCTTCAAATAGCTAGGAAAAAATCAAAAGGAGACTATGTTATAATTCATGAAAATTATATGAAATTCAATTTTTGTGTATATAAGTTTCATTATAAAATAGGCATATTTATTTATTCATGAATTTTCTATGACTGTTTTTACACCACAAAATGAGTTTTTCTAAGTGGAGTAATAGCAACAGAGATGGGATGTAGCATTCATTGTTTTTCACTGCTAATGCTTGCATTAGAAATTACAATAACAGATCTCTGCTTATTGTTATACCACAATGTTATTGTTAGACAACAATTTTAAAAAATAATTTTTAAAAATACTAGTGCATATCTATCATATCAAAAAAAAAAAAAAGAAAAGAAGAGAAAAGGGACCTTTGAATGTATTTTTAAAGCACAGTGCAGTGTCGATTATTTGGTTATAGAATTAAATGGCAAAGCATTATGTCTATAATATAATAACATTAGAGCTATGCTAAAAGAATATAATATACTTTGATATTACAAGACCTAAGTACTGATATTTCCAACTCACATGAAAGCAATAGTATAAGGAAAATAAGAAAATAAAAAGAAAATTTCAAATGGAAATATCATGTCACATAAGACTTTTTGACAAAAATGAAAATAAGGCTGCAACCAATGTTAAGTCTGTGAATGACTCATTTTTTTTTTCAACCCGTCAAGGAAAGCTGTTTGCCTGTGATGAGTTAATTAAATCATTTTTGACTGCAATAGTGGAAGAAATGTGGGGGTTAAGAGTATAGAAAGTATGTGTAGGGGGAGAAGGAGAACTTGTTTATGACCATGTTTTAAAGCCTTTTGGCTCAATTAAAATCATATGCTTGTGAACTGATACTCAGTTTTTGGTAGTACCTCTGTGAAAAAATACATAATATTGAAATACATAAATGAAATACATAATGAAATCTCGTTACAGAAAAGCATTCCCAGATAATAATTTTTGATTGAATATAAGGGTAAGGAACATTAATTTTAAACTACAATAAGGAAAAATGTTATTCCTCCCCAAAAGGGAGGATTTTTCTCATTAGTAGATCTATATTACAAAAAATAGTTCTAAATTATTATTATATTTGGAATCTCACCATCAAATTTTTTTTTGAAATTTGTTTTTCCTTCTTTTTCTAAAAGTACTTATCTTTAATAATACTTTATTTTGTCTCTTGACTTGTCCAAGGTCACACAGCTATTGAGCATATGAACAAATCTGAAGAGACTTACATGAACTCAGCTCTTCCTGACTCCAGATAGAGCATCCTATCTCCTGTATCACATAGTGCCTAGACTTGGAAGTCATCTGCATAGAGATCACAGTTAAACTCATAGGAGCTAATGAGGTTATCTAGAGAGAAGATAGAATAAGAAGAGAAGAGGAGCCAGATCAAAACCTTGGAGAACAAGGCAAATGATGTGGATGATCAGCTGGAAAGTGAGATTGAGAATGAGTAATCACACAAGTAATGCATAATCAGGAGAGAGTAATGCCATGAAAACATGGAGGAGAGAGCCCATATATGAGGACATTGTTGAAAATAAATTAAGGATCTAGATTTCAAAAAGCAGAGAAGTAAGTGAGAAGAGAAAAAGTAGACACATACTAAAAACCACAAATACCAAAAATGGTGCTAGCCTACAAAACTCCTTGCCCAAATTAAAATATAATTAGTGAATGTTGAACAAAATAAATAAAAATACAACAGAAGCTAAATAATGTTCATATGTGTTTTTCTTTTTTTACATTTTGTTTCTGGTTATATATGTATCTTCATAAAAAAAACATTTCAAACCATTAAGACAACTCTGAGACAACCACTAAATGGCAAAGCATTAGATTGGCTAAGATGACAGGAAAATATCATGATGAATGTTGGAGGTAATGAGAGAAAACTGGGACACTAATACATTGTTGGTGATGTTGTGAACTGATCCAACCATTCTGGAGAACAATATGGAACAATGCCCAAAGAGCTATCAAACTGTGCATACCCTTTGATCTAGCAGGGTCTCTACTGATTCTGCATCCTAAAAAGATCATAAAAAAAGAGAAAAGGACCGACAGGTGCAAAAATGTTTATGGAGGCCCTTTTTGTAGTGGCTAGGCACTGGAAACTGAGTGGATGCCCATCAATTGGAGAATGGTTTAATAAATTGTGGTATATGAATATTATGGAAAATTATTGTTGTGTAAGAAATGACCAGCAGAAGGATTTTAGAGAGGCCTGAAGAGACTTACATGAACTGATGCTGAGTGAAGTGAGAACCAAGAGAACATTGTGCAAAACAGCAGGATTATATGATTATATTATATCAATTCTAATGGACGTGGCTCTTTTCAACAGTGAGGCAATTCAGGCAAGTTGCAATGGTCTTGTGATGGAAAGAACCATCTACAGCCAGAGAGAGGGTTGTGGGGACTGAGTGTGGATCACAACATAGTATGTTCACTTTTTTGTTGTTGCCTTTTGCTTGTAATGTTTCTTTCTATTTTTTTCCCATTTTGATCTGATTTTTCTTTCAGCCTGATAATTGTGGAAATATGTATAGAAGAATTGCACATACTTAATACATTGGATTACTTGCTGTCTAAGGGAGGGAGAAAAATTTTGAACATAAGGTTTTTCAAGGGTGAATGTAGAAAACTATGCATCTATTTTGAAAATAAAAAAGCTTTTAACAAATCCCAGATTTCCTTGTGAATCATGTTGGGAGAGAAAAATCAGAACAAAAAGGAAAAACCACGAGAGAAAAAGCAGAAGAAAAAGGAAAAAAAAGTGAAGCAGATGGTATTTTCCATCCAAAGTGTATTGGGATTACTTTGCTTTTTAAAAATTTTTATTAAAGCTTTTTATTTACAAAACATATGTATGGGTAATTTTTCAACACTGACCACTACAAAACTTTCTGTTCCAGATTTTTCCCTCCTTCCCTCCACCTTCTCTCTCAGATGGCAGGTAGTCCATTCAGGTTAAAATGTATGTTAAATCCAATGGATGTATACACATTTATACAGTTATTTTATTGCACAAGAAAAATTGGATCAAGAAGGAAAAAATAAACCTGAGGAAGAAAACAAATGCATGCAAACATCAACAGAAAGAGTGAAAATGCTAGGTTGTGATCTACACTCAGTATTGGGATTCCTTTGGATCACTGAACCGTTAAGAAGTACCAATCTATCAGAGCGGATCATCCCACAATCTTGCTGTTACTGTGTACAATGTATTCCTGGTTCTGCTTTTTTCACTCAGCATCAGTTCTAGTAAATTCCTTCTAGGCCTTTCTAAAATCAGCTTGTTCATCATTTTTCTTTCTTTTCTTTTCTTTCTTTCTTTCTTTTTTTTTCTTTTCTTTTCTTTTTTTTCTGAGGCAATTGACCTGCTCAGGGTCACACAGCTAGAAGTATTAAGTGTCTGAGACCAGATTTGAACTTGGGTCTTCCTGACTTCAGGGCTGGTGCTCTATCCACTGCGCCACTTAGCTGCCCTTTGTTCATCATTTTTTGTAGAATGATAATATTTCATTATTTTCATATACTATAACTTATCCAGCCATTCTCCAGTTGCCGGCTATCTACTCATTTTCCCATTCTTTGCCACCACAAAAAAGAACTGCTACAGTTTTGCACGTGTGGGTTCTTTTCCCTTCTTTATGATTTCCATGGGGTACATGACATGCTGGGTCAAAATGTATACATAACTTTTGATATATATATATATATTTTTTTTCTAAGTTAATATGACAAGTAGAAACTCGTATGTATAGTTTATTACTTCTATTTCTATTTGAGTTTGACATCATTGCTATAGGCAACTTTTCCAAGAAATTTCGACCATGTGCAGAAAATGCAATGTGCACTTTGGAGTGGGGAAGAGGTGAAAAGAATTTATTCAGGGCAGCTAGAAGGTACAGTAGATATAGTACTGACCCTGGAATCAGGAGGACCTGAGTTCAAATTTGACCTCAGACACTTTTTTCCCCCCCTGAGGCTAGGGTTAAGTGACTTGCCCAGGGTGACACAGCTAGGAAGTGTTAAATGTTTGAGACTAGATTTGAACTCGGGTCCTCCTGAATTCAAGGCTGGTGCTCTGTCCACTGCACCACCTAGCTGCCCCCAGACCTCAGACACTTAATACTTAATAGCTGTGTGACCCTGGGCAAGTCACTTAACCCCGATTGCCTTTCAAGAAAAAAAAATAGGAATAAAAACCCATTAGTAAGGGGGTGAGATGAATAGACAAAAAACTTGACAACTGCCTGAGAGGTTTTTTGTGTGTGTTGGCTTAGTGTGAAATGGGCCTTTCTAATGGAAGAATTGAACATTCTTTTATTAGTTTCAGGGTGATTGACCTGAATCATTTTGACATTTTTCTGATTCCTGAGCCCATGTTCTATCCACTTTGCCATATAGCTACACTGTACTGAGAGATTCTCACAAAAAAAATTCAGCCTTTCTCCATTCTACTTCCACCCTACAGTATATTTCAATTTATTCTTTTAAATTGTTTTCAAGTATGAAGTATTTGTTTTCTCTTCTTTACTTATCACTTCTCCAGTGGGGAAAAAGTTTTCCATTGAAATATCACCCTTGGATTTTTGTCATTGTTGGCTTCTCTTTGGGAAAAGGGATGGGGAGGCACTACAGAATTTGGGACTTCTCTGATTTCTCCTCCATGCCCCAGGAAGCTCATTGTTGGGAGAACTCATACCCTGGAAAATCGCCTCAGTCTTGGTGCTCTACTCCTCACCATCCTTTTTCTTTCTGAAGATTTGCATTTGAATCCCAGACCAACTCCCATAAATTAATCTACAAAACGAAGGGTTAAGACTGAATGACCTTTAAAATTTCTTCCAGCTCTAAATCAGTGAATGATTCTATGATTGTGTCAAAATTTGAGATGTAAGTGTTTTTTGAGGGACTGGGTGGTTTGTATTTTACTGAGAATATTGTAAGAAGGACTTGTTTTTAGAGAAGATTATGTGATCTCAGCTGAAAGAACCTATAGATTAGGAAATATAAATCAGCATCAAGTTCCTTCTTAAAATGTAGAGGCCCAGCATGCAAATGCCTTTAGCTCAGGGCTTCTTAAACTTTTTCCATTTGTGTTTCCTTTTTGCCTAAGAAGTTTTTATGTGACAAACCCCCCCCCCCAATATACAGGTATATAAAATAGGTAAACAAATTAAACATTTACTGAAAATAAATCATAATTCCATGACCTCCACATTCAGTTATGTGACCCCACATATAGAGTTGCAACCCACAATTTAAGAAGTTGGGCTCTACATTATCATAGATGGTTGATTATATGTGAGGAAGAGCATTCTGAGCTATCACTAGGTTTGAGAGTTGACACCTGATTCACCACTGGGAGACTGTATATATAACAGGAGCAACTGGGAAATATAATAGTCTCCTGTGGAAAAAGAGTGACACTTTAGGCTGCTAATAATGTATGCATAGCATTAGAATTTCCTGTAAGCTTGGCATAATTTCCCTGCCTTAAATGCAAGGGTGAGGCCGTAATATATAGTGGAATTGGGGGTGGAGAATTCTGGTTCCAAAAAAACAATTGGAACTCTGATAATGATTGTATATGGAACCTGACTTGTTAAGAAAGTTTTGATGAGTTTCAGCCAGCATTCTTGTGCATATACCAACATCTTAAAAAAAACACAAAACACCCTAGAAAACAGAGGCATTTAATATTCAATAACAGACAGTTCTTAAGATGAAAGGAAGGCAATGAAATGACCCTCTGGGGCTTTGGGGGAATTTTAATTTCAGTCTTATTTCCAAGATAGTATAAACTAGCTTGGAATGCCTCTAGTTTTCCCTACCTTCTCTTTGTTTCTATCCTGGCCCTTCTCTTTCTTTTCTCCCCTTTCCAGGGAGCTGCCTTCAAATATTTGAGCAGTTGTCAAGTGAAGGAAGGCTTAACATTATTCTTCTTGGCCCCAGAGGGTAAAACCATGAGCAATGTTTAGAAGGAACAGGGAGTCAGATTTCAGTTGAATTATAAAAGTTAGAATTTTCTAAAAAGGGATTGGATTGATTTGTGAGGGAGTTCTCAGTGTACACACAAAACAAACAAACAAACTAACTAACTAACTAACCAAGCAGAAGTATAGACACTTCCCAGGGAAAGTTCTTCTATTAAGAACTGAATTAATTCTATTAAGAACTGAATTCTATTTAGAAGCTGAATGGCAGGGTGAAATTGGTGCTATCTTTAATTCTTCCTACATAGTGCTAGTCCAACACCTGAAACATAGTAGGCATATTGAATGATTATTATTGATCTAAGTTTTCAATTCTGTGATTTATGAGTGTTTTTGTCCTTTGTTCTTGAAGAGGACCAAAATGACATCACTTTTTAGTATTAAGTTACAGTGTGGCTGATTGTGGCTAATCAGATCAATACAAGCTCAGAATGCTCCACCACAGGTTGGGCACATATAGTCCATGTGAACATTCGGGGAGGATTATTTAACTTTGCTCATCTTCCATTTCTTTTGAGCTACTTTACATATGCATGAGATATAAAAAACCAACAGGCTTGTGCAACTTACACTTAAGCTGGTGGTTGGATGCTGTTCTTCAGCTAGAGGGGTGGGTAAGACTTAGTTTTGCGGTGGGATGGAGATAAGTGGAGAAGGTAGTAACATCAACAATGCCCTAGTTTAGATGAGAAGTGGAGCCAGGAATTGGGTTTTGCAGAGGCACAATGAACCAAATATATGAATTTTCTCAGGGAAATGATCAGGCAGCTCAATATGGAACTAATCTAGCATTTCTGTCCATGCAGGATATGTGGGCAAAAACCACCACCACCACCAACAAAACAAAAAACAACCCCCCCCCCAAACAACATAGCTAACCTGCCTGATCTAAATCCAGCAACAAAAGATAGAAAAGAAGCAAGCGTTTCCTAGTTTTTGAAAATACTCTTTATGATTCATTCCAATAGCTGAGGGACCCTTAAAAGCTAGTGTTGAACATTTTCAGAGAATTTGAAGTCAGGTAACTCCAGCCCAGGTCAGAAGTTTTTTGGGGAATATGTCCCAGCAGGAAGTTAAAGAGAAAATCCTCTCCTTTGTCCCTAGGAGCCATGATATCCAGCAGCTGAGATGCTCACAGACCCGAAGTCACCTACTTCAGCAGTTAGAGAACCAATTCAAGAGTCCTAGAACCAGTAGAAGCAAGATTTTCTAGAAATAGGAGAATCTAAAGAGAGGTACTTGAAACTGAAAGTGCCTTTGACGACCTCTCACAGAAATGAAAATGATTTTAAGCTCAAGGAAGAACTAGTCCTGGTCATCAAGAATTGAGCAGCAGAAGCAGTAAACCATGAAATCCCAACTGAGCCTCCCTCCATCTTCTCCTCAGGGAGACACTGCCTAAAGAGGAGTTAGTGAGAACACTACTTGCAGAGAAAGGATCGAAAGGTCCTGCAGTTCTGGAGCCATAAATTACTTTGGCCACATGTGCTCCCCATACATATGCTTGAGCACCATTCATCTTTTTGGGGCCCACTTTGCCCACAGATGGTATTAGTATTTGTTGGAGAACGAACCTAGGTTTATTAGAGAAGGGGGAATATTTTGTAGCTGCATTTTTACTATGGCATTTTGGTAAATTCATTTGCTTTGAACTTATTGTATTTCCTTGCTTACTACTGAAGGGGGAAACAAAATGGTGAGGCTCATGAATTTTAGTCATAGGGAATACAGACTCTCAGACTACCTCTAGAATTTGAGGTAACAGCTTCCTTCTGGGGGACCCAAACTGCCAGTTGCAAGAATGAACCAAAGGAGTCTCCCAGAAGAGGTGTTGCACTAATATACATACAGGGATTACTTTAGTGAAGGAGAGCCACAAAAAGTGCATTTGGAATTTGAGGTCATCTCTGTAATCTCTGAACCCTTGTCCCTTCTCTATCCAAAAATTCTTTTCACAGAATCATGGATTCTGAGAGTTAGAAAGGACCCTCTACATTATCTAGTTCAAACTGCAGCAGAACAGGGATGCTTTTTATTATATCTCTGACAAGCAACCATCCATGTTTTTTTGTTTGTTTGTTTGTTTTGCTGAGGCAATTAGGGTTAAGTGACTTGCCCAAGGTCACACACCTAGAAGTGTTAAGTGTCTGAGACCACATTTGAACTCGGGTCCTCCTGACTACAGGGCTGATGCTCTATCCACTGTACTACCTAGCTGCTCCCCTCCCCATTCATGTTTTATTTGAACATATTTGGTGAAGAAAAGCCCACTTTTGGAAATTTCTTTTTTAAAAAAAATTTTTATATTCATTACACTTATTTATTTATTTTTCTTTGTATTGATTTGAAATTTGCCTTTCTATCACTTTTACTCATTACTCCTGATTCAGTCTTGTGGATAAGTAAAGCAATAAGATCTCTCATCCATAAAATAGTCCTTTAAACACCTGAGGTTGTGTCTTCTGTTGGCTAAACATTCTAAATTCCTTCAACCAAGCTTTGGATGGTGTGGTCTTATCCCCATTCCAGGAACTTTCCTCTGAACAGGTTTTAGTTTAGTGTGTGTGTATTGTATTGTGTATATGTGTGTGTGTGTGTGTGTGTGTGTGTGTGTGCACATATGCATGAGTATGCACACACAAAAACAGAGTTGATATACAGAACTGAGAGATAGGTACTGAATTCCCTATCACTTCAAACAGAGGTATATTAGTGACATTCACAGGAATTCACGTTTTGATTAGGGTCTGATCTATATGTTATGTGAGATTCCTTTCTAAGTCTACAATTCAATAAGGTCCAGAAATATAATTTGAATGTTTATAGCTAAATATTTCTTTCCATCTAAAACTGAGTAGCCAAGGAGGAAATAAGTCCTAGAACATTATAATTTTCTATTATATTGTGGAATTTTTAATGATGGCGTCGGAGTTCAATCATCTGAACCCCTTGTGTTTTGGCTGCTATACAAAGTAAACCCCTTCATAGGTTAATTATGTGGGCCCATGTATTTTGTTGATTCTAGGCCCAAGCTAGTGATTTTCCTTTGTGATTGATTCCAATCCCTTAGGCTTTAAAGTTTAATATTGGTCAGCTCTGGTCAGCAAGCCCAGGAACTAAGAGCAAAAATGAAAACGAGATGTATTATGGGTCTGCAAACATCTCTCGAGGGTCCATCTTGTCTTTGATTTGTTTTTTATGTGGATACTCTCCCTCCCCTCTATGGCTGCAAATATCTCTTGACCTACGTGCCAGAGCTGAATAATTGGACTGGTAGTGCTTACACGCGTTCTGAGGCTCGGCTTTTAATCATCTACAAAGAATGGTTGGCCCCCTCTAAAAACACTTCTATAAAGTTGGATTCAGGCCTGTCTGCACCATACTTTCTGAGCCTGAAGGCTGCTGAGCCAAGATTCAGTGAAGCCAGAAATACAGGTCAAAAGTTACTAAGAGTTAGCACGTCTTGCTGGCAAGCTCTCGTGGAATATCCTTATTAAAGCATATGTTAAGCCTTGCCTGAATTCTTTCTGCCTCTTTTAAATACAGCCATGTCAGTTTTCATTTCTTACCCTCCGAGCGATTTTAGAGAGATGCTCGTGATTGGAGTGACAGATGGACAACCTGAACTGAAAGGAGAGCTGCCTACCATTCCAGAGGGATTTCTGGCATCCCAGATGGCTAGCTACTGTGAGGATGTCCAGGAACTGAAGTGGCTAATTGTGAAGCCACCTGGGAACTGGCTGGAAGGAAACAGGACAAGCCACGAGATACCATCCTCTCCAGGGCACAGAGCCGGACAATGCTGTCTGGGGCCTGTGATAGTTGGTGCAATTTTCATCCACTAGATGGCACAGTGATACAAATCACTATCTTTGAAGATTATTGTCTAATTTTTTTGTTTTTTCTCCTATATTCAATGGCATTGTCTCCCCAAACAGGAACATAAGTGTTAGCTAAGGCAAAGAGTGGAGAAAAAGAGTACTTCTCTGTGTCTCTCAGCATTCCTGTCTTTAAAATGAGAATGATAATGTCCAGTGATAAAAAATATGTAAAATCAGCAAAAAATTAGCAGTACTCGGTGCTATCAAAATGCAGAATCAATTGCTTATTAGTTGAAGAAAGATATCATTTAACATTGCTTTAATTTGTCCTATTGTTCAGAAAGGATAATATAACTTTTGGAAGGGGCCTAGAAAATGAAGGTTTCCATTCTACTTCATGAATGCTTAATAGATTTTGGTTTTCTCTTCAAAAGCAAGCTCTTGACCTATATGCCTTTGCTATAATTTTGACCTTTCATAATCTTGTGTTCCCATTGCTTTTATAGGCAAGAGAAATATTCCATTGATGAAATGCTTATATGTTTTGAAATCTGTCAAAATGATTTTCAGTAGCATATATAATAGCTATTACTGTCCTTACACTGATTAATAATTGGAAGTTCATTTTTCAAAGATGTTCTATGAAGCAGAGTACCACATGGTGCTTCTGTTTTTAAAAGTCCTCCTACTGATTTTTCACAGTGTTTTTATTACCACTTGATTGATGGGGAAATTGAGGTACATGGTAACTTGTCTATTTGTCCAAAATGGTTGTGTGTATAGGATGTCATATATCCATATATCCAGATTATTATTTTTTTTAGTGGAAAAATATAGCTTTTTCCTGGATGGCACTAAATACTTGATATCTAAAAAACTGACTGATTTTTTTTTAAATTTAAGGATGGTTGGATGAATGGCAGAATGAATGAATGCATGAATAAATGAACAAGCTTTTTTTTAATTAAGCATTTACCATGTTCTAAGTATTGTGCTAAATGCTAAAAATACACATATAAAACTGCAACAATCCTAGCCCTCAAGGAATAGAGGTGTGGGTATCCTATAGACATAGAATGCAGTGAATAATAACCTCTACTAGATTCCAATATAACTGTTGGACCTCTTTCTTTTTTGTGACTTCCTTTTTTTTCCTGTTATAAAGAGAAGTACTGCCTAGATTTTATGAGAAGAAGACTTTTAGGAGAAAGTTATCTAAGTCTCAAATTCTAGGCAAGACTATACCCTCTTAAGAAATATAATAGCCCCAGGATCTAAAAGCAGAAATTTTCCCTGGCAGGTAGTTAGTTTTGTTAAGCAAGGGAAGAGGAGCTGGAAACATCCATGGACTAGTATTTATTTTAAAACTATGAGTGTTTAAAAATGTGATATATAAACTTGGTATTTCATTTTAAGCAACCCTCACTCTTAACTATTAAGCTTCCTTAGTACTTTGCAGATTCAGTATAGATATACTTTTTTGTTTTGTTTTGTTTTGTTTTTTTTTGGCACAGCAGGTACCGAGATCAATACATATCATCAGGACTATGATTGCAAAGGATACCTAGGAATTTTACTCCGTTTAAGAGGTGTTCTTAACCTGGGGTCTGTGAACTTGGTTTTTGTTTTTCTTTACAATCCCACATATTTTATTTTATGCATTTAAAAAAAAGGTGATTCTGAGAAAGGATTCAAAGGTTTCATCAGCCCACCTAAGGAATCTATAACACAGAAAAGGTTAAGAGCTCCTGACTTAGAGATTAAACCATGTTAAGCATGTTTCAGGTATCAAGGAGATGGATTCAACAGCATTTGTTAAGTGTTTACTATGTGCAAATTTAAAACAGCTCTTGCCTTTGAAAAGTTTCCATTCTACTGATATAACAATGCCTCAGTTCTGGGCTAAAATGTATTCCAAGGAACCTTCCTTCTCCAGGCACCTACAGGCCTGATTGTTCTGAAGTGAAGATTCAGTCCTGGGCTTACAATATGTCAGAAGGCAATCAAGACTTAACCAGAGACCTATGCAATATTTTTGCCATGGATGAGGGGGATACTCAGTCCACTATAGCAACTTCATAAGAATTTGGAGGACAATGTTAGTTAAATGATAGGGTGTTTATAACATATTTCATCTACAAATTCCTATCAGTCCCATAAACCTGTCCAAAATTACATGCCATCTCCACTTTAAGAGTTGAGTAGGTATCAGTGAACTTCTGCAGGTAATCAAACAACAAGCATTTATTAAGCAGTTATTATGTGCTAAGCATTGTGCTAGATGATGAGATTACAAAACAAAAAAATTAAATAGATTCTTCTCTCAAGGAAGTTAATAAAAATATATCTGAGAAAAAATGCCAACTCCTTTCTTTTTCTAGTTAATAGCCACCAAAACCTCAAAATGTTCTAAAGTTCTATTCAGATATTGAACTTATCTTTTTTTTTAGATCTGAAAGGGATAAATTTGAAGTTTTCTTCTATTTAATTCACCCTGCAATTTGATAAACTTTTTCTTTAAGTATTTATATGCCATTCCATTTGTGTGTATATATATATGTGTGTATGCATGCCCATGTAATTTGAGACCTTAATTTTACATGTAAGTTTTTATGTTTCAAATGTATTTCTTATAAGCAACATATTCTTGGATCCTTAGATTCTAATTTTTTTATTACTTTTTTTGTTTTATGAGTGAGTTGATCCCATTTATGCTTATAGCAGTAGATTGGATATAGAGAGTAAGAGAAAGAGAATGAGGAAATGAGGATGAGCTCAAGTGACTAGGATAAAGGTTGTACAATAATAATGAATTTAAAAAGAAGGAGAAAGATAGTTCAGTTTTGGCCATGTTGAGTTTAAGATATACATGGAACATTTAGTTCAAGATTTCTGCTAGTCAATTGGAAATTTGAGTCTGGATAAGTAGAATTGAGACTCATTAGTATGGAATGATAACTGAATCTGTGAAATTGTCAGGTGAAATAATTTTGAGAAAAAAGTGATATGTTTTGGAATCTATCAGATTCCAAAGGATCTGAGTTTAGTGGGATACATTTAATTAGTAGGCATGATCTGTATGAAAATCAGAAAAAGAGATTGAAAAGGAGCAGTCAAACAGGGAGGAAGAAAAATGGGAGAAAGAAGTACCACAAAAACCTAAATAGAAGGGACAATCAGGGAGAAGAGGGCAATTGACAATGTCAAAACTTTTAAGAATGATGAGGATTGAGAAAAGGCCAATAGATTTTGCAATTAAGATATCATTAGGAACTTTGGAGAGAATAATTTCAATTGAATGTTGAGGTTGGAAGCCAAAGTATAGACAGTTAAGAAAAAAAGACAGAGGAAAGAAATAAAAATACAATTACAGACTGCCTTTTCAAGTTTAGCCACAAAAGAAAGGAGAGATATGGTGAATAGGAATGGAAGGATCAAGTAAGAGTTTTTTGAGGATGGGGGAGATATGGGCATTTTTGTAGGCAGTAGAGAAACATTCAGTAGATAGAGATTTCAGAAAAGTGAGAGTAATGGTAAAGTAGACAATCTGCTGGAGAGGACGGGATGGAATGGAATCATTTGTGTGTGTAGAAGAGCTTGTCAGAAAAATGGCCGTCTCTTTCTGTGAGACAAAGGTAGAGGAGATAGTGGTAGAAAGTATCTGATTGATGTGGGATGGGGAGGAGGGGAGAAGAGGGACTCTTGGTGAATGGCTTTACTAATTTTTTCAATGAATTATGTGAGGCAAGGTTTTCAGCTAAGAGAGTGGAAAAAGGGGGAGTCATGGGGAGGTTTGAGGAGAGAAGAAAATATTTGGAAAAATCACTGTGGTGATTGGGAAAGTGAGTACAAGTGAGTAATAGGATTGCCTTGCCACAGTGAGGGCCCAGTTGAGATTATGTAACATAAATTTGTATTAGATCCAGAAAATATCTTGTGAGTTTCTCTAACTTCATTCAGCAGCATGTAAGTAGAACAAAGTCAGCAGATGATGGGAGTAATTCAAGGCTGAGCTTTGTGATAGAACTAGAGGGAAGGGCCTATAGAAGAGGTGACAGTATAGAGTATAGCTGCTTCCCTAAGACTAGGAAGGGCCAATGTAGGGGTGATGGCCTGAGAAGGTCCTGAGGGCTGAAGGAATTGCATGGCTCCGAGAGGGCAAAGAATGGAGTTTGGGGTTGACATGCACTTTCTCAGCTTTGGTATGACTCAATCTCCTACTATACCTCCCTCTAGCCTGCCTGGCCACAGGTCATCGACAGACTATTGTGCTCATCTGGCCCTGTTCCCTGGTCTGAGTTTGTGTTTTAGTGTCTACCTATCCACGTGTGTCTCCTCTCAGTTTCTGCAGGATTCTGGAAGACTTTTTGTGTAGTTCTGGAATATATAGAGGACCTTATAGCTCTTATCTTTGGTTCTCTTTATCATTATTTCTTCTGATGCATTTTAAAAGCCATTCTAGAGATCTTGGCTCTTCTAGATCCCTAATGTATTATCCTTTCCCCACAGTTCTAATGAAAAGAAAGTCATTGTAGGATTCAAAAAGGTATGGTCAATGTGTTTTCCACATTTAGTCATTCTCTTGATTGGGGTCCATGGTGATTATAAGCAATCAATCAATAGATCTTTGTGACTCTCGTAGTACATTTCAGACAACATGCTAAACTCAGGATACAAAGACCAAATGAAATACTCTGTGCTCAAGGAGTTTACGTTTGAATGGAGTACATATAAATATATACAAAAAGACTACAAGATAATTTTGGAAAGGAGGGGTCTATCGTTTAAGGGGAGTAGAAAGGGTCTCATGTAGAAGGTGGAACTTGAGCATTCAGTTGAAGGAAACCAGGAAATCCAAGATGTAGAAAGGAGGAGGGAGTGCATTTCAGGCTGAGGGGAAAGTCAGTGCCAAGGCAAAAGGAGTGTCATTTGTGAGGAAAAGCAGGTAGGCTAGAATGGATGAACCATAGAATTTGGGGAGGGAGGGTGGTGTGTACTCAGGGCCTCTAGGGAAGTTTTTATGTGACTAACTTAGACTGCTAGCAAGCCCAACCATGCAGAGAAACTGTCTATAAAGCTTAGCCAAGATTTATTTGGAATGTGTAGTCTCTACCAAAATGAACGTAGACAGTGCTGGCACACTGCATACATGAGAAAAACTGGGGATTTTGTTAACAGTCGTCTCTGAATTCTTTTCTTCTTTAAAAAGATTAATTAGGTAAATTTCATTACAGAAACACCAACTTTCTTGGAAAAAACCACATTCAACCTGGGAATGACTCTGAGTTTATATCTGGAAACTAAGCAATGTTAATGTTTATAATTGCAAAGGTGAAACATTAGGTTTTAATAGATGTTGATGTCATTCTTGGCATCCCATAATCATATAAACTACTCTACAAAGAGGTAACACATTATTAGTAACTTAAATGCAAAGATAAAGTAGAAGTCCCATTCATATCTGCATCTCTGCAACCTCTTGTTCAGCTCTTTCTATGACTTTTTCATCAGAGTTCACCTTCAAGCTGAAGCAGGAGGTAGTGTTGACATGACTGAATCTATAACCCATGTGTAGGAAGGCTGATAAAGCAATTTTCCACTATGTTCAGTAGCAACCTCCACTAAAACTCTCTTCCACTGACTCATCATGGCACAGAGTTGATCTTTCCTTCTCAAGAGTTTATGAAAGTTGAGAGGAGGTCCTACCCGGCTGGAAAGGGTCTGAATGCCGACCTGGTGATAGACTGCATGTCTGTTTTCTGAGTGAAATTCCAAGATAGTGATCAGCAGCATGGCCTTAGGGTAACGAGTTTCTGAGAATGGAAGCTCTTGAAAATAGGCTACTAAGGCACAGAAGTTGTGATTTGCCTAAATGGGGAACTGGCAAAATCATAGATCCTTTTTTTAAAAATTTTTTTTAATTTTTATTTTTTCATTTTGCTGAGGCAATTGGGGTGAAGTGACTTGCCCATAGTCACACAGCTAGGAAGTATTAAGTGTCTGGGGCCAGATTTGAACTCTGGTCTTCCTGACTTCAGTCTATCCACTGTAACATCTAGCTGCCCTATAGATCCTTGAAATAAATAAGTTCAGTAGAAAACTGACATTGTTGTATTTTCAAAGGGGGTTAAAATGGCAGGACAAATTTTGACTAAAGTAAAAATGTCTGTTATTTGATATATCTGGCTTCCAAAATGAGCTAATCTGTTACTGGAATCTTTCAAGTCTCCATTGCTCTTTCTAGCATACCAATAGATCATGAGGGCAATGAAATGGTGTTGAAATGACCTTTCTATACAATATGTCATAACACTATGAATGATTGGTAGGCCCCTGGACCTGGGACATTTCTCTTTTCTCTTCATCAAGGGCCCCTCTTAGCTCTGGATCTATACATGCATTAATTATGTTTAGTTTTAGAGAGTTCTAACCACCTAAAAAAGGATAGACTCTATTTCTTGTACTCTTTGGCTCTTTACCACCTTCACAAAGACCCAGAAGGAAATGACTTAAAATTTCGATTTTGGCTCATGAACAGGATCTGCTGAAGGAGAGAAGAGAAAGGTTATTCAAAGTATACTGTAGATCAGACATATAGGGTAGCTATCTATTTCTTTTCTGTAGAAGAAATGCTAAATACAAAAGACTTGCAAACATTCATTGATAGACTCAAAACAGGATGTAGTAACATAACTATTGCTTTACTGTGACAAATGGAGCCGAAAGCTTTTAAAAATGGTAAGATTTGCAGGGCTGATGAATAGTCATTTATTACTCTTCACTGTCTAATTAATTCCTTCTGGGTCCATGGATTGGGCTTGTCCTTTGACCTGTAGCTATTTTCTCCAAAAAGTATTGTAGAAGAGATTAAGAAGATATCTCCTGTACCTACTGAGGACAAAGAACCTCCAACAAATAGCATTGGGACCTGTGATCTCTTTGGTGCTAAGTCACTCCCCGGTGAGGAAACTCTTATCAATGTAGAAGGTGTACTTTGGGAGGCTACCAGAGTCATCCAGGAGGATCCCACAGCCATTACATATCAGATTTGGGATTTGAACACAAGTTTTGCTTGTGCTTTGTCTTTGGTTCCTGAATTGAACTGAATCTGCTTTGATCTTTTTTTTTTTTAATCTCAATAATGTTATTTATTTTAAAAAAATACTACCCAATTACATTTATTTTATTTTATTTTATTTTTTATTTTATTCATTTTTCCAAATTATCCCCTCCCTCCCTCCCTCCACTCCCTCCCCCCCTATGGCAGGTAATCCCATATATTTTACATGTGTTACAATATAACCTAGATACAATATATGTGTGTAAATACCATTTTCTTGTTGCACATTAATTATTAGCTTCCGAAGGTATAAGTAACCTGGGTACATAGACAGTAGTGCTAACAATTTACATTCACTTCCCAGTGTTCCTTCTCTGGGTATGGTTATTTCTGTCCATCATTGATCAACTGGAAGTGAGTTGGATCTTCTTTATGTTGAAGATTTCCACTTCCATCAGAATACATCCTCATACAGTATTGTTGTTGAAGTGTACAGAGATCTTCTGGTTTTGCTCATTTCACTCAGCAACAGTTGATTTAAGTCTCTCCAAGTCTCTCTGTATTCCTCCTGCTGGTCGTTTCTTACAGAGCAATAATATTCCATAACTTCATATACCACAATTTACCCAACCACTCTCCAATTGATGGACATCCATTCAACTTCCAGTTTCTAGCTACAACAAAAAGAGCTGCCACAAACATTTTGGCACATACAGGTCCCTTTCCACTCTTTAGTATTTCTTTGGGATATAATCCCAATAACAGCAATGCTGGGTCAAAGGGTATGCAAAGTTTGATAGCTTTTTGGGCATAGTTCCAAATTGCTCTCCAGAATGGCTGGATTCTTTCACAACTCCACCAACAATGTATCAGTGTCCCAGTTTTCCCACATCCCCTCCAACATTCATCATTATTTGTTCCTGTCATCTTAGCCAATCTGACAGGTGTATAGTGGTATCTCAGAGTTGTCTTAATTTACATTTCTCTGATCAATAGTGATTTGGAACACTCTTTCATATGAGTGGAAATAGTTTCAATTTCATCATCTGAGAATTGTCTGTTCATATCCCCTGACCATTTATCAATTGGAGAATGGTTCGGTTTCCTATAAATCAAGGTCAGTTCTCTATATATTTTGGAAATGAGACCTTTGTCAGAACCTTTACTTTTAAAAATATTTTCCCAATTTGTTACTTCCCTTTTAATCTTGTTTGCATTAGTATTATTTGTACAGACACTTTTTAGTTTGATGTAATCAAAATCTTCTATTTTGTGATCAATAATGATCTCTAATTCTCCTCTGGTCATAAATTCCTTCCTCCTCCACAGGTCTGAGAGGTAGACTATTCTCTGTTCCTCTAATCTATTTATTATCTCATTCTTTATGCCTACATCATGGACCCATTTTGATCTTATCTTGGTATATGGTGTTAAGTGTGGGTCCATATCTAATTTCTGCCATACTAATTTCCAGTTTTCCCAACAGTTTCTTCCGAATAATGAATTTTTATCCCTAATGTTGGTATCTTTGGGTTTGTCAAAGATTAGATTGCTATAGATGTACCCTTTTTTGTCCTTTGTATCTAATCTGTTCCACTGATCTACCGGTCTATTTCTTAGCCAATACCAAATGGTTTTAGTGACTGCTGCTATATAATAGAGCTTTAGATCAGGTACACTTAGACCACCTTCCTCTGACTTTTTTTTCATTAATTCCCTTGCAATTCTCGACCTTTTATTCTTCCATATGAATTTTGTTGTTATTTTTTCTAGGTCATTAAAATAGTTTCTTGGGAGTCTGATTGGTATAGCACTAAATAAATAGATTAGTTTGGGGAGTATTGTCATCTTTATTATATTCGCTCAGCCTATCCAAGAGCACTGAATGTCTTTCCAATTATTTAAATCTGACTTTATTTTTGTGGCAAGTGTTTTGTAATTTTTCTCATATAATTCCTGACTATTCTTTGGTAGATGGATTCCCAAATACTTTATACTCTCAACATTTGTTTGGAATGGAATTTCTCTTTGTATCTCTTGCTGTTGCATTTTGTTGGTGATATATAAGAATGCTGAGGATTTATGTGGATTTATTTTGTATCCTGCCACTTTGCTAAAATTCTGAATTATTTCTAATAGCTTTTTAGCAGAGTCTTTGGGGTTCTCTAAGTATACCATCATGTCATCTGCAAAGAGTGATAGTTTGATTTCCTCATTTCCTACTCTAATTCCTTGAATCTCTTTCTCGGCTCTTATTGCCGAGGCTAGCGTTTCTAGTACTATATTGAATAGTAATGGTGATAGTGGGCAACCTTGTTTCACTCCTGATCTTACTGGGAAAGGTTGCAGTTTATTTCTATTGCATATTATGCTTACTGAGGGTCTTAAATATATGCTCCTGATTATTCTAAGGAATAATCCATTTATTCCTATACTCTCAAGAGTTTTTAGTAGGAATGGATGTTGGATTTTGTCAAATGCTTTTTCTGCATCTATTGAGATGATCATATGGTTTTTATTAATTTGATTATTAATATGGTCAATTATACTAATAGTTTTCCTAATATTAAACCAGCCCTGCATTCCTGGTATGAATCCTACTTGATCATAGTGTATTATCCTGAGGATGATTTTCTGAAGTCTTTTTGCTAATATCTTATTTAAGATTTTAGCATCAATATTCATTAAGGAAATTGGTCTATAATTTTCTTTTTAATTTTTTGATCGACCTGGTTTAGGTATCAGTACCATGTCTGTGTCATAAAAGGAGTTTGGTAGGACTCCTTCATTCCCTATTTTTTCAAATAGTTTATATAGCATTGGGGCTAATTGTTCTTTAAATGTTTGGTAGAATTCACATGTAAATCCATCTGGTCCAGGGGATTTTTTCCTGGGGAGTTGATTAATAGCTTGTTCTATTTCTTTTTCTGAAATGGGACTATTTAAGCAATTTATTTTCTCCTCTGTTAATCTAGGAAGCCTATATTTTTGGAGGAAGTCATCCATTTCACTTAAGTTATCAAATTTATTGGCATAAAGTTGGGCAAAGTAACTCCTTATTATTTCTCTAATTTCCTCTTCATTGGTGGAAAGATCCCCCTTTTCATTTGTAAGACTAACAATTTGATTTTCCTCTTTCTTTTTTCTGATCAGAATCTGCTTTGATCTTGTAGGGAGTTTCAAGAATCTCATTTGTCTCCTAAAGACCACTATTGTGGCTAGTCTGTGACTTTTTATTTATGCCAATTCCAGGTTGATTTCTCCCAAGTCTCTTCCAATCCACCTTCAGAGTAGTTAGGATAGGAGCAAATGGTAGACTGGTTTGGGACGGATAGGCATAGAGCAAATTGTGCAATTTCCTTAGCCCAGGGTAAGGATTCACCAATATATCCTGATAGGCTTGGGAATTAAGATGAAAACTGTGTATTGATTAGAGAAATGCAAATTAAAGCAGTTCTGAAGTACCACTTCACATTTCTCAGTTTAGCTAAGATGACAGGAAAATATAATGATAAATGTTGGAAGGGGTGTGGGAAAACTGGGATGCTAATGCATTGTTGGTGGAGTTGTGAAATGATCCAACTATTCTGGAGAACAATTTGGAACTATACCCAAAAGGTTATAAAACTGTACAAACTGTGTGCAATCTTTGATCCAGCAATATCTTTACTGATTCTGTATCCCAAAAAAGATCATAGAAGAGATAAATGGACTTACTTTGGAAAAATGTTTATGGTAGCCTTTTTTTTTTTTTTTTTGTTAGTGTCAAGGAACTGGAAATTGAGTGGATGCCCATCAGTTGGGGAATGGCTGAATAAGTAATGGTATATGAATGTAATGGAATATTATTGTTCTCTAAGAAATGATGAGCAGACTAACTTCAGAAAGGCCTGAAAAAACTTACATGAACTGATGCTAAGTGAGTGGAACTAGAGAATGTATTATGTGATTGTGTGATAATCAACTATGATAGATTTAGTTTTTTTCAACAATGAGATGATTCAAGGCAACTCTAATAGACATGATGGAAAGAGCCATCTGCGTCTAGAGAGAGAACTATAGAAACTGAGTATAGATCAAAACATTGTATTTTCACTTTTCTTCTTGTTGTTGTTTGTTTGCTTGTATTTTTTCCTTTTTAGTGTTTTTTCACTTTTGATCTGTATTTTCTTGTGCAACATGATGAATATGGAAATATGTTTAGAATAATTGTACGTGTTTAACTTTTATCAGATTGTTTGCTGTCTTGAGGAGGGGAAGGGGAAAGAGAGGGAGAAAAAATTCGGAACACAAGGTTTTGCAAAAGTGAATGTTTAAAAATATCTTTGCATGTATTCAGAAAAATAAAATACTAAAAAATAAATAAATAATTTAAAAAACCAAAATTTTTAAAAAGGTGAAAAGTTTGAGATGCCTGTTATTCATACAAGGATGTGATCACATCCTTAACATACCATGGTCTCTTCTAAACTCTAAAACTTAAGGGGAGATATGAAGAAATAATAAAAAAAAGTGTCATAGGAGAGCTGCCAAGATAATAAATGGGTTGGGAAATGTTACCTTTAAATAAAGATGAAAGGAACTGAGATTATTTGGTTTAGAGAAGAGAGAGTCAGGAGGAAGTCCAGCAATAATCTTCAGTTCAGTGAAAAGAGGCTTTAAAGAGCCTAGTAATAGGTTGTTGTCTGCTGGGAACAGAAAAAGTGGATGGATGCTTTGGCAGGAATTGATTTAATTTGTCTTAAAGAAGAATATCCTGATGTAGAGCATTTTTATCCTCCAGTAAATTATTTAGAGAAGCTGTATAATTTCTTTGTGAGATATTTAAAAAGTAGAATTGGTTCTATAAAGCTAGGATTCTTAATTGCTTGTCTCTCTGGAAGGAAGAGCACCAATAATCTCTCAATCAATCAACAAGCATTTACTAAATGGAGCAGTGGACAGAATAATCAGGAGGACCTGTGTTTAAATACTGCCTTGGACACTTACTAGTTGTAGGACCCTAGGTAAGTCACTTAATGCTGTTTCATTCAATGAGCTGGAGAAGGAGATAGCAAACACCTCTGGTATCTTTGCAAAAAAAAAAACAAAACAAAAAACCTCCAAATGGAGTCTTGAAGAGTCAAACTGAACACCACCACCATTTGCCACACAATGGGAGTGAACTAGAGCAGTAATAATTACTTCTTACCCATCAACCCAAGTCCAATTGCGTTGGACTCAGACCAGATACAATCTGCCATAGCTCCAAGGAAAATGTGACTGAGAAATAGCAACAACTCTTAAAAACAAGCACACCAAAACAAGTTACCCATCAGTTTTAGGAATTATAAACAGGTTGTGGATTTGCAGTAAGAGAGGTGACTAAGTTGTGGAACTATTAAGTTTTGAATTTAGGTCTTCCTGATTCCAGATTCAGTGATCTATTTCCTCCTCCACCATAGCAAATACATGCCCATTAAAGGAAATGAACTGGACTTGCACTAGGAGGGAGGGATAACAGATCCCAAGTGTTTCAGTGGCATACAAAATGTTAAAAACAGGGAAGATAATCCCTAGAATAGTGGAATAGTAGAATAGAAAGATGATACTTGGGATTTGAGAAGGTCTGAGTTCAAATCTTGCCTCAGTCTGTATTCCTCATAGACAAATCACCTAACATCTCTTAGATTCATTTTCCTGATTTGTAAAATAAGGAGGATAATAGTACTTATATCTCAAGGTTATTGTAAAGATTAAATGAGACAAAATATGTACAAAAACTTTAAAATTCAAAGCAAATATAAAATCTAGAAATTCTTATTATATTTATGACTATTACTATTATTATTACTAATTTCTCTGTAGGGGATATATAGGAGAACATAGATAAGAATCACATAGTCTCAGAAGGTGAAGATAGATTGCCATGGAGAGAATATTCAAATTGGTAATATTATGGAGGCACTGAAGAACTGAAATAAGCTAACTGCAGAGATCCCTGATTTCCTTACTATTGATATGCCCTCTAGACACCCAAGAAACACAGCACAGTTCCCCATACTATACTATAGACTGCCTTCATAGAAGGACCACAGCACTAATTTGGGAGAGGTCAAGGTTCCTCTGCCACCGTTTGTGTTGTCCTAGTTAAACTCTATTCTCTATTCCTTCTTACAAGTAAATGTATATCTTAACTGAATACTGTTGACTGGACAATGAAATAGATATAGACTTATAGATATAACTGTAGCCAAGTTAAACTCAACATATCCAAAACCGAACTCATTATTTTTCCCCTCAAACCCTTCCTGATTATATTCAAGGACACCATGGTCCTTCTAGGCCTTCAAGTTCTCAACCAAAGTGGTTCTATCTTCAAAACCTCGATATCTCTGCTCTCCACGCCTCCATTTCTAATCTGTTGGCGAGGCCTGTTAATTTCACTTTTATAGCATTTTTCATAAAGCACCCCATTTTTTCCAAATAATCAAACATTTATTAAGCACCAGCTACATATGAAGCACTGTGCTAATGCTAAGATACAATACAAATGTCCCTGTCTTTAGGGAGCTTATATTCTATGGAAGAGGAGAGTAAGAGAGAAGTAAGTAACATGTACAAAAGAAATAAGCTTAAATGTGTTTTTATGAAAGCACCCAATTCTTTCCTTTGATTCTGTCACCATTCTGGAACAGTCTATCATCACCTCATATCTGGACTATTATAACAGCCTTGTGGTTTCCCTGCCTGCCACAAATTTTTTCTCTACTTTAATCCACCCTCCACTCTAAAGTGCCAGTCCTCCATACCTTCCCCCTCTCTGTCTCAATTCCAGTGGTTCCCTATGACCTCTAGGATTAAATACAAAATCCTCTGTTTGAAGTTCAAACCTACCCTCCTACAACATACACTTTTCCAGTCTTCTTATATTTTACCCTGTTCCTACCATTCCCATTACTTTTCAGTCTAATACTTTTCAGTCTTACCATTCCTCCCACAAAACACTCCATCTTCCAGCTCCAGCTTGGAATGTTGGCCCTTCTTATCTCTACCCCTTAAATTCTTTGACTTCCTTTAAATCCCAGCTTA
This sequence comes from Sminthopsis crassicaudata, assembly GCF_048593235.1. Lineage (NCBI taxonomy): Eukaryota > Metazoa > Chordata > Mammalia > Dasyuromorphia > Dasyuridae > Sminthopsis > Sminthopsis crassicaudata. The sequence continues at coordinate 281,447,827 of NC_133617.1, read as the reverse complement.
AATCCTAACTTCTACAGGAAGCTTTCCCCACAATCTTTCTTACTTCTAGTGCTTCCCTCTGTTGATTATTTCCTTTTTATCCTGTATATAGATTTTGTAGGTACATATTTATTTGCATTTGTCTCCTCTGTTAGATTGTGAGCTTTTTGAGATGAGGACTGTCTTTTTTTTTGCCTTCCATTGCATACAGGGCCATCTCTAGTTGTCTTGATCTATATCTTGCTACTGGACCTATATAGCTCTGGAAGGGAAAGTGAGGCAGGCAACCTTGCACAGACTTCCCTCACTTAAAGGCACTTCACTTGTGTATCAAAACACCACCCTGCTATCACGATCCTCTTCAAGAACAAACAACAACCACCTTTACATCCTGAGTGCCTGGCACATAGTAGGCACTTTGCTTACTGATTGTCTAACTAGATTTACAGCTTCCAGTATAAAGTAGAACATTTATAATATAATATTTCAAAAATCAAAAGAAATAGGCTTACAACAACAACAAAATTCACCCAGTAAAACAGACTGTGATCATATAAGGGGAAAATGGATCTCTAATTAAATAAAAGGAAAAGAGTGGAGCTGAGTAGAAAACTTTGAATTATGAACATAGAAGTAAGAAAAACACACAAACAGGTAAAAACAAGCTAGCAATCAGAGACTTTATAGAGATGAAATAATTGATTCTAATGAGGAAGGTGGGAATTATCCAGGTATCCAGTAAAAACCATAGTGTCAGATTCCAGAGGAAATCAAATAAAATAAAGGACCCATGAGTGTTTTGGTTTTTTTTGGTTATATTATGATGTCAAAAAAAAAGAAAGGAAAGCAGGAGAGAAGGTAAAGATATATCAGGGTAAAAAAGAAAGAGGGGACACATTATCATTTCACATAATTAAGGTATACAGCTAGAAACCAAAACAAAAGAAGAAGAAGTAGAAAAAAAGAGAGTCTCTTGAACTTCATTTTGAAGTGAGCAGGACTAGGAGAACAATTTATACTCTAACAACAACACTGTAAAAATGAACAATTCTGAAGGACTTAAACATTCTTATCCACATAGTAATTCCAGAGGACTAATGATTTTGAATGCTGCCCACTATTTGGAGGGGAAATGATGGACTATATGTACATAGCAGGACATTAATATTTGAACAAGGCGAAGGTAGGGATTTGTTTTGCTTGACTATGTATGTTTGATGCAGGGACTTTTTCCATCTTTTTTTCCTCTTGAGATAGTAGAGAGAAAGAAGGTAGAGGCTTATTAATGGAAAAATAACAAATATATGTGATGAACTTGCCTCCTCTCAACAACGTGGTGATTCAAGGAAATTCCAATAGACTTGGGATGAAAAATGCCATTTGCAATCAGGAAGAAAAGTATGGAGACGGAATGTGGACCCAACCTTTGTTTGCTTGGTTTCTCATGGTTTTTCCCCTTTTGATAAGATTTTTCTTGCCCAATACGGCAAATATGGAAATATATTTAAAAGGATTGCACATATTTAACCTAAAATTAATAAAGCTTAATTTAAAACATTAATAATCCCAAACTTCTTGAAACAAAGGTACTTCTTCATATGAATAGTCTACCAGTAGTTTTATATAAGCTATGAATCAGGGAATGTTCCAGTATCTGAAAAATTAAAAAAGAGCAGTATTCAAAGGGCAACAAAGATGCACATAAGTAGCTTTTAAGGTACATGAGAAACTTAAAAGAAGAACCAGAGTAGAAGGGTTTCTTTTTGTTGTTGTTTTGGTTTTGGTTTTGTTTCTTTTAAATTGTATGATAGAAAAAAAAAAAAACTGATAAGTTGGTAAGATGATGAGAGTCCAAGTAACCTGCATAGGTCCAGAGAAAACAAAAAAGACTCCAACACTGGGAGGACTCCAGTGATGAATTTAGGGGAGGATAGAATTCTCCCCAGATGAACAGGCACAGATGGATCATGATCTGCATTGTTAGATGAAATATCCACATGGAAAAGAGATGAAAATTAATTTGAGTACTTGAGGGTTAAAGGGAGCTGACAGGTAAAGCACCAATAAATGTTCATAAGAACATTCTCTAGACGATTAGACATTGGTAAGGTGATAGTGAATCACTGTCAAATCATCAGTCGTTTTTGATTATTTTGTTATTCTTTCAACAGGGTTTTATGCTCCAAACTGCAAGTATGTTGCATTTATCAACTTGAAGGAAGGATTGGCAACATCAATATGCAAAGGTCTTTAACTTGATGTTACATCAAAGTGAAACTTTTATCTTCCAGCTAAAGAAAACTTCTAGGAGGAAAAGTTATCTTAAGAAAATTATACATTTGGGTTTCCCTCTCTTTGGCAACAACATGCATTTCTCAGTAATTCCCCACCCTTTCCCCCATCTCTCATGGAATATTATCTCATGACATTTGAGCTTACTGTGTATTTAATGCTTGGTCCACATTTTTTTTAGTGCACAGAAAGGATATAATGCAAATATTTTCTTTTATCATAGAATCTTAACCAAAACCAGGGGAAAGTACCTATCTATTGAAGTGGATTAGTCATAGTCTCTTATCATTTATATGTTGGAAATACCGGTGAACACTCCTCTCCCAATCCCACGTGAGAATGAGAAGGAACAAATTGTCCTGTACCAGAGGATAAATTCAAACTTGTAACTCAAAGACCTCCCCAAACAGACTTGGCAAATGTGAGCTTGCTGTCTGTCACTAGATAAAATCTTTCATTCTTTGTGCCTCACAACATACCATAAACACCTGTAGGGTTGGCTACTTTCCTAAAACCAATCTCCTTGTGCCTTGTCAGAGCTTGATGACAGACTGTCAAGCTCTCCGGGAGGGTATCATGGTTAGTGTTACCACCTCCCTACCCTCACTGTCCACTTAACTGTTTCTTCAACAAGAACTAAACACAATCATATGCCAACTAACCAGAATCTAGTCTTGTACTTGCAACCCTAGACAGGGAGTTTTCAATATTCACTTAGTTATTTTATGATGTACTTATGGAAGTTAAATTGTCCCACTGATCAAGTTAAATTCTGGGCTTTAAGCCCAGCTCTTGGTTTATCTTTCTTTTTATTTCAAAATAATTGATTATACATTTAACTTCAAACAATAACAAAAGAAAAATAAACATACATTTATCACTATTTTCACTTAAACAATTTCTATGTGCAATATGTCCATAACAGCTTGTTAGTTTATTTCTTCTGTATCACTGCTTCTCTCTGTTCATCCATCTCTATATTTATGTATATATTAATTTAATACAGTCACAGTCTGTCTACTGTTCTGCTTCTGTGTGGTTTTTTTTTATGCTAGCTACTTCACACAAGGGCAGCTAGGTGGCACAGCAGAAATAGTGCCAGACCTGGAGTCAGGAAGAATCATCTTTGTGAGTTCAAACCTGGCCTCAGATACTTCCTAGCTCTATAAACCTGGTCAAGTCATTTAATTTTGTTTGCTTCAATTTCCTCATCTGCAAAATGATCTGGAGAAGGAAATAGCAAACTACTCTAGTATCTTTGCCAAGAAAACCCCAAATGGGATCGTGAAGAGTTGGACACGACTGAAACTATTGAACAACAGTATTTTCTACAAATCTTAGTATTCCTCATTTATCATTATCAATAATACTATAGCCTTCTATTACATTGGTATGCCCTAAGTTATTTAGCCATTCATTATCTCTTGGATATTTAGGGTTTTGTTTTTGTTTTTTTTAAAATAGTGCTTTGCAATTACAAATAATTCTGATTTGCAAAGATATCTCTTTTAAAAAAACAATAACAATTATAACACTTTAAAACTATATTTCTGAAAGGAAATTACTTATTTAAAGCATTTGATCATTTCTGTGCATTTTGTCCTCCAGATTGTATTTTAAAAACTTTTTCAACAACTTCCTTAAAAATTTTTACAATTCTATCAGCAATATATGAGTAATTTGCTTAGCTACAAATAAATCTTCATTTTTTGATTATTTTTTGTAAATTATTTATTCATATCTTTTGAAAGTTCTCTAATAACCACTTATGTTAGGTTGTCTCAGTGAAAAATTCCTTAACCTAATGACAGCTTTGGTCCTTTACCCTTATCCACTTCAGCCCTACCCCATCTTTCTCTCTCTCTCTCTCTCTCTCTCTCTCTCTCTCTCTCTCTCTCTCTCTCTCTCTCTCTGGCTCTCTCTCTCTCTCTCTCTCTCTCTCTCTCTCTCTCTCTCTCTCTCTCTCTCTCTCTCTCTCTCTCTCTCTCTCTCTCTCCCCCCCCCCCCTTCTGGAAACCATATTTTGTTTTTAACATTGTATTTCATGTTTTAACTCTTCCTATTGCATTCATTCTATCTTTTTGCACTCAGGAAAATCTAAATCCTATCAAAAGGTATCACATCTATGGTCATATTATCCAGAATTAAATTACTTTCTTTTTAAAAGTCCATGATGCACCTATCCAGGAAAAGGGGTGAAATTATATCTTGTTCTTTGTTGCCCCTTCATATTACCACTACATTGAGTACTTTCCATTTTTGAAATACATTTCATTAGTCTATAACTCCTATCCAAATCTTGGTTACTATGATCTTCTGGTCCACAGGTGATTCTTCTTTTTTCAAGGAATTGAGCACCTGGCTGACACAGTGTTCAATAGATGTTCAGAACATAGAGTTATTGATTAACTCTACTTCATTGAATGCAGATCAAAGCATGTTATTTTCGCCTTGGTTTTTTCATGTTTCCCCGCCCCCTTTTGTTCTGTTTTCTTCCACAACATGACTATGGAAATAAACTTTACATGATTGCACATATATATATAGCTTATATCATATTGCTTACTCTCTTCAAGGGAAGGAAGGAGAGGGGAGATTGGAACTCAATTTAAAAATAAATATTAAAAATTGTTTTTACATATAGTTTAAATTTAAAAAATAAAGTACCATTAAAAAATCCTAATCCAACTAGGAGAAAATTATACACAGTAACAGCAAGATTGTGTGATGATCAACTGTGATAGACTTAGCTCTTTTTAGCAGTACAATGATCCAAGACAATTCCAGTAGACTTAGTATGGAAAATGTCCTCTTTATCCAGAGAAAGATTGAATTATATCATTTTCACTTTTTGGGGAGCTTTTTTCTTTCTCATTCTTTGTTCTGATTTTTCTTTAACACTATAACTGATGTGGAAATATTCTTAAAATGATTGTATATACATACTTTATATCAGATTGCTTGCTATTTTGAGAAAGGAAGAGAGAAGGGAAAGAGGGAGGAAAAATTTGAACTCAAAATCTTATAAAAATTAATGTCAAAATTATCTTTACATGTAATTAGAAAAAATAAAATATTATTAAGTGAAAAAACAGTCCTACTCCTACAATCACCCTGATACTTAGGGACATCTATATAAATGCAAGTGTTTTTTCAAACATCCTGATCTAACAGGATCCTAAATTCCCACAATCTGTCAATAATTTTAATCTCTTCTACCAATAACTGCTTGATCTTTATTAACAGAACTCTCAAATTCCTTTTTAGACTGCAACATCTTTTTCTTTCATCCCCTCTTTTTTTCATTCCTCCTAAATTGTTATTTGTTTTTATCATATTCTTTATTCATTTGACCTCTTCCTCATGTCTTAGTCCATTACTCCTGTTTTGGTCTCACTTTTCTAGATTTTCAATCAAGAATTCAATCAATTCTTTAGTTACCCAATTCAACTTTATATCATCTTCTCTCCTCGAATCTCTTGTTTTATTATTTGGCAAATCCCAACCTTAGATTACCCCCACTATCAACCCTCTTTCTTCCTACATTCTTGCTGCTGAACATTACTAAAGGAAATCACATGACTGTTCTGTCTGGGTCCATAACAAATTGAGATTACCTAATTTCAAGAGGGCCCTCACTGTTTCTGGGCAATCTTTCTACTCAGACTTAATTGACTATCACACATCCTGGTTGTTTGAGGTGTAAAAGTATTGACCCAGAGGCAGGAAGTCAGAAATGTTTTCCAGAGATACCTTCAGAGTACTTCATTTAGTTCCTAATTTCATAAGAGTAGGGTTTTATAATTTTTTCTTCTGTCATTTTTTGCTTTTATACTGTGAATATAAAAACATTTTAATTGTATTTTATGTTTCACAAAGACCAAATGTATTTTGTATTTAATTTTATTTATTTTTCTGTTACATTTTAAAATTTATATTTATATTATTCTGAACTTAAGAAAGAAATCAAGCATTTCCATAACATTCGCATTTTAAAACAACAACAACAAAAACTTTGAACCTGCTTGACTGGATCAAATTTTGTTTAGATTGCAACATAGGGAATACATGTGGTCTTCACAGAATTACAGATCTCACATTTGGAAGGGACCTTAGGGATACACTTGTCCAACATTTACTCAAGCAAGAATCCCTTTTATGAAATAATCATCAAATGTTCATGTAGCCTCTGCTTGAAAACTTCCCTGGAGAAACCATTTCCAAGAGAGGCAGTCCATTCCACTTTTGGACAGCTTTGACTGTAGGAAGTTTTTCTTACTTTGAACTCTGAATCTGAGACTTTTACTTCTGTTGCTTCTATTTCTGTTTACTGGGACTAAGAAGTCTAATCTTTTCCCCATGTGACAGCTCTTTAAATACTGGAAAAGATTAATAGGATCATAGATTTAGATCTAGACTTTTGTCCAATCTCTTTGTTTTGCACATAAGGAACTAAGGTCAAAACTTATTGACTGATTTGCCTAAGGTCGCACATCCAGACTGAGAATGTCTTTGAATCAAGACTTTCTGAACTCCAAGTCTATCAATCTAGCCTCTACACTTACTTTCAGTTATCATGATTAAATAAACTCCAATTTAGGCTAAACATTTCTGATCTCTAGTTTATTTATTTGATCCTTACATAGTCTTATGTCAGGAACTTTGGCCATCCTATTCACTCTCAAAAGATTACTTTCTAGCTTATTAGTATGTGGTATCCAGACTAAACACAATAATCCAGATGTAGTCTGACCAGGGTAGAGGACAACTGAAGTATCCCCTTGCCAACTCTGAACAATATCCTTCATTTAATGAATCTTCTAATGCCTTAAGAAGTAAAGCACCAATCTTTTTTTTTTTTTTTTTTGTGATGGAATTTGAATAATATTTTGTTTTTTCCTAATTACATATAAAATTATATTACATGTAAAAACAAATTTAACAGTTTTTTTTTAAATTTTGAGTTCCATAAGCCCAAAGGATTTTGTTAAAACTGTGATTTTGATCAACAATGTCTCTATTAGGTCAATATTCCAATATCATAAGAGAGGGAAAAGAATTCACCTACACAATAATATTTGTAGCAGCCCTTTTTGTAGTGGCAAGGTACTGGAAATTGAATGGATGCCCATTATTTGGGATATAGCTGAATGAGTCATGGTATATCAACTTAATGGGATATTATTGTTCTACAAGAAATGATGAGCAGGCTGATTTCAGAAAAACCTGGAAAGACTTATATGAACTGCTCCTGAATGAAGTGAGCAGTACCAAGAAAACATTGTACACAGTAACAAGATTATGTGATGATCAGCTGTAATAGACTTGGCTCTTTTCAAAAATGAAGTGATTGAAGGCAAGACTTAAGATGGAAAATGCCCACCCACATCCAGAAAGAGAACTATGGAGACTGAATGTGGATCAAAAAACAGTATTTTCACCTTTTTTTTGTTGTTGTTATTGTTTACTTGCTTGTTTTTTCCTTTTCTTGTATCTTTTATCTTTTTCTTGCACAGAATGATGAATATGAAAATATGTCTAGAAGAATTGCACATGTTTAACTTTTTTCAGATTGCTTGCTCTCTTGGAGAAGAAGGAGGGATAGAGAGAGGGAGAAAAATTTGAAACAAGATTTTGCAAAGCTGAATGTTGAAAACAATCTTTGTATGTTTTTGGAAACCTACTTCCAAATTTTCTCTTTCTGTTCCTCCCATCACTCTTCCCTGAGATTATAAGTAATTTGATATAGGCTTTACATGTGCATTCATGAAAAATATGTTTTTGTTGTGAAAGAAAACAGACAAAAAATCCATTAAAATAAAAAGTGAAAAATAGTATGCTTCGGTCCAAATTCAAACTTCATCAGTTCTTTTTTTGGAGGTAGATAGTTTTTTCCATCATGAGTCCTTTGGAATTGTTTTAGATCATTGTATTGCTGAGAAGAACTAAGTCATTCACATTTGATCAACATCCAATATTGCTGTTATTGTATACAATATTCTGGATCTGCTCATTTCATTTTGCATGAGATCATATAAATCTTTACAGGTATTTCTGAAATGATCTTACTTGTCATTCTTTATAACACAATAGTATTCCATTGCAATCATATGCCACAACTTGTCCAGCCATTCCCCAACTTATGGGCATCCCTTCAATTTCTAATTTTTTTTTGCCATCACAAAAAGAGCTGTAAGACACCAATCTAAAAGAAAGAACACTATATATATATATATATATATATATATAGTTCACCTAAAGAAAATTATCAGCCTGTTTTTAAAATTACAGATTCAAAAGTCTCAGAAAGTAATCAATCATTGATAATGTTAAGAGGATTTATGATTATATATATGGCTTCCAACTGCTTTTTCCAGGGTGAAAGGGTATAATAAATATTCTACAGGGATATTTCTTTGTTGTAGGTCTCTTCTCTTGCCCAAGATTGATGATTCATCCAGGTGTTAAAAGACATACAGTTTCGAGAATAGTCATGGCTTATAAGTTGGCAGTTATTACCTTTTGAAGGCTTTCCTAACTTCTCTACCTATTGATGTGGATACTCTTCATGATTCTCTTTGGACTAGAGATGCTGGCACTTAGGTAAAACTGTTATCCTTATCTCATAAATGAATGATGGCTCTCTGATGGCCCAGGAAAAACTTATCCTCTCCCTGTTATTGCTACCATACTCCTAAGCTGTTTCTTCCCCCTTTTCTCCCTAATCATTTAAGTGTTCACACTCATATGACCCAGAGCAACATTTTAAAATGGGAATTAATATAAATATGAGTATGATCATTTTCTGCCTCTAACCTCCAGTTAGCTGTATCCTTACATGCCCTAGACTTAAATAACTGTAAGTCATAGAAATTGTATGTAATCATCAGGAGACTTCCCCTCCCTCTATGCTTCCCTAACCCCTTTAATCCAGTGCATATTTATAAAGTCTGCACAAAACAAGGGACTATGTACATGTGTGTATTTGGGGGTAGTGGTGGATATAAATGTAGCTGACTAGGTTCCATCTGCAGAGAAGAGAAGTATTCATTGCACGTTTGCATATAGTAAGGGTTTGGATGGCTGCGTATTTTTTTCCTTTTTGTCCTTATAAGGAAATGATGAAAACTTTCTTCAGGATAGGAACCAAAAATAGTGGCAAGAAGAAAAGATTGCCAAAGATGTGTCCTATTTTTCCCCTCACTTCATTTATAGTAAGATTCTCTTAAACATATGAGAACAGCTCTGCTGACCCTTTTCATTAGGCATAACTTGCTTGGAGCAGTTAATTTCACTTGTGATATGCTATATTTATAAAGGTCCAGAGTCAGTGCTAATTTGTGAATTTCCATTCATTATTACACAGTAGTAATTTTCCTTTGTGTCATGCTGTAGTGGAAAGAGCCCTGAACTGAGTGTGGGCAGTTCTGGAAATAAATACCAGCTTTTACAGTTTCTAGTTGTGAGATCTTTAGCAAGTCAATTATTTTTTCTGGTCACCAGTTCCCTCATCTGTAAAACAAATACAGTATCACCTGTATTACCTATATCACTGGCTTATTGTTTCAAATTATATACTTCAAATGCCAAAAGTGTAACCTTAAAAATCTATATAGTTTTGGATACAACAGACTTTAGATTTCCTATATTTCCCTTGTTTTTTAAAGAATTTTTTTGCATTTTATTTTATATTACAATTATTTTCTAATTACACACTTCAAAAGCACTCTTTTTAGCAAAATCACTTATCAAAACAACCCACTAACAGATGATGTAACATTTTGTGCCCATAGTCTTCTATCTTTTTATAAAGAAAATGGCCATGGGCTCTAAAATCAATCATACAGAATCAGCATTGGTCATTACATTTGACCTGAATTGTTAGGTTCTTACTAAGTGCTAATAAGATAATGAGATTTTAGGTTCTTACTAAGTGCTAAGTCGGTACTTGACAATTTTCTAGTTCTGGCCTTTCCTGGGAGTTTGACTTGTGAATTCCTGGGGAAGAGCTTGCGTGCTTGGGAGGAGCAAGCTCATTGGTTGAAGTGGTTCTTCCCAGAAGCCCTTGCATTACCCCACGCCCATTCTCTGGGAGGATAAAGAGGGCAGCACTCCAGAGATAGAGTCTCTGCTTTAGACCAGGCTTGACGCGGCTCTCTGCAGGAAGGGAAGTCACTTCTCTGGACGACAGTTAACGGCAACTGTCTGGAGACAACGGTTCTCTACAGGAAGAAGAATCTGTCCTAGAGATTTGAGTTGACACAGCAGATCTTCCCCCAGAGAGCGATCGGCAGCTTCTGGAGACAACAGCACATTTACACTGAATACCATTGTGTTTTAATGTTTTAATTTATCTTAGTATTGTCAATGTTTATTTTCTGCTGGTTCTGCTTTATTTACTCTCCATCAGGAGATGCAAGTTTTTCCGTGTTTTTCTGGATTTTTCACATTTGATGTTCCTTACAGAGCATTGATTTTTTTGACTCAAATTTATAAGAATACAAGCCATTCTCCAATTGATAAATGGTCAAAGGATATGAACAGACAATTTTCAGATGATGAAATTAAAACCATTTCTAGTCATATGAAAAAAAGCTCTAAATCACTATTGATCAGAGAAATGCAAATTAAGACAACTCCGAGCAAGGTGCCACTACATACCTCTCAGATTGGCTAAAATGACAGGAAAAGATGATGATGAATGTTGCAGGGGATGTGGGAAAACTGGGACACTACAGCATTGTTGGCGGAATTGTGAAAGAATCTAGCCATTCAGGACAGGAATATGGAACTATGTCCAAAGAGTTATCACACTTATCTCTCTACTGGGCCTATATTCCAATGAGATCATAAAACATGGAAAAAGACCCACATGTGCAAAAATGTTTGCAGCAGCCCTTTTTGTATTGTTAAGAAACTGGAAACTGAGTGGATACTCCATAAATTGGAGTATGGCTGTATAAGTTATGGTATATGAATGTTATGGAATATTATTTTTCTATATATTGATTAGCAGGATGATTTCAGAGAGGCCTAGAGAAACTTATATATGAAGTAATGCTAAATGAAGTTAGCAGAACCAGGAGATCATTATACATGATAATAGCAAGATTATATGATGATCAATTCTGATGGACATGGCTCTTTTCAATAGCGAGGTAATTCAGGTCAGTTCCAATGTCTCTCCATTGTGATGGAGAGAGCTATCTGCATGCAGAGAGAGGACTGTGGGGACTGAATGTGAATCACATCATAGTATTTCCATTTTTTGTTGTTGTTGTTTGCTTGAATTTTGTTTTCTTTTTTAATTTTTTTTCCTTTTTGATCTGATTTTTCTTGTGCACATAATTGTGGAAATATGTATGGAAGAATTGCATATGTTTGGCATGTGTTGGATTTCTTGCTGCCTGGAGGAGTGGATGAGGGGAAGGAAGGGAGAAAAAGATTTGGGACACAAAGTTTTGCAAGGGTGAGTGTTGAGATCCATGCATGTGTTTTGAAAATAGAAAGCTTTGAAAGAACAAAAAAAGCATAAATTTTTTTATTACGTTCATATATAAGTGGCCTCAGATACAAATATGGAAGTAGATAGCAAAGCACTGTCCCTTAGCACCATGGTCATCCCCCAAAGCAAAGGTATCCTAGGTACAGAATCCAGTGATTTTATTATCCTCTCATGAATTAAAGTAACACTTACTTTTGTATTTATCAAAAAAATGGTGTTATGAATATTTTGCTATATATGAGATCATTTTGACTTTAATCTTCTCAGGATCAATGTACCAAAGGGAACATATGGTTTAGCAACTTTCTTGCTCTAAGTTGTTCTCCAGGTAGCCTCAGAATAATTCATAGTTTGATTTCCTTTGTCCTTCTACTATACCATACTGCTAGTATGGTATCTAGAATTGGAAACGAACAGATCATTTAGTCCAACCCTTGCTTAATGGATAAATCTGTTTTATAATATTGCTACAAAATGCTCATACTGCCTCTGATTAAATACTTTTAGTGACATTAAACTCGTACTTCACAACAGCTGATTATAGTTTTTGATAGCTATCATCATAAGAAAGAACTTCTTTCTCTAATTGCAATAGTGATTTTTAAGAAAGTAGCTTAGACATTGGCAACTGAAACCACTATACAATTTACCCAGATAATTACTTGTTGAATCAAGCTGTAAGCTTAATATGATGTTATTGTTGGGGAGTAGGGAAGGAGTTGGTTCTGCATTGCAGCTGTACAGTTATTCCTATATAATGTCTTTGAGGAAATGGACAGTGGTAGACACTGATATTTTAAAAAATGAGAAAAATAGGGATTTTACATTAAAGAGCAGAAAGAAAGGGCAGACAGGTGGCTCAGTGGAAAGAATGTCAGATCTGAAATCATGAAGATTTATTTTCTTGAGTTCAAATCAAGGCCTCAGACACTTATTAGCTGTGTGATCCCAGGTAAGTCACTTAATTTTGTTTGCTTCAGTTCTTCATCTAGAATACAAGCTGGAAAAGGAAATGACAACTCTCTCCAGTATCTGAGAAGAAAACTCCAAATGGGTTCACGAAGAGTCAGATGTGACTGAGACACTAAACAACAACAAAACAAAAAATAAGTATAGATGAACAAAGATAGATTATTTATCTGAAGTCAAATGGCCAAATAGTGATTGAAATGGATGCTAAGGAGAGGGACACAGGAATCAGTAGCTAGGTAAAGTTTATCATTCTCCCACCAAATTTGCTCTGTATATGGGCTCACTGAGTCTGATATCATGTCTAGAGTAGTGTGTTTATGTATGTGTGTGTATGTGTGCCTACCAATCAAAATCTCTTGGTTCCATCCCACTGCCTTAGTCATATCCTCTGTCTATTTATAACTATTGCTTAAAAACATATATCAATGTGTCATCATGGGAAATTCTTCAATTGAGTTTGATAAAAGAGAGTAAAGAGTAGCAGTATAGTATAGTAGAAAAGGTCATTTGGAGTCAGATGAAGACTGTGCTCAACTTTGGCCTCTGATGCTTAGTATGCTAGTCATCTTAGGAAATTAGACCCCAATTTGGTCTCAGTTTTTTTCATCTGTAAAATGAGAAGGTTTTCTCAGGTAGTCCCACCTAGAGTCTTTTCCAATTCTATCTGTGATCCTAAGTAATCCAGACATATATATTCTGAGAGTAGCAACCTTCTTTCCCTACTACCAGTGGGAGAACCTCACATTTAGTGGCTTCCATTTCAGGGCTAAAATAAACAAACAAACAAAAAACACAAATGCTAAAGCAAGGACGGAATGAGTTCAAATTTCTTATGCTCTACACTCTGCCAGATGGGCTCTGAAATTTTTACTTGATATTTTTGTTGTGACAGGAAACCAGGTCCCACCCCACCTTTCTGCATGTCCTACACTGCTCAATTGGTTTGCATTGTTTCTGTTTAGATTCAAAGAATGTTTCTTTTCTTTTCTTTTTTTTCTTACTCCATTATTCAAACCTGCTGACATTTCCAGAATAGCAATTTTCCCTCACCAGGCACAGAGTCAGAGCGGAGGCAGCCCAGAGTGGAAAAAGAGATTTTTCTTGTAGCCACCATTTATCCACCTTTCATATATAAAGAAGTCTATGTGTTGTCCCCCATGAGTCCCTGGTAATATAATTTCAGAGTTTATGTATGCCCTGCTTGGTGAGCAGGTAATCCAGGTAAACAGAGGAAGCACACAAGTCATTCTGACATAAGTTGTTACATTTGTGTCTCCTGTCCCATACCTGTTCCTTCCCCATTCCCCATAACCCATTGTTTTGCCCTGACTTTATAAAGATTGGGTAGATTAAAGAAAATTAGGGGAGCCTGGGGTGGGGATAGGTAGATGTCTCCTGATAACTACATACAATTGCTGAGACTTACAGCTATATAAAACTAAACAATGTAAGGGTGCAGCCAACTGGAAGTTAGAGGCAGAAAGCTATCATACTCATGGTTGGACTAAATGCCATGTTAAATGTTACTCTGCATCACATTTCTGTGAGCACTTAAATAGGGAGGGGGTGGGGAGAAGTGAGAAGAGGGAGAAGGAACCATTCAGGGGTATGACAGCAACTACAGTAAAAGGATGAGTTTTTCTTGAACTGCCAAAGAGCCACCAGTTATTTATGAGATAAGGGTAACAATTTTTCTTAAGGGCCAATATCCCTTCATCTGAAAAGAATTGTTTATTCCCCAGTAGGTGGATAACTTATCTCAAAGGGAGATAACTGCCAACTTCCAAGTCAAGATTACTCTTGAAACCATATGCTTTTTAACACTTGGATGAATCATTGACATTGGGCAAGAGTAGACTTGGGCAATGGTCACCAAATGGAAAAGAAAACATCCAGCTTCATATACTGTAAGCAGAAGTCTGCTTAAAGACATCTACATAGATTATCAAAGTATGATGTCATGCTCTCATTTATTTAGGAAATTAAAACATATCTTGTCAAGCAATAGGGAGAGAAGGCGGGAGATGTTCTATAAAGCTGTATTTAGGCATTCATCAATATTTCTATTTCTTTCTTCTCTGCTCTGACCTTCATAGGGCAAGTCTTTTCTGATAGTTCTATTCTCCCAGCTGAAAATGGTTTAAAAACTAATGATATTAAGATACCTTTCCTATTTCATTTTTCACATGATAACTAGTATTATATCTATTTGCCTTTATTTTTGTGTTCCTTGCACTTAGCACAGTGCCTAGCACATGATAAATACTGACTATTTGTATATATGTCTTATCTCCCCAGTAGATTGCAAATTCCATGAGGGTGTTTTGATTGTTCTTTTTATTCCTTCCAACTCTTCTCTTGCCATTTTCAGCTTCCTAGTATAGCACTTTGCATATAATGAACTCTCAATAAATATTTATTGAATGAATGGGTGAAGGAAGAGTATATGAATGTGGCTTCAAGACAGACTTTTTTTTCCCCTTTGGAGGAAAATGTCAGTTTAAGATACTAATTCATGGAGAATCATTTTGGACTTTCTGAACCTCAATTTTCTAACCTTTAAAATAAAACCTGCCTAAGCTATTTTCTGTGTGCATTGTGAGGATCAAACATAAAAATGTACAGGGAGGATTTCAAATAGTAAAATGGTTTTTAAAAATAAAAGGTAACAATCATTCCAACTTCTGGGAAGGTATTCTGTTTTGCTTTATTTTATTTTATATTTGTTAGGGTTCCAAAATTGAATTTTTAAAAGATATAGTTCAAAAGCTTAAATTCTTACGTTGTTCAAAAATCTTTAGCATTATTCCTTTGGCTTAACTTTAAGGATACTCCACTATATCCACAATTAAAAAACATTTATTACTGTCATGCCACCTGAACCAATAAGCAATTATTAAGTACAGGCTAGGTATTAAGCAATGTGCCAAGCGCCAAAGGCACAAACACTAGGATTGAAACAACCCCTACTCTCCGGGAGCTTACATTCTAATGAGAAACATGTACATGTAAAAGTGGAGGTGAAAAGGGAATGTTATATATGAAGGACAAAGAAAAGGGCACTCCATGTTCAGACTGTCTCTCACAAAGAGATGGTTTTACTTATTTGAATCATCATTTCTTTTACTTCTTTTACTCTAATTAGACAAGGTGATGTCTTCTGCTTTCTTTCCTCTTTTTCCCAGGATGGTCTCAGGCTAAAAATGATTAGATCATGTAAGAAAGATTGGGACCAGATATGGGAATATAGCAATTTCTGAATGTTAGAGATATCTATCTATCTATCTATCTATCTATCTATCTATCTATCTATCTATCTATCTATCTACTTATCATCTATCTCTTGATGTAAATATAGATATAAACTTAGAGATAGATCAGATGCATATATTTACATAATATATCTGAATATGTTTCTGCCAAACTATAAATCTAAATTTTAAAATAAATAAATTGCATCATTCATTGTTTTAATTCAGCCATACTTCTTCATTGCTTTGGATAATTGAGAATTGACTACACATCAGGGATCCAATTTTCTAGTTTCTATTTTACCTTATTAAAAACAATTAATTTAGACAAAGTTCACTGAAAGACAATGACAAAGCAAGAGAAAAAATTTGGATTGATTACTTCTGGGAGTTTCACTTGGGACACCAGACCTACCATTTTGTTACAGGAGAAAAACAGATCAATCTAGGTCTTTCCCCAATTTAAGTTATTTTATTCTACTCAAATTTATTTTTATGAAAATCTTATTTGCTCCTAGAAAAACATCTCATTGTTATTTTCCATTCTACCCTTTTTACATATATTCCAGTCCTCTTCCTATATTTAAGCATCTCTGTGTCTACTCAGAAGAGTAGTTAGTGACCTAGAAATGACCTTGACCAATTATTTTCATACCACAAGAATTATGTCTGGGCCCAGTAAGTTTCTCTATATAATTTACCTCAATAATCCTTCCCTTCTAAGGTTTGGCTTCCTGACTTACCAAAATATGCACTATTCACTTGTATTACCACTAGAGACTTCACTATTTTTTATATTAGTTGTCTGATGTGAATAAAATCACAAGTTCTATTTTAAAATTTTTAAACACTTATTATTTTTATAGCCTTAAAATTTATTACTTCATATTAATTTGTGCAAACTTCTATTTAAGTTAGTAATTCTGTCCTTCAAAATAGCAATAGAGAGAAAAATGAGTTTGCTTTAGGTATCCATGATGTCCTATTTAGAACTTAACTAGCTGGAAAATCTGGCCTTAAAATGCAGAGTACCAAAGCCAGAAAACCTGCTTGAATTCCACCTTTGGTACTTACTGCCTACATGACCTTAGAAAAATGATTTCGTTTTTCTGGGTCTCAGTTTTCTCATTTATAAAATAAAAATATCGGATTAGATGACCCCAAAGATCCCTGCTGCTTTAAGTTTTATGTCCACAATGTTTCTCCCATTAGATCGTGAGCTCTTTGAAGGTATTTCTTTTTCTTTTTTTTCTTTTCTTTTCTTTCTTTCTTTCTTTTTTTCTTTCTTTCTTTTTTTCTTTCTTTCTTTCTTTCTTTCTTTCTTTCTTTCTTTCTTTCTTTCTTTCTTTCTTTCTTTCTTTCTTTCTTTCTTTCTTTCTTTCTTTCTTTCTTTCTTTCTTTCTTTCTTTCTTTCTTTCTTTCTTTCTTTCTTTCTTTCTTTCTTTCTTTCTTTCTTTCTTTCTTTTTTTTTGCCTTTCTTTGTTTCCCTATTGCTTTAGCACAGTGTCTGGGCATAGTAGGTACTTAATCAATGCTAACTACTAGAATGGTTTCAATCTCTTCCCAGGAACATTATCTGTTTTCACTTTGCCCCTCTATCACCTCCAGTTAGCTAAAAATCATGACTCTGAAATTGTACATGATTCTTAGAATTAACATTCTCTAAGAATGTAATTCTGCTAGATTGTCAATAAAATGGGTTCTATTGATTATTTTGAAAGCCACCATGCAATGGGTGTCCTTAAAAAAACATTGTAGAGTTTCTTGGAAATACCTTCAACTGGATATATATTACCTTTTATGGTGTCTTTCTATTAAAAGTGTTGTTTCTGGAATTTTTACCATGACAGACCAATCAGAGATAAGGGAATTCATTTAAGAGAAGTGGATTGGTTTTTGTTTGTTTGTTTGTTTGTTTACTACAAGTAACTTTATTGACAACTAATTGCTTTGTGACCCCAACATATGTCATCAAAAATTGAAGGAGGATGGGAAACAAGAAATCAAAAGCAATGAAGATAACTACTAATCCATTATCCTTTATACATTGATTTCATCTATACTTTTCTTTAGCAGCTGACACTGGGAACTCTCCTGCCTCCTAAACACTCTTTCCTTTCTTGGCTTCCCTGGTTTTACCACCTGTGATTCTTATGGACCCTTCTCAGTCTTCTTTGCAGGATCATCATCCTCTTAACTACTCTTTTCACAAGCGATCCCTCATCTCTGAAATATACTTCATTCTCACCTCTACTTTGTACGATACCAAGCTTCCTTCAAGGCATAACTCAAAGCCAACTCCACTACAAGTCTTTTTTGAACCACACTCTCTTCCTCTCCCTCCATCCCCTCTCCCCCAGTTACTCATTTTGTGTCAGTGGAGATTTAGCATAGCCTAGTGGATGGAGAGACCTTGGGATCAGAAATATTTGGATTCAAGTTCTGCCTTGGACACATACTGGCCATGTGACTATAAATAATTTTTCAACCAGATAATTCTCTAAGGCTATATGTAGGTTGCAGATGAGTTTGAATGCACTATACCCAGGAATTACCAAGAAACAAGACCAGAAAGAAGGTAAAAAGATTAATGCTTAACTAATGGGAATTTGTCAGGTAACTAGCATCTCCAAGGAACTAAGGGAAATACATACATATAGGATACACACATGTATACATATATAAGATGAAATTGTTGTTGTTTGGTTATTTCAATTATGTCTGCCTCTTTGTGACTCCATTTGGGGTTTTCTTGACAAGGATACATTTCCTTCTCCAGCTCATTTTACAGAGGAGGAAATTGAGGCAAACAGAAGGCAGGAATAAGAGATAGGTAGTCCCAGTACTGCACTGGTAACTCCAAATTGTAAAAAGACTTCTTTTTTTTTTTTTTTTTTTTTTATTATATATATATATATATATATATATATATATATATATATATATATATATATATATATATATATATATATATATATATTATAATATTATCCTTGTATTCATTTTTCCAAATTACCCCCCCTCCCTCTATTCCCTCCCCCCGACGACAGGCAATACCATACATTTTACATGTGTTACAATATAGTCTAGGTACAATACATGTGTGTGAATATCATTTTCTTGTTGCACAATAAACATTAGAATCCGAAGGTACATGCAACCTGGGCAGACAGATATTAGTGCTAACAATTTACATTCCCCTCCCAGTGTTTCTTCTCTGGGTGTAGCTACCTCTGTCCATCATTGATCAACTGGAAGTGAGTTGGATCTTCTTTATGTTGAAGATTTCCACTTCCATCAGAATACATCCTCATACAGTATTGTTGTTGAAGTGTACAGCGATCTTCTGGTTCTGCTCATTTCACTCAGCATCAGTTGATGTAAGTCTCTCCAGGCCTCTCTATATTCCTCCTGCTGGTCATTTCTTACTGAGCAATAATATTCCATAACCTTCATATACCACAATTTACCCAACCATTCTCCAACCGATGGACATCCATTCATCTTCCAGTTTCTAGCTACAACAAAAAGAGCTGCCACAAACATTTTGGCACATATATGTCTCTTTCCGCTCTTTAGTATTTCTTTGGGATATAATCCAGTAGCAGCGCTGCTGGGTCAAAGGGTATGCACAGTTTGATAACTTTTTGGGCATAATTCCAGATTGCTCTCCAGAATGGCTGGATTCTTTCACAACTCCACCAGCAATGTATTAGTGTCCCAATTTCCCCACATCCCCTCCAACATTTGTCATTATTTGTTCCTGTCATCTTAGCCAATCTGACAGGT
Source organism: Sminthopsis crassicaudata (assembly GCF_048593235.1). Taxonomy (NCBI): domain Eukaryota; kingdom Metazoa; phylum Chordata; class Mammalia; order Dasyuromorphia; family Dasyuridae; genus Sminthopsis; species Sminthopsis crassicaudata. The sequence goes on along the minus strand of NC_133617.1, from coordinate 281,428,039 downwards.
GTGTAGTGGTATCTCAGAGTGGTCTTAATTTGCATTTCTCTGATCAGTAGTGATTTGGAACACTCTTTCATGTGAGTGGATATAGTTTCAATTTCTTCCTCTGAGAATTAAGACTTCTAAAACATTTGATAGATTCTCCATGGAGGATCCATGGAAGATCTATTAAAGCAAGAACAAGAATTCAATAGGATAAGAAATGCATACATGGGTTGCAAATTGTAGTAAGGATGGAAAACCCCATATAAATAATATTTATTGAAGTACTGAAAAAAAACCTAAAACCTAAAACCAAGTCAAAAAACATTTATGAAGTGCCTACTTTGTACCAGGCACTATGCAAAATGCCTTCTGGGAGCTTACAGTATAATGAGAAAGATAACATTCAAATAACTAAACAAGATGTGGGCAGGATTAATGGGAGATAATCTCAAAGAGAAAGCACCAGCACTAAGGGAAATTGGGGAAAGCTTCCAAAATGGGCTTAGAAAGTCATGTAATCTAATCCATTATTTTGTAGATGAGAAACCTGAGAGCCAGAGAGACAATGATTACTCCAAATTACAAGGAATAGGGCATAGTTGCAAACAATGCCTAGAGCTTCAGTTCCTTGGAAGGCAGTAGCAGCATTAGGAATCATAAGGAAAGTGGATACAATCCTACACTTTGGCAGCTTTCTGCCCCCATGCCCTGTAGCTTTTTTTTTTTTTTTGCTGACATCTGTTTTAAATGCTTTATTATTAGTAGCTAAGTCATAAAATGGAAATAAACTCAATCTCTCCCAAAAGAGGAAAGGGAAAACATTGCTGAAATGGGAAAAAAATGAAGGTCAATGTTTAACTATTTCTCAATATTCAAGGCAATTATTATATCAGAGACATTTAAAATCCATACAATAGATACAATTACACTGAGACCTATACAAACTTTTTTTTTTTTTTTTTTTTTTTTTTTTAGGTAGTGAGAGATGAGGCTACAGACAGTTTCATGACAAACTTTTCTGTAACATCTTTGCTAGAAAATTTGCTAAAGTGAACAAGTCAATAGGCTTTTATTAAGCATTGGTGATGTAATAGGGATTGTTCTAAGGATATAAAGAAAGTTTGGAAAAAAATCTCTTTCTCTAAAGGAGTTCAGTCTACATACAAACAACTATGTACAAACAATATAGTTGCAGAATAACTTGAAGATAATGAATAGAGGAAAGGCACTAGGAAGTCAGGGAAGCTATAAGATCTAGTTGAGGAGGACAAGCGTTCCAGGGTTGAGAGACAACCAGTGAAAATGCCTGAAGTCAGGAGATGGAATGTTTTGTGCCAGGAATAGCAACTCAGCCAGTGTTCCTAGAATGAAGAAAAGCTGTAAGAAGTCCAGAAAGGAAGGAGAAGGCCAGATTATAAAGGGCTTTGAATGGCAAATAGAGGATTTTATAGTTGATTCTAGAGATAATGGGTAGCTACTGGAGTTTATTATAAAGGGAGTGACTGGTTAGGTCTGGGTTTTAGGAGGGTCAATTTCATAGAAGAGAGACGGGAGAGCCAGTCACAATAAACAATGCAGACATGAAGTGATAAGGGCCTGAAAAAGGGTGATGGCAGTGTCAAGGGAGAAAAGATGACATAAAGGAGAGATTGGTGGTCCTTTATTCTTTTTTTTTAAAAGCATTTTTTAATTAATTTTTATAATTATAACATTTTCTTTGGCAGTACATATGCATAGGTATTTTTTTCTTTTTTACAACATTATCCCTTGTACTCCCTTCTGTTCCGAGTTTTTCCCCTCCTTCCCTCCACCCTCACCCCTAGATGGCAGGCATTTCCATACATATTAAATATCTTATAGTATATCTTAAGTACAATATATATGTGCAGAACCGAATTTTGTTTTTGTTGTTGTTGTTGCAAAGGAAGGATTGGATTCGGAAGGTAAAAATAATCTGGGAAGAGAAACAAAACAAAAACAGAAGCAAAAACAAACAAACAAAAAAACCCAATGCTCTCAGTTTACACTCATTTCCCAGTGTTCCTTTTCTGGATGTAGCTGATTCTGTCCATCATTGATCAATTGGAATTGGATTAGCTCTTCTGTATGTTGAAGATATCCACTTCCATCAGAATAAATCCTCATACGGTATCATTGTTGAAGTGTATAATGATCTCCTGGTTCTGCTCGTTTCACTCAGCATCAGTTGATGTAAGTCTCTCGAAGCCTCTCTGTATTCCTCCTGTTGGTCATTTCTTACAGAACAATAATATTCCATAACCTTCATATACCATAATTTACCCAACCATTCTCCAATTGATGGACATCCATTCATCTTCCAGCTTCTAGCCACTATGAAAAGGGCTGGGTGGTCCTTTATTCTTGAAGAAGATCAAAATGAAATTGCTATATTAGAGCTGAGTTACCATGTGCCTGACTGTGGTTGATCAGACCAATATGAACTCAGAATGCTCTACTACAGGTTGGGCACAAATTGTGTAAACATTTGGGGTGGCTTCTCTAAATTTGTGCATCTCCTATTTTTTTTAACCATTTCAATTCTAATTTGCTCATAGAGCACAGCATCTTCTCTGATAGCATGCTGGGAGGTTCTTTGCCAGCATCTCTCATGTCAATCAATTCCAAATTTCTTAAAAGCAACCATCAGAGTGTCCTTGTATCTCTTCTTCTAACCACCAAGTCATTACTTGGCTTTTGTGAATTCTCCATAAAACAATCTTTTAGGCAGGCATATTTTTGGCATTTGAACAATATAATTAACAATATAAATGAACAATATAAATAAGTCCTGGCAACTAATTGGGGATGGAAAATGAGATAGTTTGATTAGTAGAGGATGATAAATAGGGCCAGATAGATTTTAAGTCTGAGTAATTGGGTGGGTTATGGTGTCTTCAACAGTAACAGAAAGGTAAGGAAGAGAATAGGTTTAGAGGAGAAATGATAATGGGTTCAGTTTAGACAGGTTGAGTTAAAGATGTCTATGATATAATTGAGTGGCACACTGGATAAAGTGCTGAGTCTGGAGTCAATAAAACCTGAGTTCAAATTCTGCCTCAGGCATTTCCTAGCTTGTGTAACCCTGAGCAAGTCACTCTGTTTGTTTCAGTTTCCTCATCTGTAAAATGAGCTGGAGAAAGAAATGGTAAATAACTCTAATATCTGCCAAGAAAATCCTAAAAAGAGGTCCCAAAAAGTCAAACATGACAAAATGACAACATATGGGATGATGTAAATATATAAAATGGGACATATAATTTGAAATATTCAAAAGGTAATTGGAGATGAGAAATTGGAGGTTAAAGCTGGGTAAATAGATTTGAGAATTATCTGCACAGGGATGATAATGAAATATATAGGAGCTGATGAGATCACCAACTGAAAGAATATATAGGGAGGAGAGAACCAGACACAGGACAGAGCCTTGGGGAATATCCAGTTAATGTATATGGCCAGAATGAAGATCCAGTAAAGATTATGAAGGAACACAGAAATATGGGAAGAGGGTAAAGAAAGAGTGATATCTCAAAAAACTAGGGGGAAAGAGGATGCACACAAAGTAAAGTAAAGGATGATTATTTACAGTGTAAATAGTTGCAGAAAGATCTAGGATGAGGATTGGGAAAAGATCATTAAGTATAATTGAAGAGGGTTATATTTTTAAGAATACTGTATTTTAAGAAACTGTGTTTTCTATTGATCTGCAATTCCTTTCAGATTCCCAGCCCCTCCTGGCTGAGGCATATCCTTCCCAAACAAGTTGTCTTTCCAGGATGCCAGAGCCTTTGATTCAATTACAAATCCTGGTAAAAAAGCATCCATTTGAATTCCAATAGAAAATTTGGGCTTATTCTCCAATTGATAAATGGTCAAAGGATATGAACAAACAATTCTCAGATGAAGAAATTGAAACTATTTCTAGTCATATGAAAAGATGATGCTCCAAGTCATTATTAATCAGAGAAATGCAAATTAAGACAACTCTGAGATACCACTACACACCTGTCAGATCAGCTAGAATGACAGGAAAAGCTACTGCAGAATGTTGGAGGGGATGTGGGAAAACAGGTACACTGATACATTATTGGTGGAATTGTGAATACATCCAGCCATTCTGGAGAGCAATTTGGAACTATGCTCAAAAAAAGTTATAAAACTGTGCATACCCTTTGACCCAGCAGTGTTGCTACTGGGTTTGCATCCCAAAGAGATCTTAAAGAAGGGAAAGGGGACCTGCACGTGCAAGAATGTTTGTGGCAGCCCTCTTTGTGGTGGCCAGAAAGTGGAAACTACGTGGATGCCCATCAATTGGAGACTGGCTGAATAAATTGTGGTATATGAATACTATGGAATATTATTTTTCTGTAAGTAATGAGCAACAGGATGATTTCGGAAAGTCCTGGAGAGACTTACATGATCTGATGCTGAGTGAAATGAGCAGAACCAGGAGATCGTTGTATACTTCAACAACAATACTGTATGAGGATGTATTCTGATGGATGTGGCCCTCTTCAACAATGAGAAGAACCAAATCAATTCCAATAGAGCAGTAATGAATTGAACCAGCTACACCCAATGAAAGAACTCTGGGAGATGACTATGAACCACTACATAGAATTCCCAATCCCTCTAATTTTGTCCTCCTGCATTTTGGAATTCCTTCACAGGCTAATTGTACACTATTTCAAAGTCTGATTCTTTTTGTCCAGCAAAACAACCGTATAGACATGTATACATATATTGTATTTAATTTGTACTTTAACATATTGAACATGTATTGGTCAATCTGTCACATCTGGGTGGAGGGAAGGAGGGGAAAAATTAGAACAAAAGGTTTGGCAACTGTCAATGTTGTAAAATTACCCATGCATATATCATCTGGTAAATAAAAACTACTAATAAAAAAGAAGAAGAAGAAGAAGATTTGGGCTTGTCCCAGCCCCCATTCTGACTTGCTTGGGCAGCCCAGCCCCCACTGGTTTTGATCTGCTCGGGCTTCCTAACCCCCACCAAGATATCCAATGTAATAAGGTTTCATCAACTAAAGTCTTTGTAGATGGACCTTGGTAGCTCACTTAGCTGCCAGAATTTTCTGTCCACTGAGAATTGCCACTATAGAAGTCAGTCTCTTGGTAAACTGATTTCTAGCTAACAATAAACTTTCGTTTTGCAACTAATATTTGGGAATGAATGAATTCTTTCACTCCTAAAACCTGTGGCCTATTTAATGAGGATTCTTAATAACTCTCTTATAGCAACCAACCTCTAGATCACCAGGAATCTAGACCACTCTAAACCTCATCATACCTAACTGTGAACTCCTTGCTTGAAAATTGCCTTTTCATTGTGAGACTAGCTATCTGAAACAAATTCTTCCTTCATAAATACTGTTCACAGTCATACTCCCCTTTTCATTCTTGCTATCAGAATTCTAATACAGGGACAGGCAGGCAGCACAGTCAGGAGGACCTGAATTCAAATCCAACCTCAGACACTTATTAGACATGTGATTCTGGGCAAGTCACTTAACCTAAATTGCCTTCCCCAGTCTCAAATTTTAAACAACTCTTCATCATCTAATATTCAGATTATTGCAACACTTTCTAAGGGATATCTCTGCTTCCTGTCCCTTTAGCCTCCAAGCTATTCTAGACATTGTCAGTAGATTAATCTTCCTACTTGAGGGAGGAATCTTGAAAGCTTAATCAATTTGAATCCTTCCCCACCCCACCCCATTCCAATCCTCCATCCAGTAGATGAAATTATAGGATATAAAGAGCAAGCAAAACTGAAAAAAAAAAGTGAAATGTAAAGGGTCATTTCCTTTAGACCTTGAATGGAACTATTTGCATATGAAAAGATCAGGAAACAGGACTGAGAATTGTCAAGGGTCAGGCCAGTCCCTTTTCTTTGTCTACTCATAGATAGGAGCAAACTGAGGGACTGAGGATTCAAAAGAAGAGGCACTGTTTCTTCTAAGAAATGAACCTGGGATTATATTGCGATTGCTAGGCTGTAGGCACATATCCAGCCATATCCAACAAGGGCTGAGGTAGTGGTGGGGGATGGGGAGGATTTTTATTTTCCTTACTTTTCCAACTCCCTCCCCAAAGCTGTGTTCAGAGTACAGTCTAGTCCCTTGTTTCTTAAGCTATGAATTGTGACCCTGTATGGGGTACTGTAATTAAACAAAGAGTCACAAAAATTTGACAATAGAAAAAGGTTTCTGAAGATTCAATGACCAAAAATTAATTCAAAATTAAACATGTAAATGAATCTGAGGTGTTTCTAGCAGTTTCCCATGTTATATTGTGCAACATCAAAGTAGCCTTGGTTCTGAACACACAACATGTGCACTTTCCATTGCATATGCAGTAGGCCACACAACAACAATGAATATTGCCAGAAAAACATTGGCTCAGATTCAAAATTATAGTACATTATGAACTGCAGTGTTTTTATTCAACATACTAAGTTTTCTGCTCTTACAGAAGTATAATCTTTATTTATGTTTAGTTATGAAAAATAAAATGTTTTTTAATATTTTTATATTATTATTCCTTAGCTTATAAGTATCAAATTATTATATCTTTGGATTATATTGTGTTAAAATATTTGATTTAAAAAATTTCTGTCATCTTTTATAAAAACATAATTTTAATTTATTTTTATGTAGCATTTTATATTGAAATATATATTATGTTATATTTTATAACATAGGTTTAATTGCAACAAGTAAAGACAAAAGCCTTTTAATAATATTTTTCTACTATCACCACTGTATGTGTGATAAGGTCCAGAATAATTAGGTGGGGTTGGCAGAGAAAGCTTGAAGTACAGATAAAATTACTCCCTGAGGCAAGTAGGGAAGAGTACTGATGTGGATCTGTTTAACCTTATATTCCTCCCCCTGTGTGGAGGTCGTGGGTAGCCCTACCTTTCTGTATCCAGTCAGAAATCCAAGTTATGTCAAAACCCTGAAATTAAATATCCCCTATAAATTTGCCTATGGCTCATGCCAGCTTTGATGACCCCCTTTGGCTTAAGTGTACCACGATGACATTCTGCCTCAGGGTCTTTCTCCTCAAATTTTCCCCATGCCTCACAGCGTCTTTCCTCTCAACCCCCCACAACTTACTGGAGAGAACTGGAGGGAAGTACTGCTACATTATGCAGATTCATTTGCTCTAATGGATATTACTTCAATGCTTGGCTATGGCTTCCAGCTGTGGGGTCAACTGCCATCCTGCTCTAGGGTACTGCTTAATGATTTCAAAAAAAATTCAGAGCTCACACCTTAGAACCAACAGGGCTATTACCTCCTGGGCAGGGTCCTAGCTCCAGATGCCGCACCCTAAACTGTGTCCAATAACTCAACTCTGGAGTATTCTGCTCCTTTGAACACTGGAAAGAGATTCCCTACTTTCCCCTCCTCCTCTACTATATTTTGCTAGAAATGCTCCTAAGATATGGCAGTCTTGACTTTTTCTACAATTCTTAGCTCAGTTCTTAGCAGGATTAGTTCCTATGCTGTCTTTTGTTCCTTCTGTTTGCCCATGGCAGTGAGTGGGCAGAGAAAAGGGCATTAGGCCAGATCCAGCAAGGACTTTGACAATCCTCAGCCTTGTCGCCTGATCCTTTTAGTTAAAATGGACCACTCAGGGAGTGAAAGGGATTGGATCTCACATATTCTCTGTTGCTTGTTCTTTACATCCTATACTTCCACTAAGTGGGCTGGAAGGATTCAATTGATCAGGGGTAAGCTGATCAACCTACTGCTTCACCAAAACATGGTGCATGTTATACCACTCTCTATCACTATCACTGCTCCCAACTCATAAAATTTCTGTTTTTTCAAAACCTCCCTTAAGAAAGTTCAAAATTTATCCTGGCATTCAATGTCTGCTCTGTGACTTTTTTTTTTTTCTTTTTTTAATTTTATCTCCTACACAAACCCATGGATTAGCCTAAATTAGGTTACTCCTTGTTTCCCCAAATACAGTTAGCATTCTTATCTTTGTTTATGATGTTACCCTCTAATTGAAATAACTTTTCCCTTACCTTTTCTACAGCCTACCTTCCTACAAGACTCATCTCCTTCATGTAGTTTTACTTTATTATCCAAATCTTTGATTTTTCTTGTTGTTTTTTTTTTTTGAAGTCCAAAGTATTTATTATCAATAGCACAAAGCACATACTAACAAAGAGTAAGTAATCTTTGCATGTGTTTGTCCTTTTTTAGGCAAGGATTATATCCTATACAATTTTATATCCCTAGTACCCAGCACAGAATCCTAAATATAACAGGTACTCAATAAATATTGTAGATGATCATAATGGTATAGTTAGTAGCATCCAAATTTTTAAATTATAGACTAGATTATCAGAAATCCTTATGTAGCATCCCTCTGAGTTCATTCTCCCAACTTCCACTTCAGTTATTCTTCTCAAGGTTCTAGGAGTAATCCTAAAAAGTTGTGTAAGGATTTTTCATAGCTCTTGTTCATAGGACCCCACAAGTATGTGTTTATCATTAATCATCAGCTTAGACAGCTTAATGAGCTTTTAACAGAAGTATTTACTAAAGTGTTATAGTTTGAGCAGTTGGTGGAAAATATTTCCCTTCCAAAAGTCTAGGGGATGCTCTTCCAGAAGCACACATAGAGTCCAGAGAATGTTATGCCTCAGTTTCCTTTAATTGTTCTGCCTCAGTTCCTTGAATTGTTCTGCCTCAATCCCCCTAGTTACAACCCTTCTTCCTGACCATAAGGACTGATATAAATTAGGGCTGGGAGGCCTGACCACTAGCATTCCATAGAGCCATAAACTGCAGATGGTTAATTCCAGATTTTTTTTTTTTTGGGGGGGGGGTAATCTCCTATCTCAGACTCAGTGGCTCCTAGCCCTCCCAACTTATCATAATTTATGATCCTTCCTTACCCCCAACCTGTCAGAACCGAATCTATGGTCCATTCCTGGAAGTTCCCACTCACCAGAGCTCTAATCCTACCTTGTCTTTGTTCCCCTGATTGCTGGAGCCCTATAAGAATCCCTGGAATCCATCACTCACTACTGGATGCTTTGAGACATGGGTCCAATTCAGCCACTGGGGGTAACATGGATCTTGTTTTGCCTCCAGCCTAATCTCTCCTCCTCAAATAAAATATTAAAAACTCTCTAATCTCTATCTTGCCTCAGTTTCTCTGGCATTACAAGAAAGAGAGAGTTTAAACTTAAACAATGGTAGTAAGGGACATATGAAGAGAGTATGTGTGACCAAAGGGTAAACTCAAAATTTCTGGTTGCTGGAAGTCTCTGTTTAAGTTCATGGATGGCATTATTTCCTGATCCAAATGGTCATGCACCTTGAAGTTGCTTCCTCCCTTAGCTGCCTTTTCTGTCCTTATTAGTTTGTCTTTAACATATCTTTCTCTTTTCCTGGTTGATTATATTGTCTCCTACTAGTTCAATTTCTCTGATCAATAGAGTTGGATTGGGATAGTATAACATGCCCTCTGGGCTCAATTACCACTCCTTGCTGCTTTCCTGTGTCTGCTTTCTCAAAGTGTTAATTAGATTAAAAGTTCCTGATGTTTAGGACTACCATAGGCTCTACCAGCCATTTTGTCCCCAGTCTCCTTGATTCTATCAAAGTGATTCATCTCTAAGGTAAAGAAATCCCAGATTGTGAACCATAATGTTTATACATTTTACACTGATTGATTACCTTAGAGGCAGGAAGGAAGTAAAGTAAATTGAGTTCTGGGTCCAGAGTCACCAAGGTTTGAATTCAAAGGCTACCTCAGACATTTACTAGATAAGTGCCCTATCTACCTCAGCTTCTATGTCTATAAAATGGGAATAATAATAATACCATCTATCTCCCTATCTCTTGTGAAAATCAAATGAGACAATATTTATAAAGTACCTTGCAACTTGAAAACCTTATGTAATTTATATTAAATATAACATGAACTTATATGAGTCTATAACTTATGTATACTTTATATAAATATATAATAATATGTAACTTTATGTAAAATATATAATTTTAATATAATACATAATTTTTTTTAGTTATAAGATTTTAAAGTTGCAAACTACTTTATAAATATTGTCTCATTTAATCCTCACAACAACCTTCCCTTATACTTATATGTGTGGAGTGAAAGAATTTAATTGCATAATTACTTTTGATTTGAGTTGTAATTTTTGATTCAAGCTTACTATCCTCTAGTTTCTTTCCTCTACAATATTTCCTCTAGACAGCTGCCAGAGTAATACTCCTAAAGCACTGTTCTAACCATATTACTCCTCCACTTAAGGATATTTTCATTTATTTATTTATTTATTTATTTATTATTTATTTTTTACATTTTTAATTTTATAATTATAACTTTTTTTTTTTGACAGTACATATGCATGGGTAAATTTTTTTTTACAACATTATCCCTTGTACTCACTGCTAGTCTGAATTTTCCCTTCTTCCCTCCATCCCCTCCCCTAGATGGCAGGCAGTCCCATACATGTTAAATGTGTTATAGTATATCCTACATACAATATATGTGTGCAGAACCAAATTTCTTATTGCACAGGAAGAATTGTATTCAGAAGGTAAAAATAACCTAGGAAGAAAAACAAAAATGCAAACAGTTTACACTCATTTCCCAGTGTTCCTTCTCGGAGTGTAGCTGATTCTGTCCATCAATTGGAACTGAATTAGATCTTCTCTTTGTTGAAAATATCCATTTCCATCAGAATACATACAGTATCCTTGTTGAAATGTGTAATGATCTACTAATTTTGATCATTTCACTCAGCATCACTTCATGTAAGTTTCTCCAATCCTCTCTACATTCATCCTGCTGGTCATTTCTTACAGAACAATAATATTCCATAGCATTCATATACCATAATTTACCCAACCATTCTCCAATTAATGGACATCCATTCATTTTCCAGTTTCTAGCCACTACAAAAAGGGCTGCCACAAACATTTTGGCACATATAGGTCCCTTTCCCTTCTTTAGTATTTCCTTGGGATATAAGCCCAGTAGTAGCACTGCTGGGTCAAAGGGTATGCACATTTTGATAACTTTTTGGGCATAATTCCAGATGGCTCTCCAGAATGGTTGGATTCTTTCACAACTCCACCAACAATGCATTAGTGTCCCAGTTTTACCACATCCCCTCCAACATTCATCATTATTTTTTCCTGCTATCTTAGCCAATCTGACAGGTATGTAGTGGTATCTCAGAGCTGTCTTAATTTGCATTTCTCTGATCAATAGTGATTTGGAACACTCTTTCATATGAGTGGAAATAGTTTCAATTTCATTCTCTGAAAATTGTTTGTTCATATCCTTTGACCATTTATCAATTGGCGAATGGCTTGATTTCTTACAAATTAGAGTCAGTTCTCTATATACTTTGGAAATGAAACCTTTATCAGAACCTTTAACTATAAAAATGTTTTCCCAGTTCATTGCTTCCCTTCTAATCTTGTTTCCATTAGTTTTGTTTGTACAAAAGCTTTTTAAGTAGATATTTTCTATTTTGTGATCAATAATGATCTCTAGTTCTCCTTTGGTCACAAATTCCTTCCTCCTCCACAAGTCTGAGAGGTAAACTATCCTATGTTCCTCTAATGATCTCGTTCTTTATACCTAAATCATGGACCCATTTTGATCTTATCTTGGTATGTGGTGTTAAGTGTGGGTCCATGACTAATTTCTGCCATACTAATTTCCAGTTTTCCCAGCAGTTTTTGTCAAATAATGAATTCTTATCCCAAAAGTTGGGATCTTTGGGTAATTGTTAACACTCTTCCCTAATTACTTTACATTTTTTCTTACATATTTTGCCTTTACTCATCAGCATACAGGACAATTCTATTCCTCCCACCTTTCCTCTCTCCCTTTTAATATTATTCTGATTGATGAATGCTTGAGTACAAACTTACAAAATTTATTCTATCTAGAAAGCCCTAGATCTGCCACCAAGTTTCATCCCCCCATCTTCCTTCTTCTCTTTATTTGTTTTCCATTCACACTACTATTTCTTCAGGAAAGAGAGTGTTCTTGAATTGCCCTATGGCTCAATTCACCATCCCAGAATAATACACTCTTTTCTAATTACCAGTGTTAACCTGGGCATGTTACTTTGCAAGGTCAACATGAGTCAATAATATGACAGGACAGTCAAAAAAGCTAATTCAATCTTGGGTGACATTGATAGAAGCATTGGAGAAACAGTTCTCCAAAGTTGGAGAAGTGTTAATGCCTTTCTATTCTTTCTCTCTAAATGATCTTCTTGAAGGCAGAGAGTATCTCTTTTGTATTTATTTCTCTAGCTCTTTGAATAATTCCTGACACATACATGATTAATAAATGCCTTTCATTGAGGGAAAAAAAAGCTGGTTATTTAGCAGAAATTTGCCACAGAATTGTAGTAGTGGGCTAATCATTAAGCTCTAATATTCACTGTGCTCACTAATTAAGTACCTTGGTATTTTATTCCTTAAAATCTTAAGTAGGCCATACCTTGGGACCATGTGGGCCACAAATTCTGCAAGCCACGAGTTGAATGCCTAATATCTAAAATTCCACCTGTCTTTAAAAAGGCAGAGATTATCGTTTCATAGAATTTCAAAGTTGGGAGAGACCTCAGAGTTCACTCTACTCTTGAGTTAGGAATTCCCTATAAGTTTATATTTAATCTACCCATCCAAATATATTTTTTGGGGGGTTCCAGATTGTCTTGAGATTGACTTTGAAAAAATTCAAGCTCAGACTGTGAGCAAATTATAAAATTGCATTTCCATATAGGGACAAAAACTTAGAGAAAGATATTAAACTGCTGAACTGATAAACTGATAAAAATCATCCCTAAACAGGAAGTGAGTGAAAAGTAATTGCAAGCACTGAGTACATATGCTTAAGAGTTAATTAATATCAATTCCACAAAAGAGGAATTTTCTGCCATTTTTGAACAAGATGAAGGAGGAGAAACATTATGCAAATGGAGGACCAAGAAGTTTATTGATGTCATGATTCCCAGCCAATTGGAACTATGAGGGAGGGATCTTGTGCTTCAAGATAGGAAATAAAAGGCTCATTTCTTTCCCTTCTCTCCACCTCATAAGGTCAAATCCACCCAGGTGTTTTTCTTATTTCTGGAAAGAATTGTAAATAAACCAACTTACTTCATACATTCTTGAGTCCTTTCTTTCTTTGTAGCACATTTCTAATAAGACCATCTTCAAATCAAGTAAAGTCATTTATTATATTTGAGGTTTACCTGCTCAGCAGGCCCTCTATAATCAAAGAAGCAGCCCACCAGAGTGAGGTGAGGGTTGGTTTAAAGAAGGGAAAGTAAGAAAAAAACAGAAGAATTGGGCTTGGACAAATTCAGATATGATTTTTCAAACATAGGCAGTATATGGGAAACATCCCTTTCATGTCTGTGATAGAATATATCTCAGATAAGATATTGCACACATAAGGTGCTATATTGAAAAAAACATCCTTTGCCTATCAATTATGGTATATGAAAGTTATGGAATATTATTGTTCTATAAGAAATGATCAGCAGGATGATTTCAGCCCGGAGAGACTTACATGAACTGATGCTAAGTGAAATGAGCAGAACCAGGAGATCATTGTACGTGACAACAACAAGATTATACAAAGATCACTTCTAATGGACATGACTCTTTTCAAAACAAGAAAATTGAGGCCAGTTCCAATGATCTTGTGATGAAGAGAGCCCTCTACACCCAGAGAGAAGCCTGTGGGAAGTGAAGGTGGATCACAATATGGCATTTTCTCTCTTTTTGTTGTTTGCTTGCATTTTGTTTTCTTTTTCCTTTTTTTCCCCTTTTTTATCTGATTTTTCTTGTATAGCATGATAATTGTATAAATTTGTATATATTAAAAAAAGAAAGAAAAAAAGCATTCTTTTATGTCTGTGATCAGATATCTGTTGCCAGACTTCCTGCTGTAAAAGGTATCTTCTTTTGACTACTTGGCTCCCTGGGGCCCATTGGATACTAGCCTAGATATTTATCACTCACAGCAGAAATTTTTTACTTATCTCATCATTGCTGTATTAGAAGTTTTCCCTTCCATCAAACCATAATATTCTTCTATTTAACTTCAGTTTACGGCTCTAAGACTTCTTTTCTTGTGGCAGAGTGCAACAAGTTAAATTTCCCTTCCACATAAAAACCCTTGAAATATTTAAGACAACTAACACATGATTGTCCTAAGTCTTCCCTTCTCTATGCCAGACATCCCTGACTCATTAACATCTGATCTGGGATGACATGGTGCCACATGCTTCTCAACATTTTGATTACTGTCCTCTGGATATTTACCAATTTGTAAATGCTTTTCCTCCAATATGGCAGGGGAAGGAGAGATTCTGCTCCAGATATAGTCTGAATGAAGAAGAGTACAGTGGCACCAGCTTTGGATCCCATGCTTCTATCAATGTCACCTAAGATTGAATTAGCTTTTTTGGCTGCCCTGCCACACTGTTGACTCATGCTGCCTTTACAGTCAACTAAAATTCTTTGGATTCTTTCCAAATGAACTTCTCCATGATTCCCCTATCTTGTTGTACTGTGATTTTGTTTTTTTATTCAAGTATAGGATTTCAAACTTATTCCTTTTAGTCCATGCTCTAGCCTGTCAAGAACTTTTTGGTTCTTGATCCTCTCTTTCATGTAAAGGATTAGTTCTCCTAGCTTCATGTCACCTACAAATGTAGTATGCATGTCTTCTATATCTGAAATCACATCACAGATATGTAGCGACACAAGTGAAGTTTATTGGCCAATACATAGAACAAGACAAGGGTGTTTTGTTTTATTTTGCTTTAAAACATGTACACTCAAGGCAGAAATATGGACCTTTATTTCTTTATTTGCATGCTAATTTAAGATGATTTTGGGAGTGAGATTCATTTCAGTGCCTCACTACTTATCTCTTATGAGTGGGCCTCTTGTTGTTGAGTTATGCTTGACTCTCCATGACCCCATGGGCCATAGCACTTCAGGTCTTTCTGTCTTCCATTATCTCTCAAAGTCTGTCCAAGTTCATGTTCATTTTTTCCATGACACTATTCATTTCAGCAGTGTTTAATCTAAGTGGATTGTAAGGGCACAGAAGTGCAGTCAAGGAATTGATGATAGTTATGAGGAATTTTACATAACTTTAAATCAGATACTTGTCTATGACCACTAACCTGAGATCAGTACTCGACAAAAGTAGTCAAAAAGGACATTCTTAATCTTAGCCTGGGAGTTTTCTGTTGGTTTTTGTTAGCTCCCTGGCTAGGTGTGGTGGCAGCTTATGAACTAAAAAACCATTAGCCTGACCTATCTGAACTTTTCAGGGAAAGGATTTCTAACCACTAAAGCTTAGTCAATGGAAATGATGATGATCCTGAAGAGCTGACATGTAGCAGAAGGTAGTAGATATAAGTCTGATAACTATGACATCAGAAAAGATGGTGTGTCAGTCAACAAACATTTTTTAAATGTCTATTAAGTATTAAATACTAGTTATATAAATACAAAAAAAAGACAGTCTCTGCCCTCAAGGAGCTTACAATCTAATGAGGGAAGACAACAAACAGAAGGAGACTTAAAAGGGATCAGAGCATGTACCTACCATGAGGAAGAAATCCAAAGTGGCATCTTCTGATGGGAAATGAAGAGATGGAGGTCCTCTTTAAATGGAGCTTTAGGAAGGAGCAATTCACTGTGTCCTCCATTCAGAGGACCCCCAAGGTTAGTGTATTTGATAAAAACCCCAAAGAGGCAGAGTTTCAGTCAATTTATTATCAGCTAAACTAATTAATAGTTTAATTATTAATTAATAGAAACTGTCTGATTGTTATAGAGATCAGAAATATTCAAGAGAGAAGAGAAATATGACATCCAACAAGAGATTGGTGTCAGGATCATTAAAGGACATTGGTAGCTCTGCAGTTTGGAAAATAATTGATTGTCCTGGCCACAAATACACCTAAACTACCATTGCCTCTGCTTATGTGCCCTCAGTGCATATGCCCTGGGTTCGTGTATTCGAGATGTGTATGTTCCTCATGCATATGAAGAAGTAGCAGGTTGGGTGAGAGTGGTTTGGAGTGTGAAGAATTCATATCAGGCATTATTAGAGTAACAAGGGATCTTTATTGATGTGAAAAAAACTCATGGGCAGAATAAAAAATGATTTTAGCAATGGGTTGTAAATGAAGGGGCTTTTTAAAAGTCAGAGAGGGAAGGGAAGTAAGGGAGGAATCTAAGGAGTTAGTGAGGGTCCTAGTCAAGAACAAATTTGCATGCATATTTTGTGTGTCTGAGCAACTGCAGGATGGGACAGGAGGAGCTGAGTATGCCTTTAGAAAAACCAACAAGACAGTTCCAGGAATTCAACCTTTCTTTGTGTGTGATAATGGGTATGGAATGGGCTCACTAAAGTTCATGCTCCACATCACATATCCTCTGGTAATTTATGTCCTCTTCCTGGTGTCTTTCCCTTTTGGTACTATAGTAATCTGTGGGAAAGTATACATAGTATATATGTGAATCTTTTTTTTTTTTTTGTCACTGTATGTGTTATATTACTTAATTATATACCTTTTATTGTGACCTAATGTGATCTCTGAAGTACTGATAAACATTAATACATCAGTGAGGATTCAGGAGCTCTTCTTTTGAACTGATGCTCAACTATCTGAGAAAGTCTCAAAACTGGTATGCCTTTTATGGAAACCACTAAGTGGGGATAGAGAAGCCCAAGGGCTATAGATAAAAAATTATGAACAGAAAATATTCTCTGGTATTCCACTAAGACTTCCTCCATGTAGACAATATAATCTTTTTTTACTTGTTTGGTACTTCATTAATCACTATTCTTTAGATCTAGTGATTCATCCAGTTTCAAATTCACCTAACCAGCTACAAAATCAAGTCAAATTTCTTTATCTTACATACATGGATATCATGACACACTTTGTGAAATGCTTTTCCTAAATCCAGGATTTCCTTGACAGCATTTCCCTGGTCTTCTAGACCAGTAACCTTGTCAGAAAAAGGAAATGAGTTCTTGATAAAATCATGCAAGCTAATAATGATTATGGCTTCTCTTTCTGTGCTCATTACAAACCATTAGTTTGATAGTGTTTCAGAATTTGTCCAGAAGTTGAAGTCAAACTTATTGATTTTTAGTTGACGAATCTACCTTATTCTCTCTCTGACTTTACTAGCCTTTTAAAAAAAAAAAAAACTAGTAGAAAATCTGTCCACTATCCTGTGGCACTTCTCCCAAGTTCTATGATTTTTCAAAGATCACTGAAAGCAGCTTAGCAATCACACCTGCCAGTTCTTTTATTCTCCTGGGAAGTAATGCATACAGGCCTACTCAGTAGAATACAAGGAAGTTGGCTAGATGCTATCTTACTGTTTCTTTATCTGCCTTGTGATTTAATTCCCCGATAACCACTTTTGTCTTATACTTTCCAGTTCAAAGGTCATTTTCCCTGGCAGAGAAAATAGAAGCAAAATACTTGAAAAGTTTTGCCTTATATCTATTACCTATTATCATTCCTCCATCTCCCTTGAATAGTATTCTTAGCCATTCTGTGATCTTTTTCTTGTATCCAAAATGCTTTTAAAATTATTTTATTCATCCCAAATATCAATTTATTCTAACTTGCCTGATTTACTAGGTCATTGAGTCAATAATCATTTATTAAGTGCCTATGACAGGCACTTTGTTAAAATTCTATTCATAGAATTTTTTTATATAGTATTTTAATTATATTTGCTCATTTTCTGAATATTAAAATCAACAAAGTGAATTGAGTTTCCTCAGAACCACATTGGACAGTTCTCCATTTTCTTCCTTGTATAGTCCCAAAGGGATATACTTCCTAGATCTTTTGTGCTTTTTTGAAATAATTTCTTTCTTGAGAGCATTCATCCTTCTGGAACCAACTTTCCTTATAGGATCAGTAGTTTTAGGATTCTACTTATCATTACCTTTGTACATTCTTTGTCAATTACATGGAAGTGAGGTGCTGATTCTTTTCCATTATGGCGATCTGGGATGATGGCAAGAGGAAGAAAGTAGAGGAACCTGGATAGCCCACAACCATTTATGCAAAATACAGAACCTTATCCCAGGAGAGGAAGATGTTCAAATTAGTTCTTAGATGGAGAAGTGAATGAAATTCACTAAAGGCAGAAAGAGCATTTATTTGAACAGTGAATCTCTTTCCTGAAAGATCACAGCCATTATTTCAAAACACACATATTACACACACACACACACACACACACACACACACACAATTTTTTTGCTATCTTGAAGATAGCATGATATAAATACTCATGGCATAATAGCCCATTGGACTTGGAGTTTAGAGAAACTAAACTAATCTAGTTCAAATTTTACCTCTGTCACATGATTGGATCTGTGACCATGGATAGAATATTTGATTTTGCTGGATCTCACTTATAGAAGGTCTGAAATGAGCCAAATACTTGGAATACCAACCTCACCGAGTTATTGTGAATATCGAGTGAGAAAAATGCTTTATAAACCTTTATAAGCTCTGTTGTTGTTATTGTTAAACATTGTCTAGGCAGTTAAGCATTGATGCTCTTTCCCATACCAAAGGACATTCCTAGATCAAAGGAGATCATTTTAGAAGGGGAACAAAAGAAAGATTTTCTTTTTTTCAAGAAGAAATATGTTGTTAACACTTCCAAATTATAAAAGGAAGACTGAAGCTTAATTAATTTCAAATCCTTTTTATAAGTCAGAGGAGTGCTCTAAGGCATGGAAAAGTTATTAGGAAAAGAGTATGGGTCATTGTCTTCCCACTATCTTTTCTCTGCCCCCCTCAAATAATTTGTCATAGATGATACTTAGCAATTTCATTTTGTAAATCACTCCTTCATTTATTCAAAAAGTATTTAATAAATGTCTGTTGTATATACCAAACAGTATTAGTTTGTTAGACTCAGTTTTCTTATTTTAATAGTGAAAATGACAAATCTTTAAGATTATAGAGACATTTATCTATAGGTGAGACTACTCTTTTTATAGAAATGAATCAAGTTCAAATAATCATAGATTTAGAGTAAGGAATTTTTTTTGTTATGGTTTTTTATTTACCAGATATATGTATGGGTAATTTTACAGCATTGACAATTGCCAAATCTTTTGTCCCAATTTTTCCCCTCCTTTCCCCCACCTCCTCCCTCAGATAGCAGGTTGACCAATACATGTTAAATATGTTAAAGTATACATTAAATACAATATATGCATACATGTCCAAACAATTATTTTGCTGTACAAAAAGAATTAGACTTTGAAATAGTGTACATTTAGCCTGTGAAGGGAATCAAAAATCCAGGTGGACAAAAATAGAGGGATTGAGAATTCTATGTGGCGGTTCATAGTCATCTCCCAGAGTTCTTTTGCTGGGTATAACTGGTTCAATTCATTACTGCTCTATTGGAGCTGATTTGGTTCATCTCATTGTTGAAGAGGGTCACATCCATCAGAATTGATCATCATATAAATATTATAGTTGAAGTATAAAATGATCTCTTGGTCCTGCTCATTTCACTCAGGATCAGTTCATGTAAGTCTCTCCAGGCCTTTCTGAAATCATCCTGCTGATCATTTCTTAAAGAACAATAATATTCCATAATGTTCATATACCACAATTTATTCAGCCATTCTCCAATTGATGGGCATCCATTCAGTTTCCAGTTTCTGGCCACTACAAAGAGGGCTGCCACAAACATTCTTGCAATACAGATCCCTTTCCCTTCTTTAAAATCTCTTTGGGATATAAGCCCAATAGTAATACTGCTGGATCAAAGGGTATGCACAGTTTGATAACTTTTTGAACATAGTTCCAAATTGCTTAGAGTAAGGCATTTTTGAGATAATCCAGTCCCACTCATTTAATAGATAAGCCTCTCTAAGATCTAGGAAGCTAAGTAATAAGAATAAGAATAAGAATAAAGCACTTACTATATATGTTTCTGGTGCTATGCTAAGCCCTGTACAATTATTATCTCATTTAATCCTCATGAGAAACTTGGGAGTTAGGTGCTATTACTTTACTTTTTTACAGAAAACTGAGGCAAAGGGAAGTCTAATATGACTTGCCCAGCTAACAATTCAACTTAGGTCACAATTCATATTTAGTTTTCCTAACTTCAGATTGGGTGTCCTGTATTCTGTGCCAGTTATTTCCCAAAGTCACACATACAATAAGGGACAGAGATGGGATGAGAAACAATTTAAAGAGTGCACATATGCACCTAAGTTTACTTTGACTTTAAATATATCTGTCTTTCTTCAAAGAGCAGTTATTTTGTTTCTTGACAAACATATTTATATGTGTGAGCGGGAGAAGCATTGACATGTTTTAAGAACTCTGGATTCAAGTCCTGCTTCTAAACAAATACTGTCTTTGTATCTCTGGGCAAATTACTTAACCTCAGTGGCAATTGCCTAAAATTATAGGTCTCAAAGCAGGTGCCAACATGCACTGGTAAAGGAAATTTCTTAACTATAAGTACTCTATATCAATCAAATTACAGATCATAATAGTGGGACTGGGCAGCTAGGTGGCACAGACCGTGGAGTTAGGAGAACCTGTGTTCAAATCTAACCTCAGATACTTACTAGCTGTTGACTCTGGGCAAGTTATTTAACCCTGTTTGCTTCAGTTTCCTCATCTGTAAAATGACCAGGAGAAGGAAATGGCAACCATTCCAAAATGTTTGCCGAGAAAACCCCAAATGGGGTTATGGAGAGTCAGCTATAACTGAAAAATGATTCAACAAGAACAAAATAGTGAGACTGTAGAGTCCTAAATTATAAATGAATTCTTTCTGAGCACGAGTGTATGAAAAAAGCATTTATTAAGTACTTACTTTGTGCAAAGCACTGTGCTATTTTAGACAGAAGTACAAAAATGAAGATATGTCCTGCTTCACTTTCTAATGGAAGTGACAACATGCATAGGGAAATGGTAACTAAATAGATTATATTTTGGTTTGGAAAAGTACAGGAACAATGAGTAGAATCATAAGACAATATGTTTCTCTAAGTGAAGATGGGGAATAAAAGGTACATTTGCTATCTCATGTTGACTGGTGAAGGAAAATTTGGGTAATGCAAATATAATTTACATAATATTTACTACCTGCTTGTAGACTCCTGAGTGGTGAAAGAAATCTAGAGCAATTTTTAAAATCCACTATTTGAATAAGAAAGAAATTATTTATATTGGATAGACAAACTATTAGATAGACAAACACTTCAAATTTTATTGTGTTTCAGTTGATTTGAGGTCTATTGATGAAAAATTTGCTATGAAAAAGTACTTATGTGTTATATAATCATCACTACAGGATGAAATACTTCTGACAAAATGAAATACAAGAATCTCTTCTTATATTGTTCTAGGCTGTAATAAATTAAATACCTTTCAACCCACACTAAACAGCACATTCCCATAAATCACAGCCTACTCAGTTGGCCTGGGAAGTCATGTTTATTTCATTTTACCCAATAAAAGTTCTTGAAGGAAGAAAATCTAATGAGGGCCTTTTTCTTTCTAATGGTAGCATGTAAAAAAAAATTACATCCATGAATTCTTTCTATACCCTGGCCAATAGACTTGAATTCACACAGGTAGGAGCTCTCTGGAACCAGTTTTGGGCTTCAATTTCCATTTGCCTATTTTTTGTCCTTATCTTTTCTATCTGGCAATTGTTCTTTTTGGTGGAGAAGACTAACAAATCAAATGAGGTGACATATATAGTTCTTGGTACACCTTAAAGTGCTACATAAATGGTGATTCGTATTGTTAACAGAAAAATAAGTCATATAATTTTGTTCTTTCCTTTCCAAGTCTTCCCTTTTCTTGTTCTTCTCTGTGCTCTAAATGTAATTTAAATAGCCTTTGTTCATTATTGTTAACATTTTTGACAAGTTTCTGTTCACTTGGGGTCATCTTTGAATGCTTGATTGAACTGGAATGTCCTAATTTTTTTTATATTCTTCCTTGATTACAAACCCTTGCTATTATATCTGTTGTCCATGCTTCTGAAGTCTGAATACCCTAAAGAACTCCTATGTGGCCATTTTGGTCTACATCCACATTTTATTCCTTATTGAAATCATTCATGAATCTATCTTCATAATTAAAATTTTTAGAATTGCTATCATGCTTGAGCCATCTTTTCTTTGAGAATCTAGGACAGTAAACTATGTGTATATATATATATTCTCTCTGAAATTCTTAAAATTGACTTTCCTAAAGACCACATATGATTATGTCTTCTCCTTGGCTCCGTAATCTCTGACATGGATACTATTTCTGAAAGTTTCTATTTTCCCCTTCAATTTCTCCTTATTAGTCAGAGTCAGACTTAGAAGAAAAGCATTCCCTTCCTCTAATTCTTTGTGGTATACTTAAGTTTCCATTTTGCATTTGGGCATCTTTCTTCTTCCAAGCCTCATTCCTTGACATAATGATAGGAAGCCAAACCTCTGACTTTCTGTTACAGCCATGACTGCCATGGTCAATCAGCCAGGCTGATTACACTCCAAACTTTCACACTCGGCACTTTAAAAGAAGCTTTGTCTCCATTTTTTCCTGACAGTGCTACAACTGAACAGAAGCAAAACCCACTCCAAAGAATAAGACTACAGGTCTAACCTTATCCTTCCAGGTAGGAAATGGTTCCCAAATGAACACAAACAATTCATAGTGTAGAGAAGCCACGTGCAGATAGAATATAAGTCCCCTGAGAACATAGATTACCTTATTTTTGTCTTTGTATCCCTAGTGTTTAGCACCATCCTGGTAGTTGATTAATAAATGCTTGTTGAATGACAAAAGGCAATAAAGACTGTAACATTATTAATATTAAGATGCATGGGAAACACTGAACTAAAATTAACATTTGATTTGTTGCATCATGTAATTTCCTGTTATTGTAGAGTTAGAGAGAAAAGTAGATAAAATTGGAAAAACCCTGAGATGATAGTATATGGCTTATTGCCTTTAAAATATTTTTTGGGGGGTGGCAGAGTTATTGGAACTGACTTGGCTTTCATAGAGTATCTATTGGCAAAATAAATTTGATATCTATCAGTTTTCTTCTTTTTGCCAGAGTTTCCCCACAAGTTCCCAGAGAAAGCATCCTGTGTTCCCATACACAGTCACAATAGTGGTCCCTCACAATCCAAGATGATTCATCTTATACATGACATGAGATTTCCTGAGGATTATATCCTAGCACCAAATTGCCTTACCACTGCTATGGTGGATGCTTAACAACACAGGCAGGAACATTTCCTTTGCACATAAACTCATCACCAATCAAAAACTTTGAAAAGCACATAATATATGTGATATCATTTCATTTTCATAGTTCTATAACATGTATAAGGAAATGAAGGTTTATTAAAGAGTAAGTTATTTATCTGTGGTCATACAACAAGAAGTGTTGGAGGCAGCAGCTGAACCCACATTTTGTAAGTAAGGGCATTAAAGAGGAAGAAAGCTAAAGTTTTCCATATATAATGGGATGATGAAGAAAGTAAAGGAACATGAAATTTCACCCTATGCAAAAGAGTAGAAAGAATAGGGATTTTCAATTAGGGAAGAGAAAAATTAGATTGACATGATAGCTGGTTTCAAATATTTGAAGGTTCTCATAAGTAGAGTCTTGTTTTATTTGACCCTAAAAAGCAAAAGGGGAAAAAAAGCCACAAAAAGATTGAGGAAACCCTTCCTAATGATTTGAACTGTCCAAAAGTAGAATGGCCTGCCTTAGAAATTGGAGAATTTTCTATTACTGAAAGTGTTTTAGGAGAATTGAATATTATTTAGTGGGAAAGTTGGATATAGAAGTCCTCATAGATTATATTTGTTGGCTTCTGAGTTTCCTTCTGACCTTGAAATACTAAGAAAGAAAATACCATGGCATGAAAGAAGAAAGGGGAGGGAGTCAATGGAGAAGTTGCAATATATATCCATCACTATAACTAGTTATCTTTGAGCTTTAAATTTAAAAGAAAAAAATTTCCAGGATAAAATTTGGTTTAAAGAATTAACTATAGTCTTCACTGAAAATCAACTAAAATATATTCCTAGATTGTAGTGTTATTAGTGGACAAACATTTTGGCTTTCAATGTTCTCCAAATGATTATCTCATTGACTGATGCCAGTTCCAAAGATCCCACACTGGGATCTGAATGTGGGAACTGAATGTGGATCGCAATATAACAATCTCACTTTTTGTTATTGTTCACTTGCATTTTGTTTTCTTACTCATTTACTTTACATCTTGGTCTGATTTTTCTTATGCAGCAAAAGAATTGTATAAATATGTTTGCACATTTTGGATTTAACATATATTTTAACATATATAACATATATTGGATTGCTTGCCATCCAGGGAAGTAGATGGGGGAAGGAGGGGAAAATCTGAAATACAAAGCTATGCAAGAGTCAATGTTGAAAAATTATTTGTGTATATATTTTGAAAATAAAAAGTTTTAAATAAAAAAAAAAACAATCATCTAATTTTTCTGAATGCAAGGAAGCTGCTGAATACTTTGGTATCCTTTATATACATTGTCTGTCTCTGGCATTGAAAATTCAAATCAAGAGAGTCTTTAGTGGTTCATGACACTCTACCACAAGCCACTTATTACCGGTACTATGACAGGTCATACACCATAAAACACAATCAATTTGAATTGTGTTTAAACTCTTGGGAATTTTGATCTATGTTTCAGTTGTAATTTCAATCTCATCAAAACTTGTTTTCAGTAAATGTCTAATGATTACTAAAAGTAGTAAGAATGGCAACTTTAGATAATTGTTCTTGACTTTAGGAAGTATTTCAGCTGGTTCAGATAATTTTAGACTGCAAGAACCTAATGACCATAGTCACAGACAAACATAGAAGTTTGAGAACTGATACTCTGTCTTCAAAATGGCCAGAGTTGTTAAAAGACCAAAATATCCAGTAGAGGTTACCAACATATAGCCCATGATTCAGATTATGTAGTGATGCATTCATTGAAGATAAAGGGGTTCTGGTAAAATAGGATATAGCAATGTGTTTATGTTATGTAGATTAAAAATTAGATGAAAGTATGCAATTTTATGAGAAAATTATGATGTAAGATATTAGTAAGGGAAGGAGAATAAGAGGGATGGGAGGGGAGAAGGGGAGAGAGAGAGAAAGAAGAAGAGGGAGAGAAGAAAGGAATAGAGGGAAAAGGAAGGAGGGAGGGAGGGAAAGAGGGAGAGAGAGAGACAGAGAGACAGAGACAGAGACAGAGAACATTATACCTAATTCACATAAAATGAATGCAAGGTGTTTTTTCAGAGGTAAAGCAGACTGTGGGAGTCAAGAAAGGTTTCATGTTGAAGGTGACACAAGCTCAGTCTTGAAGAAAGTCAAAGCTTTCCAAAACGCAGAGGTGTGGGAGGTGATGTTTTCCAGGCATGAGGGATAGCCAGAGAAAAGGAATAGAAACAAGGAATGGAAGGTAAGGTGGGTGGCATACTGAGTTTGCCAGCATTGCTAGATGACAGAGTAAGAAGAGTGAAGTAATGTTAAAGAAGACTGCTCATCATTCATTATATAAGTTTCTCTAAGCCTCTGCCTTCCTTTAAAGGTATCTTGTACAGAACAGTCTAGGATGATGTCACACGTGTACGACAGTATTTTTCTACGTTGGTCTTCTTTGCCCAGAGAGCAGACAGTTCCTTAACATTTGCGTGGTGACCCTAATTGGTTGCCCATTCTTGTCTATTTATTGAAGAACTTCATCTTGTCCCTAGTAATTGGGAAGTTAAGATTTGAGATGATCCATAGAGAAGGTAGGTGGTGTAGTGGATAGAGTACTGGATCTGAAGTCAGGAAAACCTAAATTCAGGTTTTCAGATACTTACTGCTGGATCATCTAACCCTGTTTGCCTCAGTTTTCTTATCTATAAAATGAACTGGAGAAGGAAATACTATCTGCCAAAAAAAAACCCCAAAACAATAAAAAAAACCAAAAACCAAACAACAACAAAAAAACAATTTCCAAATGCTATCATGACAATTCAAACATATCTGAAAACAAAAAAAACAAAAAACTCAGAACACTTAGGGACCTGCGATACTGAAGGGACTGCTATGGCTGTATTGACTAGTGCAAAAGGTAGCTGACAGATATCTTGCTTCACTACATAATTTTAATGCTCTGGTATGAGTCATTTCCTATATCCACTTAATTCAAAATTCAAACCCAAACTTTGTTTGCATGATTTGTCAGGCTAATACAGCATGGGTCCTACATCCTAGTTCTTTTGCTGCTTGTTATCTAGTCACTGGGCTAATAACACTTCATAACCCATGTCAATGGTTAGAGGGTTAGGAACCTGACAAACCAAGTAAGTGCCAATTGATCATGCTGCCTGTGAAGCCTTTATGCCCTGAGTACACCTGGAAGTGGTTAGACTAAGCATTCATAGAAGGTGTTTATAGAGTTTAGGGTTATTATAGCCAAGTTCATAGGACCAGGCCCTTTAAGAGAGACAATATGACCTGCTGTGGATCTATGTAGCTGTACCAATGTCTAGGATGTGCTATTTCTCAAAAGTTGGTGCGGGGATACAATATTGCCACTTTGTGTAAGCTGATAGCTTAGAGAATGTGAGTGAAACAGTAACCTGAGAATGAAAATCAGTATGTTAATCCTCAGGTTCTTTGACTCAAGATTGGTTATTAACTTTGATTTCATTGATATTATTGAAGTCAATGCCTGAATCACTTTCTTCAAGTCAGTAAGAAGACTTAATAGTACATAAGATTTGGTGTCAGTAATAACTAACAATAGGTGGCATTTTGCAGATGTTTTAAAGTTTATAAAGTGTCTTATAGATATTATCTCACTTGAGCTCACACACCCTTGAAATAGACACTTATTTATCCCCATTTTACAGATGAAAAAACTGAGAAAGACAGAGGTTAAGTGACTTAATAAGATATGTGACTTGGGGTCACATAACTAGTAAGTGTTTGAGGCTGGATTTGAGTTCAGGTATTCTTGACTTCACTCATTGCTCTGTCCACTGCATCGCCAGACTGACAGCTAATCTATTTAGTCACACTGGTGATTCATTAGATTACATGATTTAGAATCTTAGAGCATCAAGAGATCAAAGGGATTATCTAATCAAATCCTCTTATTTTAGAAATAAAGAAATTGAGCCCTAGAGAGGTGAATTTATTTAATTTAGGATTTTTAATTTAATTAAGGATACCTGGCCAATAAGTAGCTGTGCCAAGGCTTAAATGCAGGTTTCCTGATCTCTGTTCCAGACTCATATCTGTGGCATGGTACAGATAATTCAGCAATTCTATTACATTTGGCTCTTTACCTTTGTAAAAAGCCTTTGGGTACAGCATTTTGGAAGATCATGCTGTGAAGGGAGAAATTACTAGAATTGTTAATTCAATATAATAACTCAGATTTAAAAAGCGTTTTCCTTACAACAGTTATGGTCATGCAGGACCCAGGTCTTCTAAGTTCAAGCTCAATGCTCTTTCTATTATACAAAATAAAATCCATTTTAGATTAATATAGATTCATGCCATTGGTTCTCTGTCATGATGTCGCTTATTTGGAATAGAAGTGGAATTATAGTGATCTTAACAACATAAGGGTTTTATGACCATCACTAAAGTCACTTAAAGTACAGAAATAACATGGGTCAAGGTGTTGGTCTATTTCAACATAAACTTTGTAAACATCTATTATGTGCAAGGCCCTGGCCTAGGTGCTGACAAGTCCATGTCTTGGGTTTAAGCCATTAGGAACATGTTAGAATTAATACCAGAATGAGAAGGGAAGAGGAGAGGGACACAGAGAGAGAGAGAGAGAGAGAAGAAGGAAAAGGAGAGAGAGAGACAGAGAGACAGAGAGAGACAGACAGACAGACACAGACGCAGAGAAGCAAAGACAAAGAGACAGAGAAACAGAGAGAGACAGAAAGACAAAGAGACAGAGACAGAGAGACAGAGAGAGAGAGAAAGAAAGAAGGAGGGAAGGAGAGAGGGAAGGAGGGAGGGAGAGGAAGAGGGTGAGGAAAAGGGATAAGGACAAGGACAGGGACAGGGACAGGGAGAGAAGGAGAGAAAGGAAGAGGGAGGGAGACAGAGATAGAGTTAGAAACAGAGACAGAGATAGACAGACACAGAGACAGATACAGATAAAGACAGACAAATACAGATAGAGATAGATACAGATACACAGAGATGCAGAGAGACAGAAATAAAACAAACAAGTTCCTTCAGAATAAGACATATCAGAGATGACAAAAATCAACTAGAATTTCATTGTATTGTGAAAATCAAATGTCAGAGTTGTGAAAATCAAATGAGAAATTAAAACATTAGTAAGCTTTAAGGCACTACATAAATGTTACCTATTATTACTCTCAAAACTTTGATAGAACTAGCTTGGGTGGGGTTGTGTGTACTATAAGTATTAATTAGCAAAGAATATATGAATTTATTTAGTGAGCAAAGACTTAAAAAGGAATGAGTTGTTTATTGGAGAAGGAAAATGACTAGTTGAGAAATTTGAGAGTATATATAATAGAGAAAGGATTTGAGATGACTATATAAATGATGATGGTTTTCCTGAATTCTACCACAAAGATCATGAGCCAGCAGAGGGCTGCTCCTCTTTCTTAGTTTTTATTCCATATTCTACTAACCTCATGGAGGTGGAGGGGCCCCAACAGGAAGGACTTAAGAAAAACCAGGACCAAACTGTTAGGAAGAATTGCTGGTGATCAAAAAATGAGAACTATTCTCATTCATGTCAAATGTTTGTTTTAACTGCTTATAACATTTATTCGTATATATATATATATATATATATATATATATATATATATATATATATATATATATATATATATATATATATATATATATGTATATACCACTGGGAAAGGATACAATCACAACCTCACAATATTAAGTAACTTATTTTAAATGACTTATTGAATAAAGAAGTCTTTAATGGACATCTAAGACTTATGCACATGACCATTGTCACTGCTGCTAGAGACAAGAGTTGGAGCCATGGGTTTGGATAAGCATGGGTTTGTCTCCATAATTATCATGCTTGACTTTCTTTAGGGATACTCATGTTCCTTTTGGACTTGTTCTACTTGCCAAATCTGCAAAGCTATTATTTACTTATATAGAAAAAATTTTAAAGGACCACCTTACCTCTAATTGCCAGCAAGGCATCAGTGGAGATAGAGATATAGCTTATTAAAGATATATAATTCACATGATGGTTAAAAAAAAAAAAAAAATTTTAAAAAGGGGGCAGCTAGATGGCGTAGTGGATAGTGCACTGACTCTGAAGTCAGGATGATCTAAGTTTAAATATGACTTTAGACACTTAACAAGGCTGTATAACCCTGAGCAAGTCATTTAACCCCAATTGCCACACACACACACACACACACACACACACACACACACACACACATTTTTTAAAAAGGAAAAGAAGAATTATAAAGAATAATTGCTTAGCAGAGGCTAAAGAACTAAGGGATTTACCATAAGAATCTATATTCCTTTGAAAGACTTATTATTTAGTAATTTTGTTCTTTGATTGAATCAATATAGTATAGTGGGACTTGGAAGAAGGAAGATCTGGTTTCAAATCTGGAACTCTAAAGCTTATTTATGTGACTATGGATAAGGTACTCAGTTTCCTTATCTTTAAAATGAGAGGATTGGCTTCAATGATCTTTTAAGACTCCTTCCAACTGTAAACTTATAGTCCTTTGATTCTATGATTTCTCTGATTGCCCTCAGTTAATATTTCAAAAAAAAGAATTTCCTGTTGGTAGAATATAAAGGGCAAAAAAAGGAGAGCTAGGAGTTTTTCCAGCAGAGTAAATAATAACAACAAAGAAATCATCATTGTTTAGTGCATTTCTCCTTTTATAAATACATCATTTTGATTAACTCAATGATAATCCTTTCTGAAACACAATGGGTTTTTACTTGTCTCTCGAAAAACTTCATCAACTCTTTTTGGGTTATTTTTGGTCCACAAAGTGAGATAATAAGTTAGATTAGTTCACTTTAAAACTCAGAAATTTTTTATACTATGAGGAAAAGCTCCCAATTTTTTTTTCCTTTCTAAGATTATTTTCCATTGGCTCAGTTCTCAATCATATCTAATTTATGTGGACTGCATTGTTTACAAAGAAATGTTTTTGGAAGCTCTGAGTATATAAGAAGGTCCATTGGTATTATAGCAGTCATTGGTAAGTCCAGGCTTTGATGTTGAGGGTTAATCTATAGTCATGCCAGCTTCAATGTAAACAATAAATCACCATTCAATAAATCCACTCAATTACCCACTTCTCTGTTGGCTTTTCTTCTCTCCATTTTATTCTTTCTTCAAATTTGTACAAAAATGTACAAATGACTGGAATCAAATTAAACATGTTTAAAGTGATGTAACTTTTCGGAAACTCTTAAAATAGGTAATGTGTTTTGCAAGCATTTATTATTTCTCATTTTTAAAGACTAAATTAGGAGAGAGAAGATAAATGGCTTGCCTAAGGATATATAGAAAATTGCAGGGTAACTAGGTTAAGACCTGGGTGTTTTCAGCAATAGATATAGATGTAGATGTAGATGTAGATGTAGATGTAGATATAGATATAGATATAGATATAGATATAGATATAGATATAGATATAGATATAGATATAGATATAGATATATAGATATAGATAGATAGACGGCAAGAGTGCAAGGGCATTCAGGAATCTAGTTCTCAGGGCTCCCCTATACAGATCTCTTTGGGCAATTCCATGCCTATTGTATTTAAGTGCTATCGTCCATCTCAATCCATAACTCATGAGCAGCCTTATTCACTAAATTTTCCTGATAATCCAGAGTAGAACATGTAATATCATAATAATGCAAAAAGAGATTTACTTTAAACACTGTAAGATAAATAACAAGGAAGGAACTAAATCAAATAGCAAAGATGTTCATTATCCATTTCCCAAAGCTACCACTTTCCAAGCCTCCAGATATTGGAGGTACAAATTCATTATCCACTTCATTTTCAGCAAGAGGAGGAGACACAAATTATTTTATTGGTATTTTTAAAAGCTTAGCATACTCATTTGGCTACACCTAAATTACTTAATAACAGCATTTATATAGCACCTACTATGTACTAGCCTCTGTGCTATGTACTTAACAAATAGTAGCTTATCTGAACCTCAGTACAATCCTGGGAGGTAAGTGCTATTATTATGGCCGTTTTGCAATTTAGAAAAATGAGGCAAATAGAGGATTAGTGACTTGATCAAAGTCACACAATAGTAAATGCTAGATTTGAACTCAAGTCTTCCTGACTCTAGGCTCAGAGCTTTATTCACTCTACTACTTAGCTGCCTCTACTTATTTCTTGTCTTTTCCCCATATCCTAGCTCTTCAGTAGATCATAGTAGTCTACATTAAGTTGTTGAAAACTTTTCAACTTAGATAATAATAATAATGAGCATTATATAACATGTTAAGGGTTTTACAAATATCTCATTTTATTCTCACAACAACTTGAGAAATAAATTCTATTGTCTCCATTTTAAAGGTGAAAAAATTAATATTAAAGTGATTTGCCCATGATCTCATAGCTGGTAAGAATAAGGCAGAATTTGAACTCAGATCTTTCTGGATCCTAGTCAAGTATTTTATCCATTATATCATCTCCCTGCTTCAAGTACATGAGTACCAAAGCCAAGTGTATGGAAAGAGTGCCTTCTTGGTACAGGAATTATATAGTATCATAGCAAGTCTTGTGGCATTCTGCAAGGAACTAAAATGGGAATTTCTTGCTGCATTTCTTACCTGGTAGAGTTCACTCAGGAATAGCCTAGGCTAAGACTTTTTAATCTTTTCGTATCAGACTCCTTTGATGGTCTGGTGAAGCCTCTGGACTTCTCAGATTAATTATTTAAATTTATAAAATAAAATGCACAAGATTACCCAAACCAATTATATTGAATTACAGAATTCTGTACTTGAAACAAGAATTCTTACAAGGTGCTAACTCGGTGGAATTGATGAAACAATGGTTATCTAGTTTAGCATGGTGATTAATACTTCTTTAGTTCAGTACATGTACTTAGTTCTTAATATAGCTCTACAAGATTGACACCTATTCTACAAGATTCACACCTATGATCATGTAATTATAATAGAGCATATAAGCTGGGACAAACTCAGCTAGACAGATTCATTCCATCTCACACCACCATGGTGGCAGGCCTGTCCTCCTTCATTTCTCCATTGAGATGGAGGCCTGTCTGAGCCAGAGACAGACTCAGAAGCCAGACACAGACTTGGAAAGGGCTTGTAGACAGACTTGGATAATACAGAAGACTGGAGGCTGGAGCACAAGCTCTCTGACTGAGACAGACTTCAAGACAGAGACCATCCTGGTGGTCCTCCTGCTTCCTCCATAGAATTATGAAGGAATATGTCTTGAGGTCTTATTCTTGAGGAGATTACTCAACTGAAATGAAGGTGGGTCCAGAGACCTCCAGAAAACGAACCAGAACACTATACAGTTGTTAATAAGTATATTGTAGATTCACATTTGTGCACACACACACACACACACACACACACACACACACACACATATATATATATATGTAATACATTCACATAAAATTTATGCAACCCAGGTTAAAAACCTCTGGTTCAGATATGGTTGAAAGTTTTTCTTTTCTTTTTTCTTTTCTGATTTTCTTTACCTTTCTCTCACTGGTTGTGTCTTCCAGATTTTTACCCTACTATCATTTCCCATGATGAGATTCCCACCCTCCTTTCAAATTGAGTGTGCCAAAATCTACTGTTTTAGTACACAGACTTCTAGGAGAGGAAATTGCATGAACACTTGGGATATGCACATCACTATACTTAGTTAAAAAAAAAAGTTTTAATTAGTGATTATGATGCCAATCAGTTGTGAAGTAAAACGATCCAAAATTCCATAATGAGAACAAAATTCATCAGAGTGGGAAAAGAAAAATTGTTGACGAACATCACTAAACTCGATCATTTTCCTTATAAAGAAATGAAAAGAATTGCACACAAAACCAAAAATGTCAATTACATAATTTATTTATTAAAAGATACTAAACAAAGTTAACAGTGTAGTTCCTGCTTCTTTGCGACGTTCTGAAATTCCTTCTATTTTCTTTTATACACTTAAAAAGTTTCATTGACATTCTTTTTCATTCTTCTCTTTTTTTGGTATTATAACTATTGCTCTCCTTCTAACAAATACTCATAAACAATTCATACAATGACTTTGTCTGAACATATCTCATTTTACACCTCTAGTCTATCACTTCTTTATCAAGAGGTAGAGAGCATAATTTATAATCTGTCTTCTGGACAAATTATGGTTGGTCAATATATTGATCAGAGTTCTTTAGCCTTTCAAAATCATTTTCCTTTACAAAACAGTTGCTGTTGAAGAAATTGTTTCTTTACTGTTTACTTTACTTAGCATCAATTCATAGAAGTCTATGGATTTCTCTGAATCCACCTATTCATCATTTCTTATGGATCAATAATAATCAATTATGTCTATATATCATAATTTGTTTAGGGAATATATGTTCCCTTTGTTTCCAATTTTTTACTACAACAAAAAGCTGCTATGTCTATTTTTGCATGTATGAGTCCTTTCTTTCTCTGATTGCTTCTGGATATGTATCACTGAGTCAAAGGGTAGACACAATTTATTGACTTTTTGAGTATAATGACAACTTGTTTTCTTAGATAGCTAGATGATTTCACAGCTTCACCAATAGTGTTTTAGTGTGCTTGTTTTTTTTATTTGACAATTATCACTATCCATTTTTGTCTGCTAGGTGAGGTGGAATTTCATCATTTTCTTACTTTGTATTTCTCTTTTTTCATGTGGAATTTGTGTTTCTTTGATTATTAGCAATTAGAAGATTTTTTTTCACATGAATGATGATAGTTTCCCTTTCTTCTTTGAAAAAAGCTTCCTGTTAATGTTTTTTTTTGTTCATTTTTTTATTGGGAAATAGTCTTACTCTCATAAATGTGAATACATGACTTATATACTTTGAAAATCAGAACTTTATCAAAGAAGTTTGCTAGAATGACTTCCCCTACTTACTTATTTTCTTTAAATTTTAACTGCATTTCTATACTTTTTGCAAAACTTTTTCAATTTTATGTAATGAAAATTGTCCATTTTGTTACTTTTTCCCATTATATCCCATATTGGGTCAATAACTCTTTTTCCTCACATAGTTGTGAAAGGTAATTTCCCCCCCTGCTCCTCTGCTGTGCTTATGATTTTACCTTTTGCATCTAAGTCTTATATCAATGGGGAATTAATTTATTATGGTATATGGCATGGAAATTTGTTATAGGCCTGATTTTACAGTATTCCTTTCTTATGTTTTCTACAAGTCTTTAGCAAGATTAGTCAATTATCTTTGTATTTGGACCTTGTATTAATTGAACATAACGTTTCTATTTGTGATTACTTTAATATTTTGTGTGCCTCATCTGTTTCACTGGCAAACTTTTCTATTTCCTAAATCAACATAAAATAGTTTTGATGATTATTGTTTTGTAGTATTGTTTGAGCACTTGTACTCTTAGGGCCCCTTTCTTCTTACTTTTTTTTTTTTTTCATTATTTCCCTTGAGATTCTTAAAATATTGTTCCTTCTAATAAATTTCATTTTATAAATATAAATATATATATTTCTCATTTAACAAAGTAATCCTTTGGTAGTTTGTTATGATACTTAATATGTAAATTGATTTATGATATTTATGATATTACTGTCATTTTATTATATTGTCATATTCCAAACACTCATAGAAATAGATAACTTTAAAAATTGGAGAACTACTTAAGTGAAAGTAATTCTCCAATTTTTAAAGTTGTCCTCATTTCTGTGAGTGTTTTGTTTTTATTGCCATATAATTTCCTTATGTGTTTTGATAGGAAGACTCCCAATGTATTTTGTACATTCTATAATTATATTGATTATAATTTTTCTTTATATCTTGGCCTATTGACTTTTGTTCCCTATATATGTATGTATATGTGTCATATAGTAGGGCTTATTTTCTATCCTACTGTTTTGCTGAAGTTATTTTTCTGTTCAATTTTATTTAAATTTTACGTGTTCTCAAAGTAGATCATCATATTATTAGCAAAAGTGATAATTTTTATTAATCTTTGCCTGTGCTCATTCCCTTAATTTATTTTCTTTTCCTTTGCTTTTTCCTTTCTTTTCTTCTTTTCCTTCTCCTTCCCTTCTTCCTGTTTTCTTCCTTTTTAAAATTGCGATAGCTATCATAGGGAGTAACAGAAGAATAAAGTAGCTTCTCTAGTATCAAGCTGCCTAGAATTCATGGCTATCTCTATCACATCATCTTTCCAATTACCCATTCCTCCTATTCCTTCTCTAGAATGCCTCAAATACTTCTTCCTGGAAGCTCTCTTCAACTCTGATCTTTATACATTGGAACAACTCTCTTTTCCTGCTGCCTCTTTCTGATTGATTGATTCCTCATAAAATTTCCTTTGTAAGAAAGTGCAGATCATCTGTACCTTAATTCCTTTCCAGGTATTGCTTCAGAGTCTCCAGGACTTTTTCTGCAATGCCCCTGACTCTTCTCCTCACCTGCTCCTTTTCAGTTTCATTTGATATATTTTCTTCCCTCATTAAAATGTAAATTACTTAGGGGCAGAGACTTTGTTTTTGCTTATATTTGCATTCCCAGGGCTTAGTATCTCAAATATAGTAAGTGCACAGCAAATACTT
Organism: Sminthopsis crassicaudata; assembly: GCF_048593235.1. Taxonomy (NCBI): domain Eukaryota; kingdom Metazoa; phylum Chordata; class Mammalia; order Dasyuromorphia; family Dasyuridae; genus Sminthopsis; species Sminthopsis crassicaudata. The sequence goes on along the minus strand of NC_133617.1, from coordinate 281,392,027 downwards.
TTTGACTTAATGATTTGAATAAAAGATGTGTTTAGTATTTCTACTTTTCTGTATTCATCTATGAAGTTTTATGCTCAAGCAAATGATCACTTCTATCTATACTCCTACCTTTTCTCTTTGGATAATTACCAATATTCTAGCCAGTTGATTTTAATAGTAGTTACTTGAAGGCAGCTAGGTGGTGCCAGCCCTGAAGTTAGGAGTATCTGAGTTCAAATCTGATCTCAGACACTTAACACTTCCTAGCTGTGTGACCTTGGGCAAGACTCTTAACCCCAATTGCCTCACCAAAAAAAAAAAAAAAAAAAAAAAAAAATTAGTTGCCTGACATTTTTTCTATTTTTCAAACTTTTATATTTTTATTTATTTATTTTTTAATATTTCTTGTTGTCTCCTGGAATTACTGAGTTCTGTTGGGTACATTTTAATTTTCAGAGATTCTGTTACTTGGGTGAGATTATTTCCTTTTTCTTTTCTAAGCTATTTATTTTTCTAGTCCTTTCCTCTATCTTGTTTAATTTATAATTTTATTTATTTAAAAATCTTTTGCTTTTACTTTTTCTAATCATTAATTAGGGTCAAGTAGTTTTTTGACTAATTCCTTATGCTTGTTGTAGAATTATTTCTCTTCTGTTTTACTTCTTAGCAAACTCTTTACCTATAGTATATGTTTATTGTATCCAGTGTCTTCTGTTTACTCATATTGCCAGCTTCAATTGCATACTTATTACTTTCAGTTGTTGTCACTCTACAACACTCTACAACAGTTGTGTCATTCTAACAGCTCTCACAATCTTGAATGGGGTTGTCAGACTGTTTGATCCAACCTCTGATTTTCTGTGCTCTTGCTGCTGGCTTCTGCATCCTTCAATGTTTCTACACTTAGATACTGGCAGGTTTTATTCCTTCTCTAGACTATGATAAGGAGTGGTATAAACTATGGTTGCTATTGTTATTGTAGTGAGTCATTTCAGTCATGTCTGACTTTCATGACCCCAGTTGGGGTTTTCTTGGCAAAGATACTGGAGTGAGTGATTTGC